>NW_027072034.1:56886145-58086145 GCF_038088225.1 Cyrtonyx montezumae
AAATGCACAACACACTTGCACGGTAACCCTCTCTCTATCTCGGTAATATGTAACATGTTATATGAAGTAAAATAATTTGACAAATAAAACTGAATAGAAGCTCTGAAATATGGTGAAACAAAAGCTACACATAGCAAGGGAAAATACTATGATACGATTTTTAGTATTTAAAATGCATATTAATATATCTGTCCTACAATAACTTTTCTCTAAGATTTGAGTAGTATACATTTTACTTTTTTTTTTTTTTTTGGTGCTGTTTGTCAATGATACAGCTTTATTTTTCCAAAAATTCTCAAAATATGCTGGTAATCAAGCTAGATATATTCTATTTATTAGAGGTATATGTCGTATTTTTACTTCAGAAATATATTTTGCAACTTTTGATTCAGATGACTTCAGCTGTGTTTTGTTCTCTTTCTAAGCTTACAATAGGTGATTTTTGGTTATTTTTCATTTCTTCGCATTAGCAGGAAGACCTGTGTTAGGTTCCTGCTTTTATTTATTATTTTAATTATTAATTTAACTATTCTAAATTGCCTTTATAAACCCAAAATGATAAATATTGTAACTGAAAAGTATTCTTCCATACTTTGAAGATATCCCTTGACTATTCGCTTTTTTAAAGCACTGATTTTAAATTATATGCTGCTTTTCAAAATAACTTCCTTGTCAGGAGTTCCAGCTGCTGCAGGTTGAATATACATTATATCTTATGAGGCCAAAATAAATGTTGGTGTCTTCAGTATCCTAAAAACCTGGGCAAAGGGTAAATGTGCTGCCTATAAGTATTTTAGCCAATTTCTGAAATGTTCTGCAGGCCGTTGCTTGAATGTTAGTAGAGTCAGTAAATGCAGCCCTGCCAATTGATATTTTCTGGAAAAAAGTACTTCCATGTGGCTTAATGATCTTGCTCGTGGTTTTCTTCACTGGGGAGCCAGAGGGTCAGGATGCACTGAACAATCCTTGAGAAGTATGTTATCTTACTCCTGGTATATTTTTGTCTATGAAAGATAAGCTCCAATCTGTTACATGCTCAGCAGAAAATATTGAAGCAATTTGCTACTCTGTTCTGAATTTTAGCTTATCTTTTGGGAATGACGCCTAGAGAGAAGAATTTAAAGAAACATGCGGCAGAAATGTGCTAGCTAATACAGACAGTGCAGGGGGTCTATTGGGCATTTAGCAGATAGCTGCACTTATCAGGGGAAAAAGTGACAAAACCTCCTGACAGTCCAGTACTAAAAATTTCTCATTGCTATTCATGTAGTAAATTGTGTAAATATATATTAAAATCAATTTGTCTGTTTTCCGTTGATGGACAAGGAAGCCAGTATCACTGAATATCCCATGCTGGAAGGTACCCACAAGAATTACTGAGTCCAGCTCCTGGCTCCACACAGACCACCCAAAATCCAAACCCTATGTCTGAGAGCATTGTCCAGACGCATGCCCACCGCGCTGTGGTGCAGCACTGTCCCTAACCCCCAGCCGCCCCTCCCCTGACACAGCTCCATGCCGTTCCCTCGGGCCCTGTCGCTGTCACACAGAGCAGAGCTCAGCGCTGCCCCTCCGCTCCCTGGGAGAGCTGCAGCCGCCAGCAGGCCTCCCCTCAGCTCCCCTGCTCTGCGCTCAGCACACCCAGGGGCCTCAGCTGCTCCTCACACCCCTTGCCCTCAGACCTTGCCCCATCTTTGTAGCCCTTCTTTGGATACTCTAACAACTTTATGTCCTTTTCGATACTGTGGTGTGCAGCATGATCTGTCAATGACCCAATGATCTGTCACATGAATGCGTTAGATGCAGTAAGGCAATTAGAAGAGGCGGGCAGGTATTTTGTCACTCTATGTAACACTAGGTTCCAAGAGAAAAAGAAAGAAGTGACAGAAATCCTTTAAGAAGGAGCTGTTACACTCTGCATCTGATATCTGAAGCCTGATTTAACTTCTCTGTGACAGACATGCACAGCCATAACTTCTCCTATTCAAATGGCATCATGGCTATTCTGGAAACAGCAGTTAACAACTGTGTTGTATCTCCCTCTTGCAGTGTTATGCTCACGTACACCAGCGTACATGATTGAACAATGCTTTTGCCCTTCAGAGGGCTTGGTATCACTTTATGAATGGAAGAGCAGCCAACACATGCAATGATAAAAATAACTGCATCAAACAAACATAATAATGGTCAAAAATATCTGTCTCTGCCATCCAGAAGTAGGACATTGGCAGAGGAGTAAAAATGCTGCTAAAAAAGTAAATGAGGCAGCATATTTTGCAGCCATTTTGGAGAGCCTTTCTGCTTCTTCTCTACTTCAGTTTCTGGAAAAACACAGCTTTCGTTCTGCTGAAGGGTGGTAGGACAAAAGAAGCACAAGTAGCTAAAGCCACCAGCTCTATTATCTTCTGAAGCTAGCTAATATACAGCACTATAAGTGTTCCTCTGTGAATGTCCTTTGAACTTTCTTATAAAATATGTTCAAGTGTACTATATGTGCTATATGTAAGTAATCTCTCAATCAAGAACAGGGATTGCACTCCTATTTCTAAGATACCTATCCTCTAAGTCTTCTTTTTTGATAAATGAGTATTTGAGTATTGACGGCAAAACTGGTTTTATAGTTCCCTCAGGAGGGACTGATGAAAAGCTGTCAGATCAATCAATGCCCTGCTTGTTAGAGTGCTCCCCTGAGACTGGGAGAAGGTTGAGACTCCTGTGGCTGGGTGTGTATTTCATTCACAATCTGCATGATTTTTGGCAAATATTTCAAACAGCTGGTGAAAGCGGGACATCTGCATTTACTTAGTATTATTTACTCTGATTTAGTAGTTGGGTAGGGATAGTGATAGGAGGATGGTTAGACTAGATGATCTTGTAGGTCCTTTCCAACCTTATGAACCTATGAACCTATGAACTTGCTGCTTTGTTTATTAAATCCAACTTGCTGCTTTCTTTATTTTTATTCAAAGTACCTGAGAGGAAAATATTAAGAGAAATCATTCCCTATGAAGGAAGAAATTGTGCTTATTTTATGTTATTTTTCTTGTTTCAGACACAGAATAACAAGGAAAAAAAGTAAAAAAAACATTGTCAAGCAAAATACACTTAGCAGGATTAAATGCCAGCATCGAAGTACTTTCCCTCTGTTTAGAAATGAGTTTTAACTGAAGTTTACTGTCCTGTAAATACTTCTTGTGTCTTTCACTGCATAACTTCACACAGTCTTCTTAAGAATTGTGCCTTGAAACATAAAGAAATAAGTTCCAAAAAATAATAAGTTGTAGAATCTTACACACTCTTTTATCATGTTTCATAGGCAAACTGGATCTTCTTTTAGATCTATTCTGTGACCCTAAGCAAAGCCCTTGCCCCAGACCTTGAAAACTGGTGAGCTCATCCTGAACTACCTAGGCAACCCCACTATGAAAGATCTGGAGAGTCATGGCCTGTCAGTGGGATTTTTTGAGAAAGGGCTGATTGCTCTTGCAGGATTCTGCCAATGCTGATCTCATGTCTCTAGAATCCAGGATCTCACTGCTTCTCGTTTCTGCTTAATGCATTTGGTAGCCAAGAAAAAGCCTATTTCAGAAAGGTATCTGCAAAAGATTTTTTTTTTTTAAGTTTAACAATGCCCTGTAGTTATTGAAGGTATTGCTATTACATACTCAGTTTTGCACATACCGAATATCAGTTCCATTACAGTGTTTTCAGAAATGAGATCATATCTGCAACAACTCCTCTTTTCTCTTTTGTTTCAGTTCCTCCTTTTATTCAGCCTTTCGAGTTCCCAAGGTTCTCCATTGGGCAGCGGGTCTTCATTCCGTGTGTGGTTGTCTCTGGAGATCTGCCCATCACCATCACCTGGCAGAAGGACGGCAGGCCCATCCCAGCCAGCCTTGGGGTGACCATTGACAACATTGACTTCACCAGCTCCTTACGGATTTCTAATCTTTCACTGATGCACAATGGGAATTATACCTGTATAGCTAGAAACGATGCGGCAGCTGTGGAGCACCAAAGCCAATTAATTGTGAGAGGTAAGTAGACATAATTAGTTTGAAGGGCACCAATTAAGTGGATATCATCAGTATTTTGTAATGACATCTGTTTGATGGGAAAGTATGAAACAGGAAAATATGGTAATCCTTCTTATCATAACAGAGAGCAAGCACACAGGAGTGAAGCACAGAAACAAAAAAAGACTTTTTTATCTGAAAATGGTGAGTCTTGAAATTAATCGAAAACCTTGAAATGCAAAGTGTGAATGGGGTAACCACAGCACTGACTTTCCAAACAACTTTGAGAAGCAAGCCCACTCCTTGGGATGAAGTATTTCAAAGGATACCAAATTAATCTCTGTTATTTTTCGAGGCTGATTATCCTCAATTTTGATTTAGAACTGCTTCCTGTGTAACATTACCTCACTGTAAAAGCAAAGCATTTATACTGACATTCTTTTTCTTGTTTGTGTTTGTTACTCAAATAACATGATCCATTTGCTCTTGTTCAACTCACATTTTTCCTTGAAATAAATGTGAATATAGAACTTCAGTAAGTAAATATTTTATGTGAAGAAGACCTTTTAGAGAAATACTTCCAATATCTTATGCCTTTCAAGTCATACTTTGGCCAAGTTCCACAGAGTATAACTTTTGATGTGTTTTAAAACTTAGTGTGCAAACATAAGAGAGCTGATTTTTTTCCAAAAGCTTTACAAAGTGTTTTTAATTTTTCACTTTTGAATACAGTAAAGCTATTACTCTCTTCTCCCTCCACCATGTCCTTCTTGCTACCAAGCCATTAGACTCCTCAAGGTAAAAAGGCATACACTATAATACTGCAAGTGCCCCTGTTTTTTTCTGTCTGCTGAAGATCATCTTATAAATTTACCATAAGTTACCATCAAGCATTATTCAGTTCAGGTGTCTATTGCTTTCTCCATCTATCCATTAATTCTTAAAAAGAAGTATTTTAATAAATGACATGTATTTGATTATTTGTGACCTACACACTTCTGTTGGCTTTTAACCCTATATATTATTCAAATAGCACAACAATTTTTCCCATCTCTCTTTCTGGAAAAGGGAAGATTTTCAACCTTCCATCATAACAGGCAATGCTCTGGTTATGTCTGCTCTACACAGAAATTCCCATCTAATAACAACTGAGATAGCATGTGACCTGCAGCCATACTTACTACTTGAAGTTGTAGGAAAATCATTTGTGCAAGTCAAAGTTTTTACTCTTTCACCCTTTTCTCAACATTGACACTGATATCTCTGCTCTCTCTGAGTGTCACTGCCGTAATTGCACTTCTTTGTCAGTGGTGATATGACAGCCTTTTGGTGTGTGTGCCTCAAGAACACTCTTAGAAACCCGTGGCAGTGATGGAAGGTAGCTTTTCAGCATGTCTTGCCCAGGAAAAGCTTTCTGGAGTAGTAGTCCTGGAGGTACAAGGGCTACTTAGTTTTTCTCCTCTTGCTTATCTTTCTACCCCAGCTAGTGCTCTGCAGCAACCTTCTTTAAGCCCTTCTCTCTCTGTCAATTTAAATGGTAATGGCTTAATCAATTTTACTTATGCATCTGTGTTAATAATTCCCACTCAGAGGGGCAGAGGAAAATATAATATCATTTGTCCTGAATTTTCAGCCAGAACCCTGGACTGACCTCTTTCCCTCAGTATTGAACTGTTTTAGCTCTCTTATTCCACAGGGGGCAGAATATAGACATCAGAGGGCTAACTGTGATCACTACTAGTTTTCGTCCAACCCAAACTATAGACATCTCAGTATGTACTTGATTTCCTTCCCTATTTCTCCTCCAAGCTTTCTGATCCCTCCTCATCTTTTTGTTCTTGGGTACAGTATAAAGGAAATATAATATTTTTTCTAAATCCATTGAGCAGTTTTTCTCTAAGTAAAGGGAGAAGAAATGGCATTTAAGTTCCACAAGAGGGATTTAAATGAAGAAAACAAAGGCAATATGACTGTTCCCCACAAATTTTCTGTCATTGTTTTCTTTTTAAAATAGACTCAAAAATGGTGAATACTAACACGTTTTCAATATACGTGAGAGTCCGTATCATTCTACAGTACATAGAGAGGCCTAGAAGTATCATCTAAATCAAATCCATTTCTAAGATGAATGGAGGAACACAGGCCAATGGCTTGCTACATTTTAACCATTAGTACATGAATATACAGCCACATTAATACTTCGGTGCTTTTTTCCCTAGTATTTTATCTTTGATCAGGTGTAGTCTATTGTTTGACATTCATATTTTGCTGTAGATTTCCTATGTTTTTCCTACGGAAAATGGTACTGAACTCCATTTTGCTAGGATTATAAAATGGCAAAAGATAAGCAATCACTTGTCAAAATTGGTGGGCACTTTTTGAGTTGTCCTCACTGTTCCTGTTCCTGTTAACTGTTCCTGTTATTTTGAGTTGTTTAAAAGGATCTAAGCAATAATGAGAAGTCCTAAAAATATCTAGACAGCAGGGCTGGATTTTTCTTGTCTTCATCACAAGCAGGTGACTAGCTTCCACAGAGCTTTCTTTCAGAGCATCATGTATTAGATGGAAGACAGTGAGAGAAATAAAGTGAGGGTAGAAGGCTGCTGAGGAGATATACCACCCTGGATGAAGAAGCACTTAGAGCAGTCTCAGTTCTTTTAGCCACAGGTTTCTTGGTGAGGAGATGGAAATAAGTCTTAGCTGCATGTTCTGGACATGGGTCATCCAGTACTTCTCCTCTCCAGCAACTTATTGACCAATTTCAGACAAATTTGAACATGGGAAAATGCCTCCAATGGAGATGAAAGAATGGAATCTTAATGTAAAAATTAGAAATATCTTTCCTAAGTGTGATGCGGTGTACTACCAAACAGCTGATAATAGGTGAGCTCCAGTAAATAGCAAGTTCATGTGAGCTCCTCTGCAAAAAAGAAGTGCAGTATCTTCTAAAAGTTGATTAAATAGACAATGGGAGAAGCTTCCCTCTTCACTGCATCCAGGGAGTACAAGTAGAAACTGCAGGTGAGTGGAAGTAGAGCTTTCATTCTCTTAATTTTGAGCTGCACTGGATTTCAGCCTGCAATTCCTCTTGGAAGTTCATAAAAAAATTACAAGCTGAAAGGGCAAGCTAGAAAGTTTTCTCAAAAACTTATACATAATTATTGTTATATTTATTGTCACACTCCTGGTTTGCTAGGCATGTTATTAATAAAAAGGAAAGAACAAGGTTCCATCATGAAAGCCACCCGTGGAAATCAGGAAAACATTTTCCCTGTCAAATACTTATACATCATGCAGGATTAAATAAGGCTTTACTCATTATGACTGCCTAAAAACCTCTAAAGAGAGGTTAAAGAAATATATACACTTTGTCACATTTTTCACTTCTATAGAGTTTCTGAAATTGAGAATGAAAAAATTATGAAATAAAAAGCAGTGAAAAATGTTTTAGTTGGTAACTGAAAAGATCTTATAGATGTATTATAATTGTGCAGGTGCTGCAAGAACAGAGAATTCAGTGATAGCAGTGGGTGCATAAACCATGATGTTAAAATTCCTGTTAATGAATAGATCATAAATTAAAATTGAGATAAGGTCTTTAAATATCTAATAATGCCCCTTAATGCATTCAGTACATTAAGCATAAATGTGTTATCATTTTGTACTTACTAGGAATGTTGAATATCGTTATGTAGTTAAGCACCCAATGCGTGGTCCGTGAGCCTTGAATATAGAAAGTATCAGTCTGCTTTCTGATACTTGGGAGTGGTAAGATACAGCAAATGCAGTGATGGAAAAGCCAGGAAAAGATTTGTAGTTGCAGCTGGTATCAAAATTCCTTTACTTTCTTTGCTGAAGCTTTGAAGATTACTCATGAATGAAGTGCCTTCTGTGTAATGATTTCATGAGACAAATCTGGTCAATGAAAACCTCTAGGCTTTGTCTTGTTTTGTGAAAGTACATTTTTTTCTTTTTTTTTTTCTTGAACTGCATAGCAAATGGTTTCCCTATTTCAGCTAAATTGACCCCATAGGTCCAATGACCAAATTGAATAACTGTTCATTTCTGCTGAAGTACAGTGTTTAATGATCTCATTCATTAATACATCAATGGTTGGTTTGGCTGATTAAAATTCTTCCATCATTTTGACAGTACGATTTAAATGTAAAGTACAAATATTCCCTGTAAAAATGAAACACTGTATTCTAGGTAAATGTCATAGATTATTTCTTCATTCACTTCAGTAGCCCTCTGCAGGATGGAGCCCTTCAGAATTGCTTTTGAGTGTAACATACTCATCTGTACTTGGGAGCCAAAACACTTGCAGAGACTGGAAGTCCAGGAAGGAAAGTTTCAGTTTGTCATCTGGTCTCTGTCATAAAGACAAGTCATAAAGAATTTTTGGATTTACGTAAAGAAAAATTAAATTAGGGAATGTCAGCATACACAAATTAATTAAGTTACTAGGTAGTAAAGTCCATTCTTTCAAGCAGAAATGACATTAGTAAGTGGTGTCTTCTTAATGTACCAACTTATATTTTCCTATCTTATCAGGATTATTTCAGATTAGTAGATAATTTTCCTTCCTTTAATATGACAGTATGGCATTCATGTTACTTTCAATATTCTATTATGATTTTTTTCATCCTTTGTTTTCCTTTTGTGAGAGCTAGAGTCTGCTAATCATATCGTTGATGGAAAATTCCTTTTTTAGGTCCTTAGGGTTCAGCCATTGAATAGTTTACATTTGCCAACTTATTGCACTTTACATTAAACAATTCAAGAGCTCATTTTTCATCACAGATCCATGGGCTGCATTAAATGAGAGATCCTAACAGAAGCTCACTTAAAGCAATTTTAAATGCCCTCTTTATGGGTTCAAAAGTCTTTGGTGATGAAACAAAAGTAATAATAAAAATAGAACTCTTCAGTCATATTCATAAGCTATTTCAGAATTTTTCGTTAATAAATGGGTAGAGGATGCTCACACCTTTATGGCAAGGGAGAGACAAAGAAATCTAATAGCTTTACTTCTCCACTAATTCTACTTAAGTACATCAGACAAACAAACTTGGGTAAGTTCTTACTAAAGAAGTCTTCTTTAAGGGCTAATGAATTCCTTAAAGATCATGAAATAGTGAATGTAGCTTTATAATCTAAAGCTGAGTATCAAAATCTATACCAAATAGTGAACTACTTCATCTTGCGAAGTATGATAGCACATAGCACTGAAGAAATTATTAATCTGAAATAAAATTAAGAAAGAAACTATCAGTGGGGAAGAAAAATACAAAGGTCTCCTCTGTTTACTTCTTCATCACTTCTATAAGCAGAAAAATCCTGTGGTTTTACCTAGACAGAAATAATTGAAAGGTCATTGAATGAGGGATTTTGTTTCACTGTAGCATCATGTATGATTTCTATGGGCAATAATAAAACTAAGGATACATGTCCTCATAATCACAGCAGCAGTTCAAACTTCCATAAGTAGTCCTAAAGGAAGACTGAAATTTCATTGAATGTGGAAATTGATGGTTACCAGATGAAGGCAGAGTTTTTGCCTAGGTTCAGAAATACTGTGTTTATGGAGCACTACAGAGATACAGTATGACTGCTGATAATATGCCTGGTTCTGAAGCTTATACAGCAAAATTCAATTTCCACAGTTCCCTTTCTGGTATCACATTCTGTATTAAAAGTAATGATTACTATTGGTGATATCAAGAACATGAGAGCAAAATTTCATGTTATATAAATATAGAAATACAATGAAATCAATTATGTTAAAAGCTCAGTTCAGAGCTTATTATCATTTAAGGTGAACTCAACACTTATATCTACAGTCCGTGGGTAAGTTAAAGACGTGGAAAGATGCATTTCCATAAAAATGCTTGAATAACATTATCCTTGACATCTATCCATTTTTCTCAATACCCGCCAAGAAGGATTAGATAAATGCATTATGGAAACAGATAATTTTAATGCAAATAGTATTTTGAAGTCTGATTTTCTTTATTATATAGTATGCATAGTATACTATCTTGCTTAACTTTTTCAGAACTTTCTGCTTGTGCTCATCCATTTAATATACTAATCAAATTATTTCTTGAAAAAAAAATAAACCAACAAAAAAAGCAAGTATACATGACCAATGTCATCCAGAGCAGATGAGGAATATAAATAAATAGTTTTTGAAAGAGAGGGAAATAAAGAATTTACAAAAATGTCTTATTGTAAGAGAGAATTTAAATATATATATATTATACACTTCACACTTTTCAGTGATAGGAGAGTCCAGTAATTATCTGTTGTCTCATTGCACCCATTTTAATCATTCACCTGTAAAACTGACACAACTGAGGTGAATTTTTGGGGACAGAGGAGATGGGTAAAAAGTAGTTTCTTTCAGTTTTAGAGAAAGCACATCTTTTAATTCAATTCAAGTCATCTTGTGTAGTCAAATGCTTCTACTTACATTAACAAGACATGGATGATAGTCCTCTTTTCTTTGAATAATCTCAAGAGAAGAAACTGAATATATTACCTTTAATTTTAATTTCTGAATATCCTAAGGCTTTTGAATTGACCCATTATCCAGTGCTATTCCACTTCAGTTACTTTCTCTCTATTGGAATACCTCATACTTATATTCACTCCTGGGTGATGTAATGTGTTGACTTCATTCTGGACTGTAATGATAGGTAATTAGGTTTGCCAAATCAAGAAGGTGGTAGATGAAGAATGTGGAACTGTTCTTCACCAAGTCTTCCATTATTGGATCAAGGAGAGACACAGTAAAACTAAGTGGAGGTCTGATTAAACCACAAAGGAAAGAATACTCCTTTTCACAGCAGATAATGAATTTCTATAACTTGCTAGCTAAGGAAGTTGTGGAAGTAATATTTATTGGCGAGTTTAAAAGGCGACTAGACAAACCAACATGGAACAGATCTTTAAATGCATAATGGACAGACCAGGACAATTTTGGATGCTGAGGAAATGCAAAGGAAATGTATCATGGAATCTTCTTTGCTTCCCCTCCACAAATAATGTGTCCTTTCCCAGAGTCAGCATACTGGCCTGGGTAGATGTGTTCTGTGTATGCAGATTTATCACATAGATGAACTTATATGTCGTTTCTCCATACACCTTAAACTCCACTATCTTCACCTACACAATATCTTTTAATCAAACTGGTGTGGGATTTTGGTTTGTTGTTTGTTTGTCTAGTGGTTTTTTTTGTCTGTTTGTTTTGCTTATGGTATTCTTAGATAAGCAGCTTGTAATCGATTTTTATAAGCTAGGAATAGTAATTTATTTACAGTTCTTCAGATGAAACAAGTTGATGCCTTAAACTTCTATTAAATCAAATATATTTGTACAACTAATTATCCATTTTGCCTACTTTGGAAAATAAGTACTTGGAACTCCTTTGTGTTTGATGATAAATACAATATAGAGTGAGAACTGAGCTACCAAAGTGAATGTTTTTCAGAGTGGATAATTAAAACAGGATGGGTGATTGCCCAAGGCTGCTGCTGCTGGGGCTTCATGTTTGGTGCTTACCTGTCATGAATTAACACAACACACGATTTCCGTTTGTGAGCGTGGCAGCTGTTTGGAAAGCTGAAACGTTTGACAGCAATAAATATAATAATGGTTTCCATTACAGAAAGAGGAGAAACATGATCTCTCCTAGTACAAAGATGGCTCTTGCCACCTGTTGTTTTTTGTTCCTTCTGTTACCTGCTGACGTGTTTCAAGAAAGTAAGCTTTCTTTGTGTTAGGCAATAAGCAGCTTTTCCCTGTATCTTAGGGATTCAATAAGCAAAATGGTCAGTTAAAAGGACTGTTTTCCCTCTAGAAAATTATTCTCATCTTTTAAGTGGAAAGAGAAAATTTGTAGAGGAGCACTGTATTATAGAGACATGAGGAGGAAGGCTCAAGCCATTGTGATGAGTATTCTCTGCACCTGGAGAATATCTTTAGATGCCTCCTTTAGATGCCAGTCCTATCCATACCCAACACTGACAGCTTAAGTTTCTTATTAAGGAAAACTTAAGACTCTGGTTTAACAAGAGCTGCTCTTTGTATATGAGTGTTTATAATTAAAAAAAAAAAAGTCATTTATTATATAAAGGGTGGCTCAGCTGTGCTTCTGCCATATAATTTTTTTTTTCTTGTATGAGTGTTATTGTACTTTTGGCCATTACAAGCTGTTTCTGGACCTTGAACAAGTGATCACTGTACTGACGATCCCTTTCTATGCTGTCTTAAATATTCTGATGTCACATCCCTCTCCTATACTTCCTTTACTAATATCTGCCATTTCTGGGGTCATGGGTCCAGTTGGAAATTTTGGAAGGTGGGATGGGCCAAAGCACGAAGGGGGCTTTCTATACTGTCTACAGTTTCCAGACAAACTCAGCCCTGGATGGACCCGGTGTGAAGCCATAACTGTGCATGTGTATCTACGTGCACATGCTACAGTGGCCCTAACAGTTAGTTCAAGCAATGGACTATTAGGATTTCTCCTTATGATTTCTCCTTATGTGTTACATCTCAGCATGCTACTGTACTCAATTTGAGATGAAAAAATCTTTGTTAGGTTCATTCACCTTTCTACATTTTCTCTGTACCACTCTAAGAAAAGAAAAAATAACTTGTGGAATAAGAACACAAATCATTTACTGTTTTTTTTCTCAGGTATTTATCACTGAACTAAATAATGATGAAAGTTCTGTGAAAGTCTCCGACTTTGATTTCTTGATACTACGTAATCTAAACATAATGTGTTGAACCTGCCTGTGGCCGTGTTTGGAAAGAATTCAAAAATCCTCATTTTAATATGAAATGATCTAATTGCTATTAAAAGCTGTTATATCTTTAAGGTTATTCACACTATATAAAATTCTAATTCTTCTTCTAAAACCTGCCAGATCTATGTTACCAACAACAACAACAAACACAGAAAACTTCAGTTGGTCTTTGACACCTGTCAGACCTCTCCGTTTGTTAGAAAGTATTTCTTTTCTGATCATGACATTTTGATTTGTCTGGTACTCCACTTTGTAACCTCTGCTACAATGAGATTTTTATTAACTTATTTTTATACCCTATCAAAACTAGTGCTTCTGTTTACCTTTGGCAAGCAATGCATAATTTTTTTGACAGTAAGTAAATAATTCCATAAAGCCAACTTTACTATGTCACTGGAACATCAAAAAGCTGCTTTTAAGTTTTACACAAATTCTCACTGCTTCTTTTGCTTCCTCCTGCAGTGCCCCCTAGGTTTGTGGTTCAGCCAAGTGACCAGGATGGGATCTATGGAAAAGCTGTAATTCTCAACTGCTCTGCAGAAGGTTATCCTGTTCCTACCATTGTCTGGAAGTACTCAAAAGGTAAGTTTCTCTCCATGATCAATGAGAACAAAATCTATTTTAGTTCAGTTACTGCTAAGCTACTGGTTTAAACATCATGTACTTGAAAGCAAATGGAGTGCAGCAAGGGAAGCACTTGTTTTTCCAGTTCCATCATATCCCAAAGCACTTTGAGTTGGTCATTGCCACAGATGCAGTGGCTGACCTCTATGGACTTTTAGACTGTTGTAGAGACTTTTGAGTTTGTGGATGAGCATATCTGTTAGCTATGGTCTCAGTGGGAGAGCAGTGTAGTGAATGGCTGAGAGAAAAGAGATGTGGCTTTAATTGAAACAACCTCAAAACAAGGTTCACTGGCAGCATTTGGCAGACTTTTTTTTCCCCTTCAAAATTTGTGATAACACAGCCAATCATATCTTTTTAGCAAAGAATTAAGGTCAGGTAGCATTAGCATAAGCAGTAATTTGGTATGCACTTTACATAATGCTTTAACATTTTCTTCTCATGTAACAGAACATTAAAACTGCCTCCACTTGACCCTAAGTAACCACAGGAAATTGACTACTTTTTAATTAAAATCTGCTGCCTGTTAAGTTTCATATTCTTGCCTGTTGTCTTCTGGTTGGTTTTAATGAGAAAACAGACTCTTCAAATTCTGTATCCCATGTATGTGGATTAACTCTTTAATGAACTTTAAACATGCATCAAATGAAATATAGGCAATCACAAAACTAGGTGCTGTAAAGAGATCCTTATGCTCCATGCAGTGTTTGGTTTCCTTAGGATTTAAATCTAAACTAAATGTATAGAAAAAGCATAGGGGAAGATGAATGTTCATGTTACAATTATTTTTCCTTATATTCATAAATTCTGTTTTGTGGCAAGAAGGGTATAGCTCTCAGAAACCCATTAATCATCATGTTTTAATTATGAATATAGGTCATAACGAAGTAATTCTGCTTTGTGTTGTTTGTGTGTCGAAATAGGAGGCCAAGTCAAGCTAGCTGAGTTATAATTAACTGTGAAGAGATAAGCTGCCCATTTTAATAAAGGAGAAAGGGACAGTGATTTGATTTTAGTGATATTCTATCATCAAGAGACTGTTTTTAATGTTTTTGATTAACAGCTCTAAAGTATTCAAGTCATAGAAAGTTTTAGTTAATACTTCATGTAGGCATAGCTATCAAATTGCAGTTTCAATTTTTGGTTGAAAGTAACTCAGGTGAAAAGGTCAGTATTTTTAGGGAAAGCTTTATTTTCCTAACACATGATTTCACTTTCAATACTTGTTATGCACAGTTTGGTAGGCTATATGGCACATCTTGCCTTTAAAAGACCCTTCATATAATTAGCTTATCAACTATGTTTTTACAAAATTCCAAAGTAATTTCTGAGGTGAGGTCAGCAAAATCAAATCATAGCTTATCTGTGTGCTCCACAGTAGTGTAGGACATTCAGATTGTAGCTTATTTGTAAGTTCCACAACAGAGTGCAAAGGACATGCATATGTCTGTAGGAATGTTTATGTCATTGGCCTTTTGTGTTGGTGACATATGTAATAGGAGATTTCTTTTTGTGCATTGGGAAGGACAGGTAACTGATTAAAAATTTCTGGAGCGTAACAAAAGATCAATACAGACACTCCATAGTTATCAAGAATATGTTAAGACTTAAAGAGGTAGTGCACACAGACTGAAAAACAAGAGGATCTGTCAGAATGTTAGGAAACACTGTTTTTACTGCAAAGGTGACAGAGCACTGGCATAGGCTGCTCCTGTGGAGTCTCCTCCTTGGAGACCTTCAAAAGCCACCTGGACATGAGCCTGGGCACCCTGCTCTGTGTGTCCCTGCTGAAGCTAGCGTTGGGCCAGATGACCTCCAGAGGTCCCTTCCAACCTCAGCCATTCTGCAATTCATTGATTCATGAGCATGTAGTCCTCTTGCAGACACATGCAGTTGCACGTGATAAGCTGCTGTCATTACTCAGGATAGATTTTGGCTGTAATAGCAGAAATGGTGCATGGAAAGAGTTCGAAATCTGTGCAATATGTTATGCAAAATGTTGTACGTATGCATCTATCATTAGGTCCATCAGCTCTTTCCTTTCTCTGAGCACCAAATTTTTCCTGGAACTTCTCATGTGAAGAGGTACAATAACTGAGTATTTGCATCTACCTGCTTGGGCAATCCATTGCAGACAGGTAGAATTAAAGAAACAAAAATGTGCCTTCCAGTTAAATGACAGGAAGAATGTTTTATTAAAGAAAAAAGATTAAATAGGGGAGGAAGAGGATAAGTATGTGAGTAAAACAGTTGATAAATCATCAGTGACAGCCGTTTTCTCTGAGACTATTATCCCTTTAACACTTCTAAGACCATAGTAAAAGCCTCAGGTAGTTTCAGTGTAACTGTAAGTCCCCAAAGCAAACTTTCTTAGGACTAGAAGAAGTTTTAGTATACATCTAGTCTTTTTTAATATTCTAAATGTTGTATTTGGAGTTTGTTATAGCTTGCTATTTTATATAAAATCATTCTCCATGGTATTTATTCATTGTGTTTCTTCCTTGGCTGACTCAGCCAACTGCATAGACTAACTAATGCTGACAGAAGTCAGCTTCATGAACAGAATGTTGTATATCACAATTACACTGAAGAAGACTATCTTGTGATTTCCCTGAAAAAACTCCTGCTGCTAAAGTAGGTTGGAAAGCTCTTGTTATAAGAACTAGATCTTAAAACACATTGAATGAGTTCCTCATGCTGGAGAAATCTGAACTTGTGGTGGACCTCTGAACAGTATGCCAATGTGGACAGTATGTCAATGTCCTATCCCCTGTTCCCTAAATAACCACTGACTTATTTCTAGTAGGTCCAACACAGCCAGCTAGGATTGGGATTTCAATCTTTGCTATTTGTACTATGATTAACACTCCAGCAGTAATTGAAGAGTCGTCAGACACTAGGTCCAGTAACTCTGCTAACATTCTCAGCTTGTTCTTCATGGTGGAAGGGAGTAGCACAATCATCTGCAATACTGAAATATGAAGTAGACATTCGTTTTATTCCTCTGTCTCACCTTGTTTAAGCAGAACCATGCAGAGGTGGGAAAAAAAACCTTCCTCTAAGAAAGGACAAAGATGTGATGGTTCATAAACTTGCAAAGCAGCCATCTGAAAACACAAGTGAAAACATACGTGAGCCATGTCCACGTGTCTTTCTCCAACGAGCTGCCACTTATTATTAACTATTATAAATAAGATAAATAATCATAATTACTTATCTTAAAGATGAGAATTTGTATGCCTATCTGCAAGTATACACATTTCAAAGGTTCTAAAAGTTTTTTTTCAATATTAAAGTTGTATTAAGGAGGGGATTTTTTCCATAAAAAAAAAAGTTAATATGAAAATCTTTGGCTTCCTGTGATTTTATGGATTTTCCATTACTGTGGTATTACCAAACATGACACTTCATGCCTAACTAATGTTCTGAGCTCTTTTTTTCTTTCTTTCTTTATCAGTCCTTTTCTTATTAAATCTGAATGAATATTGGCTCCAGACAAGTCAGAGAAGGCATTTTATGTGTCATCAGTTAGTCAGCAAAGGAGGAAACAAGCATCACAGTCTCTGATGCGTTTTCCTATGTTACCCAGAGTTCAGCAAACAAGGTCCTAAACATCCCTTGAGTATTCCATGTTTACTACAACAGACATGACTCTTTGTCATAAGAAATTCATCTGGTGTATGCATAAGGGATGCATACTTGTATGACTGTTCAGCTGTAATTGTCAATTATTTATTAGCCTCTAAATGTACAGCAAATGTTCCTTTTTACCCATGAGCTGTCTGAAAATCTCTTTTATTTTCTTTCTCTCCCTTCCTGGTTCTTTTGCCCCTGCTTTCTGCCCTTTTTATCCCTTTTAACATGAGCAAATTTTTGTTACCCTTAAGTTACAGAATCCTTTCTTCTTTCCATTTAATGAATTCAGTTTTGGCAAAAAACAATCTATTTCTTCTAGCGATGACAGAACTGTTTGTATTGTAATTGAATCGAGTCTCAAAGAACAGGAAGCAGTAGGTTCTGCCTTATTTCATTAAAACAACAACAACAAAAACACAACCTGGGACACTTTCTTTCCTTCCTAATTTATTTTTGCACTGGTCCTACTGTAGGTGCCGGAGTTCCTCAGTTCCAGCCAATTGCACTGAATGGTCGTATCCAGCTTCTCACAAATGGCTCTTTGCTGATTAAGCATGTGCTTGAAGAAGACAGTGGATACTACCTCTGCAAGGTCAGCAATGATGTGGGAGCAGACGTCAGCAAGTCCATGTACCTCACTGTTAAAAGTAAGAACTAAAACACTTCTCTGTGATCCAGATATTACCATTAAGTGAAAAAGGGCTTGTGTATTGCATCCTTAGTTTAGATGAAGGAAGTTGTTTTTGTTTCTAATTTCATGTTGGTATTCAGCTGAATGTGCCAGCACGTGGAAAGTCAGTATGGTTAAGAAAAAAACATAGTAAAGGAAGAAAAGGAGATTTAAAGGCATAAAGGGTTACAACATGGTTGTCTAACCTTTCAGCTTGCCTGGGCCATATTAAGCAAACAGGAATTGCAATGGGCCGAATACAGAATGTATAATAAATTTAATGTATATACAAAACAAAACTTATTTTTAATGTATTTTTTATTAAAACATAAAAAACAGCAACAAAAACATAAAGCTAGTCAGCTGTTTGACCTCGTTTTGGTGAAACTAGTGTATCAAGCTGGTTCTATAGCAGTGGTTGCCATTTCTACTGAGTTCTCAACATTTTCATAAGCAATTTTTTTGTGAAATATTACTATTCCTGTGCTTTATCCTCGACAATAATTGTTCGCAAATGTATGTACTGCCCAAAAGTGATGACATAAATAAGACGTGACTGCGAAGCAAGGGGTATTTTTCTCTGGTAAGTTAGGGTTTATGAAAGTCTGGTAAAGAGACATGACCAATTTTTTTTTTTTTTTTTAGTTGAATGTCTGGTTGTAGCTCTATAAATACCACATGAAAATTTGCAAGTAATGTATTTATGTTGACTAAAATGAAGACATAAATATAAAAAAAAAAGGATTTTTTTTTTAATCTGGAACCCTATTATCAAATTGTTTTATCAAAATGGAAAGCATGGATGCATATTTTTCACTGTTTGCGGGACAGATTTTAGCCAATCAATCAAAATGCATGGTATTATTTGCCATAACAAGCTTACCATAATTTAAGATGAAGTGATTTTCATCTTGAAGATATGTTTCACTTGTTTAAATGAGCAATCAAATCCACCAAAAATGCTAAATCTATGAGCTATTTTTAATCTTCATGTTCTGGCACAAATTTTCCTTTAGATTCCATAAAGGACTTTATTTTACTTTGCTAAGTGTTTTTAGCATTTTACCTCAACTTGGCCACCTTCCTTCAGAAAAGGATGTCTGTGACCCCATAATCAGCACCCACACATTTTTTACCAACCATCACTTGGGCATTGTCAGTAGCTATACCAGGTATGCTGACAGAAGTTAAATAAAAACACTGTAATTTATTCTTTTAGTGCTTTGTACAAATCAAGAGATTTAGTTCTGTCTTTCAGTGGCACCAAAGAAGCCATTTTTTCATTGATATTGTATTTGTTACCAGTAACTCCAATGAAAATGGCAAGTTGAGCCGTATCTGTAGAATCAATATTTTCATCTATTGTCAAAGCATAAAATTTGAAATTAGCAACTTTACTCTCCCAGATTTTTTTGATAGATTTTCCTTTTTCTTCAGTTCACCTGCCTGTGGTATAGTGAGACAAACCAGGACACATTATATCTGTTGTGCTTTTCATACATTGCCTAAGAAACTCACCATCAGGAAACAGTTCTGATTTTTTTGCAATCAGTTTTGCTATCACATAACAAGCTTTTATAACAGAGTCCATTTTATTTTATTTCTTTTAATATTTTGTTTAGGTAACAGACTTTTTTCAGTTCAGCTATTTTGTCTTCATGAGGCATTCCTTGATTTGCATCAAATTTGGCAGCATGTTTCTGAATACAATGTGTTTTCAAATTTTCATCTTTGAGAACTGACATGATTTCCTTGCAAATTCAGCAAAGTGCCATATTATTTATCAGTACTGAGCTGCGCCATCTCCATGTCCCAGGGCCAGGCTGGTCTGCTTGACAGGGCAGAGTTGCTGCCATGGTGATGCAGCAGCAGGAGGTGTGGGCCCTGCAAGCTGAGCTGGGGTACATGTGGTCTGTAGGCCATGGGTTGGACATGCCTGGGTTAACATCTCATTTCAAAAATGTGTACCTGTTTACTAGATAAGGTTGAATAATGAAGAACTACAAAAATTCTTCCATCGAGGACTAAAAAGAAAAGAATGAATGAACAGAAAAGAAATACCAAGAGCAACTCTTGAAAACATCATAAACAGAAAAAACAAACAAACAAACAAAAAAAACAACCAGGGATTAGAAAAGATTTACTTAATTCTCAAGATGCAACACATAAATACAATTGATACAGATGGAGTAGATACCACAGTATGCTACAAAATATTATAGATACTGTAGCAGCACTCATTTTGACTTGAGCATTGACAGATAACTCAGAAAATACAAAAATTCTAGTGAATCTGGAGTTTATATATAACATCAACCTACCTGTAATTTCTGGGCATAGAAGACAAAGCAATCCAGTTCTCTGGTTTGCTTTAGCTGTAACTCCAAGTGTGAACATACCTGTGAATATAGAGAAAAGATTATGAGAAAAGGTCTTAGAATATAATTTCTCACTAAGGAGAGAAAGAATGTATTGGCACTTCAGTATGCCAGGTGTTCCTAGGTGACCTTTCTGAGAAGTGTTGAAGATCACCAAGCTATGCACGTTCGTGCTTACAGGATGCTTGAAGGTTAACAGAGTTCTTTGAAGTTATGAGATGTCAATTAGCTTAACAAAAGTTTTTCCCTTGAAGGTAATAAGAATGTTGTTTATATATATATAATATTAATATATATACATATATTTCTGAAAGCAAGGAAAAAACAACTTTTTCTCAATTGGAAAGCTATATATAACATCACTGATGTTTAGAGGTGTTTAGTTGTTACAGTGACAGAGAATGAATAGCTAAAGAAAGGAAGAATGTCAACCCTATTTGATTTGCAAACCCCAGTAGCTCAAATGTCTTTTCCACTCTCATATACCATACTGGCTGTGTTTCCTGAAAAAAAACCCACGATATTCCATATCTCTCAAGCAAGTACTTTAATTGCTTATTTCTTCTGTGGGCCCATTGAAGTTCCAGCTTCTGTGGCTTCCATAACTGGGCATTTCTGGGCCAATCTTCAGCTGTAGTAGCAATGCACTGCTGTAATATGCTATGGAAAAACAGCTTTCCTCTGCTTGGCAGCTATGCACACTGCCTGTCTGATCACTGCATGCAGTTTCATGTGTGATAAAAGAGCATCCCTTATCAAATAAGAGCAGGAGCTTCCCTGGAGAGTCAGTTGCTGTTTGAATCTAATGAAAAGCCCTCTGGCTCTGAGATAGCAGGCAAGCACGTGTCTGTACACCCTCACACATCCACTAACACACATACTGCTCCCAGCATGGCTATAAGAGCAAATGCTGTTAGTGTGTTGGTGCTGGCATGGAAGAAGCACAGCTTTAATTAAACACACATAAAGGACAAGCTCTGTTAGGAACTGACTAGAGTGGAAATGTGACATGATGGGCTTCAGGTATATGTGGATCCCCATTACTGGTGACATGATTGTGGCACAAAATCCTTGCACCTAATCATGTGAAGAAACTCCAAGGGGAGGGCCTGTACCTGCTTTGTTCTCCCTAGTACGGTATTATTTTTGTTGTTTTCTTTTTGTCCTTGATTATTCTGTCTCCTTTTCTCCCTTTCACAAAAGCTGTTATCTGGACCCAAGAAGCTTAGAGCTTCCTCCATGAAATTCATAGTGTTCTTCTGCATTATATGCTACCTTGCTTTATACGGTCACCTTAAATATTACCTTTATTCTGAAGCAGAAGGTGGTCAGACCTGTCCCAGATAATTGTTTCTGGATGAAAAAGTTGGTAAGAAGCAGCCTTCCAAAACGTAAGCAACGATTAACACATCTTGCTTTGGCTTCCTCTGATAAAGTGTCTTTCAACCCTCCTTCAGTCTGTATGTGGGTTGTCCATGTAAGTTGTCCATGCAGCTCCAGTAACCTGAGAAAAAGGCAATGGACTTGGTCACTGGTTGTGGAACTAAACTGCCTTACAGAGAGAGAGAGACATGACAACAATCCTCTCGCAACTTCTTCACTTCTTTTGAACTACTCCCTGTACAACTGATATCTTGTGTTTACATATGGTAACCATGGATGGCACCCCTGTGAACTTAAAATAAAAACCCTATTTTACTCTTTTCTTCCACATTTAATGAAGGCTTTCACCTGCTCTACATAATAACATTGCTGGATAAACTTCTACCTTTTACAGTTCCTATGACAAATCTTCTCTTAATGAGGCTAGGTGCTTTACTCTCCCAGCACTTCCTGTGTCACCTATATGTAAACAGAAAAACTATTGACATTTGGTGTAAAAAGAGGGTAGATGAATTTTTGTTTTGTCAGTTCAGCAGTGGTCAGAATCAACAGTGACATAAATGTACTTCCATGACTTGCTTCCTCTAAAATTGACACACTTTTATTTGGTGGAAAAACAGATTAAGACTATTTAAATCAACTTAAGTTGCTTAGCAAGGCTCCTAATGCTATGAATGAAATGTTAGCAGATACACATTTATTTAGTATCTCAGTGTTTGCTGTGTGACACCTTCACCTCAGAGAAGTAGGTCCAACTTACTGTCTGAGGGGAGGTTGTATGAGGAGGGAGTGCAAAGAAGAAAGATGAGAGGAAAAAAAATAAAGCCTTCAGAAATAGTGAAAGAGATGTAAAAAGAAAGACCTGCCAGAGTCAGTGCTGAATCAGGAACCACAGGGCAACGGTGAAAGCAGGGAATCTTCACTTTGCAGTTATTGTATTTCCCCCTTTCTTTTTAAGAAATGGGCATAAAAATCATGATCAGTCACTTTTTATTTTCTTCTGAACCAAGGATAAGCAATTCTGAATAGTTATTCACCAAGACATATAGTATTAGAAAATTATGAGAGATCTGGAATAAGGAAGCTCATGCTGTCTTGAGAAATGATTGCTGGAGCCTGGGATGAGAAGACTTCTAAAGAATTTCTATAGAAGATAATGAGCCTTTAACATGAAGGGAAGAACTAAAATTATTTAAAGGTTGCCTGGGAGTCACAAAGGAAGAAATGTCTGCTTTAAATGGACTGCCTGCCTGCCTTCATCTCAATAATTGTCATATTTCTTAATTCCACTTTAGGGGCTATATGTAACATGATAGAAAAATATTGTGGGGAAAAAAAATCCCTAGTGGAAAGCGAGCTTTCAGTAAGGTATATATATTTCTGATATGTGTTCCTATGCAAATAATCATGTTGAAGGTGTTCATGTCCTGCTTCTTCATAAATCCATCATTTATTTCAACATCATAATGGAGACTGAGGTGTTTAATCTGATCACCATAGTATCTCCAACAAATCCTGTCTGTAAATAAATAGGAATTGTTTCATTTACTTTCCTCTCAAGCATGCTTCTTAACTATTGGCATGATGTGTTTAATACATCAGCCTAAAGCTGTACACTTCAGTTATACCCACATTTCCATCCAGCAGGAACATATTAATCCGTGCTAATACTTTAATGCTAAGTACCACCATTTAAATGTTTAAAAAAAATATATATATACTTCATATTTGACAGAAAACGCTGCTTGAGAAAGGGAGCCTGGTACTGTCCTGTGTCTTGGTGTGGCAATTCACTATAGAGGCTCTGCTGCCTCTGCCTCCCTTGATGTCTCTTCTCTATGGAGGCCATTTCAGGTCTCCTGGAAGGATCTGTTTATCTCCATCTTCACAGAACTCATGGAAGAAAGAAACTTTGATTGCATAATTAATTTTAACTGCAAAAGAAATTAAAGGTAATAGTAGTTATAAACACAAACGAACTGAAATACATTTATGAAGGAAGATTCTGAATTTCTTGAAGCTTTTCCACTGTACCACTAACATGCTGCAGCATTTGGCTATTAAAATGTATAGAAATTTTCACCTGGCTGCCTCCATGAACTTGATCTGGTCAGGATAAACCTGCATTTCCCATGTGACCAGTCAAATGAGGTTGCTTTGCTTCAACATTTGCAGTATAGTCATCATGCTGTGATTGTAGAATTCACCATGCATTGCTCACTAGGTTTCCTCTAAATACTTATCTTACTCTTCAGGAATATAATTCTTTATCTAGAATATAATAATGTTAAGGTCTGTTCATCTACTACATTTCTTTCTAGAATAGTAGCGTTTACATTTTGTCTATGCTGAATTTCTCATCAAGAATTAATGAATTCCACAAGATGCTAGTAAGGGTGACATTGCCTATTATGCATTTCCAGATAAATTATCCACATTTTGTTGTAAACAGTGTTAAAAATCATCATCCCCAACATCTTTAAGAATGTTTTGAGAGGAACAGCAATCATACTATGTCAAATTCACCTAAATCCAGCTATTCTGATATTTTGCTATCTCTCCTCCATTTTTCAGTCTAATGGCCTATAAATTGTGTTTTCTGTGGCAAAGCAGAACAAAGTCCTCTGGTCTGTTAGTGTACTCTGCTTTATTACTTTTCTTGTCCTAATATTGTCATCCTTGAGCACAGGGCTTTGCTATTTATTTGCTTCTTCACAACTATTTTGCAGCTATCTCAGGTAGAATGTATTTTTGCACAACATAGAAATTTGTCCAAAATTGGTAAAAATCTCTAGCTGGATTATTTTCATATCTCATTGGGAAGAAAGTAAGGTAGAGAGATTGAAAGCAAAAAACAAATTCAGTGAACTGTACATACCACTGTATCCCTGAGAGTCTTTTCTTGTGAGCTGGCCAGCAAGCTGCCCTTACTAATCTGTGCTTTTACCCTTATCTCAGACGATGTTATGAACAAACTACACTAGAGCTCAGTTCCAATTTCCAAGTCAGTGGTGATGGATTATAATGCTCTCTCTGTTTTAATTACTTATTTATTTTCATTAAATGCACGGCCTCAAAGAAGCTGTAAGAAAGCTCTGGTAAATCTTGGAAATGTGAAATTTCTCCCTAGACACAAATACTTTCTCTTGCCATTAAAACAGCCCGTTCTTTTCCTAATGAGGTCCTCCCACTAGGAGAAATGCACGAGGTCTAAATGCTGTTTTCTGCCTCTTCAGACCATTGGCACAGCTTTGATTTAAGGACTTACACTTTAATCACCCATCATGTGTCATTACCCCGACAGGCAGCAGCAGCCACAAGATACAAGCTCCAATAAATTGCACTGAAAATCGCTGAAGCGATCCTTTGTTGATTTTCCTTTACAGCTATTCAATGGCAGATCAGCTGTCATAACAACACAGTGCCTGTGGCAACAGGGTGAAATTAAACGTGAAGTATGTTCAAGGTAGCTGGTAGAAAGCTGGAATATCCCTTTTCTTCTGTAAATTCAAATGCTTTCTAATGCCAAGCCTGTGGCAATTGGCCAAAATGAATGTTTTCCCTTGTAAGATAATTGTCAGATGCACTGCAGTACAAATACTCAAGTGCTTTTGTATGCTAATCTTTGCAATACCATTATTTAAGAAAAGGACAGGAGGTAAGGACTTTTCTCTTTAAAATAAATAAAGAAATAAATAATAAGTTGTGCCTAATTGGATTCAAGCAGAAAAAGAACATAGCAGCAGCCTTTTTTTTATTTATTTATTTTTTTAAATTTCTAGGAGGCTGGCTCCACAGCCAGATATCCAGGTAGCTGGAAAGCTCACTTTAGGCCCTATTGTATCTTTCACATTTTTATCAAGAGTATCTTTTTTTTTTTTTTTTAAAGGATAGTTGTTTCTCAGTTTTATGTTGCCCAAATTTCACCATCGAGAATGAAGTCTGGGTGGGAGTTGTTTTTAAAAGATCTCTTTCTACTGAAAATTTCATATTTTATGTATTTATTTTCATTTTCTTGAATAAATAATGCTAGAATAGAAATCTGTGCAAATGCATGTCTTAATGCAAATAGTGTTAAGACAATGTTTTGACAGGTTATTTCTTTTTTTCCTCAATGTGATAGAGGAATAATGACTAAACACTAACCATGTCCTTAAATCAGTAGTGATATTTACTGGTTTATATAGAGTCAAATGGAGTTCAATTTCAGCACATATATTAGTGAACAGACCCATTTTTCTTGAGTATTTACCATTTAATGCTTATGGTGAATATAGGTCCCCTGGATTTCCATGCTTCTGTTTTATTGAACCAAGTGATTTTCCTAATAATGCTTTAAAATATAGATGCTTTTGCGAATACATTAATTTCAGCTTGTGGATGGGGGAGCTTTATGTGGTGTGTGTGCTGGGTTTAATGCTGACTTCTAGCGGAGGAAGTGCATGCATGATGTACTGTCAGTTATTTTTATATTTGCAGTGTCATTAGGAGTTCGGCCTATTTCACTAACAAAGATTAAATAAATCTAAATCGAGAGAGCAATAGTGGAATGTAAATTAATTTTGCAGATATTTACTGTACACATGACTGTTTCCACTTCAGAAGAGCTGACTTTGTAACACTATTTCTTATACATTTCCCTTCCCCTTCACTTTCCCTTGTCTCTACATCTATCTTGTCATTTCTTTCTCTGTGTATAGATATGCTAACCTTAAGATACATCTCCTTTATGATTGTAGCCATGTTCCAGCAGGACAAAAATTCCAGCTCAAAGAGAACAGTATTCTCATGTCTCACATCATTTTCTCTTCCCTTTACTTTCTTCTGTCTATTCTCATCTAAACATTTTCTTCTCTTGTAGCAGAGTAGATTTCTTTTCAAAAAGACCATCTGCAGAATGATTTTGGTTGTTCTCCTTCAAAGTTCATCTGAAGGAAAGTAAGCCTAAGTTCTACCCATTATGAGAAAAGAATGAAAATGGAATGGTGTCTGACACAATATAATTTAAGTATTACCTCCCTATAGCCTTTGAATAGGCAATCTGTAAGGGCTGCTGTGACTCTTTTCCTCTTTTTTCCTTGACCTCCTCCAACCTGACTGGTGTTTATCACATTTTGCCAAGAGAAATGTACTTCTCAAGGGCTGTGCATCCCTACTAGCTAACCCACACCTAGAAAATTGAACGTTCAGAGTTCATCAAGGCATAGCAAGAGCGTAGCAACAAGTTGCATGCCAGATTTTGCCTAGTTTCTGTTGTTGTGGTGGTGGTTTGTGTTGTTTTTATTTAAAGGAGATGGTTCGTTTTTCTTAATCTTGCTTCATAGCTTTAGACACCACCCCTCGTACTCCCAGCCTATTCAGACCTTGCCCAGCCTCACTGCCTGTGAGTGAGTTGTCTTGTTCCCTTCCTACAGATTTGGAGAGTCCATTCCCACTGGGGCTTACTGCTTCTCATGGTTACTACCATTTCACATTCACTTATTCATCTGTACATTTCAGAGATTCACATTATTAATCCTTTGTGAGTTGAGGAATTGAACAGCAAAGAGCATGGACAATGCCTTAAATGATATTTCTTCTTATATATCAGGAGTTCTTGTGCACTTTGAATGAGATAACCACAGTCTTTTTCAGCATAAGACGTATGTTTCAAAAGTTTACTCACTGTTTTTGATTACCACATGCTGCCATGGGTTCTGCATCATAATTGTTCTAATTTGTTTGGGACTTAGGGCCATTTAAACAGTTTTGTTCTTTTCCCCAACAAGTACTGGTGGTTTGCTCCTTCATTGGTACATTTACTAAAGAATCTATCTTCCACAGTTGAATGTTTATCCATAGCTTTAATTTGATGTAAAAGTTTCCTTTTACATCAAACTAGGAAAGAAAGAATCGTCGAATTACAACAACAAAAATTTACAATAGCTTAATAACATGTAGGCTATAGACTGCACGTGAGTATCAAGTGACAGAAACATCAAATCAGTTACATACATTTCACTCTGATTCTCCTATATGCGATCTCACACAACTGCTTCCACCAGTGAAATTTTAAGCTTCTCTTAAACGAAGCATTTTTACCTCCAAATTTAAAGCAAATGTCATTTTATATACTAATTTCTTTTCTCTTCAAAAACAGTTTTATTTCTTACTCTTCAAAAAGACTTACATGTTAGCTTTGTTCAGAGTTCTCTGTGGAAATACTATGATAGTGCACAGTATAAATACATATAGATTCTATGATAATCAAATAAAAACAAAAATTTATATCTGTGAGGCATACAAAAGACACAGAAATTACAAGGTAGGAAGACAAGCTGTCTTAAAAGCTGAAGACTATTGTATACAAAGGAATTTAAGATATTGTTTCTTATACCCATTCCTGCTGTGCATGTCAGGTACAATCAGAATGAAGGATTTGTAAATGCAAATTTTCTTTCAACCGTCCGAGTGTATTTTCCTTGTGTGAAACAGGTTTCCTTCACTCTGGATTTTGTTCCAAGCCATTAAAATTCAACTTCTGCATCAGTATGCGAGCTTGCCTCTACATTTTTTTTGGATATTTGTTTGGTTATGTGATACGTGAACATATCTTAATCTGTTGTTTTGTGTTCTGTGGGAAAAAAAAAAGAATTACGGAGAACTGAAGAAATGTGGCTCCATTTTCAGATAAATCTTATTAGAATTCAGCAGGGTTAAGGAATGAATTGATTAGGTCTGTCAAACCAGGAGCTAATGAATGAATGAGCTTTTACTGTTGTCCTAATTATTTATGATTAATCCAACAAAATCTGTGTTTTTTAACTGTTTCCACCAGGGAGCAGAATAGTCAGTCTTCTGTTCACTTTTCTTTTTCTTCTCCATATTGAGTTATAATATTTGATCATGTGGGAATTGTATTGTGTGGGCACTATATACATCTTGATGAAATTATTTTTACCTTCTCTAGCATCATTTATTCAATGCTTAAATTCCATCCTAAAATCTCGTAGAAGACATTGGAAAAGCTATTTCACATAACTCTATGGATGTAGGTGAACATATGACCAAGAAAAAAAAAATTGGTTTTCAATGAAAGAATGCTACAGTTCCAGCTATAGCTTTTAAATGCTGGAATAGTGTTTTCCACTAAACTTGCTGTCTTGTTGTGAAATGCACAAAGACTCCTGCTGAATTTGCAAAACAGAAAGTAATAGTATCCTCTAAGTATTTAAATATTTATGAAAGATGCACACTGTACACTTCTAGCAGAACATTAAGATAGAGTAGTTTGTGCAGGTGCAAGTAGGTCTAAGTAGAATTGCCAAACCGAAATTGTTTTAGCTATGGTGGCTGTAAGGCTTTACCATGACATACTGCTCATGCAAGCAGATGTGTTCACAGGCAGTCCAGCACTGAGTATGAACATGTGGGCACTTGCCTAAATATGTTGTTTGATTCTCAACCAAAAAAGAAAGAATGCTAAAAGTAACAGAAATACCTAGACACAATTGGATGGTATAGGGATTTCCTGAATGTACTTCTTAGATTGTTAATCCAGCTGTAGTACAGCTTTCAGAGAGATACCTAAAATGATGGATTTTTGACTGATCTGATTTCAAACCATTGCAACAAAATACAATCATTCATCTAGGATTTTAGCAGAAAAAATAGTAAAGAGCTGTGATGGAAGTCTTGCCTTCATCAAAGAATTGTTCTTCTTGTCTGTGGTCTTGCTGTTGATTTTTTGGCATTAAATTTATTCCCTAGTACATGTTCACCTAAAAAATGCATCCTTATTATTACATTGCTACAGCCATTTATTCATTCTTAAACAGAGCCCTGATTTATATAAACAGTGTGTATACAGTGATTTTTCATAACATCAGTGACGTGCTGAAGGATGCTTAGAAAAGCAGATTAATATTTATCGATTTAAGCATGTGTTGCTATGAGTTGTTTTTAGGTTTGTTTTCTGTTGATGTTTTAAAGCTTAATTGAAACTTTTAAGGAAGATGGTGTATATCATGCTCCACAAGGAGTGTATAATCAAACTCCAGAAATTGTTAATCTTTGGAAATGAATATGTCTGTTGACAATAGTAGTCTGGCTTTCAGTCAGCATCACAGGTTCTGTTTAGTTCCAACTTTCCATTCTGACATTATTCTGGATCAGTTAAAATGCTTTAGAAACCATCGTGTTCTCCTTTTACTTTCATCTCTCTGCTCACGGAGGACAAAGATTTTCAAAGGATCAAGAGTGTTTTCTGAAGATGCACTGATAGTGGCCATAAAACAGGAAAGAAACTCCATTCTCAAAAAGAATTTTCCTTAAAAAAAAGGCATACATCAACGGAGCAACAGACCTCTTATATAAATACATTTTGACACTAATGTTCAGAACAGTAGAAAGAGTATTTATAAGGTGGTTATTTTGCTTTTAATTACTACTCACTGATTTTGGTAATCACACTTATGTGTGTACTCAGTCATGCAGCAAGCTTTTTCTTCTTTGGTCTTATCTTAAAACTGGCTTTTTCAATGAATGCCTACTTGTGCAAGTGCTCCTTAAGAAAGCAATGCTCAGCTATTTCTGTCTTTGTAATGCAGCGTAACTGTTGCATTTACCACTGGTACAAGCTGGCCCTTTGCCATGCACTTAGAACCATAAACCCATACTTTCAGCAAGGAAAATTTGCTGCTATTAGATTCTGAGTGGTGACTTGCCAAGCAGAAATAGGGAAGACCAGGCTTTTTGTAAGTGGTTGCATCCTGCTGTTGAAACTGAAATTACTGTTTGCTGAATGCCCATCTCTAAGATGTAAATAAATGAAGTTCCTGGCTCTTAAGGAAAGTTACGTACTTAAATGCTGAGGAAAACCAGTACAGAACTTCACAATGATCCAGGATGCCTTCAGGATTTTTTCCTGGCACCATGAAGCATTTCTGTGTGTTTCCCGATAAATTTCAAGGAATTTGCCAGTGGACAGTCTAATGTGAATAAGGAGTCCTGGTGTTTACTTCCTTTTGCATTGCAAAGCATTGGCTTTGTCTAGGCATTCCAAAACTCATTGCATGAAGGTGGTAGTGCTGTCCCTTTTTGGTCTTTAGAGCCTTCAGAGTGGACCTGGAGACCTTCCAAAGCACTGTAGGAGGTATTCAAACAACTGATAAAAGAGTGAACCTGGTGAGAAGTTCAGTAGTACCTGCTATATAGTTTCACTAAAATGACTAGGGCTCCTTCTTTTGCTGCAGCCTACTTTTAAACATTGATAGCTAGTTGGTTCATCTGTTGAGGCACAGGTGGCAGAATAAATCTCTTTTCTGAAAGGAGAAGCTCATGACATCAAATGGGCTGCGATGACCTGGTGGCTTGGCCTCTGGTGAGCTGTGGTAGCTATCTATGTCTGTATAGCATAGAAGTGATACAAGGTAATTACGGAACAATTAAAGAGGCTGAATTTCTTGTTTGCTGTGGAGTAGCCACGTGAACCTGGGAAATTACCACAACTTTGCTAATAAACAGTAAGTTCTTCAGATGCTGCAGATGTGCATCTATGTTGCCTATATGTTTATAGCAATATATATGCATGCTGGCTTCTGCAGTTCTCCTTAAGTTCATTAGATTTTTTCCATATTCTTGACTATTTCTGCTTTTCCTAATTATTGTAGTATGTTCTAATAGTGACATTACTTAGCTGTAATGAGTCTCACACGGACACTTTTTCTGTAGCAAAAGTGTGACTTTTTGCAGCTTAGTTAATATGATTTCCAAAGTCAGGGGACTCATGAATGAAACCTGAAACATTAACTTGAAAAAAAATGATGCTCCAGCTTCTGTATGTGAATGAGCATGCAATTTGTGTGAAATATAGGATCTTGAGGACAACAGAAATTTAACCCAGAGCCATCCACAGATACGTTTGGATAGCACGCACATGAGTCAGAGTGCTCTTAGGGGGTTACACCATGTATTTCTAGCTTGCTGAGGGCAAGACTTTCTATTCTGACTTGCAACTGTTAACCTTTTTCTCATGCAATTTTTCTTAGCAATGTAAGCTAAGCCAATGGATTTCGTGTCTAATGAAATGAGAGGACTTACATTAGAATGGCTGTGCATTTCATCTTTCTTCCTTTTACCTTGCATCAGAATAAATTATTCTCATGCTTTCATGCCCAGGAAAAAAAAAAAAAAAGAATGTCATACTACATGAAGTGTTATAAAACATCTAAATGTCTCAAGTCAGGTGGGATCTGTGTACTTTTCAATCTCTCTCATAAATCTAGTGGAGCCCATCAGATTCCTAAGAAGAACTATGAGGCATTGCTGAAGTGATGACACAAGGTGACAGGGGGGAGGATATGGAACATGTATCCATTTAATATTCATTCAACAAGATAGTAAGTGAGGAGCTTTCAGATCTTTTATGCGAATCATGTAGTGGCTTTTACATGTTGCTCTCTGCATCAAGGAAGGGATAGAGTATGAAGAACTGTCCCTGAAGAATGGCCGTGAACAAGTCAAATGTTCATGACTGAGAGTTAGTGACTAAGGCAACAAGGGGAGCCTCGTGCTTGGTATCTGCTATGGATCAAACAGATCCTGATGTTCCTGATGATGAAGCTACCTTCCTCCAGCTACAGGGGGCACTGCAATTGCAGGATCTCAGCCTGCTGGAGGATTTCAAGCACCTGACATCTGCTGGAAAAATAGCACAGCAAGCTGTAGGCAATCGGGGTGGGGGGGGGGGGGGGGGGGGTGCAATACTGGACTTGTTGATCACCAGCATAAGTGAACTGATTGGTGACATCAGGATGGAAGGTGCCTGGGCTGCAGTGATTATGTTATGGTGGAGTTTATGGTCCTGATGGATATGGAACAGGCAAAGAGTAAAACCAGAATGCTAAATTATAGGAAACCCAGCTTCCAGCTCTTCAAGGAATTAGTCAGGAGAATCCCCTTGGAATCTGTCCTCAGGGACAAGGGGACGGAGCAGAGCTGGCAGATCTTTAGGGAATGCTTTCCTTAGAGCTCAAGAGCTCTCCATCCCCAGGTGGTAGGAAGTCAGGAAAGGAAGGCAAGAGTTATGGTTTTATCATGCTTTTACTAGCATGACTGAACTGGGACCTACTGATCAAACTGGAAAGCAAGAAAAAAATGCACCAGAGGCCATTTTCACAAGGCAGTGAAAATGAGCAGTGTTTCTCGGAGGAATATAGGGGGTGCTGCTGTGTTGTGTAGTGAGGAGTCAGGAATGCTAAGGCCCAACTGGACCTAGGCTTGGCAAAGGATGCAAAGAAAAATAAAGGTTTCTACAGTTATGTAAACCAGAAAAGGAAAATTTAAGAAAGCATACTTGTAGCCTGGAAAGCCAACCATATCTTGAGCTATATCCAAAGAAGTTTGTCCATCGGGGCAAGGGAGGTGATCCTGTTCCTCTACTCTGCACTGGTGAGACCTCATGTAGTACTGTGTCCAGATGTGGAATCCTCAGTACAGGAGTGATGTGGACTTGTCAAAGTGCATCCAGAGGAAGGCCACAAAAATGATTCAATGTATGGAACAACTTTCCTATGAGATCAGGCTGAGAGTGCTGGAGCTGTTCAGCCTGGAGAAGAGATGGCTTTAGGGAGACCTGAGAGCAGACTTTCATTGTTTAAAGGGGAGCTATAAGAAGGAAGGGGACAGTTTCTTTAACAGAGTTTGTTATGATAGGACGAAGGGGAATGGTTTCAAGCTAAAAGAGGGGACTTTCAGTTTGGCTATAAGGAAAAAAATCTTTTACTGGGTGGTGAGGCACTGGAACAGGTTGCCCAGAGATGTGATGGATGTCCCATCTATGGAGATATTTAGGGTCAGTCTGGGTGGGGCTCTGAGCAACCTGATCTAGATGTAGGTGTCTCTGTTCATTCATTGCAAGGGAGGTGGACCAGACGGCCATTAAGGGTTCCTTCCAACTCAAATAATTCTATGATTCTATTCTATGAAACAGAGAGACAGAAACAACTAAGGTAGTGGTATCTCTTGAAGAACAGTTTTGTTGATTTGGTTTTGCAGAAATATATCAAAACTCTCCTGTTCTGGAGTGCTTCATGCAGCATTTAATTCAGTTCACAATTTGTCCTTTGAAGGTTATAGGGCCCCCAAAAATAGTAGCTCTGACTGTAGTTCCCCATTTCCCTCTTCTCCTATCCCATCTGTGTGTCTGACATGACAGATTGATTCACTTGAGGATGATTTCAAGGAGCATCTTTTGAACAGAAATGAAAGTAGGGACAGTAGGATAAACATGGAGTAAGATTTTCCTTTCATATCTACGCTTAACTATGTGGAACTGCAATGAGTTTTCGTCTACTTTGAGAATTCAGCATGATCCAGCCTTCATCAGCTCTAGCTTCTGCAAACCATTTGTTTTCAAACGTCTTCACAAGATTCTGGTCTCATTCCAATATCTTTAGACAAATCATAGGCAGTTTTCCTGAGGACTGTGACTGTGGCAGGTTGGCAATTTTGTTCACTCCCAGCTATTCCTGTGTGGCTGTTCCTAAATGTATATATATCTGTCTGAAAATACTCCGTATGCCCAAAGATAGCCTTCTGAAAATTCAAATAAAACAAAATAATCTCTAAGGAATCTTGATGGCCTGAAGGGAGGGGAGTGAAACATTAAGCTTGAAAACAAATTTGAGTATATAAATATATCTGTTCTTTCAGTAAACTATGTGTTGAAAAGGATAACTGAGTTTGTAGTGAAAGCACAACATACATTATACTAAAACCGTAATAGGAATAACATCAGGACATCAGTCATAAATGCTGGCAAAAAATATGATGTCAAAAATAGGTTATTTTTTAACTCATCAAGAGAATGTTTATTATAATGGTGATAGATAGAAATAATTAAGGTTTTATAAGTAACCTTCATGTTTCTGAAACTACCTTTAAGACAATTTGCATCTGTGCAGCGCACAGACATGGCTGTAAGAAGTCTATTTTTCTGTCTTACAGCTTAGGGGAGAAAGACCCCTAAAAGAGTGTCAGAGCCTGCTACTACTAGATGAGGGTGCTAAGCAGTTCTCCTGTGCAAGGTGTGAGCAGGTGGAAGATCTGCTTAACATGGTGGTTAAATTGAAGGAGGAGGTTGAGAGACTGAGGGCCATCAGGGACTGTGAGAGGGAGATTGACTGGTGGAGTAACTCCCTAGAGTGCCAGAGAGAAAGGTACCAGGGAGATCCCCCACAGTTTCTGGTGGACTCCCTGACCTGTCCCCGTAGGGCAGAAGGGGGATATCTGAGGGATAGGGAGGGCTGGCAGAGAGTCCCTACTCGGTGCCGTGGGCGATCTCCCCCTCTGCCTCCCCAGTGCCCCCAGATACCCCTAAGCAATAGATTTGCAGCATTGGAAGTTGAAGAGGTGATAAGGGGTGAAGTGCAGGAAGATTCCCGCAGGAGGTCACCAATGGCAAGGCAGTCACCTCCGTGCATTGAGACTGCTGCTACTAAGAAAGAAAGGAAGGTGATCGTAGTGGGTGGCTCACTTCTAAAGGGAACTGAGGGCCCCATTTGCAGACCAGACCCAAACCGCAGGGAAGTGTGCTGTCTCCCTGGGGCTCGAATCAGGGACATTACTAGAAGACTCCCGGACTTGATACGCCCCACTGACTACTACCCATTACTAGTAGTTCAGGCAGACTGCAATGAAATATCTCAGAGAAGTCTGCGAACTATGAAAAGAGATTTTAGGGGATTAGGGCGATTAGTTCAAGGGGTGGGAGCACAAGTGGTGTTTGCTTCCATACCTTCTGGGGCGGTGAAGGACACAGAATGGGCTAGGAAAACACAAGTGATGAATAACTGGCTGAGAGGTTGGTGTAGAGATAGACACTTTGGGTTTTTTGACCATGGGACAGTTTACTCGGCTCCTGGCCTGTTATCTGTTGATGGGACACACCTATCCCAAAGGGGGAAACGAATCCTAGCACAGGAGCTAGCCGGACTCATTGAGAGAGCTTTAAACTAGCTGTGACGGGGGAAGGGGATAAAACAGGGCTCTCCAGTAAAGAGCCTAAGGAGGCTGTGCTGAAAAAAGGGGTGAGGCAGATATCTCAGCTGAAGTGCATCTATACCAATGCACGCAGCATGGGCAATAAACAAGAAGAGCTTGAAGCCATTGTGAGGCAGGCTAACTATGACCTTGTAGCTATTACAGAAACATGGTGGGACCTCTCCCATGACTGGAATACTGGGATTGATGGCTACAAGCTCTTCAGAAGGGATAGACAGGGAAGAAAGGGTGGTGGCATAGCTCTCTATATCAAAGAGTGTTTTGATGTTGAAGAACTAGTGGTTGGAAATGACAAAGTAGAGTGTCTATGGATAAGGATCAGGGGGATAGTCCTTAGGAGTGACATCGTGGTGGGGGTCTGTTACAGACCACCTAGTCAGGATGAAGAAATAGATGAGATGTTCTATAAACAACTCGTAGATGTTGCACGATGGCCAGCACTCGTTCTCATGGGGGACTTCAACTTCCCTGATATATGCTGGAAATACAATACTGCGCAGAGGAAGCAGTCCTTGAGATTTCTAGAATGTGTGGATGATTGCTTCCTGACTCAGCTGGTGCAAGAGCCTACCAGGGGAGATGCCTTGCTTGACCTACTTTTCACTAACAGGGAAGGACTAGTAGGGGATGTGAAGGTTGGAGATTGTCTTGGCCAGAGTGACCATGAAATGGTGGAGTTTGCTATTCTGGGTGCCGTCAAGAGGGTGACTAGCAAAACTATTACCTTGGACTTCCGGAGGGCAGACTTTGACCTGTTCAGGACACTTGTTGCAAGGGTCCCTTGGGACTTGCTCCTGAAGGGTAAAGGGGTCCAGGAAGCCTGGATGCTCTTCAAGATGGAAATCTTAAAGGCACAGGAGCAGGCAGTCCCGGAGTCCTGTAAGTCAAGCCGGAGGAGCAAAAGACCAGTGTGGATGAACCGGGATCTTTTGTTGAGACTCCGAGAGAAAAGGAGAGTCTATGTCCTCTGGAAGATGGGTCAGGCTACTTGGGGTGACTACAGAGAACTGGCCAAGATCTGCAGGCAGAAAATTAGAAATGCTAAAGCCCAGCTTGAAATTAGGCTGGCTACTGCTGTAAAGGAGAACAGGAAACCCTTTTACAAATATATTAACAGCAGGAGAAAAACTAAGGAAAATTTCCCTCCTTTACTCAACGAGGCAGGCAATATAACCACAGATGATAAGGAAAAGGCTGAGGTTCTCAATGCCTTCTTCACATCTGTCTTTAATAGACAGGACAGTTGTCCACATGGTACTTGCCCTGACCTGGAAGTCCGGGACGGGGTGCATAATGCACCCCCTGTGATTCAAGCAGAGATGGTCAGAGATCTTCTCCTCCATCTGAACTGCCACAAGTCCATGGGGCCAGATGGGATCCACCCAAGGGTGCTGAGGGAGCTAGCAGAGGTGATTGCCGAGCCACTTTCTGCCATCTATCAGCATTCCTGGTTATCTGGAGAGGTCCCACAAGATTGGAGGCTTGCCGATGTGACTCCCATCTTCAAGAAAGGCCGTAAGGAAGACCCGGGGAACTACAGGCCTGTCAGCCTGACCTCGGTATCAGGGAAAGTTATCGAACAGATGATATTGAGGGAGATCACACGACACGTGCATGGCAATAAAGGGATCAGACCCAGCCAGCACGGGTTCACCAGGGGCAGGTCGTGCTTGTCCAACCTCATCTCCTTCTATGACTGGGTGACCAGACAGGTAGATGAGGGAAAGGCTGTTGATGTAGTCTACCTGGACTTCAGCAAGGCCTTTGACACGGTCTCCCACAGTATTCTCCTAAGGAAACTGGCAGCCCGTGGTGTGGACAGGTTCACTCTTCTCTGGGTGGAGAACTGGCTGGAGGGCCGTGCCCAGAGGGTAGTGGTTAATGGAGTTAAGTCCAGCTGGCGTCCTGTAACGAGTGGTGTCCCCCAAGGGTCAGTTTTGGGGCCCATCTTGTTTAATATCTTTATTGATGACCTAGATGAGGGAATTGAGTGTACCCTCAGTAAGTTTGCAGATGACACAAAGCTGGGAGGATGTGTCAAACTGCCTGAGGGTAGGGAGGCCCTTCAGAGGGATTTGGATAGGCTGAACAGCTGGGCTGAGCAAAATGGGATGAGGTTCAATAAGACCAAGTGCCGGGTCCTGCACTTTGGCCACAATAACCCCATGCAATGCTATAGGCTTGGGGCAGAATGGCTTGAAGAATGTAGAGAGGAAAAGGACCTGGGGGTGTTGGTTGATGCTCGGCTCAACATGAGCCGGCAGTGTGCACAGGTGGCTAAGAAGGCCAACAGCATCCTGGCCTGTATTAGAAATAGTGTAGCCAGCAGGAGCAGGGAGGTGATCATCCCCCTGTACTCAGCTCTGGTGCGGCCGCACCTCGAGTACTGTGTTCAGTTTTGGGCCCCTCCCTACAAGAAGGACATTGAGGCCCTGGAGCGTGTTCAGAGAAGGGCAACAAAACTGGTGAGGGGCCTGGAGCACAAGTCTTATGAGGAGCGGCTGAGGGAGCTGGGATTGTTTAGTCTGGAGAAGAGGAGGCTCAGAGGAGACCTTATAGCACTCTACCACTTCCTGAAGGGGGGTTGTGGTGAGGAGGGGGTAGGCCTCTTCTCCCTGATAAGTAATGACAGGACGAGAGGGAATGGCCACAAGTTGCGCCAGGGAAGATTTAGATTAGACCTCAGGAAGCATTTCTTTTCTGAAAGAGTGGTCAGGCACTGGAATGGCCTGCCTAGGGAGGTGGTTGAGGCGCCATCCCTAGCGCTGTTCAAGAAGCGTTTAGATGAGGTGCTTAAGGACTTAATTTAGTAGTTGGGTAGAGATAGTGATAGGAGGATGGTTGGACTAGATGATCTTATAGGTCCTTTCCAACCTTATGAACTTATGAACTTATGAACTTATGACCCTCTGCAGTGGGTCTGCGATCTACATGCCTTCAGTTTCATTAAGTTATGTATACTGATGAAATAAAATTCTTTTCTGGATTACATTGAGGAGATATATTGACAAAGGGTTTTTGAGCACTGCTAGGTTCCTGTTTCTCTCATTGATCTCTACAAGAACAATCATTATTATAATGATTCTAATCCAAGCTGCTATAATATAACTGAGGAACAAATGCTTCTTGGTTAATATGCCTCAATTAATGGGTCACCCAGTGTAGCTGCAGCAGGTTGTAAGTAAGTAGCTTTCAGGATGTGAGCCCAAATAATTATAGGTTTTCTTTCCCTTTTTAGATGAAATGGATTCATAAGCCTTATTCAAATGAATCGCTCTTGTAGTCATTAATTATAGTATACACATGTTAATGACATCATTATCAGAAGATAACATAATGTCCCAAGGACCACGTGTCACAGTTGTCTCCTGTGCAAACAATTGTGCTTGATAACACAGCCTGTCACAAAATGTCAAAAGAAACCACATGGTGTCTTGAAATAATTGTGAAATTATCATGTATCACAGCTATGTATGTCATAAACAATACCATCATGACTGAATTTTTCATTAGCGTCTTGAGTGCGGGATACTGAAGGGAACAAACAATTAACATTCTGAACATCTGAAATGCAGTGCATAATACAGCAGTGAATTGTTTAAAGCATGCCCTGTGACTGAATCAAAATACATTAGTCATGAATTGAGGATATGCATAGTATTACACAATATTATGTAGCTTTGGAGAGACTTTGGTGGTTTTATTAAACATAGAAAGGAATATATATCTATGTTTAATATTCTACCAAATAGGTCTCATTTAACACCTCTTTTTTAGTATGTATGAGGACTGAATCATAAGACTGTAGAAGTTTTCAGTATAACTTGTATTCTGACAAGTGAAATCCTAGGTCAGTGACAGAACTCCTCTGAAATTTTCTGCATCAGTATTTCACCCAAGTGGATATCATTCTATAAAAGTATAAGCTGTTGAGAAGCTTGTGCAGCAGCAACCATTTCAAGTCTGTGGTTGGCATGTGGGTTTTTTGGCTGATAGTCACAGGAACAGAGCTATTGCCATTATCTGAGTCATTTGGGCTCCCGTCATCCCACCCCACTTTTCTACATTCTCCTGCAAGTCTGAACATGTTGAGATCCATCAGTGTTTCTGCAGAGCATGGGCTTATCTTTGGCAGGCTGATCAGTTTCAGAACTGCTTCAGTCTGGCTGCATCCAAACCACTTACAGAAGATATAGTAGGATGATGCTTCTCTCTTAGTAGGCTCCACAATTATGCATCTAAGAAGCAATGCTGGAGATGGGGCACGCACACCTCTCTTGTCCTCAGAAGACCACAGACGCAGTGTTGTAGCATGGATGAGGAAACTGACTCTACCAGGGACTCGTCTATGAACAGTATAGCCAGAATTAGTAAAACTAGCTGTGCTTTGGTTTAGTCTCAACTAGCTATTAGGCTCTTCCTATGGTTAGAGGAGCTTCATTGTATTTGAAAAAGGTGACTTACTCAGATCAGATGAATTGCACAATGGTGGTGATTGATTCTCCCTCTGTACCTGCACCCCACAACTTTTCTTTTAGGGATCTGAAGGTAGGATATGTCCTTACTGACAGCCTGGTGATCCCACACCCGTGCTGTTTTTGCCACAGCCTAGTGCAATAAGAAAGACTAAATTCTTCCTTTTAGTTACCTTTTTGTTAAGTGGGATCCCCTGACAAACAACTTGCTAGAGAAGCTTTTCATGTCAGCATCTTCCAAAGATGTTATTTTTTAAATCCTCAAAACTGTATAGACGTACTGCTGATAGCAATAATACTGTTGCAGTCATGCAGTAATTAGTTGTCAGTAGCAATGTAAAAGTCTTTGTCCCTCCATCTGCTTTCTCTATACAGAGTGTTTATTGTGTATGAAAGATGCACGTGAGTGAACCAGTCTTGCCAAAGGAAGTCCAAGACTGCTGATATGCAAATGTTACAGAAAATTTAAACTTGACAAGGGTTCCTTCTGCTGCAGTCTACTTTTAAATATTGTTGGCTAGTTGTTTCACCTGTAGAGGTACAGTAACAGAATAAAGCCCTTTTCTTGAAGGAAGGGCTCAGAATGTCATCAAGTGAACAGCAGTGACCTGGTGTCCCTATTCTTTCTGCACTGGTTTTATTTAGGCATTCCAAAACAAAGAACTCACTGCATACAGGTTCTAGTGCTCTCCTTTTTTTTTTGTCTTAGAGCAACAGTTTGGTCTGTGAATCAACAGTTAAGTTTGTGTCTTCTTATTCTGTGGTTCTAGGTGACCCCAAATGAGGAAGAGAAAGCTGTTTCACAGACTGCTCTTCAATTATATCTTTTCTTACCAGGAGTAATGACATGGCAGCTCTTGACAGATGATCTTTTTTTGCACTTCTTGAAATGTTTTGATAAAATTAAAATAAGAATTAATTCCCTGAATTGGAGTACTAAATGTTTTAATGTTTCTAATAAACTACTTTTTCAGGTTTAATCCAGCAGTTACAAGCTAGCTCAGCCATGGTACATACAATAAATTATGAGTGACTGTTTTTTCACCTCTTTGCTTGGAAGTCCCATTCTCTACAAGGGATATCTAATTAAGAGCACAACAGGGGCCTGCTCAGAAAACAACATAGACTCAGGGGAAAGAAATTGTATAACATCATTGGGATTTCTTCTGGCAAAATCTGAGGCAAGGAACATAAGCTCTGAATAGTGAGGTGTAAGAGATGTACTAGAGACTGGCAGAGATGACAATAGAAACTAGAGGAGTTACTGGAGCTGCCAACAACATTACAAGCTTGTGGAAAGAAAATCGAAGGATTATTATTTGTCAGTAGCAGCATTGAAAATGTATTTAGCTGACACGGGGCTGAGAAGACTTTGACTTTCTTAAGTGCTTCAGAAATGATTGCATGCTTTTTTTCCACAACTCAGCTCCCTAATGAGCTCTTCATTGTAGGACTAGCTCTAGGCACTCAGTTTCTTATACACAACAACTGAATAAAGTACATAACATAAATACAGGAACATTTCAGGAGCCACACAATTTAAGAACTTTCCAAATTATCCTTGGAAAGACTTTGTTAAATATATTTGGATTTTTTCTTTTCAGCTTATGTAACTACCTCTAGAGATAGCAAATGTGCCGTGTGTTATCTGTAGATATACCTTACTTTCTAGACAATTAGGGCATATTTTTAGGAAGTATTCAGTAATGTAAAGCAATTTTGTAGAATAACCTGAACAGCTAGAAATGAAGGAAGAAATATAGCAATGTCAAAGAATGTAGGTAGTCACCCTTTTGTAAACTGTAATTCTACCTCATAAAATGGAATATAATGAAAATATCCCTTGTGGCATTCAGCAAGCCTAGCTAAAACAACTTTTGTTTTGTTGTTTTTTTTTTTTCTTGAAGTTTTTCACTGCATTTTCTAACTAAGTGCATAATCAAAATCAAGGCATTTCCAAATAGGAAAAGTTATGTAGTTCTCTTACTGCATAACCCTGTACACTGTGACTGTGTACTTCTGAACTACTGGGCTTGTGAAGGAAGGGAAGAAGGGAGGGAAGAGAAGTAATTAAGGAAGAAAGGAGGGAGGGAAGGGTAGGGGGAAGGGAAGGGAAGGGAAGGGAAGGGAAGGGAAGGGAAGGGAAGGGAAGGGAAGGGAAGGGAAGGGAAGGGAAGGGAAGGGAAGGGAAGGGAAGGGAAGGGAAGGGAAGGGAAGGGAAGGGAAGGGAAGGGAAGGGAAGGGAAGGGAAGGGAAGGGAAGGGAAGGGAAGGGAAGGGAAGGGAAGGGAAGGGAAGGGAAGGGAAGGGAAGGGAAGGGAAGGGAAAAGTTGGTTGTTGAGGATCAGTCTGCTTTACTGTTCTTTTCCTTACATAGGTAGTTGAAATAAGAATCTATGCTTTTATCTCAATTTAAAGTCATAGTTACAGCTGCTTTCATAGTGACAGCACCTACTTTTTTAAAACATTCATTTCAGTTATTAGCTTGGTATCATACCCATCCCATTATTATTTTCATTTCTCTTACTTGTAATGCAAGTGAAAATGAGATACTGTTTTTTTAGCATCTTTCAGTTCTGAAATCTCAGTGAAATATTGTGAGACAAAAGTACAATTCTTCTTTAAGGAATTTTTCTGTCAAATTTCAAAGAACAAATTGATTTTCTATCAACGTGAACAGTAAACGACTAGTAATTCTAAAGATAAAATCTCAGGATGCTTTTGATGGGATATTAGTAATCTGTTAAGTCCCTTTTAACAAGCAGCTACCAGAAGAAAAAACTAGGTTTGAGTAGTTATTTGCAAATGAGTAATAGCATGGGTATACAACATTAGATTGCGACCTATCCATCAATCGTGCAGTCTGTTCTTAGCAAGAAACCTAGAAGCAATCATCTGTGGGGAAAGTAATTAAAGTAGAAGCTGAATAGAAATTAGTGGCAACTACTTCATGGTAGAAAAAAGGTTTTTTGCCTATGATTGCACAATACCACAACCTTGCACATTGTGTTTTATTTCACAAAACTTATTTTTCAGTTTCTTATGGAACAAATGAAGAAGTCATGAATGTATTTTGGGAAAGTTAAGAACGGTGATACACATTTTTACTGATTTCATTGTGTTATATAACCTCGAACTAAATCTCATTTGTCAAAAATACCTGGAGTAGATCAAGCAGCAGTACAGAGTCATGAAACAAAAAATTACAACAAAATTAATTGCTTAAGCCATTGGCTTTAGATCTTACCAGTCAGATTATGAAAGGAGTTGTATACCCTATGAAGGTGAAAATGGAAAGCAATGCCTTTTGCCTTTTACTGTTTAAAGTCTCTCTATATTCAGGGTGAGTGAAGTAGCATTACTGTTCAGCAACAGATACAGATAAGCAAGAAGGGAAGCCTGTACAGCAGCTGATGGCTCTTGGAATTTTTAATGAACAAAATAAACAGAAGATTTTTATGTCATAGAGAAATGATAACAATGGCTTGCTAAAAATTATTACTTCTGTGATTTGTTTTATTTCAAATATGTTTGTGAACATAAAAAGTTAGATATTTGCACAAAAAAAAATTAAAAGAAAGGCTCAAAAACATTTACAAAGTTCCATTGATTAACTCATCGATGATCTTTGAGGTCCTTTTCAACCCAGGCCATTCTGTGACTCTGTAACACCAACAGATATCATTTGTAAATCAATGCCTGAGAACCAGGCTGTGATAGACCTCACAGAGTCTCACATTTTGGTATTCTTACAACCAATTTATAAGGTTTAGTGTGGTGAGTATTTCTCAATTTCTGTTTTGGGAAATATTTCATTTTGCACATAAAATCAACTATTACTTGAATTACTTGAAGATAATTGACTAACAGTTTTTGTCTGCCTTGTTTCACTTTGTTTATATTATTGACTTTGTCCAAGTTTGAATAGTTTGTCATGTTTTACTAAAACAGAGAACAGGGAGGAAGAGTGAGAGGCATTTTGATTCAAGGTAGTATCCTGAAATAGGCTTGATTATACTGCTTACTTTGTGTGTTTGTAGACTATTTTTCTTTTATTATAACCAGCTGAATACTGAGCTAGCTAACCCATTTCAGCAATTTCTCCAAAGAGAGCACATTCCTATACAGTGTTTTGCATTGAAGAAATCAGGTCTTTTCTGGCAGATATATGACAGTCCAAAATACCAAAAGAACTGGTTCCTAAAGAATTCCTTAAAATTTACAAGAAACTCTAAAGTGTGTAACATAAACAAAACTCTATAACACTGGAGGTAAGACCACCCTCTGTGTGTGTGACTGTTAAGGTTGTTATGTATTATATAGTCTTGTTGTATTCCACTGTAAGAGATTTTTCCTTTTATATAGGAATATGATATAGAAATTAAAATAAAAACAGAAAGCAGAAACTTGGTGTTTCTACACTTGGTTGTTCTATACTGGCACTTAAAAATCCTTGATATCCTAGAGCCAAACTCTTTGTGAAGGTAATTTAATAATTTACATAGCAAAGTTAGATCTAAGTATTGACAGTGCGCATGTATTTTATGGATGTGATTAAAATAGGAATATTTTTCTGTTTTAAAGAGAAAACAGAATTTAGTTAAAATGTACTTACTTATTTATTTTTATGTTGACCATGTAAGCAAGTGCTTCATTTATTATATTCAGTGTCCATTGCATAGAATGTGAATCTGTGCTTAGTATCATTACTTTCTTCTTTTGCATTATCACCACTGCCAATTTGCATTATGTGAAAGAGGGAATAGGAGATCCAAATCATGATATAAAAGAAAAAATAAACCAAGTCCATTGAACTCCTTACTGCATTTGTGCTGTCTGAAGATACTGTGGAGGCAAGTGACCTGCAGCCCCCCATGCCATGTGCTTGGTTCAGGAGATGGATGGCTATAATTTACTTCTGCCTGAAATACTAGAATTTATGATGCCTTCCCTTGGCCAAAGGGTAAACATGGTCTCCAGAGAAACAGAAACATTTTTTTTAAAGACAGTATTGAAAAGAGAAATATATAGGACAGCTGAAGGTCAAGGGAAAGAGACAAAGATTTTCTTCATTTCCAGGTATTCAAAGTAACTCTCTGTTTTTGACTCTATGAAAAACAATTCTTCCTCATACACACATGCATGTGAACACAAACATACGCAAACCCCTTGACCCCAGTTATGCAGGATTATACCAGTCACATAGCAAGACAGTGTCAATACTGGGAATAGCAGCGTAAAATTAGGCTTTAAAAATCCTTTGCATCTCTTCTTTGGTTCACAGCTGGATGAGCATATTGGTCCCTCTGAATAAGCCAAAATAACTGTAACCCTAGTTCAAATTAGCATCTAAGACATTTGGGTGCTGAAGCCAGCTTGCCAGCCGCTGCCTTTGTCTGGAAGGCTTAATAATTGTTCAGTCTCAAAATCCTTTGTGGAAAGACAGCCTTTAGGTTTCAAAAAACACTTCAGAGCACAAAAAAAAATCCCCAATGGGTTCCTAACTTTTGAGTTAATTAGAACAAGTGAGATTTAACCTGTCTGGTGTTCTGCTGTTTAGAACGGCTGCTTATTTAATGGTACATGTAACTCACGGAATTATTACATTGAATATATTTAATCTATAAATACTGTATGTATTTAAGCTCTCATGGATTTTCAATACTAGCAATACCTTCTTTCCATAAGGCATGTATTTTAAAAATATCTTTAAGCAAGTTATCCATCATCTTTTTCCTGGACTGTGAAGCCTTTAAGGTGATCTTCTTTTCTACTAAAATCTTTCTTCTTTTGCTGCCCAGCTGAAGAGGTCTGTTTTCTATGTAGAAACTTCTGGCAAGCTGAGAAGCCAAAGTAGATAGAAGACCTTACTGTGAAATATAAAAGATAGAGTAGATCATGAATCAAATGTTGTTGGGTTTTTTTTGAAGCAACAAGTGGAACTGATAGTCCATAGGTGGTTTGGCCATTCACAGGCCATTCCCTTATGGTCTCTGTAACAGAGGGCAAACACTGGAATTTTAACTGGAGAAAAGCAGATTGATATCTGTTAAAATAAATGTCTTCAGATCTTTCTATTAGTTTCTTCTTCTCCCCAGCGGAATCTCTTTTCCCATCTTTCCTAAAAAGTGCAGTATTTATTGACATCCTAAGTAACCACCTGAAATGAGGTTGAGATGAATGAAATTGCCTAATTCTCTGAACACTCTACCTCCACACATACGAGAATGACTTTGTGTATGTATACAGTGCTGTGACATCTTTCCAATAGTATTAATATGCAGAATATATATTTATTTATATTTTATGTTAACATATTTATGTGTGATCTATGCCTACTTTAAATACACCTTGCTGACTTAAATATCTTTGATATTAATCATCAGAGTATCAGATACTATTGGGATATCTGCAGCTATCTAGTAAATAAAAATACAGTTCATCTGGAAGGTCAGGCAGAACTAGTTCTACCAGAGCTCACTTTCTTATACATCAGCAGATAGTATTTCATGGCTTTTTAGCTCAGAACGCTGCTGTTATAGACCCAAGTCACCGTGCTTTAAAGTATACTTACTTGCATGAATGAGCAGTGAATGAAAACCATTAATGTCCCAGCATGCACTGCTCACCAATACTCATTTTTGTTGTAGCCAGTTTCTTAGCATGTTTCTGCTTCATTTAAACCCATCAATACCTCAATTAATGCTTGCTTCTCCTCCACTAGGAGGGACATTTACAGATGTCACTTCGCAGCCTCCAAAAACTAAGACTTGTGAGAATTTTACCGAGTCATAAAATATATCCTGATCAAAGCTCATGTTTTCTGCTGATATTCTGCCTTAAAAACAAACAAACAAGCAAAAAATAAGATTAAAAAATAAAAGAAAACCCTCAAAATAAAACAGCAACAACAACAACAAAAACCACAGAAACAACCTCTAAACTGTTCAATTATTTTTCATGAAAGAGCACAGATAGAAAGTTTACAGAATAACAAATTCTAAGAAAATGAGCACTCCCCTTTTTCATTCCACATTCTCTGTTTTTTACTGATTTGTGTTTAGGAAGTCTCAGAAAATTAGACCACTATACTTGACAATTGCAATAGCAGTAACATTAAAACTTGATGCTGTCTTGATATCAGACTGAATTCAATTTAAGATCAAAGCACTGGAGAAGATATCTAAAATTATATATCGCTGGATTTAACTGTTCTAACAGTCCTGGTCTTTACAATCTGACTTTTATACAGGATGAGGAAAGATAGTAATTCATCTGGAACAGAAAGTTGCCCTAGAAATGTATACTTAATGGATGCATACTTCTAATGTAAATTTTTAGACATCCATACTTTTCAGCAATTACGATGGTGATAAGATTGTCCATTAATTTATTGTGAAAGAAGATGGTCTTAGTCTAAATTTTCACAGACAAAAATTCTATGCATGTTCATGTATTTATATTTTTTATAAATCTTTGATATCTTATTTTTCTTGACAATTAGACAACCTCTGAGAATACTGATTTTCCAGTGCCTCATGTGGATTACAATAATTTGTCTCAAATTTCCACAGGCTTTTACTATAACTGACTGCAGGGAACAAAGCTGTCAGCTTATCATTTTCCATTTTCTTTCTCTTGGTTTTTAGGAAGTATAGTTAGACAAAATGGGAATTGAAGCTGCATGACAATGCAAAAGGAAGTTGCATTCATTTTGATACCATGTCAAAGTCAAAGACCAAAAAATATAAGCAGCTGCTGGTCTTGTGTATTATTTGAAGACAACAGTTTGCACTATACAAACATAAACTAGTGCAAGAAAAGACCTCAGGAAGAGGGAAGAATTACCTTTGGGGTTTGAGAGAAAAGGCCTTTTTATTTTATTAATGTGTCTTTTCGTTAAAATTCATAGTTGTCATGCAAAATAAATCAACTTCTTTTTCTATGATATGACCAGAAACTACTTCTGAGTGAATAAGATATGAACCCTAAATGTTCACAGCCTTTACCCTGACATATTCAATCAGATCGTGAGGCACTGGTGAAGCTGCCAAGTACTCGAGACATCATTGTCATTCTTATTAAAGCTTAGCATCAAACAAGGTCTGTTCTATCTTGGAAATGCATGTTTGAATAATACTTACAATCTAAGTAACTTTATTTATATGAGTGGAATAGCTAGCTGAAATAATCTGTTAAAGTGAATAGAATCCTTATTCATTCCCTCTTGTGATATATTCTTTCAGAATATTTTTCAAGATTACCTTGTAGGGATACTTAATGTTCTGATAATGCTGTTTTTACACACTGCTGAATTCATGTTTAGATTTGGGATTTACAATGCACACTTAGCTGGGATGTGAACTGATCATTCCTATGTTTACTTTCTCTCTATTGCTTACATGTCCTAATTACCGTAGTTTTCCATATTCACTAAATATGAAGATGCAGTTTCTATTGTGCACAGTCTCTTTTTTTCATGTCAGGTACTATTTTTTCATACTACACTTTCAAATACTTTGCTGTAGAACTGTTAATGAAGCTCTTACCTATTTTCCAGAAATCTGTTGAGGTAAAAGTTGCTGAAGAAGAGCCAGTAGTACTCCTTTTAGGGCAGGTTGGGAGTAAAAGGTCATTTGATTTTGTTTGCTTTATTAAAAATAAAAAGAAATAGAAATATGTTAATCAGTAAGTTAGGTGGATTTATGTAGTGTTTTCTTTAGGCTCCTGAAACTAACACTGAATAAATAATTCAGCCTGTCATATTAATTCATCAATTTTTTTCCTTTTCTCCTAAAAGTTCTGAGGTTTATATGTTTGAAACAATTTCTCCTTGTTTGAAACTTCAGCTGTAATTCATTTCAAAGGATTTTTTACTTTCTGATTTTGAAATGTATACCATATTGATTATTTAGTAACTGGTTGACTTAACGAAGTAATATTTCTCTTTGAGAGTTGTATTGCATACACAAAAATTTCATTACTAATTCTAACCATTAGAATAAAATAGGTATTCAAAATTCACTTTCATGAAATATTTAGATATTTGAGATTGAATGTTTAAAAATATTTATCCTAAAATAATATGTCTCTGAGAAGTTTCACGATAAGGGAACATGACTGGGTTACAAACATGAAATTCATGTTTAAAATTACTGACAGTTGAATCTAGATGCATTTTTATTATTTACTTTGCTAATTTTTAATATTCCATAAATAAAAACAGATGTGAAAGAAAAACAGGAGGAAGTTAGTTACGCATTTATTATTTTTGTGAAATTAATTTACGTTCAAAAAATGGAAACTTACTTTTTTTTTAACGTTCTTTCACATTTTGGGACATTCAGTGTTCTTTCATTTTGAGGATGAGGGCTAAGAGCAGTATTTTCATGTGCTAGTGAGGTTGCAGTTTTACCAAGAAACTGTGTGCTTAAATTAAAGTTCTATTAAACTGTCCATTGATTTAAAATTTTCTACTAGTTTCAGAGTACCATTTGAATGCTGGAGATATGCTACTTAAGTAAGCAAAAATGTCACAGCAGAAAAGGAAAGATGGAGTTAAAAATTCTAGTTATTCAGTAATTGACTTGTAGAAGTCTACCACATTTGAAAATAAGAAAAAATAGAGGACAATTAATTATAGTGTGAGGGCTTGGCCCTTTTAAATGTAAGTAATTTATTTTTAAGAACTTTCTTTATCCAAGAAAAATTAGGCTGGGGAAAAAAGGAATTTTTTGTCTGTCATGGACAGAAGCATGTTCCCACTGTATTAGACAGAATTGCCATCATTTTTTTCAATACAATTCAATTCAATTTAAAAGCAGCTTTCTCTTACCCAAATTCCTATCCTCATCCATGATGTTATTTTTACCTGAGGTTGTTAAACAATTAGAGACCATGATCCTCTGTCTCTAGTTGTACAAGAAAAGCAGATAGAGTTAATCATCCATCGTTAGGGCATATCTCTGCAACTGAGCAAGGCATTGCAGATTCCTCAGTAATCAGTGTAAAGGATACTTCTGAGGACACAGTTCACCTGGTTAGATGAATGCTGTTCTAGAAATCCCTCTTTCTGTTGAGGAAGTCCTTGATAACTAGAGTGGCAGAGATGCTTGCAAGATGGATCCCACCACAGTGGTAGGCTCTGCGGAGCTGGGAGCAGGGCTTCTCCATGGATGGGTGCTGTCAGACCTCGAACCAGCCAGGTCAGGCATGCTCCAGTGAAGAAGTTAAGTTCCGTGGTAGCTACACTCAACCAGGGCAGAAATTCTAGGACTAGGAGAGGTGGAGGATCAGATTGGATATTAAGAAAAAAATCTTCACTGCGAGAGTGATTGGGCATCAGAACAGGTTCCGCAGGGCAGTTTGATTTTTGGGTGTCCCTCTGTGGATTCAGGGGTTGGACTCTATGATATTAGTGGATCACTTCCAACTTGAATTATTGTATGATTCTATTGTTCTGTGGAGATACGGTGAGATACATTAACGTGCCAGGAATTGCATCACTGGCAACAGCCAGGACATGTCAGTTACCAAGTACTCTCGAAGTCTAACTTTGTTTGGTTATGTCCATGCTCATTTTTCCTCATCTGCTTTTTTTCCATTCTCAAGAGCATATTTAATCTTCAGTAATTTTTGGATAAGGGCAACAATCTAGCTTTTAAAACAGTTCAAAACACATTGTTTTGAACTAATCATCAACAAAACACTAATCATCAACAAAATTCCTGTCCTCACCACATCAAAGTTTCTAGAAAAATTATAATTAGGAAACTACTGATAGCAATAGTTGTTAAACATATGGAGAACTTCATTTGGTCCTAGAATTATTTAAGGATGCTGCTTGAAAATTTATTGTTTATTTACAAATTGAAAGTCTTGTCTAGAGAATTAAATGTGTTCATTTTTATTTGCACTCAGTTCCTGGTAAAACATTCAACAGCAGCAGAAAATAAAAAGGCAAATTAAGGAATTTTTACTGAATCTCAGGGAAGGTCCAGGTTTGATTTTCTGTTAGAGCTAAATAAGAGGTTTTTATTTTGTATAAAACTTTTCCATGATTATTAGGAGTAATCTCTACTTCTGAATTTTGCACTTTAATTTTTATTAATGAAGTTGTTATTAGTGTAAATGAATTAGGTTACTACTATGAGGTTGACACAAAGAAGGGAAGATAATGAGTTGAACTGGGAAAATGAGTAGACATGAAAATGAGGAGCTTTCCATATGGAAGCCCATCTTTAAATTAAAAAATCTCCTAGATTAGTGCTGCTGTCATTGAAATGGAAATCACTATAATGTATGATCTGTGTCTTCTAGTTTGTCCAATAGGCTACCTTTATTATTGGCCAGTTCCACTTGGCATGCTTCAGAGAAAGATGTGGAGAACCCTGAAGGAAATAAACTTGGATTAGTTTCTCCCATTGGAAAATCTACTTCAAAATTCTGGAATATGATACTCGCACACACACAGGAACATTATCTGCCCTTCCAAAATTCTCTTACATAAATACATATCAATGTATTTGTGTGTGTTTGACAGAATATGAGAGGATCCACATTAATCTCAATATACTTCTAAATGCATTTACTCAAATTCTTTTTAAGACATCCTAGGAGATATCTCATACATATATACCATAGATTCAGTTTGCTTGTTTACAGTTTTCTAGATTATTTTGTCAGTAAAGAGGCAATATATTTAACTCAGTTATTTGCATCAGTAATTTGATTAAAGATAGTTGGAGGATGAAGAAATACATTGCCTAAAATATCCTTGGGAACATGGCTTTGTTACCAGAAATCTTTTGACACAGAGGAAGATAAAAAGAGGAGCTTATGATTTAGGACCATTGGAGATAAATCATGAAAAGTGAGAAATTAGCTTTTGAGGAAGGGGAAGTATTTAGCTGTGAGGCATTGCCTATGGCAGTAAGGAATCAGTGTGGAAGATTATGTGACAGGAAGGGAAGGATAAGTAGGGATAAAGCTGCATCTGAAGAATGAAGTCATCTTTCTTTATGCATTTTTATGTTGTTCTTATATGAAAGTTTGTTGGAAAAGAAATTGAGCTTCATTAGCCAGCCTGTTTTTTTAAAAAGGAAGCAGATGGTCAAGGCATTTCATTTGGTACTGTTACCCATGAGGGCACTCTTGGTAGACATTTAGGAGAGTGGAATGTGGAGACTGTCTCTGAGACAGATTCCTCAAGGTCCATGGAGTTGAAATTCAGCTCCTGCATCCCCTCCCCAGTATAAAAAAGACAGAGATCTCTTGGAAAGAGTCCAGCGGAGGGCCACAAAGATGGTGAAGGGCCTGGAGGATCTCCCCTGTGAAGAAAGACTAAGTGAACTGGGTCTGTTTAGCCTTGAGAAAAGAAGACTGAGAGGGGACCTGATCCAGGTTTATAAATATCTGAGGTGTGGGGGACAAAGTGGCGAGGCCAGACTCTTTTCAGAAGTGTGTGGAGACAGGACAAGGGGGAACGGACAGAAACTGCAGCACAGGAGGTTCCGCACGAATGTGCGCAAGAACTTCTTTACGGTGAGGGTGACAGCACTGGCACAGGCTACACAGGGGGGCTGTGGGGTCTCCTTCTCTGGAGATAATCAAGACCCACCTGGACGCCTACCTGTGCGACCTGGTGTAGGGAACCTGCTTTGGCAGGGGGGTTGGACTCGATGATCTCTTGAGGTCCCTTCCAACCCCCATGATTCTTTGATTCTATGATTTTTTTGATGGAGTACACAGTGTGTTGATACCTGAGAAGGAGGAGGAAGATAAATCTGCCAGTGTAAGGCTCACCTGCTCAATATGCTGAGACCTCCTGACATGTGCACCCTAAGTGCTCAGGTGCCTTGTAGAGAGAAAGGATCAGAGTAGGCTAAGTACATGCTCCCTTCCTCACTAGAGGGTACTGGGATATTTGGAGTTGTAGATAAATAGGGAATTACTGATGGAAAAGAAGACTGCAGTTTTAGACAAAATATATAAATTAGGGCACTTAGGATGTTGGAAAGATTTCATTAGGGAAAAGAAATGAGTCTGGGGAACAAAAATGCATCTGTGGGGGTTAGGAAGCATGTGAGAACATGAGGAGGTTGCAGTAGGAAGAAGACAGGAAGAACTGAAGGGAACTGAAATGTGTTACATTGAGGGAAAATGAGGGAAAAGCAAACATACACCAACTAACACTGCAAACGTTGCTTCTGTGTTATTTAAAAAGTGACACAGAAGACATGTAAACATAGATATGCTGGCACAGAAGTGCTGTAAATGAAGAAGTAAGGGATATGCTGCAAGCCTGAAAGATTATGGAAGAAAGAAATGGGGTGACAAAAACTAATGGTGGTAATGTGGATTCTTTAATAACCTGCCACTCATCTGAATTGGGTCTCTTACTGCGTAAAGGAATATATTGGTCTAGTTTAAGTGTGGCAGATGAAGGCAGATGTATTTAAGTGTGCATACCTATGTATATGGGGCCCACAAATTGACAACTGTTGAGATCTAGTAGTTTCTTTGTTCAGAAACAAAAAGATGATGTCCCCAAAAAGAGCCTTTCAGATACCCTTGTTGTGAGTATAAGTACCTGGAAAGAATTCAGATAAAACTGAAGCTATTTGCATTCTCTAGAAGATGGTATCAGCTTCCTAATCCTAATTTTCTGTTCTGATCATTTCTTCTACTTTTCTTTGACAAAACTAATTGGTATATAGGAGCAACATAGTCAAACAAGACATATATTGTCACTAATTTACGTAACTGCCTAAAGAGCCTCATGTCTTACACAAGTCTTTCCTAAGTATTTTTCCTGTAATTAGATCTCATTCGTAATTCTAACACACAGCTCTGCAGCTCTGATAATTTTTAAATCAGTTTATTATGGTTCAGGAGTCCTTTGTACAGAAATGGCTGCATCCTGACATATTGTCATATTCAAGCATCAATAGCTCTGACACATGAAAAGGTCATGCCACCAAATATTAACATTTCAAAATAGAAATTATAGTAATTCATTTAAATAAGGGTTTTTTTTGTTTTGTTTTGTTTTGTTTTGTTTTTTGACTGTCTGGTAGTAATAGAAGCAATCGATGCAGGAGGAAGAACTGATAAGGCCTCAGACCAGCTTCTCTGCCAATGTCATCTTCTTAAAATTGAGACACAGAGAAGTCCAGATGGAGTGAGTAAGCTGTGATAAGGAGAGGCAAGTGCTTGTGCGTGAAAATGAGTATCACAGAGCTACTAGAGCTACTTCAAGGGGCAGCCCCAGAGTGCAAGAGCTTAGCAAACAGGCTTTTTATGTCTACCTCAAATAGGAGTGTATTGATACATTCAGGAGAGAACAATTCTGAATGTTATCAAGGGCTTTCTAGATTCTCCCAAGCAGATAAATGATCATAACTAAAAGACAGACTTCTAGACTTTGTTTTTAATTTCTCACAAATGCCTAACTCCTATTAATTGGTGGACAAATTATATGGTACGAAAAAGACAACTGAAGGACATCAAAGATACCATCATGTTTAAAAGAATGAATTACCATTCCAAAAATATGAAAATACTTAGATTTGAAGTGAATTCTTATTAGGCAAAAGAATATTTTAAAACTGAAGAAATTTTGGATTCCTGAATAGCTAATGAAATTGACTATTATGTCTCAACTGTTCTGCAAATTCTACAACTAACTTTCAGATGTATTAAACACAAATCAAAATAGGCTGTTTTTAGTTCAGTTATACTTGCACTTTAGTAAAGTTTAGTTATGGATCCACACGTGTGGATTGTAAGTCTTTTGGTGCAGAGTCTCTCTTTTCATTTCACACATCTCCTGGCTTAATGGAGCCTTCATTTTGATAAGCCATTACTGTTGTGCATAAGGATATATGTCATATATGACATATATGTCAGCAAATAAAACAAGTAAATGTACTTTCTTTTAGCTTTGTGCACATTTGTGATGAACGTATAATATGACTGCCTCTGCAGAAGGAATAAGAAATTTATATCAGTTCTTTATTGGCTTTTATTGGCCTCATTTCTGAATGCTTATGATTTACAATAGTTTCATGTGCTGTGCATACTTTACTCATGGTACAAATTGTCCTGTGGGCAGCAAAATTAGTGGAGCCGGGTATTGTTTGGATGTTCATCTTCTGTCTCTGTAACCACACTGTTCAGTCCCAGCTTCTCTCTGCTAAGTTCCCCTTGAGGCTCATCTTCACTCTTAAGAACTTGTTACATAAAAGTTTTTGACCATCTGGTCAGATGTGACCAGACTGAATGAGACCCAGAATAGAAGGCCAGCGTTGTCAGGATATCTCACTGAAAAGCCATCTTTGTTGCTTTGTCTGATTTTAGTTCCGGCTATGATAACTTCCTATCCAAACACCACCCTGGCAACACAAGGTCAAAAGAAGGAAATGAGCTGCACGGCACATGGAGAGAAACCCATCATAGTCCGCTGGGAGAAAGAGGACCGAATAATTAACCCTGAAATGTCCCGTTACCTTGTTTCCACCAAGGAAGTTGGAGACGAAGTGATCTCTACTCTACAGGTAAGAATATAAAGGGACCTGTGACTCATTTACATGTGTGAGATTCTTGGTTGGTTTGATTCTGATGGGAATGAACAGCTGCTTGTGTCCTAGAAGGACAGAGCCCCATCCATGGCACAGCCTTGAAGAGCTAGGCCACTAAGAGGAGGTAGAGAAAATGTCTTCATCCCATCTCCCAGGAAAATTAATCCCCATCTCCATCTTCTCATGCTCCAGAGCAATAAGAGAACAAGCCTGACTCACAGCCTCCACCATCCTTTGTCTCAGGAACAACACAGCTAATGTTTTGGCTTGTCCTTCCTTAGAGTGGCTTGGCTCAATTTTGAGTACACTGCCAATAAGTGCTGAATGAATATCTGACTCCTAGTCCAGTGTGCATCAGGCTTAACTTGTCCAAAATCATTAAGCCATTTTGATATGAAAATGCTATCTTCTAAAGTACTTTTTTTTCTCGCTCTCTTTCACTATATGTGGCTTGTGAGCTACCACTTTACAAAGTCAGGTTAGTCCTCATATTAAAAGTGAGACAGAAGGAAAAGACACATAGATAAGTCAGTAATCTGTCTACAGCTGCTACTATTAGTATTTGTCACTCATCATATACAGTAGCAGGGATCACCAAGCCACATAGCAAGTGATCATAATTTGCATCTTCACTTCTGCTTTTCTCACAGGCAGTTCTTTGGTGCATGCAAGCATGCATCTTGACTGATAAATCTGTATGTGGGGCTCTATGAACTCCTAAGGGGTTGATGTGGGTTACTTTGAGGAACTACCTGAATAGCAGTGCTGATTTGTGGACTTTACACCCCCCCCCCCCCCCCCTCCCAGTGCTGTGGATGCAAAGGAAACTTGTTGTTCTGGTGTCACTTATAATGGGTGGAGTTATGATGTTGCCCTCACTTTACCAGGATACAACTTTTTCCACTCAAATTTGAACTTTGCCACCACAAGAAGATTTCCAGTCCATTCTTTTGTATTTTTACACATGCTTTAGAAAATGAAAAATAAAATGCTAAAGTACATACATTCTTGATCAAATATCTTGATTTCCATTTTTCATCTGTATTCCTAAAAGCATTTTCACACACTTACAGAAATAATTCTCTAGCTTGCTAATGCTTCTATCTGTATTCTTTTTTAACTCTTAAAATATATCTCTTTCTCTGCTAGTCAAAAACTGTGTTGGAAGATAACCAGTAAAATTTTGATTTTGCTCAGTGAGGGAACTCTGTCATTGATTTTTATGAGGAAGGATAAGTGTGAATTTCTGTATACTAGTATATTTCCATTGTATATACTATTTAATTACAGGATATATCTATAGACATCTCTGCCCTCATTCCACATTGATTGTAATAGGATAATGCCTGGCTGTACAATGATATTTATTTTGGGAAGGATGGAGACCTGCTTGGTGAATTCTCTTCTGAAGCAGTTGTACGTAGTTGTAGTATTCTACATCCACATTTTTCTTACATACAAAAACCTTAGTATTCTGAAAGAAAAAATGCTCTCCAATAAGAAAATTCTGGGATTAAGATTGTCTTTGAAGCCTTTAATTTGGTGGTTTTTGTGCGTGCATGATGATGTGCATGATCTTTAGTTGTATACTCAGCTTTTATTTTTTCTGCAGGACCCCTGCCTCAGTCAGGCTTGACTTGGATTTTCTCTGGAGTTGAATTAGGGTTGAGTAATGAAAGACATTGTGTGATGCAAGGCTGATCATTGAAACCAAACTTTTCACAGGTGGCCAATAATTGTGTGTTCTTTGTTTTCTAGGTACTTGCCTTGAGCCCTTGGGGTCTGATTTGCAGAAGTACTAAGCCCTCATAGCTGCAGCTTAACTGAAAGGAAGCTGTTATGAACACATGAAATGCTATTTATTGCTAAGGACTCTGAGAGGGAAAAGAAGGCCCTAGATATATCAAATTGGGCTCTGAATTTTTTTGTTTTCCTAGCTTAAAAGTCAGCCACATATGCAACTTATCTGAACAGTCACCATATTTCAGATGGTAACTCCCCAATATCCTTGTAGCAAGAGTGAAATAAGTCCCTTTGTTTTAGCCAGTGGTAAATAAGGGTTGTACTCATATTACCTTGGCTTTGCTGAGGAGTAAAGAGCACAAGGAGTCACCATGGCTGAGCTAATAAGTGGCAACTTGTCAAGCAGCCACTAACATTATCTTATGTCTGGTTTCTTAATTCCCCATACAAAATGGTGGTAATATACTTCATGATGCCAGGGTTTGTGAAAACACATTTCCTCATGTTTCTGAAATGACTATTGCACAGAAAATGTTTTGAGAGAATGAGTAAGTCTATCTTCAGGGCACAGTTCGAACTGTGTGCAGTAAATAAAGTGTGGAGAGCACACTGAATGGTAGGAAAATGGTATTTGGAATATCTGTCTGCTCATTTATAAAATCTTCTCTCTCCTGTACATTGAATGAAGCAGTGGTCCTGTAGAAAAATATAATGATGATCGTGTATGTAAAGAAAATACAATTTTCTGTGCTGTTAAATAACAAATTGAAAGGAAAGACCACCCAAATTTTATTATGAGGTATCATGCTGAATGCTGCAGGGTTCACCAGCAGTGTTTGAACCTTTATTTCCTCCACACAGACTTCAGCCACTTGAATTATTTTCAGAAGTAAGTGGAAAATTTTGGAGGCAGCAGGAGGCACCATTTTGTATGGAAAATTTCAGCCAACTGTTAAATGCTTGGCAAACTTATGAGTGACTGGAAACAAGGCTCCTAATGAGAAGCAACAGGAATAGGTGATTCTCCAACTCCTCTCTACACATGCAGAGCTGATAGCCTGCTTCCTCAACCCAAGTGTTGCTAGTTTTGATAAGCCTTAGTATTTTGGATGCTTTACTGTGCATATGTATGTAAGCGTATAACATACAATATCTATTTACTACTGTCAAATAGAACAGTTTGTACAATTTTTCTTGCACCACTCAGAAAAGCTGTTCATTTATTTTCTCTGCATGTTGTTCAATCAATCACTTCTTTTCAAACCACCTATAGATTTTGCCAACTGTGCGTGAAGATTCTGGCTTCTTTTCCTGCCATGCCATCAATTCTTACGGGGAGGATCGTGGAATAATTCAGCTCACTGTTCAAGGTAGGAAGAGGACAACATAAGGAAAAATACACAGCTATTGTAGTACAGTAAGTGTATGCCATGCTCAGAAATCTGTTGGGGGAGGGAGGCCCTGGTTCCTAATTAAATATATTCCTCATTGTCAAAGATAGGAGCTGCATTAAGATGCTCAATCTCTCATTTTCCAGCATTACAAATTAAATCAAAACAAAGGATAAGCTCCAGAGTCTTTCTAGATCTGCACAAATTAACAAGCAGAGGTTTTTCTTAAATACACTAGCTGATCTTCTAAAGATACTTAAAACTAATATCTTCAGTAGGAGGAGCGGATATATGAGGGTTACTTTTGGGGGAAGGGATAGAGGGTTGCATTTGTTTCGAAAGAACAAATGTGCTTAAAACCCCATTAAACAAAAACAATCTGATTTTATTTCTAAAGAAGTGTTAAATCTATTGTGTATCAACAAACAAAATATTTCAAGTTTAATCAATCAAAATAAATTGTAATCGGTTTGTACAATACAAGCTCTAGGAACCTATGTTGCTTGGGGCTGGGTTTCCCCTCTTGCAGGGTTTCATTTGGGCAGACAGCAGCAAATTCTGGAGCAGCTAAGGTGACAGTATTTGATATGCAGAGCAGAGGCAGAACTTGGCCACTGTCTTACTTCTGTGATGCTTGTTCCTGTTCTTGTATGCCTTTGAGCATGCACACAGACAGTTTCCAGTACTTGCACCAGTCTAGAGTTCATTTATCTGCAGATTTCACTGAATATCTAATCACAGGATTATAGAATATCCTGAGTTTGAATGGACCCACAGGCGTCATCCAGTCAACTCCTAAAGCAGTAAATTCAGGAGGAAATCAGTATGTTCAGGTGGAATTTGGGTCAGGCTCTCATTTACACCTGCGCTCCTTCACACTGCCTTGACAATTTAAAAGGACATTAGATTCAATACAAATACTGGTTATTTACATCCTTAATTCTATAGAGGTAGAAAGAGTCTTCAGTATAGTTACAGCTTTTAAATGTTCATTAAATAGACTGTTAATAAATTAAGATTTTAAACACACTCAAAGAGACAGAATTCTTCCTCCCGTCCACCACCAAATTTAGTAGTTTAGTATTGTTATTTCTATCACCAGCTTTTAATGTAGAAACTGTAGAAGTATCTGTAAAATACAGTGTAAGACAAAGACAAAATTATTTCGCAGCATGGATAGTCCAATCTGTAGAGCTTTTAAGGAAATGCAGCCACGTGTTGCATATTAGAACATTAAACAAAACTTAGTATTCAATATTACATCAGTGATTCTTATTTGAAAAGAGACTTTTCATTCCTCTCTTGGGTATTTTTCAGTGAGTGATTAACTGGCTCGGGGTACTAATGAGTGACTGGAGAATTTGGCATCAGAGCTTACCTCCAATAAGCCATGTCAGTGCCACACTCATTAGTGTTATCTTGTTACGGACATGGGCTTTCCTCTGACTAAAACTGAGTATATGTATTTACTCAGAGCCCCCTGACCCTCCTGAGATAGAAATCCGAGAGGTGAGAGCACGCAGCATTGCCCTTAGATGGACCATGGGATTTGACGGAAATAGCCCTATCACTGGCTATGATATTGAATGCAAGAACAAGTCAGGTAAGCAATAATCTTCCTGTGAAGTAATTCCTGTCACTTAACTTTCTTTGTCATTGTATTTGTGTTGTAAAAGATAATCCATAAATTGAAAATGTGTGATGGAAAATTTTACTGTAGTTTAGTTAGTCTTTCACAGTCAAATTTTTCATAATCTTTTTTTGAAGTAAGGACATGATGTTTTGCAACTGCTTTTTCCATTTACTTGAGAATGAGACAAGTAAGAAGGGCAAATTTTGTTATTAAAAAAAAAAAAAAGGGATAGTAATGATAATTTTGCTAGCTGATTCTTGATACTTATCTTTTCTCCATTTGGATTTTTTTATTATTATTTTCTGTTTCACTCTGTAGAAAAACATGTGCCTTTATAAATTATTTTCTCCTACAGTGCTTATTGTTTGTTATTTTCTATCAGTATGTGAGTACATGGCATCTTACCTGGAAAGTTAGCAGTGAACATGGGTACTTAGGATAATTTCTAGATGAAAAAAATTGTATGGTTAAAAAGCACCACACTGTTTTCAGTAATATGTGGGAAATACTCTGAAGGAAAAGAGCAGTGTAAGCAGAGACCTTTCTGCTAGGTCACCGTACAGTCCTATCAATGAACATCTAATAAGATGAGTGAGATTACTGTGGGAAAAAAAAATAAATTACAACTCCTCAACTCAGGAAAATATTCCTGTTTAGGTAGATATTTTAAAATAGGCCCAAAAATGTTCCTTGTCTGTTGAAATCTAAAAAAATATCCAAGCTATGTTGGATCAGCTATGTTGGATGTGGGTTCATGTTTAAAATTAGGCACATTGGTAAGCACTGTCCTGGAATCATGTTTTGAGAAGGGAGATTGCAATGGAAAACGTTTTCATATTCTAAGTGTGATTAAAAAGATTCTGATAAATTATACTGCCCTTTTGTTGGAGTTTGTTGCACTATTTTTAAGGGCACATAGGAATGCTCTACATGAGATTGTAAGTGAAATATCAGTTTATGTAAACAGCTGTAGTAATTTTATTGCCTTCTCTCTTTAGTTCTAAGACATAAAACTGTGCTTGTTCATAAAATTCTGAAATTTAAAAACTAAAAACATGTTCTACTAACCACCTTTACTATCCTTCATTTGTCTACATTGTGTATTTCCTTTCTCCTTTACTTAGTTAAGTAGAAGTCTTAAATCCTCAATCACCATTTTAGCATGGCTTTCTAAATGAAATCGGTAATGTACAGTTGAACATGGTAACTGAGAGGTTACATGGTGAAACTCCCCTTGAATCTGTGGTTAGGAGTCATAGCTTTGGAGATACAAACTAGGCAAGTATGCGTTCGAGGAACTTGCATTCTTAAAAATTCTCAGGCTTTATTTTCTCTCTTTTTTTTTCCTTTCATTCCACTCAAGCCCTTTTCCCAGAACAATTTTTGCAACTCATACTTTTTTCTGTGTGTATGGAGGTAAAGACTTGATTGAGGACATATCCTGAAAAGAGCAGATTATCTCAATACAAACAGCATAAACATTCTTTTATAAAGTCTAGGACTGAATATTTGGAGAAAGGTTAGGTATTTTTCTTTTTTCTGCTCCTCCCTTCATCAGATGGTATAATTCTGGTATAATTACTTGACTACAAAAGTGATTTCAAGACATAAGGTCATAGAATCATAGAATGGCTTTGTTTGGGAGGGACCTCAATGATAATCAGGTTTGAACCCTGTTGACGCAGGAAGGGTTGCCAAGCACTAGATCAAGTACCAGACAAGGCTGCTCAGAGTGAAATACTGCAACTAAAAGCAGTTTTCTCTGCTGAGCCTAATGCTAAATTTTCCATGTATGTTGCTTACCCTGAGGACTCAGAAATGAGTGTACAGCAGGATGCATTTTCAGACTTTTCAAGGATGAAAATTGTAAACTTTATGTTTCAGAGAATGTTTGGGTGACCACATATCATGCACGGACTTTGCCAAACAATACTAAACTCACCTATCCTGTCTACCCCTGACATACTAGCTTGTAGTGAAGACCAATTAAATACCCTCTAGAAGGAATGTGGAATTGCCTGTTGTATATACAGATGTGTTTTTATGGTCTAGTTGCAACGCAGTAGCCATGGGAATAGTGGGAGCTCAGCGTTTCATGTCATTTCAGTACTTAGATACAGTACGTCTCTGCACAGAAATGAACCTGTGGCTTTCAGACCTTCATTGATGTGTAAGCTACCAGATCTTTCCATCTGAGGTATACAAAATATTTTGAAAATAAGAACTGGTATGTGGGTGCTTCTTTATGCTGCTCTCCTCACCTTTTTTATTTCTGACATCGTTATAGATGATTGAGGTGTAGTCTGAACATCACCTCAGTTTAGGACCCAGCTTGGAGGCAGAGAACAGTAGTTCGTTCTTTCGCGCGCTCCCTGCTCTCTCGGGATGGTTTGGCAGCCGGGTACAGTGCAGGGCTGTGTCACTAGATGGCAGCGAAGGCAAAGACACCTCCTCACCTAGCGTGGGAAGAGGCACTCATTTTACTGAAATTAGAGTTGAAGAGCAAGTAGACCTAATAATCTTCTGAAGAATGATCCCAAAGCTTCAGCCTTTATTTTAGGAACGGGTGAGAAGCCGCTGGTTCTCATAAAATCATAAATGTTTCATAAATCATTGTTTCATTGTGCATTTTACATAACACTGAGAAGTGCCTACAGGTGACATTTTAGAGTGGAATAAAAGTCATGTTAAGATTTCCAGGCTTAGTTCTAACTTTTGTTGGTTTACTTGTTTCTGTTTCTTTTTCTTTAGCCTGTTGCAGTTTGTTTTTTGAGCATTTTCAGTCTTCCATTTAAGTAGATTTTAAAGCACTCTGAATTAGAGTGCAATTAGAAACAAACAAACGAACAGTAGTCAATTCTAGTACCTCGTGGAACACCTGAAAGCAAGTAAATATTTCGAGGCTTTGAAATATTTACTAAATTTTAAAAAATGAGATAATTTTTTTCTTCTTAAAATCATTTTGTTTCTTTGTTTGTTTCAATTTTGTTTTTGTTTTTTTCCAAGTCTGAAAACGGTGTTGGAGAGAAATTAGTTTTTCTACAGACCGATTCAGTTGGGAGTAATTGCTTTTGTTGATTTGTTTTCCCTTTCAAAAAGAGGATACGTGCATCAAAATATAGTCCTGAAATCTATGACTTAGTCATAAACACTAGGGGCCTACATTTAGCAGTATGGAAGACTGTGATGCTGTGCCATTATTCAGGCTACAAGAAATCACAAGAATTTTCAAATCTGTATATTTGATTTCAACAGTTCATGTATACTACAGAAGCTTACCACTCAGAGATTTCAAACAACCAGTAGAAAACTTGGGCAATTTATTAATATATGGACAATGTTAAAAATAAGTGTCATCCAGATGAAAGGAAACTTAACAAATTCTCCAAAACAAAAGTGTTTATTTCTTTTTTTTCTTCTCAATTACTTTCTTGTTGACATGGTACTCAGAAACAGTCTCCTTCTGTGCTTGTAGAACTTCTGACACAACTGCTGGTCAAGATTTCCAAGGGATACAGAAATAACCAATGTAACTATCACTGTGCACTCCAGCACGGATCTCGTTATAGCAACCTTGCTCATGAGCTTACCAGATTTTTTTTGTGACCTCTTTCAGACCTCTGGTTGCCATGCTAACCAGATCTAGGACTCTCTTGGTAGCTGAGGAGTGCCACTGGGCATCACCACACCACACTGTAGAACAATCACCTCCCTTGTCACCTCCCTTGTCACCTCTCCTGTTTTCTAGGGTCAACAAAGATGTAATATTCATTAGCTGTATCTGTAGAAAGCCTCTCATTTCTAACTAATTTTCAACCAAACAGCATCTGAAATCTCTCATTTTTGTACATTATGGGGGTTTTGTATACTCCTGTGAAGCATTTGGTTTGAGGAGCTTCTGGTGTGAGCAACTGGCTACTGTGGCACTTGTTAAGTGACATATTTTATGTGAGAGTATCAGGCATTATGAGTTATAGTGTAGGACACTGACAACACTTGACTATTAGCATGTTCAGGAAACTGTGAAGATAAGAAACTGAAAGAAAGTTTTAGCAGTGTTCTGTGCAAGTAATTCCTTCATATCTCAGTTATCATATAAAAATAAATTCAAGAGCATTTGATTACCATTTAAATGCCTGATTCCTAAATGTTTCCTGGGTAAACTAAGCCATATGCAAAAAAAAACAAACAAACAAACAACCCACACCAACCAACAACCCTGTAACCAGTGAAGCTGCAGATGTCATTGTGACAATTTGTGTGAGCAAGCTACAGCTAAGGAATTTACACAGTATGTGCAAATATTCTGTATCTGAATGAGCTTTATGTTTTTAAACTAGTCTTATCTGCTGAACTTTCCATGATCTAGCCTACCATGACCCGTACTGTAAAACACTGCTGCAGAGCCCCCAGTGACATCCCCCCTAGGATGCTGCAGAGGTTAAAGGAAAATCTTTGGCTGCAGTAAGAAAAAGAATGATGGATGGCTTCTCATAAGAGATATGCAGGGTTTTAAAAAAGATTCTGTTATTCTGTTTTCAGAAACAAAGTGCACAGATGAAATGGAGGGGTTACTATGTTTAGCCAATTTTCATCCTTTTTCCTGTTATATGTCTGGAGAACTTATTAAAAAGTGTAACGAACAGATGAGTAGTAGCAGTAAATACTAACAATATGCACCTCATTTTACAGATAAGCAGATAAGAAGGTTCTTAATCCCCCTCATGTTAAAGTATTCCTGAGTCCTAACAAGACATGGAAATAGCATCAGTACTGGAGGGTGCTGAGTTTCGTGTCTAGTGTTGCTCTCACCATCTCTCAAAATAAACAAACAAAATGGAAGCAGAGCAGCTGTTCTCTCAGATTTGCTGGTGCCCTCTGGGCTGAGATCCCATTCTTCACAGTACCTCACTGGGAGGACTTGGAAAAGCTGTGAAGAAATGTGATCACTTATTTTTTGTTTGTAGCACTGAGAATTTTCTGGGTTAATTCAGCAGGGGCAATATCCTACTCTATGAGATAGAACTGTAGAACTGTGTCAGTAACATTAATGTCATGTTTTATTTGTCTGTTTTGTTTTAATCTCTTACTAAATAGACTCTTGGGATTCTGTTCAGAGAACCAAAGATGTTTCTCCTCAGTTAAACCAAGCTACTATCATCGATCTCCACCCTTCCTCAACTTACAACATCCGCATGTATGCCAAGAATCGCATTGGCAAGAGTGAGGCCAGCAATGAGCTCACCATCACGACGGATGAAGCAGGTACTCTCTGGCATTTTTGGAATCTGAATCGTGCTGGGAATTATTGTTCTTTGATAAGAGGTGTCTTTACTTGAAATGCTGCTTATGTTACTGTTGCTGTATCAGAAGAAATACTGATTTTTTTCTATAAAACACTGACTTTTCTAACTTCATCATGTGGATTTGTAATTAAAGCTATTTAGTGTCATCTAGTGGCCAGAAGATATTATGCACCAAATGTTCAACTTCTGGAAAAGGCATGTGCATCTACAGTTAGGCATCTCAGTCAACATTGTATTTCTAGTGGTGGCCCAGCCCCTGTGGATCTTGTGGCTTTCCTTAGATGACCAGATTGTACAGATAGGTAACTAATTTAGTATACATTTAGTATAGATAACTAACTTAAGCTGTCTCCTTTTGAAAACATTAATCCCCTTGAAAAAAAATTTCATTTCCCTATTCCATCCTCCATCTCCCATCCCCCCAATTGAGTAGTTTTCTGATCATTGTACAAGTCAGTCATCTTTCATTAGTTAGCACCAGCCCTCTTGTCCTTTGTATTTTCTACATTATTACAGGAAGACTGTGCATGCATTTTCACTTGAATATCTGGAGCCTCTCTTTTCTGTACTCCAAAACTGCCATCTTCTAAAACTGTCTGTTTCTCAGGGCTAGGAGAAGTGGCAGCCTGGTAAGGACAGTGGAGTCTTATGCATGTTCTCATATCACAAGTCTTGCATGTTACAGGTGACAGTGGACAAGACTTAAGGATGAGAAGAAGAGGGCTACAGCTGTCTATTGTAGTAATTGGAAATTAAAATGTTGTATGGATGTAAACACTTCTGCCAAATATGTCTATTATATAAGATGTACAAAGTGTGCTTGTGAGAGTGGCCAAGCAAGTTCAACCCATTGAAACTGGGTAGTTACTCTGAAAAGACTTGACTGGATGAAAACTCGAGCATTTGCATTTGAAAACATACTTTTATAGTGCTAACTTTGAGTATTTCTTCTATTATATCTTAAGTCTAAAATGTTTTTCTTCTTTGGGGATTTAGAGAGGAAAAACATAATGCAGATAAGTGGGAGACCGTACCCTGGTAGTGATAAACTCTATTTCTTTTTTAAGACTCACATTGACCTAGACTTTAAATGCTTAGTGATGGATTTTCAGTCTAGTTCATATGCATACAGCTCAGTAATTTCCCTCCATTTTCACTGTGGGTGAAACTTCACAAAATATACCCTATGTGAGGAGAGTATGGTCTTGATTCCAAGGGACTTTTTGAATAAGAGTAGGACACCTGGGCTTACAGTGCAAAGCCTAGTAAGCAGTAGGCAACACAAGCTGCATCTATTTTTTCATCATCATTTTTATCTTTAATAATAATAATAAAAAAAGAATGAAGAGTATTCACATGTTTACAAGCTTTCAGGAAACAGCTTTATTAAAGGTGAATAGTTTGCGACATAATTCTCATTTCATTGTGGTTTTTCTCTTCCTTTGTTCAATGAAAATATGAAATCACTGTAGAAAACAGATTATCCATTCTTCCATCCTATAAGATCTTTATCCCTTCTTCAAAATACCCTTCTTTCTTTGTCTGTAAACATCAGAGTGTTAGATATTGGGTCTACTCTCTCATTCTCTGTTGTTCACCCATTCTCAAAATATTTTTTACTTGCTGAGTTTTTCCCAATTGACAGTTAAATTGTGTGGATCAGCAGCTGTCCTTGAAATGAAAAAACAGCTTCCTCTTGAGCAGGGTGGAACCTTAGCATCACATTTTATTCAGTTCTTTGTAACTAAGCTTCAGAATAATTGATCCTTTTGTCACTATCTTTAAAGGAGCTGTCTATATGGAGAGAAAGACCAGCAGTGTGGAACTGTATTCAAAAGTTACTGATCTACTTAGGGAACATTTTGAAGGGGGAAGGTCAGGCCTGGGCAAAGTATGTGTGCAGGTGGTGTGCAGTGTACAGGATTATCATTTTTTGATCACTGTTTACCTCTGTTCTCTGCTTTTACAATGACAAATGGAAAACAGAATGAGCACAGGGAATAAGGGATAAGGTAATGAGAAGAGAGCACAATAAAGGGAGAGGAAAGGCAACAGAAAGACTGAACTCAAACCGTGCCATTGGCAAAGATACAGATTATGTATCACATATTACTGTAACCTGAGATTTCTGCAGTAAAACAATAGTTGAGCACATTGTTTTGTACTTCTCCACAGCTAGTTATAATTCCAAAGCTTAGAGACCACATCCTTTCCTCTGTACAACCACATTTAGTTCCTGTTTTGGAAAATACACTGCAAGTACACACATGCACTAATGCTTGTCAGAAAACAAAACCTTTTAAACTGTTGTTTAATAATAAAGTCAGTAGAAGAAGCTGAGGTATCTGGCTTATGTCTTTGTCACAAGCTCTATGTGTCACTAAGTACGTAAAATAAACGACTTCTTGTTTAGCATCAACACTTCACCACATGTGCTGGGAACTGGTAACCACTCAAGTCTGTATAAACTTTCAAGGAAAAGTTTTTAGGAGCACATTTTAAAACCCATTTTCAAAATTGAATACTTTGCTCTGATTCCTCTGCATCATAATGTTCCCAGAGAAATGGTACTTGTATTTGGGAGCAGCGGGGACGGAGTCAAGGACAAGAGTAAAAACATTCATAGAGGCCTCATTTTGTGTCAGTAAATTTTTTCTCCTCTAGTTCCTCTTCATGACTGTAAGGGGAATAGAAATAAAGTTATTTCAATCTTTGAATATTACTCCTGTGAAGGGGTATAGAAAGGTACAGAGTGAGGCATATTTAATAACTTTAATATATTATAAGCTGTATTCTGAGTCTCTCTACTCTCATCAGTTAAAGAAAAATGTTCTGGTTAATATCAATATAGCTGTCATTTACTGCTGCTCCACCTCTAACAGCCCCTTCTCACCCTTTCTATAGCTTTACTTCCCTTGTCATAATATTAAACTAAATTTAATACCTTTTATTGAGTCCACACTATGCATCTAAGGAACTCTTGAGGAACGGCTTGAGATTACTTCATTTCTTTCTTTAGTACTTTCTTTTGCAGTGATTTATCTTGCTGAGCAAATAATTTATTTCACACCTCTCCGTTCAATCCTAACCAATTCTTGATCTGCTTTGTAGCTGTCCAGCTGACAAGCAGGTCTCAGGGCTTTCTTTAAAGCATCACACATACTCTTGGCAGCTTATCAATAGTAGATGAAGCTCCTCTTTATTTAGCAGGAGCTTTTTCCATTCAATAGTTACTTTTTATCCATTTTCCAGTCTGGGATATCTACATCAATCAAGGGGAGGTGAGCAGAGAGGGAGAGTAAATTGTGAGGTTTTCACGTATAAAATGTGTAATATTTGACTATTTGTGCTCAATCTATAGTGAACAAAGGCGGTTCCTTTGAAAACTGTTAAATAAGGAAGGCTGACTGTGGAGTTCCTGTCACACATGCTTTTGAATAGGTTCTTCCGCCTTGCTATCACCTACACGGTTATGACTCATACAAGTATGTCTTGCTTACTTGCAAAATGGAAGTAGAATTGTGAGCATGACACTAGAGAAGAAAAGTCATTTTAATTCACTCAATTTTTTTCCAGTTTGCTACGTTTTAGTGTGTGTTGTGTTTTACTGCTGGTTGGAGACGACACCCAAATGAGTGAGATGTTAAGGTCTGGTTTTCTTTGAAACGGCAGCTTCAGTCTTTTGTATGACACTGTCACAGTCCAAATCTTTGTGATGCTGCTGTGTTAGTACAGTAACATAGCACACGAAATGCAGAATTCTGTGTGCTATGAAGGCAGTCTTGATGTATCTCTCTTCTTTCTTTCCAGCTCCTGATGGTCCACCCCAGGATGTTCAGCTTGAGCCAATATCTTCACAAAGCATTAGGGTCACCTGGAAGGTAAATATAAACAAACAAGAATGTAATCTCTGACAGTATTTTTGTGTTTTCCAGCAAACCAGAGGTTCTGATCACTAGCTACAGGGTTATTTGATGGGTGAAGGGTAACATAATAATGTACTTTAAAAAGGTATAAATAAAACAACAATTTAAGTTCAATACTGACAGCAGAGCAAAAGTAGGTATTGAAGTAATGCAGAATGTACAGCAATTCTCAACAACCAAAATAAATGCTTAATGGGGTTTTGCCTTTTTAAAGCATTCAGGAAATGTGAATGCCATCAGATCTTCAGATCTTGCCAACTGCAACACCCAAGTTTATATGCATGAACTTGTTTTAATGTTTTCCCTTTCTTTCATGGTTGTGTGGGTAGGCAGATTGAAAGGCTTTGCTTGCTTTTTTAATGTTGTGTTTGGACGAGATTTTCAAAAGCAACAACAGAGGATAGGCATCATTGGTTTACTCCTGGAATGCATAGATGTCCTTTGTGATTCTGAAGATTTGCCATTACATTTTATAGATGTAGATATGTGCAGACAGCCACAGGACAAACAACATTTTCACATCTATATTTCAACAACTTTGCTTAAAATATGGTTCAATTTCTTAATTCCACACGGCTTCAACTACAATCTAGTGCTCTCATCTCTTGGTGTTTTCTGGAAAGCAGAAGCATATGAAAAGGAAAGCTAGAGTTGAATTTATGTGTAAATGGTTCTCAGGTTTGTGTTTGAAACTAGATGGATTTGTAAGTGTCAGCTGTCTGATATAAGAAAATAAACACAGAAATGAGATCTGTTTTGTGTATATACTTCATTGCACCAGCAAGTCTCATGAACTTAGTATAGAGAGGGATTTACATAACTGGAGTGAGCCTGAAGTGTGAGCTGGTACCCCTGCAACACAGATCCAGATCAGGAAAGGTGAGTCCATGCTCCCAGAACTTTGATCCAATGTGAATGTGGTACCACACACTGTTTAGGCACTGGCTGGACATTTGACTTGGGCTGCAGGCAGTGCTGCCAGTCTGCACACACAATCTGCAAAGAGCATGTAGTCTCCTGTGAACTTCCAAGGTCTTATTTCCACAAACCCAGTCTGTGTTGTATCATGGCTTTTTGAGTAGGTCCTCGTGATGCAGTAATTAATAGCCTGGTCATCTTTATTTGGAGGTTTGTAAAGCTTTTGCCATGGAAACATACGATCGCTTACAAAAGGGATTGTGTTCAGAACCATGCTTATGCTTTAAGTTGACAAACCTTATTTAAATACAGGCGTTGTTAGTAACAGCAAAAGAAGCAGAGAGTAATGTATCTGTTACATTTTATCCTGTACTAAGTTCTATTTCTGCAGTTTACTTCCATCCTTAACCTTCTGCTGAAGTTTCTTTTAGCCCACCTTTTAGAAAATTCCAGTTAAGTGAGCTTTCATAGATGTGTTTAATCCAGTCTATTTAATCCCTTCTCCCTGGTAACCAATGATAGAACACAAGGAAATAGCACAAAGTCACGCCAGGGGAAGTTCAGAGTGGGTGTTAGACAAAAAGTTATTTACTCAGAGTGGTCAAACACTGGTGCAGGTTCCCTAAAGAGGTGGTTGTTGCCCCATACCGGTCAGTGTTCAGAAGTCATTTGGACAATGCCCTCAGTAGTATGCTTTAGCTTTTGGGTAGCCATGAAGCAGTCAGGCAGTTGGATTTGATGTTCACTGTAGCACCCTTCCAACTTAACTGTTCTATTCTATTCCACTTTTATGTGTCTACATATGATGTTGTATCAGATTGATTTTTTTAAACACTCAGTACTTTTGATAGTCTAAAATGGTGCAGAGAAAATGAGAATTAGAAAGAAACTCTTGTTTAGGAAAAAGTATAAGAATAATCATTATTTTTCCATGTAATACTTTATTAAAGAAACCATTCCATTTAGCTGTGTGAAATATTCATTTTGTTCTTTATTCATTGACACATTCACATTTACAGAACGTCATACTTTACAGATGTCATTGGTATACGATTTTAAATATATTGCCTTTTGTGGAAAAAGAAGTAAGATCAAGATCTGAAACTTTTTCTTAATATTCTATCACTATTAATAAAGTTAACAGTATTTTCCCCATGAAGAATTTCATCAAGCATGATTTATTTGTGCAAAGAGTAAATTCAAAATGAAGTTTTGGATTTTTTTACTTATTACTTAGATAGTAATAGAAGGGAACATTTGAATTTTTTGTGGAGCAGAACATTTCAATACTCTGAAGTGACTGAGCTTTTTTATCATTGTGGAATGTTTTGAAGAGAAAAAAAAGTGAAATGATTATATTTTATTTAAAGAAAAAGCCTCTGATCTAAAACAATTATAAAGATGTTTCATGAAAAATTCAAAATTTACTCTTTTATTCCAACTCAGAATGAGAAAGTATATAATTACAGAATTCCAAGTGAAAAGGCTATTCTGGCTCTAGTTCTGCTCTGAGAACATTTCAATGCAGAGTGAATATACAATTCAATTTTATCATTATGGTCCATCTGTTTTACAGTATGATATGTGCACATATGTTTTATAGTTCTTTATTTCATAGTGTAAAAGGTGTATATTCACTTTTTTGGTATACAGTGCAGTATGTTACAGTATTTAGTGTATGTATACACAGTGTTGTAACGTGTACTGCACATGACAGTAAGTAATGGGTGCCGTTCACAAAACTACAAATATCTTTAATTATACAGCGCTTGTGTTTTATATGTTCAGTGTGTGTTTGTGGCACTGGCTTTTGTTCCTATGGTAATGCATGAGAGTGTTCCATTTATGACCTTTAACTCTGAAATGGTTTAGAACTTGAGACCACAACCAGACTCTTGCTAATATTAGAAACAAGAGATTCTTTGCAAACTGTTGAGAATTTGCCAGGTTGTGGTGGAATCCAACATTAACAGAGAGAAGTGATATCCTGGAATATTCAAACTGGTGTCTCCAGACTTTTGCACATTCAGAAAAAGACACTGACCTGCAACATTGCCTAAAAACTCTTGCTGTTCACTACCTTGTCCAAGCTGTTTGTCCTTTAGGCAATTTGAAATGTTTAGATTATGTTAGCTCTGCCTTTTTGCCTCTTCTTTTCAAGACCAACAGTACACTGATAACTTTCTTAAGAAGTTTTTTATTTATAACAAAAGATAGAAGTACTCAAACATGAAACAATTATTCTGTTAGATTCCAGAAAAGCAATTCTAATCCTTGTGGTGTTCCTCAGAAGTAGTTCAAGTCCTGAAACTGCATTTTTTTGCATGCCAAATCCTAATTTGGTCACCTGTGTCTGAGCAGACAGCACTGTGTTTGCAGAGAGCTTATCTGTAACTGAAGAACTGAAGTTATACAGGAGAAATTCTGAAGGTGGCACAAAGGAAGAATGTAAAGTGTCTGGAAAGATAATAATGTCAGTTAGATCCATCCAGTGATACCTTTTAAATATGAAGAAGGTGCAGATTTTTCAGAGCAATGATTTGTTTATAGTGGATAAAATTAAAATTCTGTGCTGGTTTTGTTAGCTGCAGGGAACCTTTGTTCCAGTGGACAAGAAGCATGCTGAAGCAGACAAGTCCTGTTGCAAAAAAAAAAAAATAGTCTAGAGAAAGAGTTCCTCAGTAGATTTAGTTGGGTATAGTAACAAGAGAAATTGCAGCCTGTGCCAGTGAAGTTTCTCTCTCATAAGGTGAATCACTGTGGCCTTCTGTATGGGTCAGTGGAACAAATGAGCTTGTTGTTATCTGGTGTGAATTTGGAAGAAGGTTGATGGATTTGAAAGAGCTTTTTGTCCATGGATTATAAACTGTTCCTTAAAATGTTCATAGTAATTACATCTCATATTCATTGGAATATCAGTCAGGAACGTAAGTGCATATTGAAATGAGTTCACTACTATTTAAATAAAACTATAAAAGGTGTTTCTGTCAATAATGGTCTTTTTCCCTGAGTTGACAATCCTTATTTTACTGACAACAGTTTTTGTTGCAGAATGTAGAGATTATTTCCACTAGTTAAGATACAAGGAATCTTGCATTTGGACTGAGAACTTCCATACATAACTATGGCCAACAATTTTTGTACTGTCCATATTTTTGAAAGCCAGATATCTTACTCCTTGCCTTCACAGCTGTTCATTATGCAAATCCCTGCTTTCCAATTCATTATTGCCTTCAGCCCTCATTATCTAGTCATCTTTCTACACTACACACTGAATGAACACAAGCATATTTCAAAGCAAAGCATAGAAATTTCCTAGAACATCTAACTCAATAAACTTTACCTGACTGCCTTCAACAGATCAATAAATGCACTACTGAAGATTTAGTGAGTGAATGGTAGGGTCTTCTAGCAAAACCACTACTAGTAGGGAATGGCATGCTTGTAATGCAAATGTACTATTAGCAAGTCAACTTGGATTCATCTGATAGGGAAACAAAACATTGCATACTTAAATGTTATCCAGGAATTATTTCCTTTTCACATTTTTCCTTGTATGAAGCATTTAATGGTCTTACTTTCAGCCCAGGAATGCACTGTTAAAGCATCCTGTGTTCAAATTCATATACAATTGTATAATGTTTTGATTTCATGTGCAAGAAGGATTTTTGATTTGTTGCTTAGAAAAAGACCTGCTTGAAGTAGGAAAAAAAAAAAAAGTTGACTTTTTGTGAGTTCCAAAAATTTTAAGGGAACAACTTGATTTTGGAGATATGTATTTAACATGTAATTTTTAATGTCCTGTTTAGGCTCCCAAGAAGCACTTGCAAAATGGAATTATTCGTGGATACCAGATAGGTTATCGGGAGTACAGTGCAGGTGGCAATTTCCAGTTCAACATCATCAGTATTGATACCACAGGGGACAGTGAAGTTTATACCCTGAATAACCTGAAGAAATTCACCCAATATGGCATGGTAGTTCAAGCTTGTAACCGGGCTGGAATAGGACCTTCTTCTCAGGAAATCATCACCACTACTCTTGAGGATGGTAGGTCTTGGCAAACAGCTGTTGTGAGTCACATTATGATTTATTTCCTTTTACCTTGTACATTTGCTGTTCAGTTTGTGATTATTTTAGATGGAATAATGTAAGACTAGGCTTTGCAGATTCTTGATATAGTATACAACTGGATAGATGGATAGGAAGAAGTTAGTCAGTGGCTGTGTACAATTATCATTGCAACTGATGCAGAATCACTCAGGTAAATAAATGCTAACTGTACTGATGGGATATATCCTGTTGTGAATAATATTGGCTAAGACTATAACTTTCATTAAGAAGCTTATTACTCTGATATTTACATATTTGCAAATTTTGTTATCTAATCGTAGCTTTATTGTACACTTTGAGATGGTAGATATAACTCAGAAAGGTGAAGCAGTACTGTTAATTTTGTTGGTTTTATTTTATTGCCAAATTAAACTGCTGGGAAACCAGGAGCTCTTGTGTTATGTAATCTCTTCTCTTGTCAGCCTGAACAGAGATGTGTGTTTTTTCAACAATAACCAGACTAATGAGGAAAAGAAAAGAAAATCATTATTTCAGTCAAAATGCAAGCTTTCTAATCTAAGAAATAATTTAGATATGTTTTTCACACTGTAAAACGCACTTCTCAATCAATGAGAGAGAGTCCTCTAGTGGAAAAAAGAGAATGCTTTCATGTTCAAAAGTGGCTCAGTATTTTAGCGGAGTATAAAAGTAAACTCTACATAATCCTAATAGATGGCATAGGTCAGATTTTCAGTGTATTGAAGCCAGTGCCAGCTAAGAATCTGACTTTTTATATATGGGAAATTGAAAAAATTCTTAGGAACTACAGACTTCGAAGCATATGATTCTTGGAAGGCTGGTTATTTTCAATTTATCCAAATGTTTCTAGGCTTAGACAGATTACTGCAAGATGTCAGAACACAGTACATACATGTATTTTGAATTGTAATGTGTAATATTTTTATCTTAAAAATCTACTTTTCTTAGCAGTATTTTTTTTTTTTTGTCCTTGTTCAGTTTTGGGTCACCCTCAAAATTAAAGATGAGCTTTAAAAAGCAACATCAAAAACTGATACTGGAGTTATTGCTGTAAAGCTAAACAGCCAACACAAAATGCTTTATATCTCATTGATTTTTTTTCTTCAAAATTCTAATGAAAATATTTTATTAATACTTTACCCAGTATTTTTTTCAGGTGGCTGCTTCCTTCCCCTTCATCATACTGATTTGGGGAGATGATTAGATTTTTGCAGAAAGATGGTAATTTGGGACAGAGCTTTAAGAATATTTTTAGATTGTTTGCAAAGATTGGTCTGTATTTTTCATCACTAAAGCATATTTCAATTTACACAAGAAAATAAAAACAACCCACTATTAAAAGACAAGTCTGCAAGAAAGGAAGGAATATCAAAAGTCATTCCAGGGACATCAGCTACACTTGCAGAAATGTGGATTCTACCAAGAATGAGGGCTTTGCACTTCTAACAGTATGTAACTGACAATTAAGCAATGGCTGGTAGGATAGGAATGCAGATTGAAAGTGTAGCCTGAGGGGAGTCTTCTAACAAATATGGAAGAGTGCTCCTTTGTATACTTTTCTTCAAACTGGATACATACATGTGGTAAACATTGAATTGTACATCAAGTTAAATGTAGTTAATATTTTATTTCAGTGCCCAGCTGCCCTCCAGGGAATGTGCAAGCCACTGCCACATCACCAGAAACCATTTCTATTTCTTGGTCAACGCTGGCAAAGGAAACTCTGAATGGGATTCTGCAAGGATTCAGGGTTATATACTGGGCGAATCTCTTGGATGGAGGTGAGTGAATGCGTGAAATGACCAAAAGAGAATGGAGTTACCCTATTAATCTGGTGTTTATCACATGGTGATGATAATTGTGGTTCTTTCTTGTATATTAAATACTAATAGTTTTGAGTTGTACATGCATTTATTACTATTTGCTCTGTTGAATTTTTACAGTTCTAGGGCAATGATCTGTCTTCTTTCTTTGGTATTCATCCATCAAAATGACAGTTCACTCTAACATAGAGTTATCTTGTAAATCCTGACCTCTGTTAGTATGGCAAGGAAAACACAGAGTGGAAGTATAACTCTGGGGACTATTGCTACTTTTGGCAATGTCAGAAATAAGCTAACAATTCTTTGTGTATTTTAAGTTAAAAATAAAACGTATATTAAAATCACGCATAAAAATGTAGACCTGACTTAAAAGTAAATATTTTCAGTGATGCACTGTAGTATTTGGATCGGTTCCTATGTGAATATTATCAATACAAGTCTAATCTCCTGCATGATATCTTACAGCATGATGAAAAAGGATGTTGTTCATGCAGTGCTTAAAACTGAATTTTCATCTTTTTGAGAAGAAAGCTTTATTTTCTGCCCTAAATATGTTCTAAGCTTTTTTTTTTTTTCCCATATGGATTATAGTTCTTAGCTTGTTGAAAAAACAATACATGTAAAGTGCATCATCTTTCTGCAAGTAAATCTGGTTTTACTATGTTTAAACCTATTGCTAGCTGGTATTACTACCATGAAGTACTTTGCAGAAGTACTTGGTTCATATTTTAAAATGAAGATGCTTTATTTTGTTTGTCTGTTTTTCTCAAAAATGGAAACCCTTTATTAATATAATTGATCAATTATTTTAAAATAATTTATTGTCATCTGTCCTTTATAAAAAAATATTTTAAATATTAAATTCTATTCTCTGTATTAAAAAAAAATTAAATGAATTTGAAACCAAGAACGGGTCTGCTTTGAACTGTAAGAAATCCAAATATAAAAGAATCTAGTTTAATTTCTTACAATCCATTGCTATTTTGTAATAAAGCATTACTTCTCTGTTATATTCTTTAAACTTCAAGATATCCACAGTAGGTATCAATAGCTGGCAAAAGACTGACCTTGCCCATAACTCAATTTCCTTCTTACTCTATAGAGCTAGGAGAAATAAGGAATGTCACTACTACACAGCCATCTCTAGAGCTTGATGGTCTGGAAAAATACACCAACTACAGCATTCAGGTGCTGGCTTTCACACGAGCTGGAGATGGAGTGAGAAGTGAACAAATTTTCACCCGCACTAAGGAAGATGGTAAGGAGTAAAGCATTTCCATTCCAACTTCCACAAGAGGCTTGTATGCCTCAATCTTTTAAAGTAATGCAGGTATTGTATATAAACAGAGTGAGATTTCTTTCTGATGATCTTGAGTTAGCAGCACACAGAGTACACCCACATCTTTGAAAACAGTGTTTCCTGGACTCTAGTTCAGATTAGCCAGAGGTTTGTAGATAATTCTCATGATCTGAATATGTTTATTTATACTTTTGTTTTCAGATACCTGAGGGTCTAATAGGAGAATTTTAAGTTTTTGAGTTAATTCAAAATGATTGAAAAGGGGGAAAGAAGAAAAGACTATTCTGGGATGTTCTTATATTACTGAGGCACTTGTTGAAGAAGGTTTTCTTCAACAGAAGAGAAAAACTTCTGCAAAACACCTCTTCTTTTCAAAAGCAAAATGTAGAACAAAGATCACCTGCCTTTGTTCACAGATTAGAACATGGAAAATTTAAGTTTTCTCCCTATCCAGTTTAGATGCTTTGAAAAATCTTTGACATGGATGAATACTTCTGTAAAGACTTCTGAGCATCTGGTTTTGAACATCTGGATGCCATTAGATAAGAATATTTTGTTAGGAATAAAACATTGACAGAGTCCTAGCAATGGAGTTAACCAAATAGGTTTGATTGGAAAATTCTACTGTAAATTTTTTCAAGGAAATTAATCAATGGATTTTTCATTACTACACATCCAGTTTACTGAATGTATTTGATTTTTTATTATTGTTATTTTTAATGAGATCTACGAAAGTGCCAGTGAGAGCAGGTTCAGTGATTAACTGACTTGGTGAATGTTAAGAAGTTTTTCCAACAGAATACTAAGGGAATCATTCTAAATTTTACATCCATTAGAAGACCACATGGCTGTAGCTGTAGATGTATCCAGGGACTGTAGTGTAAAGATTGAGCTTATAAACTTTTTTATCATGTTAAGAATTTGCTTATTTTGCTTCTTATTCTATTTCAACATACTTTATACAATTCATTATTTTGATCAGAGTTGTGTTAACATTAAAAAAAAAGAAGTGAATGCCTTGTAGCTGAGAACTGTGAGGAAATTTAGGCATATGGCAGTACTGGTTAATGTAGGCCTATTACCAACACTCACTAAACATAGTCATCACTGAGATCCTCAGTCAACTTATAGGAATGGCTCTGTGTAAAACTGTCACAGAGTCTGACTGTCAGAGTCATCTAGTCTGAAACTGCCAAGGCCAGCCTGAGCTGTTGTAGACTTTACTCTCTTAAACACTGATCCCACCCTAAAGTCTTTTTATTTTCTCTGAAAATAAAAGCTCTCACTCCAGAGCCTTGAGACTGGGAGTTAAACCATAGGCAGACTTATGCCCTACTCTGCTTCAGGAGTTCAGGGGCAGCTTACAGAAATACAGTTCATGTTACAGATGCCCTGCAAGCAGCAAGAATGTACTTACTGGCCTATACCTTTGAACAGCATTGCAGCCTGGTGCTTTATGTGTTAAACTGATGTGCTGGTCCTGCTGCCTGACATCTCAAATTGGCCAGAGAGACCAATGTTGGGACAACATATTTCCAGAAATCCGTAAAAAGCCCCACAGTAGAAATAACCTCTGGCCCTTGGGTTGTCATTTCAAGGTACAAATGCCATAAGGGCTTTTTGGGAAGCCCCTGTGCTTGTTCCTTTTGAGTTAAAAAATTAAAGGGAACCATTAGGCACCAACATTTGCTTGAATGTGGATAACATCTGGGTTCTGTATGAAGTTCTTCCAGCTTTTGAAATTGAACAGATGACAGAATTGGTGCCTGCAGTGTCTCTATCTCTTATCTGGAACAACAGAAGAATGTTTTAATGCTCCTGAAAGTTTCCTTACATTGGGCCAAGACCACCCCACTGCACTAAAGAGCACTGCAGCCATCACAGATGCTTACTAAGCTTTTCTCAAAAAAATTACGGGGATGGGGACTTTATAGTCTCCCTAAATATCCTGGACCAATGAAGAAACATCCCACAAAGGGCTACAAAGATGGTGAAGTTTTTAGAGGGAAAGATGTAAGACTAGTGTCTGAAGTTCAGAGCAGAGGAGGCTGAGGGGAAGCCTCATGGCAGCCTACAGCTCCTCACACTGCACAGCCACAGGGCCAGAGGGAACAGCATGGAGCTGCGTCAAAGGAGGGACAGCTGAAGGTTAGGGACAGGGTCTGCACCAGAGGACAGTGGGCATGGAACAGGATGTCCAGCACAGTGGGCTCAGTCCCAGTTGCCAGAGTTCAAGGAGTGTTTGGACACCACTCTCAGACACAGTTTGAATTTGGATGGTCTCTTGTAGAGCCCAATGTTTGACTTGTTGATCCTTATGGGTCCCTTCCAACTTGGGTTAGTCTACGATAATACAATCTCCATTGCTAAAAAGTGTATTGAATACTTCCTTCTGCTCTTATGGCCAAGGAGCCCAATGAAGGGTTGTGGTGCCTGTCCTTCCCTGAACATCTTCTCTGATCCGTTTCCAGTTTAAAATAGTCCTGAAATAGTAGAAGATCCACATTTTTTATTTTTTCTTAACTCTCTTCTGCCTAGTTTGCTTTTCTCTAAATTTTGGTGGCTCTTTTAATTTCTCTGTTTCTGAGATCAAGACAGGCCCTGAGATCTGGAAAACCCATACCATCTGCCTATGTTTGGCTGCTGTGCAATGGCTCATTTCTTATCTTTAATCCCTCTGGCAGTGAAGCCACAGAGCTGTTCAGCAGTAATTCACCCTGAGGCAGTATGACTAAACTTTTCAGATGTTTTGTGTTGCCTCACAGTGATTCCACTCATTAAATCTTTTGTCCAGAAAAACTAAACTGAAAGGTGTTACTAAAAAATGGAGTGATTTCATGTTTTGCTTCAGCTTCACCATTTTTTACTAAGAGCAGTAAAAGTGGAATACGTAAGAGGCTGCCATTAAAAATAAGCTAAAACCCAACTCCCATATCTGAACATCCTTAAGGCTGTGGAAGTTAAATGGAAAAAGAGCATTCCTACTGACATCTATAAATAACCGGTAGGTGCCTTGATCCTCAGGAAGATCAGTAATTTCTTCTGTAGTATTCTAAGGAAAAGAGACTCCCATAAAGGATTATTCAATAGGGCTAATTTCAGCACATCCAAAAGATTGTACTCTGAATTTGGTTTTGAGCATTTTCTGAGAAAGTGGAATACAAATAATTGCAATCTTTACAGATATTAGATGTAGAAATCTTATATTTCTACTACCAGAACTTCTTTCATTAAGACTGTGACCCAAGATATTCCATTCTCCTGTAATAAAAATCTGTAAATCTGAGACCTTTTTAAGTGGCTGCCAAGCCTTCCATATCATTATTACTACAAGACCTTATCACACCATTGATTTTTTTTCCTTTTTTCATTTCTTTTTGGATTAGAGAAAACTTTTCTTTGTAAAATTGATGGTGCAGCAAGATCCCTTGCTGCTTTTGAAAGGCAGATCGTGGCCTCCTGTCACTTCTCTGGTGCTGTTTGGTTTGGAGACATCAGGCTGAAATTTCTTTTGCAGGTCTGAAATCTCCATTGTGGCAAAATAGGAGTATTCCAGGGAGTAAAGCAGTCAGCCTGAATGAAATGAATTGAAGCTTTGATTTCTTGTAATATTTTATACTTATTTTAGACACCAGGGGTCAGACAGCACTGCTGATCAGCTTATGAAATGAGAATAGTTCTAGCAAATAGGAGGGAATGAGCTATCTCTCAATGTGATCATATTTTGACTTTTGTCTCATTTTGGTCGTGGTGGTGGTGTCATTTTCTCTTGAAGTTCCCCTTGGCAGAAATAAAAGTGAAGGAGAAATGCACATTTTTAAGAACTGATTATGTTTTTGTCCCTTGCCCTTTATACTTTGGATAGTTTTTAACAAGCTGGTTCTCTTCTTCACCCAAGGAACTATTCTATTACAACATTTAAAATTGAAGTATTTCCTCGTATTCTCTTCCTCTCACTGTTCAAAGTATGGCCTCAAAAGCTACCCTACTGAGTAGCAATGGGGAACAGTGAATTTTCTTTCTGTTTCTGTGTTGCAAATATGATATTATATAGCCATACTCAAGAAAATGAGGTTGCTCTCCATGGTAAACTGGTTGCACAACCCAGAACTTCAGTAGACTGAATCACCTCCAACCTTGGGCAGAAGGGATGAGCAGAGAGGACACAGTTTCCAGAATGCTCTCCCAAGGAAAGCTTCCTGGAGTTGTCAGTTAGGCCTGGAATGGCTGCTTGTCTCTGTCCCTAGCAGAGGTTGCTTCTGCGGTTTAGGTGATACAGGAGGAAGGAGGAATCACTGAATCACAGAATATCCTGCGTTGGAATGGACAAACAAGGATTGTTGAGTCGAACTTACAGCTCCACACAGGACCACCTGAAAGTCACACTGTATGCCTGAGAGCATTGTCCAGATATTTCTTGAACTCTGTCAGCCTGGGGCCATGTCTGCTCCTCCTCTGGGGAGCCTCTTACAGGGGGAGAAGTAACACTAAATCCCTTTACTTAATCAAGGCTCAATTCTGCCTGAATCCAGTGAGATTTTCCCCCTCTCTTCTTGGTGTGACAGCAGTGGATGTACAGATACCATCTGATGAAGCTTCATATTTTTTCTTAATGGAAGGAATATAAATCCAGTCAGAGCATGCTCATTACACACCTCTGCATAGGCTCAACCTGCTGGTGGTAGGGGTGGCTGTGTACTTCACCTCTGTCCTGGAGGGGCTTATATGGCTTAAGCCTGGGCACCGTGTTGGAAATTTGCCAATCGTGTACCCATAATACATTATTTTATTTAGTTATTTTCAGAGGTCTCTGATATTATCCTTTTGCCTAACAAAAGAAAGTAGAAAATATTAAATGCTTCCTCTTGTGGAACAGGCTGAATTTGGTAGTAATGATCTAGTTAATAGAGGCCAGTTCAGAGGGAAGGAGGTATGGACAACATCTGCGAAGTTATTTCAGCTAGCATAAATAGAAATTTTAGATGGAATAAGTACATGAGCTTAAGACTACTGGAAATAATCAGGATTTCTTTTAGGTTTGTTTTTCATAAATGTAATAGTTTTTAGGACAGTCTTGTGTGGTATGGAATTAGAAATCTCTTAGGGAGCCGGGTTCATTTTTCTGATATAATGGTTATATTACTCCTAAATGCACAGCACTTGCCTCCCTGCTATTCAGTACTGTGAAGAAAAATGGTGGTAATCTAACTGCTTATGAAAAAGGGAATAAGAAATTTCCTGGAGCTCCTCCCCATTATCCTGCACATCTAAATGCAGTTCTCTGGACTAGTCATGTCAGGATAATTGCCTTCTCTGTGTTTGCATTTCACTTGCAGTGTCAAGAATACAAAGTGTTCTCATCTACATGAAAGCTGCATGCTATTTCTGTGTCTCTGAAAGCCTTGTTAGCTGGAGCATGAGGCTAGCTTTGATTTTAAGTCAAATGCCAAATCTACTGCTTGGAAGCTGGCAAAGTCAGCTGGAAGCAGTTCTTTGCTTCCCTGTGCTACGCCCTGTTTTTTCTTCACCTTCTTACCACTGTTTTACACCTGCTGACTACAGGAGTTGGTCTTTGCTTGTCTTTGCTGGGATCTGTGTGAATCCAACAAAACAAAGATCCATGGAAATCTCTTGGTGCTGGTGTCTCAGCATGGCTGAAGGTAGCAAGGCTACAGGATGTAATGGGCACAAGAAAAATACCTCAAGTTAACATAACAAGATGAAACTTTCCTCACTAAAATGCAGTAGACCCCACATTCTTCCTGCACAGCTTGTTCAGATATAAAAGGATCCCCTGTTTAGAAACAAGGGCATGAACAATGACTTTATCATCTGGACAGGAACCAGTGGTGGTCTTTAAGGTGTCATAGAATGGCTTGGTTTGGAAAGAACCTGAATCAAATGAAATGCTGCGAGATTCTTGCCAAGGAAATGTAAGTGCTGCCCCACGCATTATCATTTCTACACACAACACCTGGCAAAGAAAAGCAGTGTAACAAGAAGAGGATTCATAATTGAACATTTGGAATAACCTTGACAACACTGCAAAACTGTTACCTGATTCCAGCCTCTGGTCCAAGAAGGTGAAAGGGCCCTTAGATTAGAAAAGGTTCAGAAATATGGCTATATGACTTCTTGAGTTCTTTCTAGCTTCTAATTCTACTGGTCTATATACCAAACAGAAATACTGTCCAATGACAAGTCATGTTTTCTACATGTGCCCATTGACTAGAAAATGCAAGATGAATTCCAAACAGTTGACAGCTATGACCAATTACCATCTGAATTTGTCCCTATAGATCACACCCTAATTTAACAATAAATTACTTGAACCTCATACATCTATTTGCAGTGATTTCCAAAAAACATTACTAATGGTAACAGAATCCCCATGTGGGTTAATTAATTACCCTGGAGAGCTAGCTTTCACTCTTCAGCAGCAGGAGCAAATAGCATTTCTAATGAGCTGGGTATAAATAACAAGTTGAATGCTGTCAAGCATCAATATTTATTCTGCAGTGGATAGAACTGCTAACTGAATTAAGCCCTTTGCAGCAAGTCACTAGGTTTGCATCCAGCTATAATCATGACATTCTCACTTGATGCCTTATTAGCTTTCTCAGTACATTATAAATAGAAAGGACAAATTAGAAATGTTGCACTGAGTGGTACTTATCTATCAGTTTTGTTGCATCTTCAGTTTGTACCTAGACAGATATAAAATTGAAGGTTTCTTTATATGCTTTTAAAAATGTGAAGTTGTTATCTAAAAGCTAAGCCAATTTAGGTCTCAGGCAATCAGACTTATCTTTATAAGCAAATTTTTATATTTATTTAAATGGAGAGAGCCAAGATTAAAGGCCCACCTATAAAAATCTGCTTGCTGGGAAAGATTTTATCCATCTGTAGTACACAACAAATGTTTTCTGTTAATGTAAAGAAAGCTGATCAAGCTCTGAAACTGTTATTTTACTTAAATTCTAATATTTTGGTAGTTTTACTTGAAATTAGACAAAAAATATTAAATACCTCACAATCCAAAATTTCCACAGAAAACAGAATCCATCCAAATGTGTTGTTTCAACTTTAATAACCCATGCAGTTATTTCCAATACAGCATACCTATTTTAATAATTTAACACGAATATTTTGCACATGCAATATTAAGAATATCTTGTAAATTATTAATTTTGACGAATTTAATGCTATTTTTAAATATTTTCCTGTTCAAACTTCTTTTTTCCCTCAAGAAACTTTATTCTACTGTTACTACTGTGGTTAAGATTACACAAATATGATACTTTATAGAAATTCTAGCACACAGGAGTTTTTTTTTTTTCTCCACATTATTATAGGAGGAGTTGCAAAGCTAAAGAATCTTATACAGTATAAAATGAGCTTGAAAAATAACATGCATGTGAATTTGCAGTCTTTCTCAAAGTATAAGTTGGCAAAGAGTTAAGATTATGTAACAAGATTTTTCATTTCCCAGACTAAGTGTTTTCCTTTCAATTTGAGATAAGCATTTTTTTTTCCTCTCTTTTTCTCTAACAGTTTTCAATAGCTTACAGAGATAGTTAATTAGAAAAATAAATGTGTACATGTAGTGCAGTGCCAGATACTGGGCAGAGCTGCTGAGGGCAAGTCTAGGGGTAGGAGGCTGCTGACATCCTATGACTAGGTGTGCCTGGGTCTCATCAAGCAGTGCTAATTGCACAGCACTAGAACTCGTTTGCTCCCCACTTCATTAAATTCACAGATCTACTGCGTGTAGTCATTAAACTGTTCGAATACGTATTATTTATACAGTGAATAATCATTTGGCATGAGTTATATCTTCAAAATTGAGCTAACATTTACAGTAATGTGTGTGGTTTGGCAGTTTTCACTGGCTGCCAAGGAAGAATCATAGAATGTCTCATCTTAGAGGGGCCTCAAAACCCACCCCTGCTGTGGGTAGGGATGCCCCCCAGCAGCTCAGGCTGCCCAGGGCCCCATCCAACCTGGCCTTGAGCACCTCCAGAGATGGGGCATCACAGCTTCTGTGGGCAGCCTGTGCCAGTGCATTACTGCCCTCTTGGTTAAGAATTTCCCCAACATCTAATCTAAATCTCTCCGCTTTTAGTGTAAAGCCATTTCCCCTTTTAAAGGCATTTCCCCTTTACCTATCCCTATGTGCCAGTGTAAATCAGTCTCCCTCCTGTTTGTAACCTCCCTTCAATCAGTGTAAGGCCACAATGCAGGCTGAACAAGCCCAGCTCCCTCAGCCTTTCTCCATGGGAGAGATGTTCCAGCCCTCTGAGCATCTTTGTGGCCTCCTCTGAGCCTTCTCCAACATATCCATTCCTTCTTGTGGGGGGGCCCTAGGCCTGGACACAGTACTCCAGGTGGGGCCTCATGAGCAGAGTGGGACAATCCCCTCCCTCACCCTGTTGACCACCCATCTTGTGATGCAGGATACTGTTCTTGGCCTTCCAGGCTGCAAACACTCAATGTTTCATGTATGGGAATGGTGCTTCACAGAAGTTTAATCAGCTGTGACAGTGTTACTTTGGGTCCCTCTTCAGCTTATTTAGGCTTCCCTCCCTAGAGGTGTGAATACACTTTCAACCCTCCCCCCCCCCAGCTGCTTCCTAGGGTCTCCACACTGGTCCACAGGGTCATGGTTATCAAAGCAACACACTCCATTGGGCTGCCCTTAAAACAGCTTTTCTCTTCAGTTCCAGGCCCTCCTGCTGGTGTTAAAGCAGCTGCATCTTCAGCTTCCACCGTCTTTGTGTCCTGGCTCCCTCCCCTCAAGCTCAACGGCATCATCCGGAAATACACCGTGTTCTGCTCGCACCCCTACCCCACGGTGAGTCCCACAGCACAACCTCAGAAGGGCTGCACTGATCTGCAGAACTAAAATTGTGTGTTGGCAAATGCTCTGCACTGCTCTTCATTTGTTTGTTTTGTTTCCTTTAAAAAAGATTGAAAGGAGATTCTGGGGCTAAAGGAGTGATTGAGGGCTGTTTTAGTTTTTTTCCCATCTATTGAACTTTTGCCTTATTAAAAATATATTGCACTGCAGTGACTTATAAGATGTTTCAAACCCAGCAAGCCGTGTAAAGCCCTATTATAGCTGGAAATGTGTATTTATGCACCTAATTGCCCAATCTGAATTGTGATCTCATCTTACTTCCCTTTTTGGCCTGAGTTTTCTTGTGTGAAAGAGTATAATGGCCTATGAACAAACATATTTGCTTGTGAATAAGCTGATTTGTGCCAGGAGTATTTGCTCAAATCAGTATTTGGGGTTTACGTGCTATTACTTTCTGAGAATGCAATGAAAAAAGCTGAATTGATTTTTTTTTTCTCTCTGTGAGTCACAAAAGAACCAAGCTATCTTTAAGAAAAAGGAAAAATTGTTCCTTTTAACTAGGAAGTGAAATAATTTTACAAATACTTTTAACAAACAAATCTACATGTTCACTGATGGCTAAGCTAGAGCTCTCCTGCTGTAAGCAGGTCTTATTGGCCACTTCTGTAGCTAAGGACAGAAGACTGCTGCTTCATTTATGCTTCAGGACTGCTGGTTCCTAACTCTATCAATTTAATAATTGTAGCCATGCAAACAAATCTCTTGACAATACTACACTGGACAGGAATTTTTCTGTCATGTTGGAATCTGATCAGAGCAGGGAGTGCTTCTCAGGGGCTGGAATGAACACCAGGTGGTGCTGCTGGCTTTGCTAGCCACTTAACCACACAACGCTGCAGTGTTTCTTCCCGAGGCTTCTTTGCTAGCAATATTTTTTGTATGTTTGCATCATCAGGAAAATAAACAGCCTCTGCTACACATTTTTTATCCAATTTGCTGCTCTGTCTTCTACAGAATTACTTTTTCATGATTGTTTATTTAACAGGTAATTTTGGAGTACCTTGGAACAAAACAATGTGATGATTAGTGATGGCACGGATATTTACCTTTTCTTTTGGTGGTCTTAGCTTGTACTGAATTTTACTGCTATTTTAATGATACTCATTATGGGATGATGAAGGTATCAGTGTATACTGTAGACCACAATAGAAACAATAGTTGTTTTTTATGCATTAGTGGTAGGTACATATATAGTTATCCTATTGGTATCTCTGTGCATAAAGGGTTGTGTGTGTGTGTGTAGATACAAAGATATATCTATGAGGACAGTACCTGTATCACTTCTTAGTACTATTTTGGAGATCAACATAAATGGTTGCTTACAGAGCTCATCTTCTGTATCAGTTCTGTGTTTTGAGCAAAACATAGTCATTGTACTCTGTTGTCTATTTCCAGAAGCCAGGCTAGACATCTCTAAATAAGTGCAAGGCTATAGAATACATTTAATGTAAGACACCACAGCTTCATTTCTAACAAAGTGCTTTGTTATCTTGCACCTACTAAATGATTGTTAAATAAATTATTTTATTTAGAGGTAGCTTTGCAGTGAAACAAGCCTGCTGCAAATGTGTTTAAATGCTAGCACTCCTTGTCAGGTGTCGTCTATATATACCAAGGAAGTCTGTGTATGATTCATTGTTGACAGAGTCAAGTAGTTGACAGAGAGAGTGGTCTTACATAGACCTCATAGGCCTCTTTCTTTTCAGTTCTTCTGCCACCATAAGCTGTAAGTGCTGGAGTGGATGTATGAAGCTATATTTCCTTAAAAGACTTCTTCCTTCATTCAAAAACCTTGTTGCAAAATATCTTTGCTAAATATCTGCTATTTAAAGATAAAGGCAATCTCAGTTTTTATGCATAAGTGAAGTGAAAGAGAAAAGGGCAGCAACAAAGGGAAACTTAGAAAGAAGTTGTCTTCTTCATAAGAGTGCATTTTATGAACAGTTTGTAAATACTGACAATTCAGTACAGTACACTTCAGACAAAGTTATTAGACTAGCAGAATGGTTGAAATTCCTTCATGTAACAATGCTGCTTTGATGTTTAAGTCACCAAAAGGAAAAGTTAAAAGTTAACTGTGTTGTTCATACTGTGCACATTTCTACTACAATTCACAACCCTCATATGACACTGATTTACTGTCAGATGAAGCTTTGCAGACTGTTGCACAGTTCAGTTTGGTTTGCAAGAACAGAATCTGATAAAATTGATGTTTCTTTACAGAAGGGTGCAGACATCTTCTGTTTAATTATTTTGAATCACAATTACAGTATCTGCCTGGGATGGTTCAAACAGCTAATATGATTAATGTGTGAAAATTAGAAATTATTCTCTGCTACAGTCTATTCTGTAAGCAAGCTAAAGGGCAAACAAGGATCCAACGTTGTACTGATAATCATGTTGTCTATATTATTGTATGGGCATTATCATACAGAATTTTTTTATTATTAAAATATAGAAAAATACAAGTTTATGAGTACTTATGCATTCATTTACAAGCTGACAGCTTGTAGATGCAGCCCTAAGGGCTAGTTGAGTTCGATTTCTATTTCAAGACCTGGCCTGAATAGAGTGACTTAATTGTTTTTTCATTCTTCAAATTTAACAAAACATACTATAATATAGGTTAAAAATTGTTTTTTCATTCTTCAAATTTAACAAAACATACTATAATATAGGTTAAAAATGTTATCCTCTGTGCCAGCTCTTAGCCCACTTTTCTACAGTACTTTTATCTCACTTCTTCCAAAGTCTGTGTTCCGCTCCTCTCAGGAAGTGTCTTCTCATGCTACCATGTTTGCCACATTCCCTCCAGTTGTGCTGATCCTGAGCGTACCTGTATCACCGTGATTACTCTGTCCAGGCCTGATGCAGTACACTGTATAAGGAGAAACTAGTGAGATTAGATTAAATAAAATTTAGAAGACAGAAAAAGTTTAGAGAACATTGCTGTGACACAAAGCATCCAATGGTTTGCCAGCCTGGAAACTGCTATCTATCTCATGACAGTTAAAAAGCAGCATGGAAAGAAACATTGCATGTGCTGAAGGTAGGACAACAGCAGTTGCCTGCTGCTGCATGGGAGAAAGCATTATGACTGATAGGGAAAGCAGTGAAAGGTTAAGGCCTGAGTAAATATAGACCAACTCTATAACTGAAGTTCCAACAAACACTATGGCATCACTCAAACAGAAATGCATATTAAAATCTCTTTTTCTTCCTTGATTAGAAAAGTTCTGTGATTATTAAGATTTTGCTGAGGGGGGGCATTAGACAAGCAGTGATCCATTGGTCAGCTGTTCACTCATAGGAACAGACACAGTAAATGTTCTTACCATGCTTCTTCTGATGAAGCAGGTCATTAAACTGTGCATCAGTCTTCTGTGTGATGCCTGGAGATTAATGGAAAGGAGTCATGTAAGTAGAACTGCGCTACAAAAGAATAATAAATGGAGACTGTTCTTCACAGTGATTTTCTTTTTCAGGGTACTGTCTTCATTCCACTCATATTAAGATATGGAGTAAGATGACCTCACAATTGCTCTTTGAATTTCTGATAGTGAAAGGCCAAAAGCAGAGCTTTTTTAGAGAACCATGCATAGAAAGAGTTCAGATCTGAAAGACACACAATTCTACCAATGGCTTAAAATGCCATGGGATTTTGTTGGTCTTTCCTGCTGTCTGAGAAAACATCTTGGTAATGTTCTAATGCATTTCTTATTCTCAGAACTGCACGTTGCCTCTGTTAGTATTTGGTTTTGTTTGTCTTGTTTGTATTTTCTATGGAACTGGATTGCCACTCTTAAACTTTCTTAGAATAGTAGAATAATTTTGACTGGAAGATACTACTGAGGTTCACCTCGTCCAAAACTCTTCTCAAAGCAAGTTTAATCACATCAGGTTGCTCAGGGGCCTTTCCCATGTTGAAACTGCTTCAAGAATAGCTTGGCTCTTAGCATCTAATCAAGTACCTGTACAGAGCAATAAAGTCTCTCCTGGTCCTTCTCTTTTGTAAGGCTGTCAGACCCAGCTAGCACAGCTTGTCACTGTATTTCTGTCCTATACTTGAGACTCCTGACCATTCCATGAAATCCTGTCTTGTACTTAACTCCTTTATATTCATGTCTTTTTTTTTCTTCCTGGAGTCCCAAAGCAGGGCCGAGTGCTTAGATGCAGTCTCAAAAGTGTATAGAATGGAGGGAAGGGATCACTGACGTGGATCAACTGACCTATACTATTATAAATCCTGAGTTTCTAACAGCATACCACCTTTTATACAGAGCTTTTCTAACCCTACCCCTACAGGCACAGACAGTGTTTTCCTCCCAAGTAGCCTGTCACAGCATTCACCTTCTTGTGTGTTCATTTTTGTATTTGAGCTCAGTGTGACTGTATGGTCTTCTGCCATTCTTACTGAACTTCCCATACACTGCTGAAGACCATTTTTGCATTCTAAGTAGGTTGTACTTGGAGATTAGACAGGTGTCCTGAGTCCTTTTACTCTCCAGGTCAGTTTACCATGGGATCATTCCTCTCAGAATCACAGAATCATAGGGGTTGGAAACGACCTCTGGAGATATCAAGTCCAACCCTTAAAATGTAGCCTCTTGGCCACCTCAGACCTAAGGTCACAGATCTTCACATCTTCAGTCAGTTCCTCCTTCTCTGCAGGCATCAAGCTCAGCAGAGTATGTCCACCAGTTAGTTTGCAGATCATCTACAAAAGAAAAGGTCTTGGTACTCTCCAGAAATCTCCTGGTTACTTGCTTCTAATTGTACTGCCCATCCAGCAGGTGATTGTCCTTCTGCTCTGCCCTCATGAGACCCCCTTCTGGACTACTGCATCCAGGTCTGGAGCCCCCAGCACAAGTATGATGCAGGGCTGTTGAAATGGTTTCTCTTCATTTTTAAAGATTTGAATAGAACTCATGGAAAGCATTGCAAAAATAATTAAAAGCAGGAAGTGATCTGTTATTCTGTAAAGTCTTTGGTAGTTAAATGTAAGCTGGAAGTCTCTAAAATAGTGGGAAAGGTAACTCTCAGAAGAGGGCTAAGCAGATAAAGTTACTTTGAATAGAAGTTTATTTAGAGTCAACAGAGTCTGTGAGGTTGAATTTAAAATGCATGTTCAGTGATTTGTATTCTACCAACAGTATTTATCACTGTGCCTGTACAGTACTTTTCACAGCATGAAGATATTTATGCTTATTAATTCTTGTTCTTTATATAGCATAGAGCTATTCTATATTTTGTGGAGTTATTTTAAAAAACTTGCTTGGAATAGTATTTTAAATATGTCCTTTTTAATATACCACATGTACTGTTTACAGCTTTTTCATAGTTATTTCACAGATTTGTTACCACTTCCCAAATATAGCACATTCATTCTTTTAACTGCTTTGCCTACTTGACGTTTTATGCCATGGAGCAGAACTCAAGAGAGATGTGACAGAGTATAAATTAATTCTGCTGCTGGGCTGCTTGATGCAATTTTTAAAAGTTCTCCTTGCAAAGCAATATTAAAACAAATTTGATATTGATTTTTTTCATAAAACTCAGGTTTGGTCTCATTACCTAGGCTCACCTACACATATATCAATATAGTGTAACAGTAAAGCCTTGGCATCAGTTGCAACTTATTTCAGCAGGTATGTATTCATCCTATTCCCTTCTGTATTGTACAGATGATAAAGGACCTGGGACCAGAAGGTGTAACACAATTGGTGATTTGACTGAAATGCTCTGATCAAACTTGGTGACTTGTTGAGACCACAGGAGGAGGCAGTAACACTGCTGGCAGCCCAGCAGTCAGTCTTATGCCCTTACTATCACCTGCCTGTGACACCCCATCCTGCTTCCCTGATCATGACGTGGGGGAGGCAGATGGACTCACTGGCTCCTGTGGGTTACTGCAAAGGGACAAGAATATGATGCACCTCTGCAGTTCACAAGCAATAGAATGCCTGAGATGAGCTACCTGAACATCTGGTCTGTGGGCTGTCTTATGGGCCTAGCTCCGTTGCTGTTCCCAAAATGTCTGTCTTGCATTTTCCAACAGTTCAGAATTTAAGAGAAAAACAAAACAAACAAACAAACAAAAAACAGAAGCTGTATTCTGTTTTGCACACATCTTTTGTTTACAACAGTTAGCTTCAATAACACTGAGTGAAAAACAGATGTCATGTTTCAAAACATGAGCCGAACAGCAAGAGCCAAGCAAGCCATTATATGGCCAAAGTGGTGTCCAGTCTAACTGAAATTGTGGACTGGCTGTACCTGGCAGCTCTGACAATCTGTCCATCTGTGAGAGGAAGCAAGGCAAAAGTCAGCAGAATTGTTGTTATAACCCCAAGAAAAAATCTGCATGGAGAGTTTCATATCTTTAGGGAGTGCACCAAGTGCACACTCACAAGTCTACTTTGTTCAGAGACATAGAACCTGAATCTTTAATCTATACATTAATGTTTGGATTTTATATTAAACCAATTCAGGTAGAAACTGTTTGTTTTGGTCCCCTTCACTAGATCAATCAAAGAGACTCTGAAACATCATTTCCAGGAGCAATGAATATTTGAGGTAGAACAAGGTGAACAATTCCGTGATGGTGTTGTGCAAAAAGAAAGCAGTCTCTGTGTTCTGACCTTGCAGAACTAAAAATTTACTTTAATTACAGCAGTGATTTCACTGCCGGAGGTCAGACTGAAAAGCAGTGTGGACCATTGGGTTTGAGGTGCTCAACACACTTCATGGTTCTCTCCCATCTGGCAACGAAGATAAGTCCATAGGGAGCATGTTTATTGAAATAAACCTGATCAGGAAAACACAGTTTCAGCTACAGCTAAACATAGAAATAAAACTGATTACTGCACTATGAGAGGTGATGAAACCAGTTGTTCCATACTGAGGGCAGGAAAGAGTAGTGCAGGTATCTCTAAAGTCCACTTTCATTCAGTGATTATGCTAATAATCCTGATAATGAAATATTGAGCATTCCTATAAAATTTGCAGGATTTACATGACTGGAAGGGACTGCAAGTACACAATAGACAGAAATAGAATTCAGAATGAACTTGATAAATGGGGAAATTGATCTGGAGAAAAAGAAATAAAATAAAGTGTAGGTAGTAGTAGAAATAAGTGAGTCCTATGAATAACCAAATTAAATGGTAGTGGGCAGAAAGCAATTGGTGAGCTTCTTCACAAGAGGATTTGAGGTCATTTTGTATCACAAATCGGACTTTAGCTAGCGTTATAATCCTGTTGTGAAAAGCCAAATGCCATACTCTGGAATCATTGAGTACAGATATAGAAACAGTATTTGAGAAGGCTGTGGACCAATGGTAGTGAAAATTATAATGACAGGTTATTAGCAAAAATTTGATTTCTTGGAAATGTTGAAAGCATTGGTGTTATTAAGCCATAAAAAGATAAGTGTACTGGTAAGGAAAGGAACGCTAAATCTTTTTACAGATTAAAGTCTGGTGGAAAGATGAAGGTTATAAACTATTCTCTGTGTTCCTAATAGACTGGAAAAGAAGATAAGGCTTTATACTGCAGCAGAGAACTCAAGCTAAATTTTAAGAAAGCTTTCTAATAAGTTAAGCACTGGGATAGCTCATGCAGTTTAGAAAGTTATAAAGTCTCCACTTAATGTAGCTCTTCATTATCTGGTTGGACAAACTCTTGTCTAAAATTACGCTGTAGTTAAATTTGGCTTAGAGAAGGAGGATAGACTTGGGTAAAGTCTGAAGACCCTACCAGACCTTATTCTATACTCATATTTTATACCCGGATTTGTAGAGAAAGCACATAGGCAATTCTAGGTAGTGGAAATAATGTATTTTTAATTTTCATGATGAGGCAACTTATGTGCTCTCTTGCTTCACAAATCACACTATAAATCTGCTTTTCTTGCTTTTCACTCTTGTCCATTAAGTCTCCACATGGCTTTTGCAGATCACTTCCAAGTTTCCTCATAACTTGCAAAGAACAGAGATCTTAAGTGCACCTATCTTACAGATGTTACTATATCAGAAATTGCACAGACATGGTTGTAGATAAGATACAGCCTTTCTTTGCCACAAAAAATCTTCCAGTGCACAGCAAATTCTTCCTGTTACCTTTATTCCTTCATGACTCTCTTGAGTTCTGTTCCATGGCATAAAAAAAAGTTGGCAAAGGAAACTCCCAGTTCTCATGAAAACTGTTAAAAACTGTACTTTTCTAACACAGTGTTTTGAAGACTTTCCAGTCTTGGTTAAAAAATACTACAAACAGTCTGATTTTATGCACATTGCCTATTTATTTGCTTTCTAAAGGAACAAGAAATGCCAGGAAGCGGCATGCTGTTTCAAAGCATGCAAAGCATTGAAGAGCAAAAGTACAAGTGAAATTGCATCAGTTGGAAACAGTGCTACCTGCAGTGTCTGTTCCTCAGAATCTCTTGGTGCTTCCTGGTCTGAGATATGAGTTTACTGTACTCTGATAAAGGGCTTTGATTTATTTTTATTCTTCATAGCCTTTGCTGGACTTCTAGAGTTTGGGCCCTGTCTGTGCATTTAGATATTGAACTGAAGGCATAGGAAAAGAAAAATTAACCCATCATCTACAAGCTAAATTTTAAAAAAGCAGCTGAAAAAAAAATTCCCCTGAGCAAGCATGTTACTGCTTTAGGGATAATGCATCAGTAAATGTTAGACACTGGCACATACAAAGGCCAATATGTGACAAGGTGACATTCCTTTAAAGAATTTCTTACTTCGATTGTTTAATCTTCTCTTTGCTGACAAAGCTCCATTTATTTTTTTGTTCTTGTGTAATGAAAGTCTCTGGCATGCTAATCTAATTGAAATGGCAGGCAAAAGTTAAAAGTAAAATTGATTTTTTGTCACTGGAGCATCTCCAAGTATGTAACAGGGAATGTTAGCTGAGGAAACAGAAGGTATATGTTAATCAGTTAGAAAACAAAATCTTTTGTGTTAGCAGTTTGTTTTAAGAAAATAAGAATTACTTATTTAGTGAAGATTTATTTTCTAGATTCAATTAATAAATTAGTTCCATGAATAATTGAATTTATATTTGACAGAGCTCCAGTTGCAAATGTATGAATTATGCTGATCTTGTGGAGGAGAAAGGAATTAAAGACAAGGCATTTAAAAATGCAATAGTGAAGCTAATTCTATGGTTCTTCTGCTTTTGGAGCTCCAGGGGAAGTGAACTCCTGTGCTTTTAGACAATCCTGCCTTTTGTCCTAGCTGGCCACATAAACAGAAATTGTGGACAATTGGTTGTTTTTTCAATTTTCACTGTTGCTTCAGGCCTCAGAGCAGGAGAGCTTAGTCACAGTGCTATAGTTTCAAGATTTTCCTTTTCCACTTAACATCTCATTATCCCACACCTAAAATCTCAAACCAATCTACTCCAAGCTGTGTTTAACAAATGTATACAACGTATACATGACTGTCCTAGCTTCTACCATGACAGAGAGAAGCTTGATGGTGAGGCATTTCAAGCAGGAAATCTGCAGTATTAACACTGTCTTGCTAAGTCAACAGTATGCCCCTTTCATAAATCATGGGTGTCAAGGAAAAGACAGTGTAAATTTAACTGAACTTGTGCTTGCTGGAATGAAATTTTAGCAATAAGGAGGTCTTTAAAGGTTTGCTGTTCCTAAATGCTGTATTCATGTTCCATCTTACTAGGTGTTTTAGAAGTAGCTCCTGATAGATGACTGCATTAATGAGTAGAGTCTGACTACCAGACTTAGCCTAGCCTGTTTGACTTTCAAATTAATCCTAGGAAATGCTGCTTCATGAATATTAAAACTCAGCCTCCTGTACCAAGATCAATATATTAATTTTTGTATATGACCTCACAAAAATCCAACCTGTCAAGCCACGGGCATTTGTCCAATATTCTCATGTAAATGTCAAGACAGATGATTTTCAAAACCTGCTGTAATATTTCACATAATAATAGAAGTGTCTGCCTGTACTGACCTCTTCATATCAGAAGTGGAAACCCAGGCAAATGTTTACTAAATGGAACAAACTGACTTGGCATTTTGACAGGAGAACTGAGACTGGCTAGAAAGTATGCTGAGGTCCTTCTTTGTACTTCTATTAAGCATAGGTAACTGTGAGTTGGAGCAAACCAATTTCCCCAGAAAAGTTAGTCTCTATTCAAGAAAAAGGTTATGTTCTTGGAGGAATAAAAAGAGGCATACATTTATGTAAAAGCCAGGATTTTGAGTGTTCTAGTGAACAAACACATTATCTCTATGGAGTGTTTTTCATTTTACTGTAGGTGTGTGACACAGACAGCTGTCCCCAAGCTAGTTATGTTTACACTTAAAGAGTTGATAGGGTCAAATAGATGTGTCTAGGTCATGATTCATCCCACTGCAATGTATGTGTCCCACATAAACCAGAACAACCCTGTCTTAGAAGTGCATGTTCTTTTGTGTGTTCTTGAAGGGAGTGAAGGTGTAGGCTGGAATAATTCACTACAGATTTCAAAAGGAAATGAGATGAATTCCACCCTCCTCTGGCCAAAGGAGATGCCAGCTCAAGAACATGGTGACCCCTTCATTAGCTGAAACGAGCTACTATTTCACACTAGAGAAGTGTTTAACAATACCTCGGAAAAATATTGTATTTTTTTAGAATTCACTTTGAAGGACTATGTATTCCAGTGCTTTCAGGTCAAACAACCTTTTGAAATGCTAATCAGCTGAAATTGGCCTTTACCACCAGCAGATATTTGTATATCAAAGACATTCTGTGCACACCTTCTGTCAGTCTGAATCAAGTTTAGATTATGTCAATGCATTAATTTTAATGCAGATTCCTAGTGAAAATTTATTTTCTATGTCATTAACATTCTAAATATTTTTAGCCTGGTGTTATATATCTATTGCCATGCTTAGTATGGCATGGGGAAGTTAATCTTTTTTCACTTAATCTTCTGATGGGCTAGGAACTCCTCTGTTTTCACAAACAAGAATCACAAAACACATGTCAGAAATAAAAATGGCTACAGTGAATATTGCAATGCTGCTCAGAGTAGATGAAGTTACCTTTTTCTTCTGTTAAATGAGTAGAGCTTCCTGTGGAGCATCTGCTGAGATGCACTAACTCAATGTCCCATGGAGAAATCCCTAATTCCTCAGCACCTCCTTGCACAGGTCACTTCAGGCACACTGCAGAACATCTACCAAGAATCGTAACTGCAGAACAATAATTGCTGGTCAGCTTTTCCATGACCCATGGCTGAGGCACTTTGGTGGCAGTGTAGGAATAGACTTGAACTGGCATTTCCTCCAGTACTTTTACATGTCCGCTTATGCAGCTACACGACCTTCTGCTGCAAATCTTTGAATGAAAGTTATTTTGTGATGAAGCTAAGTTTGAACAGTCCATTACTGAATATTTCTTGATTCATTCTGCTACTATAACCCACCAAACCCACAGTAAGGAGTACCAGCACAAAGATTCTAGGTGACCAATGAGGTAGTAAACTCCACATTTCACAGCAGATGCAGGATATAATTATCTGTTGGGAAAGTTTCATCTAAAACAAAACTGGTTTGTTGGAACTATTGGTGGTATAATACATTTATTCACTTAAATTGTTTATCCAACCCTGTAAAAATAAATAGACACATTAAATTCCTAACCCAAATAAAAATAATTTGAAAACACAATATAGGCCCAAATTTCCTGAATATAAATTGATTGCAACAACTTATTGTGTCTTCTCTGTTTATTGCCATCTGCCATCTGCTTCAAGCAATAGTCATTCCAATTACCATGAAGTAATAGGCTTTGTAGCGCTCAGCTCAGCAGACTTTCACCAAATATTGTTTATTTTAGTTTGGAAACATTTATCTCTTCCGTCACAGGTAATCAGCGAGTTTGAAGCCTCTCCCGACTCATTTTCCTACAGAATCCCCAACCTGAGTCGGAATCGCCAGTACAGCGTCTGGGTGGTAGCAGTGACTGCTGCAGGAAGAGGCAACAGCAGCGAGATTATCACTGTAGAGCCACTAGCTAAAGGTATGATGACAGTGCTTTTCAAAGCAATCCAGAACTTTGTAATGCTAATTACTGCTATAATTGGCACGTGGCTTCTTTATGTCTCATTGCTTACTAAGAGTGGGATTTGCAAGGAGTAACTTCAATTTTCTCCAAAAGTTAGGTGACAACTCTCAGCTCATTACCCAACGGTTTGCTGTAGTCAGCAGAGAGGGTAAGAATGATGTGCTTCTCTAGGGAGTAATTCATCCCACCTACCTCAGAAGGGAATAAATTGGTTTTTGGTGCAACTTTTCTTTTGTTGAGTACAGAGAGCTTGAAGAGATTATTCTCCACATCAGAATGTGTTTCTTTTTTTTTTTTTCCTTTTTTCTTTTTTTGTCATGCAAGATAACTTCTTTATAATCCTTCTCCTTACTAATATCTCTTGTGTACTCCACAGATACTATCTTCTGTATCAAGTGGCCTGATTAACATACCTAAACTCTGAACAATTGTTCTCAACTCGCATTAGCTTTGAAGTTTGCAGCTTCTATTTCAGATCTGAAGAAGGGATTATGTGCCTCAATTATTGCATATTTTTTCCAGCTGTATTAGTTGTTCTAAAAAAAAAAAGATATTACTTGGGCCTATGTATTCAGCCTTTCCTGTACTGTGAGGCTTGATGCTTGCAATACTCTCTCACCTTTGCTTAGAAATAGGAACATAATTTTTTACAGAGCAAGGTGAGAAGAGTCTCATCAGTAGTCAGTCTCCACGTGGGATCTTCAGACTTGTCTTCTAGTTTTTTCCATTCAAATTGGCACTTTGACAGTATTTGCCAGTAGTAACACTGTGGCACACAGATCCATAGTGCTTCAAAATGGATGCATCAATTTTAGAGTTTTGCAAGACTGCTAATGCTTTGTTCATATGGCTAATGATGTAATAATGTAAAATTAGATGTCTAGTGCTTTATGTAAGGTATCTAGCTTAAAAAAAAAGAAGCACATAACAGAACTTCAAACGAATGTCACCAACATTAAATTAGTGTCTGAATGGAAAAGGATGTACTATTACGATCGGAAAACTTGATGTTTCTACCTTCACAGGTAGAATTTGATTATGGCAAATTAACTATCAGAACTATTATCATAAATACCAGTAATAGTGTGTAGAGGGTACTATTTTAACACATGAAATAGTATTGAGTATACAGAAGCCACAAGCAGAGTTCCTCAGATTTGTGATGAAAATTTACGTCTTCTTTGCCAAGTCTCTAGGCCAAAGTTTTTATTATATTGGATGGACATTTTTCAACATTTCTCAGCTGTAATAACTATGTAATTTCTACTGTAGAAAACAATGAAAGATTTATCAGTGGTAACGTGAGGAATGTCTAGCAAGGTAAAGAGGTATAGTTTGGAACAAACAGGCAGATGTTTGCTCCCTAAGCCATTGCTGGCAGGTTGTTTTTGTCAGCTATAAAGTCACTTTTGCTTTATTCTTCTGACATCCTTCAGTTTTTGTATCTTCTTTCAGAGACTTTTCTCTTAGAGCTATGCAGGGTTAATGAACCTGATGCATGGCTGAAAGCTGTGAAAAGTCCAGAAGATCTGAAAAAATCTGTAGCTTTTCCTTGTAACACAATTGCATACAGCATATTGAACACTTGTGAGACCAAAACTGAAACTTAAGAAGTGGAGAAACGTGAAAAACATTGGAAGAGCACCTCAGAGAAACCGGGCAAAGATTTCATGTGTTCCTTCTGTGAAGCCATCTGTTACTAGGGGTAATGAATGTGTAATGCCAAATAAAAAGTCTACAAAAATAGATGTAAAACATTAAAGCCTGAATAAGAACAATGCCAATTAACCAGTAATACCATGCAATACTAATATAACAGGGGCATAGACAAACCTGGGACTTTGCAGGGGACCCTGCATGTAATGCACTGCAAGTTTTCTATTTCCTATGCATTTATAAGAGTAGGAAGCATTCAGACAAGATGAATGCAAAACAATACAGAGTTTACAGGTACTAAGATGATTTGATCTGGTTATAAGGAAATGTAATATGTCACAGTTCTTGGTTTGCCAAAAATAGATGCACTACAAATTGACCTGCATGAACCTAATCTAATCAGGCATTATAGCCTGATTTTGCTACAAGGAGTGCAGAAGGTTGCTAAATAGCGTGAACATCTCACAGATTGTTATTGTGAAGTTATTTGCTTCATTTTTTCCAAACTTCTTTCACGGTAACTGCCCAAGTAATGACATCACCATGACAGCTCTTGGAAGTTTACCTGGAATTATGTCAGCTTAATTATAACCCACCTTAAGAACCCCTCTGAGAACAATGAGAAAGTCTTGTTAGGGGAATGATGTAAAACGGCTAGTCCAATTTAAAAGAAAGTTTAATTCATGTCAACATTTTTCCCTTTTGTGTCTCCGTATCTCAGAACAAATTGTAATTATCTGTAATTGACAAAAGTAAGCACAACCAACCCCAACAAATGAAAAATAACCACAGAGGTGGAAGTTCAGTCTCCATGTAAGCAGACAACTTTCCTCCAAATTATTCTTCCTTCCTGACTGGAAGTTGCGTTTTTAGTCTATTAAATATATCTGCAAGAAAGAAAACCTTGCAGGTGCCTTGTTAGTCTTGTTTCCTGACCATGGCTGATGAATAGTGGCATTTGCCAGCAACATGATGATAACAGAACCAGACCTATGGCAATCTGATCCTATGGGGAGAACTCTGAGTTCAGTGTTGTATTTCCCCTGTTCTTGTAGGCTGAGTATTAGCACTGAACAGACTTACCTTCTAATCTGTGTTGCATTCTGTATTCTGTATTTTTAAACTACATCTGGGACTCACATAGGATCATGGAACCACAGAATCATTAAGGTTGGAAAAGGCAGCTAAGCTAATGTAGTACAACAATCAATTTATCACAGAGTTGCAGAATCACAGAATCATCTCAATGCCCACTAACCACATCCCTCAGTGCCACATCCATGCATTTCTTGATCACTTCCAGGTAAACCACCATGCCTCACAACTATCCCTGAAGATAATTTTTCTAATATCCAACCAGAAAAGATAGTTCATACAAGTTATCAGTCTGTTTCTTTAAAGATTCAGCATACTGGAGCACGCAGTATATTCTTTTGTGAGAAAGTAAGTAAAAGAAACTCCTTACCCATGGTATTAACTGGCTGCTCTTTTAATTGGATGAAGCTGAGCTGCAGTGATCTTCCATAACTCTTGTTTCCCCATGCAGTTTTACCTTTAAAAGTGTGCTTTGCTCTCGAGAGAAAAAAAGAAAATATAATAAAATAAAGAACATTAGGACTTCTTGCAAAAAATTTCTGGCTGTTTCTTTTTCTATGACAATAAATGTAGGTAATTGGATTCGTAATTTAAACAAATAAAGGGAAAACCTCATTAGCATGAAAGAGTGCGGTGTTCAGTGAAGGCACCTCTTTATCTTCAATTAATGACTGGCTAATTTGCAATAAATAGGAACAGACATGGTCCTAATCCAGTGCCGTGCCATCTACTGTGAAGCTGGTAGGTAGTCAGTAGGCATTTGAGTTTCTTTGTTAAAAATGAGACAAGTCTTGCAGCTGAATTGTCTGCATGCTGTGTGAAGCTCTCTTAGCTCAAAACGGAGAAGTCTGTGACACTCAAGGTATTTTAACCTCATGAATGCCTCTTAGCATTTCAAACCTACTGCTGCCAGATGAACTTCACTAGACATTCATTTTGTTCCTAGTTCTCTGTTTTTTGTGATCCAGTTAGCAGTTTCAGAACATTATCGGGAATTAAGCTATAAAGAAAAGTGGGAGTTAAGAATTTTCATGCTGTTTTGCCACCTCATTAAAAGTACTCAGTGTATGAAGAAATAGATAATACATAAGAAGCTGTGGATGCTTTCACAAAAATAGTTCTGTGTGCTTTTGTAATGTGCACTTCTGAGTTATGGTCTGTGATCTTAATGCATAGTGTCCTAATGTGTGAAGTTTGTGTTACTTGTTCACATCACAATATAATGAGACACACAAGATAATGAAAATAAGAACTACAGCATAATGCACTTGGGAAGATTTGGTACAAAACCAATGACTTAATCAAGTACTCACTGTTGAGATAACTATTAAAAATAAATGAATATCACTGCAAGTTTGGTAATAATGGTGCCAAGCCATGCTGAGGGTTTCAGCAGGATTTCCGTGGTATGAATGCTTTGTCCTAAAGTAACTGGCAGCAGCTGGAAATAACTGAATATTTTGAAAAACACTGGGGAGGTGGGAAAGATAGGGAAAAAGGGATTAGTAGTTCATTTAAAATGAGTGTTCAGATTTCACAGTGCAGAGAAAATGTCTGCATGGAACAGGAATTAAAGTTTCTGACCACTATTTTTCTGAAGGCACTGCAGCTGCTAGGAACAGTCCAGATGTTGTATTTTGTAGACAGTCATAGCTGACAACATATTTTGCTGTGTCTTAAAGATGACATGAGTACCATTAGACATCTCCTGCAGTACAAACCTGGGTCACGGAAAGCAAACGAGTGCTCTAACACTGATTTCAGTGTTTCAACATTTCTCACTGTGTCTGAAGTCTCCAGGTGAACTAAGCATTTTTTAGTTTCAGTAACTAGTTAATTAGCTCATGGCTTATGGCATTACAGGCCTTTGTAAATATTTTATAGAAGATACAGCCTAAGAAGATCCACAGTGGAAAACAAGTCTATACCATCAGACTTAATGACTGTCTACAGTCTTAGCATTGCTGCTGTGCCTCCACCTCATGACAGTGGCACCCTCCTGCAAACATGAACCATCCAAGCTGCCAGGAGGGGACCAGGACTGTTTAGCTGCTGTTATTCCAGGAATTAACATGTCAGTATTTGTCTGTCGGGAAAGTGGTATTGTGCTACTACCTACCCTGGACTTCGTTACCCTGAATCTACAAAACAACTACTTACCATTCCAGTTAAAATAGTGACCAGAGAAAAATCTCTTGAGAAGTTGAAGAGAACATAGGCAAAACAATCCAAATCAGTCATATAAACTATGAACTCATTTTATTTTATGAATATATCAGATCCCACTGCATCCCACTGAAGTAATTCCCCTTCACTCTTTTTCAAGGCCTGCTCTTTTATGCATGAATTCTATATGTATTTATATTAGTAGTAGAACATAACAATCCATTGAGATGAAACATCCTAGTTTTATTTGATGGTGGCTCTCATTTTCATGTTTTTCTAATTAGTGCAAAATGGATTATTAAATGCAATGTGCATGACTGCAGTAGATCAGGATTAAAAACACAGTATTTCATATATCCACATTCAGCATGAGTCTTTAAATATATAAAGACAAAAAGAAATGTATTTATATCGTGTCATTCTAGAGTAATATAGCATACTGAAACTAACACAATTCTGTCATTTATGCATATTATACAGGAATGACATTGATGATATATTTAACTGAGTGTAGCATGAATAGAACTGACTTGAGAGTCTGTTTATGTTTATGGACTTCATATAGACTCATTGCGTTGTAGTAATATGTTACTACATTAAGGTTTATTTTGCTTAATTTCATAGCTCTTGTAACAAGCCTATCCCCCTTAAAATTCATGAGAAAATTTCATCCTTAAAAAAATACTTTTGAGTTCTCTAGCCCAAGGGGAATATCACAATTTAATAGAAAAATATTTCCAGGCAGTTTGGTAGAATCTCTGCTTTCTCAGAAAACAAAGGAGATAACCTTCTATTGACATATGTTGAACTCTTTCAGTCTTGAGGTCTTAAGCTAAAAATGCACAATTATCTCCACATTTTTCTTAGGAGAACGTTTTCTTAGGAGAAGCTAGTCTTATTTTCACATTTGAAGTCAAGTGTTCTTTCATAGCTTAGTCTCTATTGAGATAGCTGACAGATAACATCTAGAAATATTATTTGGGGTTGTCTTTTGAAGTCCAGTATAAGCTTTGTAGACTCAAATTTTTGTTTCCTTTTAAAATAATGACAGTAACAGAGTATGGTTGTTGATACTGTTCTAAGATTATATCTACACATTTGAATGATTTTTTTAAGCCACCTGAAGCTTTTCTATGCGTTCAATCCAGTATGTTGCAGCAATGTATAAACTGTTCTGTTATCAATCACGTTCACTTCTGATAATTCCCATCTGCTAGAATGGTTCCAGTTTGTCATTGTGAAAAAATCTGAACACTCCTTGCTGGCTTCACTCTCTGACCAAAGTGGTGGCAGTGAGCCATCTTACCTTTAGTTGACTTGGAAAAAAATGACCAATGCAGTTTGAAATCTTTCTGTGAAATCACACTTATACCACCTCACTGAACAGTGAGATCACCATTCTCTCCCAGTTCGCAGCTGGAAAGTGAAATTATCTGCACTTTTAGTCTCCAATGTTTACCAACACCACCCTGTGGCTAGAGTTAAAATGTACTGAACTGCAAGATCACACAAAACATTTCATCTGGGGTAGTATACCTATTCTTCATTCTGTAAGAATCAATTCGGCCTGGAAACAGTGGAGTGCACTTCTGAAAAACCTCTTAGTCCATAATTTACGTAAAGAGTTAAGAGAAGTATGCTTATAGTTAGACAACCGGAATCATCCCAAAACAAGACAGATAATAAGAAAATTGTGATCACAAGACTATAACAGACATGGAGAAGAACTCCTTAGAAATAATCTGTTTTATGTGAAAAACAAGTTGAAACAAAGATAATTCCTGAGCCAATGAAAACACAGATCAGAAATTAAGTTACTAATCCCAAAAACCTAAACCTGTCTGAAAAACTGATACTACCTGTGTCTTTCTCCTCAAGTGTATAAACATCAGTTTTCTAGTAGTTTATGTGACATCAAGACTTATTATAACAAAAGGTACGTATCAATCATTTAGCTTTTGTAAGATACCTGTCTATTGTGGACACTTGGTTTGTGGAAGTTTGGAGAAAAGCATGCCTTTAACATAGTTTTCATCCATAACATTGACTATAAAACACATTAAGGATGATCAATAACTGGTTTTACTCCAGCAGGACTCTTCCACCCTTCCTTTTCATCTCTCAGCTAGTGAAGTAGCTAATATTATTGAGTTAAATGGAGTTAGGTTCCTAAAAATCTGTCTTTAAAAGAGATTGGTTTGTTTTCCAGTGTTTGGTTCTGGATGTCTGTTTCCCTTCAAAAAGCTGGAGTGAACATCTCATTTCAGTCTTTCTCACTCTCTTTCTCAGCTCCTGCCAGAATTTTGACATTCAGTGGCACAGTAACAACTCCCTGGATGAAGGATATTGTCCTCCCTTGCAAAGCTGTTGGAGACCCAGCTCCAACAGTCAAATGGATGAAGGATAGGTAACCAGCAACTAAATGTATAGCTCAAGTAAATCTCATTTCCTTAAAATCCAGATGATGGTGAAGCTGGTGATTCTAAATGACTGCATCATGAAGGAGAAGTATCGTTTGGGGGGACCACAGTCACGGTCAGGGAGGAATTTAGAAATTCCTTGGACTAAAGCTAATCGGCCGTAGTAATCAGAAAGCATTACAAGGGAAGAAAAGTAAAATCCAAAATGTTATATCAAGGAGACCTTTCTGTTTCAACTTCAGGACCACAGAATAGTTTTAATCTGAAAAAGCAGAATGTCGCATACATTTAAATAATCTTGTGGAGTGCGGTCTGTAACCTTGTGTCTTGCATATACCATGTTTCCCCTTAGTCTGTTTTAATCTGTAGTTTCACAGTTTGATAGAGTCACACATGGAAAAAGACATGGACTCTAATTTTTAAACTATTTTCATCTAAGTACTGTGTAAGCAGGGATGCTGCAGTGATATGAGACCATCTTTTGGATTGATATATGTAACTATTATTTTATAAGGATAGACTTTGTAGGAATTAACTTTTATTCTTGCATTTTTATGAGATTGTTGATAGTTAAGGAATGAATTCTCAATTTCACTCAAACTTGAGAAAGGATATGGGCGTTCTCTAAATGGCAGATGTTTCCCAGCATAAAATATTTCTTAATCATCTTTAATAAAGAGCACCACTTCCCCGACCACACGCTCCATTTTCTTTCTCTCCATTCTTAGTTTCTTTAAAAAAAATCCAATTCTGAGTATCTTTGATTGTAACTTCTTTAATGTATGCACTTTGTTTCCTGTGAGGTAGTAACGGGACACCCAGTCTAGTGATGATTGATGGGCGAAGAAGTATCTTTAGCAATGGCAGTTTTGTCATTCGTACTGTGAAAGCAGAAGACTCCGGATACTACAGCTGTGTGGCCAGTAACAACTGGGGATCAGATGAAATAATTTTGAATTTGCAGGTGCAAGGTAAGAATTTATCTCAGAATTATTATCACAGCTATGAATTGTTATGTGATGGTAGCGCATCAAAATGTGTGTTTTGTAATAAATACTAAAACATTAGTGTTGATGTGCAGTAATAAAAATTTCATCCTTCTAAATTAATGAATTATATTATTATGTAGTTTAAATATTATATTCTATAATTACAAATTATATAGTATTATGCAGTTCATTCTGACTCAACTATCAGCATTTTATGCTATGGTAGATGTTTTGCTTTGGATGGAACAATTAGCACTGTTGCAGTTAAATCTACCTGCAAGCTTCTGTCACATCAACTGAGTGTTTGTATTCAGTTATATTCTCATTTTTCACCCAGAAGATACCACCTTATGCTTTATTCCTATAAAAGGTACATGTATTCATTTAAATAATTCAAATTTTAGGAAGAGCTGAAGGCCTTTTTTTAGCTTCTAAGAAGCTATCATCAGAAATTTGCTCTGTACTGATACCTTGGTCAAAAACTTCATTACACTTGAGCAGAATTTTATTGATGGAGAATATGAGGAACCATTTAAAATGAAATGTCAGTATAAGGTCAGCTAGCATGTAATGCCAACAGCTTCTATATGCCTGTTGAAATATATATAGTGTAACTATTAGAATAGATTAAAATAGTTCAGTTGGAAGGGACATTCAGAGATCATGTAGTCCTGAGGTCTTCAGGTCTTCAGGACTAACCAAAAGTTAAAGCATATTAATGATGTTATTATTCAGTTGCCTCTTGAACACTGACAGGCTTGGGCCATCAGCCCTCTCTCTAGGAAGGCTATTCAAGTGTTTAACCACCCTCACAGTAAAGAATTTATTCCTAAAGAATTTTTTCCTAACAGTGTTGGCATGTATAAAAGTAATGGCAATACAGGAGTACACATTAAAAATAATGTCAAATAGAGCATGTGTATTCACATATAAAGAATTCACTGCTCAGGAGATATTCTTCATTGCTTACACCAAAGCAAAATTTGAACAAACATTCAGATGCTTAGTGTTCTTTAATTGGTTGCAAACTGTCATACTCCAAGGCAGCAAACCACTGAGCTAGGAATGTTGGCTATATTGCAGGCAGTTGCTCTAGTCTGTTTCTAGTGCAGATATATGAGAAGAGAGAAGGAGATTCTCTCAGCCACAGTGCAGCTATCTCTGCATAAACCAGACCACTAAGCCATAAAACAAATGCCATAGTATATATTAACTTACCTACAATCCAAGAAAGCCTGAAGATGTTCTTCTGCAATGTTTGATACATGACAGGGAGAGAAACATTATCAAATGGAACACTTAAATTTATATTTCACTAACTATTTTTGCAATTGCATATCCTTGCTTTTATTGAACTGCAGTAACTAAAAGGAAATCAATATTACTTCCCTGAAGGGCAGAGCAAAATGGCATTTAATATGTGAGACCACCATCTTTCATAGAGAGAAGCTATGATGAAAGTTTTTACAATAAATCTTCCACAATGTAATGTGTGCAGTCTCTCTCTCCATGGAGTAACCTAAGTGAGTCAGAATAATGGAACAAATCCATCTAATGTAGAGAATTTTGCTTTAGAGTATGAAGTGTCTTTTTCGTTTCCTTCAGCATTATTTAAGCCTGAAGGACAGTAAAATGCAACTTCTTTTTAAGCTAGGCAACAGCTGTAAACTAACAGCCTCCACTTCATGTCAGCACTCGTTATTTTGCAATTTTATTACTTGAGAGTGAACGGAAGTGGGGAGTACTTCTTGAAGTTTTTACTTTGCTGGTAGAGGTAGAGGTGAAATAAGGAATGTCCTCTGGGAGAAGACTGCTAGACATGACAGAAACATCACACATTTGTGACATTCAGTCTGCCTTGCTCATTGGACAGGGTCTGGCAAGCAGTAACCATGGCACTGAAACTGTCTTGCCAAAACTGATCACCAGCACCCCTTTCCCACTCTTGCAGTGACAGTGATCAGAAACTTCCCTGATGTCTCTTCTTCCTCAGTTTCCATCTCAGTTCTGCCCTTGTTTCTCATATCCTCTTTTAATGATAGGCAGAATTTATACATTGCTTCTCGCTCTTGAGGTAGAAAATCTCAATTTTATCCACATTTCTGAGAAGTTTGGAGATCTCTGGTTACAGAGACCCCTCAGACCAGCTGAACCATGGCTGCAAGAATGGTATCTGAGTTTTGAGTACTATGATCTTGAGCAGAACTTTGACAGATCCGTCTTGTTGCCATTGGATAAGATGCAACTGACCAGAAAGGGCAAGAATATACTGGGCAGCAAGCTGTCTGGGCTTATCACCAGAGCTTTAATCTGAATTTTATGAGAGAAGGGGATCTACTGCTGAGTGTCAAAGAAGAGACAGGGAACTTCAGGAAGCAGTGGAAGAAAACCTCAGATTTATCCCAGGGGAATTTGGAAGGGCTCCTCCAAGAAGGTAACATGGCTGATTGCCCAGCTGAAGTGCCTCTAAACCAATACAAGCAGCATGGGAAATAAGCAGGAGATGGAAACCATGGTGCAATTAGAAAACTATGACCTAATTGCTATCACAAAAGCATAGTGGGGAAAAAACATACAACTGAAGTACTTCAGCTGAGGGCTTCAAGCTTTTTAGATGGGATATGCAGGGCAAAAGTGACAAGGGAGTTGCCCTCTGTGTTAGATTAGATTGCATATAGATTGCAAGGAACTCCTTCTGAGAAACAACCATGACTAGGTTAAGAGCTTGTGGATTAGAGTTAGGGACCAAACCAATAATGGACATCTGACAGTCATGGTCTTCTACAGAGTACCTGATCAGGGGGAGCCTGTTGACAAGGCCTTCCTGCTTCAGCTGCAAGAGGATGGGGGATTTGAACCACCCAGATATATTCTGAGTAAACAACACAGTCAGCTCCTTGAGTCTGCTGAGAATTACTTTTTGGTCTGGGTATTGTACTGTCCAGCCAGAGATGAAGGTGCTCATCAATGGGAAATCATTAAAGAGGTTGAGACTGGAGGCATACTCAACAATGCCCTGGTTGAGTACACGATTGTGAGGAATAGGGGCCTGGTGAAGAGTGGAAGTCAGGACCCTGAACTTCAGGAGGGCAAACTTCCAGCTGTTGAAGGAATTGCTGGATGAGATCCTCTGGGAAACTGTCCTTAGGGACGCAGGAGTAGAATAGAGCTGGCAGCTTTTTAAGGACATCTTTCTGAAAGCGCAAGAGTTTTCCATCTCCCAGCATAAGAAATCAAACAGAGGAAGCAGGAAACGGGCCTGGATGAAAAAGGATTTGAACACTGGGCTATTAAGTGGATGAATAATTGGTTGGATGGTCATAGCCAGAGGGGCAGTGATCAGTTTATAATCAGGAGGGAGACCCAACTTTTTACATATTCTGATAGTGACAGGACAAAGGGAAATTAAACTAAAAGAAGGGAGATTTATGTTAAATGTTACGAAGAAATTCTCTACTCTGAGTGGTGAGGCCCTGGCCCAGGCTGCTTACAGAAGCTCTGGGTGTCCCATCCCTGGAAGCATTGAAGGCCAGTTTGGATGGGGCCCTGGGTAGCCTGAACTGGTGGGTGGCAGCCCTTCTCTTGGCAGGGGTCTGGAGCTCCATGATCTTTAAGTTCCTTTCGAACCTAAGCGATTTTATGATTATAGGATTCTGTGATTCTGTGAGCAAGATATAGTGGCACTGTGCATGAGCAGATTGGTTCAAATAATTTGAAACATGAACTTATTTTTATCCCCCTTTTAATTTCTAAATCTAGATCTGCAAATGCAGAACACTTGTGTAAAGTGTTAGTAAATATGTACCGTTCAGGGTTCTAATACTAATTCTACTATCTCTTTGAAGTTTCATCTGTCAAATATCCTCACTTTAGTGAACAATATTCCCCTTACTGTTTCTGTGCTGTGGTTCTGGTTACCTCCCTAGTACAGGTGTGCAGGAATAGCTAAATGATTCAGGCAGAAGAGTGAGCTTTACAGGTTTTAACTAAGATATCAGTAAACACCTTTTACGTGATGGACTCATGACAGCTTTGTAAGACTGAAAAGAAAGATGGCTACTTCACTGTTTTCTGCCCTGGATAGTTGAGCTCTGGAAATCCACTAATCCTGATGGTCAGCTGGATAACCAATCAGAGGTCTTTTAGGATAAACCTAAACTTTCCCAGACCCAGTCTCAATCCTAACACCCAATTTCACTTAGATCAAGTGCCTTGCTGGGATACAGCATGGCTCTTGATCTGCTCTTTCAGACCGAATTCTACTCTGTGCAAAGCATGGGAGGTAATGTTGGTCTTATCCCTGTGCTTTGTCAGCAACTGGTTCTGAGAAACACAAGGTTCTTAGTTTACACACTGATATAATGTTTATAAAGAGCAACAGAACTGAAACGTTTCCAGATTTGTTCAGCTTCACAGCTACACCTGCAAAAACTTTTCTTAGGCACTTCTTTCTTTTGCCTATAATAGCTTGTAAAGGCAATAATGAATGTGACACCATTTGTGAGTGGACATCTGTTACCTACTACTAGGAATTCAGCTTCACCCTAAAACAGATATGAATAATAATGATTAAAAAAAAAAAAAAAGGTTGGGTAGCCATATGGCATTTAAAACCAGGTTTGATAAGCCAGGTACTCAAAATTATGAGAAAATCAAGGGTTAAGAGCTGAAAGACAAAATTGTGTAGAATTTTAAATGCCAAAAAAGAGAACTTGTCTGCTCTGTCTTATCCAAGGATCTCATTTAAGTAGACACTTTGACAGAAATAATCTACATTTTTTTCAACTCAAAACAGTTATTTGATAGATGACTGTTAGATTGAATTAGGATCACATCTAATAACTTGAATCTGTTCTCTATTTTTAAATATTTCCCATCTAGTTCCACCAGACCAGCCAAGACTTACTGTTTCCAAAACTACATCTTCCTCTATTACTCTTTCCTGGATACCTGGAGACAATGGTGGCAGTTCTATCCGAGGTAATATAATTCAGGCTTATTGCAGCTTCTTCCTAAGTTGTTTGTTGTTGATAGGGTAAGTATAGAATTATGAATGGCCAAAAAAAAAAAAAAAAAAGAAAGTAAAACAAACACACACACACACACACACAAAAAAAAAACCAACAATGATCTATACTGCTGTCAGCATTTAATGTGTGCTATTGTTGCGATAAAAGCTTTCAGTAAATTGCAGTTTCTCCGTGTGGTGGTAAAATCACAAATTTAATCACTTTCTTCCAGCATATCTTCATCTGTTATGACAGTTACTCTCTGATTTTCTAGACATGTAATCTGTAACCATTCATTTTTGAGAGTCCAGGTTCATCATCTGGTCTTTGATGCTGATTGAAGGGTATTTAGAAATGTCTATCCTTTTCTTTCCCCTTTGAAGCTATCATAAAAATGGTATTTAAGTAGTTGTAAGAGTAGGCAGTATCTATATTGCTTGATGTCCCTTACTCAGGGGAGAGCTGTATGTCTTCCTGTGCACAGGAGTTTTCTAGTTTTATGAGGTCTTTAAAATGACTTGTCATATTTCCTGTCGAATTTCTGATTTGTGTCTGGCTTATCATTGCCATTTATGCTTTACCTGTAGGTTATATTTTGCAGTACTCAGAAGATAACAGTGAGCAGTGGGGCAGTTTTCCCATTAGCCCTAGTGAGAGGTCCTACCGTTTAGAAACACTGAAATGCGGCACTTGGTACAAGTTTACTTTAACTGCTCAGAATGGAGTGGGACCAGGACGCATCAGCGAGATCATTGAGGCCAAAACACTTGGAAAAGGTATGTTGATTTGCATCCCATTTGCCCATCTGAAGCTCCTGCCTCCTGCTATAGATCTTAGTTAGATTCAATGACAAGTTTGAATTTTTAAATATTGACTTTGGAAACATTTCCATTGTGTTCATGTTTTGATAGAAAAGGCTGTCACTGCAGAACTTGAACTGTATATTAGCTGATCTTCTTTCCTTATATCATTAATAATTTTGTTTTAAAATGCATTGCTAGATCTTTGGGAAACCAATGACTCTCTTATCATAGGCTATATAATTCCAACTACTCCTATTTCCAAGAGGAAATTTTTTCCTCTACTTCAGGAGTTTATTTTTCTGAGTGTTGAAGGATGATGGGAGGTACATATATATGCGGTGTAAATTGAGCCAATGTCTCATTTATTCTCCAGGCTGGTATTAAAAGAGCCATCCATTTGAGCAGAATAAGTGAAAAAGATATAGAAGTTTGCATAAAATACTGTAAGGCTAAATAGCCAGAATGTATGGAGTTCTTAAGTAACTCAGAAGTGAGCATCATCGTCATAGTTGTTGAGGGTACACATGAGTGTGTCTCACAATTATGAACAGATTTGGCTACAGACCCAGTTAGAGCTGTGGTATTTCCACAGAGTGGAGTAGCTTTGTACAGTGCCCTAAAGATCAACTCATCTTGCATCTCTTCACACCAGTTGTAACAAATATTCTGATGTGGGCTCTGTTTTGTAGTAGTTTACTGTGAAAGTCTATCCTCAGTGTTATTCATCTCGCCTGTGCAGTTGCAAATCTTCAAAGTGTCACAGCAAGGTGGAAATTGTACTCAACGCTCCGTGACATAAGGAAGACCAAATATACAATAGATACAATTGGTGTGATTTGCTGAATCTCAGAAGAGACAGCAGATTGCTTCTGTACATACTGAAATAGGGAGAATGGTCCACTGACCTTTAAGGAAGTGACATGTAGAGTTGGATATTTCGGATTCTTTTACCTGAGTAAGGGGAGGTTTATACATGGTTCAGGTAATATGCAGATCATAAAACATCAAATCTTTCAGCCTTTTGATATTTTATGGAATTAGACATACACACCCATGTTACATCTGGAGACTGAATGGAGTATTGTGATTTAGAATGTTGAAGTCATTGTTATACCTGTGAGTGCTGTAGAAGCAACTCTAAACTAAGCTATTAACAGAACCAAATAAAACAGTTCACTTTACACAGCAGGAATCACCACTTTCTGGTTAATTCTTGTAGAAATTGTGAATGAGTGTACCTTTTGATACATCTCATCAAGGCACAACACTGGCCTCATTCATAGAATTATATGATAGAATCAGAATGGCCAGCCCAGCCTTGAACTCCTCCAGGGATGGGGTACCATAGCTTCTCTGGGCATCCTGTGCCAGTGCTTCACTGCCCTCTGAGAAAAAAATTTCTTCCTAGTATTTAACATGAATCTCCCCTCTTTTAGTTTTAAGCTGTTACCTCTTGTCATATTACAATCAGTCCATCTTAAAGGTTGTTCCCCCTCCTGCTTAAAAGCTCCCTTCAAGTACTGCAAGGCTGCACTGAAATATTCACAGAGCCTTCTCTCCTGCAAGCTAAATAAGCCCAACTCCTTCAACCTATCTTCATAGGAAAGGTGCTTCAGCCCTTTAGTCATCTTCATGCCATCCTCTGAACCCACTACAACAGCTTCACTCCTTCTTGTGTGGGGGTCAGCACACAGTACTCCAGATGGGGCCTCATGAGGGCAGAGAAGAGGGTGACAATCACCCCTCTCTCCCTGCTGGCCACCCCTCTTTTGATGAAGCCTGGGATATAGTTCGCCTTCCAGGCTGCAAGTGCTCAAGCTCATGTTAAACTTCTTGTCCACCAGGACCCTCCAAATCATTCTCTGCAGGACTGCTCTCAAGGAGTTCTCGCAGTCTGTACACATATCTGGGGTAGCCTTGACCAAAATGCAATACCTTGCACTTGGCCTTGTTTATACCTCATTAGATTCTCAAGTGCCCACTTTTTCAGCCCTTCCAGGTCCCTCTGAGTAGCATCTCTTCCTTCTTTTGTATCAACTGCATCATTCAGGTTTGGTGTCATCAACAAACTTGTTGAGGGTACACTCAATCCCACTGTCTGCGTTGTTGATGATGTTGAAGAGCACCAGTCCCAAGATGAACCCTTGGGGGACAGCACTCATGACCAGCCTTCACCTGGACATAGAGCTGTTGACAATGATCTGGCTATGACCGTCCAACCGATAATTTATCTACGTAATAGTCCAGCCTTTTGCTTCTACTATATAGAATAAAATAGAATGCTGTAATTTTCATTACATTAATTGTAATGTACAACAGTAAAATATTTTTTTCTGCTGAACAGTTAGCAGAATAATACTTCCAAGTACTTTACAATTCTAAATAAATGTATTTAAAATAAATAACATTTGTTGGTGACGTCTTGTCAACCTGCTGTTATTATATCAGTTCAAAGGTGCCACTTTTACTGTCTGTATACCTCTCTTACATAGAATTGGCAAAAAACTTTAATTTACGTATCAACTGAAACATTTTTTCCCAAAACAAGAACAGAAAGTAGAAATGACAACCTTTTTCTGATTAGAAATATCTTAAATTACAAGTGCAAAACTAAAAGTACAAATACATGTGTGAAGTCAACATATCAATATTTAGAATATATATATTTATTTTTATTTTCTCAAAATTGACATTTTCTGCAAATGAAAACCTCTGTAATTTCCAAAAGTCTGCCCAATTCCCTTCCTTTCCTGTAATACAGTGAGCAGAGGTATTTAATGAGAAGCTTGTCCTCAATTTACAAGTTGACTCTTGCCAATCCATGCAAACATGAGTGGAATATGTAGATACTAAGATGAAGTTAGGGCTTTCCCAGAAATTATCCCCTCAGTATTATATTTTTGAGAGCTCTGTGACTGTAATACTTAAGCATTTCATTTGAAATATATCATTGCTACCAGAGCCACAGTTTTCAAAGGAACAAGAGCTCTTTGCTAGCATCAACACCACGCGAGTGAGGCTGAACCTGATTGGTTGGAATGATGGTGGCTGCCCCATCACTTCTTTCACCCTGGAGTACCGGCCCTTTGGGACAACAGTCTGGACAACTGCACAGCGGACATCTCTGTCAAAGTCCTACATACTGTATGACCTCCAAGAGGCAACCTGGTATGAATTGCAAATGAGAGTGTGCAACAGTGCTGGCTGTGCAGAGAAGCAAGCCAAATTTGCAACGCTCAATTATGATGGCAGTAAGTATATCTTTCTAGTTACGTATCTGAGGCACTGTTTTTATTCTAACTTCTTATTTGATGTTTTTCCTTACGTCTTCCTATCTGTTAATCTAATTTCTACTAAATCCTTTCTAATTCTGGTTAGCCATGCTGACAGAGGAGTGACATTCTCAAAGATGTAAAATGCCTATAGATTTCATGACAATAGGTTGACAAACAGAAAAGAGGGATTGTTTATTTGTCCTTGCTGAGAAAATGTTCCAGCACCAAAGTCAATCGACCATGAGACATGTAACCATAAGACTGCAGGTGTCATTAGTTCCAGTGCTCTCAGAGGCATGTATTTCATGCATCTGTTCCATGAAATTTTTGTCATGTATACAGTTGGTTCCTAGAGCCATTCACTACGGTGATCAGACACATTGCTATTCCATACAGTGTCCTTGTGACACAGCTCAAAACTTATTATGTGACACAATGGAGCGGCTAACTAGCTTGTCTTCCAGGAAACCCTCCAGACAACATCCTCCAAGGATGCCCTCCAAGGGCAAAGCAATGGCAATGCTATTATCCGTATTTACAGACAAGGGAGAGTGAAGCTAATGGTTGTGACAGATGGCTCTGTCATGCAAAGCAGTTGGGCACAGGGGATGAAGGAGCTGTTGCATCCTGCCTTTCTGCCAGGGGTTACTGCCCACCCCTGCAAAGCCAGAATGAGACAGCGAGAGCAAACACTCCAATTTGTCAGTCACTCCAGCTCATATCCTCACATATTTATTGGAAATGATGATGGCACATGTGTGATTCTGCTGACTTTATAGTAAGGAATGGCAGTGTTTCTGGCAAGAAGTCTATATTGCTGGTTCCAGATGGCGATCTGAATTGCTCTAGTGTGAATTGCCAGAGCTTTTCTGGACATCCAATATAATACATCACTGTGTTGCCAGGGATATTGTACTACATTGTGCAATCACTTGGCTACATCTGTACTGTTAAATTAAACAGGACTAGTGAGCAAGTTCAAACAAGAACTGGTAACTGTCCAGCTACAGCACCCAATTTCTAACCATTCAGGAATCTGTAGTGTTCACGTGTCATTGGTTACAGTTCTGGCCCACACTGAGTAGCACTCTCTGGGACAATACCCTGGTAAGGGTATGGCTCTAGGAAGAGCAGGCAACAGGGGCCATTCCCAGACAAAAGAAGCACACAGGGGATGAGGGAATTGTCGCATCCTGCCTTTTTGCCAGGTGTTACTGCCCACCTCTGCAAAAGCCAGAAAAAGAGGGAAAAAACAAACACGTTATCTTGTCAGTCACTCCACTTCTGGCTGTGAATCAGGCAGGGCTTAAATCTCTGCATTTTACACATCCTCTAATGGTACCACAGCCATTACAGCAGCAACAGGGTCCTCACACTATTTCAGATGTAGGATAATTTTGTCTCAGCTCCAAAGGCCTGCAAGTAATGAAGGTCCAAGTACTTCTTGTACAAATGCTAATAGATCTTGACAGGTAGACTGAGGACCTGTTTTATTAAGTGGTAAAGATGCTGTCAGTAATAACTAGTTCAAATATTACGGGCTAGCTTCTTTCAATTTTACTAAGCTTACTCTCTATCCTTTCAGGTATTTTTATACCAGTGACGTCCAACTTTCAGGGATTTATTTATTTATTTATTTATTTTCCATGATAATTGTCACATATATATGTCTGGGGCAGTCTTAAGCCATGATTTAAAATGGAATAACATACAAATGCAGGTCTGGAACATTAAACTTTTACTGAAAGCACTGAAATCAAACTTTCCTTTTTTCTCAGGTGTTGACTGAATTTGTTTTCACATATTGCGACCTACATGCCATTTAATCTTGTGTTACTGTATGGCATCCTTAGAAGTGAGAAAATGAAACAATAAAAATGGTTGCAGCAATAAATTTTCTGGGCCACAGCTTTTGGTCAGCTTGAAAATCTCTTATTTATGGCATCAATAGTTTTGTTTGTCAAGCATGACTTGTCAAGACTATACTGTTCCTTAGAGAGGCAGTATTATCTCAAATAATGACCAGAAGGTTGAGAGGGGAAAACATGAGTGGGAAAGCAATTTTCAGTTTCCAAGCATTCTGAATTTGTTACGTTTGATGCAGAACTGAAATGATAAGCTCATTCTTACTACCATACTTATTATGTGTATTCCAACATAAAGAAGTTTAAGCATGAGCAAGTTTAAGCATGAGCTATTTCAGTGCTTCTAAAATAAAAGTTATCACTACAGTGTCCCAACTTCCCTTTCATTCAGTCTTGATACACTGTGTAGGCTTAAAGGAGCTTCAAAGCTGGAAAATAGTTTCCGATTGGAAATAAGAATTTTCTGTCAGTAACTCCTGCAGAATCGTTTTGCTTTCATAAAGTGAATTTTTCTTTCACACACACACAAAAAACAAAACAAAACAAAAAACCCTAACAAACAAGCAAACAAAAAAATCCCCATGAGTGGAAACTTTCTGTACATCACTCACTTCTGAGTGCCAACCTTACTTCTACCACTGATTCCTCTTGTGATGTGAGATTATCCCCTTCCAGCTTCTAGGGGTCACTACTGCCCTCAAAGTAAAGCAAATGCAAGAATAGGTCTTTGAAGATTAGGTAATAAGTTCATAAGTTCATAAGTTCATAAGGTTGGAAAGGACCTAAAAGATCATCTAGTCCAACCATCCTCCTATCACTATCTCTACCCAACTACTAAATTAAGTCCTTAAGCACCTCATCTAAACGCTTCTTGAACAGCGCTAGGGATGGTGCCTCAACCACCTCCCTAGGCAGGCCATTCCAGTGCCTGACCACTCTTTCAGAAAAGAAATGCTTCCTGAGGTCTAATCTAAATCTTCCCTGGCGCAACTTGTGGCCATTCCCTCTCGTCCTGTCATTACTTATCAGGGAGAAGAGGCCTACCCCCTCCTCACCACAACCCCCCTTCAGGAAGTGGTAGAGTGCTATAAGGTCTCCTCTGAGCCTCCTCTTCTCCAGACTAAACAATCCCAGCTCCCTCAGCCGCTCCTCATAAGACTTGTGCTCCAGGCCCCTCACCAGTTTTGTTGCCCTTCTCTGAACACGCTCCAGGGCCTCAATGTCCTTCTTGTAGTGAGGGGCCCAAAACTGAACACAGTACTCGAGGTGCGGCCGCACCAGAGCTGAGTACAGGGGGATGATCACCTCCCTGCTCCTGCTGGCTACACTATTTCTAATACAGGCCAGGATGCTGTTGGCCTTCTTAGCCACCTGTGCACACTGCCGGCTCATGTTGAGCCGAGCATCAACCAACACCCCCAGGTCCTTTTCCTCTCTACATTCTTCAAGCCATTCTGCCCCAAGCCTATAGCATTGCATGGGGTTATTGTGGCCAAAGTGCAGGACCCGGCACTTGGTCTTATTGAACCTCATCCCATTTTGCTCAGCCCAGCTGTTCAGCCTATCCAAATCCCTCTGAAGGGCCTCCCTACCCTCAGGCAGTTTGACACATCCTCCCAGCTTTGTGTCATCTGCAAACTTACTGAGGGTACACTCAATTCCCTCATCTAGGTCATCAATAAAGATATTAAACAAGATGGGCCCCAAAACTGACCCTTGGGGGACACCACTCGTTACAGGACGCCAGCTGGACTTAACTCCATTAACCACTACCCTCTGGGCACGGCCCTCCAGCCAGTTCTCCACCCAGAGAAGAGTGAACCTGTCCACACCACGGGCTGCCAGTTTCCTTAGGAGAATACTGTGGGAGACCGTGTATAATGCTCCTATGGATGTTTGAGGATACAAAATACTAAGTACAATTCAGGAACATTAGTAGTGTTAGGTAATACCTTCACAAACTTCATAGAAATCCTTGAGTTATGTCTTATTTCAGTCAATTTGTTGGAACTGCAGTAGCTGGCCATTATCTGCACTAGAGCTCCTGAGAAATATCGAGGCTAAGTATTCTTAACCTGACGTCTCTTCCTGGAGAACTGGGTCAAAAGGTTAATGACAGATCTATGTGCAGGTCTTTGCTTTCTGTTCATAGATATTTCAGCTAACCACTTTCAGCTTGCAGAATATTGTGACCTCCTTGCCCTTTGTTTTTCAGAACATTTGCACTCAACACTTGAGGAGATATTTTTAGCAATGTGCAACTGTAGTACATAGCACTGCAAAGAAGCTTCCTGACTCAGAGATCAGCAACTCAGTGGCCTGACATTAAATCAGGTCAGCTTGGTAGCTGCTCTAAGCAATGCTAATTGATTCTCACCCACCAGGGGATTTCCTACTGTGAAGAACAGTCAGGACACTGGAAAACCCATGACAGATGTAAAGACACAAGAAGCAATGGGAGTAAATATGGTCAGAAACATTCAGATTTCAACTCCTATGAAGTACCAGTTGAGCAGGCTAACAAAGGATGATGACAAATTGACCTGAAATTAAAAATAAATGCATAAATGAATGAATAAATAAACAAATAAATAAATAAATAATCCCAGTTTGTTTGGTACTTTGTTCTGGGAAAACCTTTCACTTTTCTACTCCTACCCATAATGTAGGGTGACAGAAAATTAATATTGAAATGGTGCTTTCTCATTGCATAGCAGTTTTAGGTTATAGTAATTCTTAATTCAATTGCTGTTAATCTACACGTGGATAATGTGAAGGATGCATAAACTCACACTTTGCTCTTTTCATGAAGCTTGTAAGTAATGTTATAAGGTTTAGAAGAGCTAAAGTTAGAAGAGCTATTCAAAATGATATTCACTTGCCTAAACACTTAAGGTTTAGTTGAAATTGAGGAGACTCAATTGAATCAAAGTGTTAGGAAGATCAAGACATAATTTTAGGTTATATTGAAGCAAGCAGTCTTTAGCCAATTGTCCGTGTAACTCCAATGTAGAATTTGGCCCTTTGTTATTCAAGAGGATTTAGAGAAAGTTATTACTATTTCCTTCAAGAGTTCACAGTTCTTCCATTTCTCCATCTAATCACTTTCTTTGCTTTTAGAGTAGTGCAAAAATGGTATCTCGGTTAAGATAAGAAGAAAAAATCCTACTGTATGTTTATTCCAGGCAATGGAAAATAAAAAATATATATATTCAAATTGTAACTATAAGAAAATATTTTCTTCTGAAATACCTGATATAGCTTTGGATCGTTTTAGCTTTTCTGTTTATCTCCTTCCCTTGAGGGAACTACTCTTCTCATTATATGCAACTCAAACTGTTCTTATAAAGAAATATACAAAAGAATTCATATTTCCAATGTGGTTATGGCACTCACCTTGGGAGTGTCTTTTTTTCTTTATCTTTCTTTCTTTCTTTCTTTCTTTCTTTCTTTCTTTCTTTCTTTCTTTCTTTCTTTCTTTCTTTCTTTCTTTCTTTCTTTCTTTCTTTCTTTCTTTCTTTCTTTCTTTCTTTCTTTCTTTCTTTCTTTCTTTCTTTCTTTCTTTCTTTCTTTCTTTCTTTCTTTCTTTCTTTCTTCTCTCTCTCTCTCTCTCTCTCTCTCTTTCTTTCTCTCTCTCTCTCTTTCTTTCTCTCTCTCTCTTTCTTTCTCTCTCCCTTTCTCCCTTTCTCCCTTCCTCCCTTGCTCCCTTCCTCCCTCCCTTCCTTCCTCCCTCCCTTCCTCCCTTCCTCCCTCCCTTCCTCCCTTCCTCCCTTCCTCCCTCCCTTCCTCCCTTCCTCCCTTCCTCCCTCCCTTCCTCCCTTCCTCCCTTCCTCCCTCCCTTCCTCCCTTCCTCCCTTCCTCCCTCCCTTCCTCCCTCCCTTCCTCCCTTCCTTCCTCCCTTCCTTCCTCCCTTCCTTCCTCCCTCCCTTCCTCCCTCCCTTCCTCCCTTCCTCCCTTCCTCCCTTCCTCCCTCCCTTCCTTCCTCCCTTCCTTCCTCCCTTTCTTCCTCCCTCCCTTCCTTCCTCCCTCCCTTCCTCCCTCCCTTCCTCCCTTCCTTCCTGCCTGCCTTCCTTCCTGCCTTCCTCCCTCCCTTCCTTCCTCCTTCCCTCCCTCCTTCCCTCCCTCCCTTTCTTTTTTTGATACTGTATGGTCCATAATGGGATATAGCTATATCACACAATACAGCAATTAAAATGTAAAAAAGGATGTGTCTTTTTCTATCTCATCTTCCTATCCTTTTAGGAAGTGAGTAGCCAATTTTATGTTTCAGTAGCGGGTTAAAATTGAATAGCTTCCATCGACAGTCATCACAGTTCACAATACTTGTGTGTTTTTATCCATTTCAAAGAAATCTACGTTTTATAGCCTCATTTATAGTTGCATGCAGCAGTTTAATAGTAATCATGAAATGGGCGAGAAGCCTTCCATGACTAAACAGCTTTCCAAAGAAAGGGCTGTATTCTTCTCACATCCTTCAGAAATAAGGAAAAAGAAAAAAAAAAAGGAAAGTTCAGGTATTACATATCACCAGGAAGCTAGGTATATTCAAAATGCAAATATGTCCCAAAATGAAAAAGCGAGCTGCCTGCCAATGGGAGTACTTTGTAATTCATTTCCCTCGTTTCACTCTCAAAATTTGCACATTTCTATCCAGTTTTACTCTTCTGTTTTATTGATGAGTGTAATGTCAGACACTCTGTAGTGAATTAGCATCAGATTGGCCATCTGAATCTAAGATCAATAGCACTACTTCAATTCTAAGATGTGATAATGGAATGTTACTGGGTAGAGGATTCATGTGAAGTCTTTAGCACAAAATATGTATTGCTGTACATGTGCCTTACAAAGGAAAGCCAAGCAGAGAGCATAAATCTGTTACAGCAATACTATTTTTCCATTTTAAGGAGTATTGTAGACAGGTACCAATTCTGAGATCTCTTACAACTTTGTAGTGATTTAATGTTACTTAAAAATTAATTGCAGCATTTGTCTGTTCAGCAAACATGGACTTCTTTCACAGATTTTGCTAGATCCTAGACATTGCCAATCTATGCATGTCCTCTTGATTTCTGATAATCAGTGAATCTCTGCGGTCAGTGGCACACATACCTTCATGACTGATAATGTGTGCATGGCCATTACACGTACAAACATAGCATCCATCCTGAATGTGATAAATCCTTCTTAATATTTTGCATGTAGTGAAAGGATATAGCATGCTATTTTTTCTGAGAACTCAATATTTTGTCTTCTTTCATAAGCATCTAATGTAATGACACTGCTTCCAGGTACAATCCCTCCACTCATTAAGTCAGTTGTGCAAAGTGAGGAGGGGCTGGCAACCAACGAAGGGCTAAAGATGCTGGTGACCATCTCCTGTATCTTGGTTGGGGTCCTGCTGCTTTTTGTGATGCTGCTGATTGTGCGGAGAAGGAGGAGGGAGCAGAGGCTGAAGAGGCTGCGAGGTAAGATGAGCACTGTGTCACTATTCTCTTATGTGTGCATACTTAGCAAACATGAAAGTACAAATGGTGCTGCCTGTAACCAAATGGCATCCTCAATGAGCATTATTTTCCTGTGATATGTAGCAGGTAAAGCATATTTTGTCCACTGTTGTTATTTTGAGAGAAAGGAAAATAGTTCTCATGGTTGATGTTTTCTCCTCTCTCCTCTCCTCTCCTCTCCTCTCCTCTCCTCTCCTCTCCTCTCCTCTCCTCTCCTCTCCTCTCCTCTCCTCTCCTCTCCTCTCCTCTCCTCTCCTCTCCTCTCCTCTCCTCTCCTCTCCTCTCCTCTCCTCTCCTCTCCTCTCCTCTCCTCTCCTCTCCTCTCCTCTCCTCTCCTCTCCTCTCCTCTCCTCTCCTCTCCTCTCCTCTCCTCTCCTCTCCTCTCCTCTCCTCTCCTCTCCTCTCCTCTCCTCTCCTCTCCTCTCCTCTCCTCTCCTCTCCTCTCCTCTCCTCTCCTCTCCTCTCCTCTCCTCTCCTCTCCTCTCTCTCCTCTCCTCTCCTCTCCTCTCCTCTCCTCTCCTCTCCTCTCCTCTCCTCTCCTCTCCTCTCCTCTCCTCTCCTCTCCTCTCCTCTCCTCTCCTCTCCTCTCCTCTCCTCTCCTCTCCTCTCCTCTCCTCTCCTCTCCTCTCCTCTCCTCTCCTCTCCTCTCCTCTCCTCTCCTCTCCTCTCCTCTCCTCTCCTCTCCTCTCCTCTCCTCTCCTCTCCTCTCCTCTCCTCTCCTCTCCTCTCCTCTCCTCTCCTCTCCTCTCCTCTCCTCTCCTCTCCTCTCCTCTCCTCTCCTCTCCTCTCCTCTCCTCTCCTCTCCTCTCCTCTCCTCTCCTCTCCTCTCCTCTCCTCTCCTCTCCTCTCCTCTCCTCTCCTCTCTCTCCTCTCCTCTCCAAAATGCTTAGTTATTCATATTTTATCCAAAATAGGTATCAACATATTAAAACCATTGTCAATCCTGTGTATTCCTTCTCACCTTAGCATCTGTTCTCTCTCTTTTGGGTCTCATTTGTCTCTTGTAATGATATTTTGGATATTTTTGCAACAAGGACAGAGACAAAGAGCCTCTAGGCATGGGCAAATTCATAGATCAAAGAGGACAACTAGCCTTATAATTCAGATACTGCTCTGGAAATCAGGGCATTTTGATTCTTTAGCTTGTTGTATAATAACTTTTTCATTTGAAATCTTTTAAGTCATTTACCTCTGAGCAATACTTTCTTCATTAAAAAAGTGGTGGGGTAGGGGTGATGAAAATGCTATTATCTTATCTTCTCAGAAATATTGTGTAATTCCATCTAGTAATGAGCAGGATATTCTAAGCAATTTGGCTCCAGGAAATCATGGTTATGCACATTTGGTTTTTCTTAGATTCTCTAGTTACAATCCCTTAAGGAAGACTGATGATCACTGGCCAGTATGGCTTTGCATAACTTATCTGAATGATTTCCTCTCAGAATATACAAATTTAGAAGAATATTTTCTGTTAAACATAGACAGTGACAAAGAAATCCTTGCTACTTTTGAGAGTCATCGGTATTTAATTACCAATTCTGTAAAGTTACATCTCACTTCTTATCTGAGTTTGTCAAGCTATGGCTCAACATTGCAACCATTTCATCCCATTATACTTCTGTTTGTGAGACAGGGACAGAAGTTCTTTTTTATTTCACATTTTTGATATTTGATGATACTCTTTTTAAACTGATCAAGTGATTTCTTAATATTTTCATTGGAAAACTAAACAGATGTTGAATTTTTCTCTGTAACTATCCCATCATGTATTCATTTTATGGATTTTCTATGGTTCTCTTGTAATCTCCCAGTAACTTTCCTCTTCTGTGTATGATAGAAATTAGCTCAGTATTTCAGAAACAGACAGACAGCAACAGATATGGAGGAAAAGTCTTTAAGTCTTCTTTTACATTATGTTCTTCTCTACATAGCTGCAAAATTCACTTTTTTGTCTGTAACATCAACATAGGAGTTTACTTTTAACATCTTATCGAGATCATCTGACAGTTCTCTAATTACAGTACAATAGGATAACATTCTCCATTGTATAGCTAAGGCTTGTATTCTTGATATTTATGATCTCATACTAATATAGCTAAATCACTAGTCTACCTGATGGTCTAGATCAGTGACTTGTTATTTTCATTATATTCTAGCTAACTTGATCATGTCATTTCTGAACATTTATCAGATATTATCTTATTTACTTCCAAACTGAGAACAGTACCAACAGTGTAATGTTCATATATATGAGAAAATATATGAGTTCATATATAAGAGAAAAATATGTACGCTGCTTATAATTATATTTTGATATTTATCAGTTTATATTTTGGAAATCATACATGATGAGTAATTTTTTTCATTATATTACATTCTTAGTAAAATCAAAGAATCCTAAAATATTTTGAGGTACCAAAACTTTAATATGCAGAAATATAAATATAATATTTAGAAGTTACCTTATCCTATTTCAGCAGGAGTATTTTCAATGTCATTAAAAAATGAGAATTTTGTTCTGATCAGAGTATAGGCTTAGCTTGACATGGCTGATTACCACAATTCTATATTCATTGGTCTTAATTATTCAATCTACTTTCATTGATTTCATCAAGCTTTATACCATTTTTTCCATCATTTTGTTCATTCCCAATATCAGAGTTACTTAATATTAACCATTTTTTTGCCCTTCTGGAGAATATTTCATGTTCTAAAAATCTTAGTGGCAATCAACATTGCTGTTTCAGAGAACCCCTTATTATGTTATCTGAAACTCATGTGTACATTTTTCTGACCTAACTATAAAAAAAATGTTTTACTGTAGGAATTCTTGTGCTCAACTTTCTCTGAATTGGTTTTGAAATGGAAAATATCTTGTTATTGTCATTTGATATGAAACACCTGGTGGTGTTTCTTGAGGCACAGGGTTCATTTTTGCTACATCACGATATTAAACCCATCAGTTGCTTTCCTTCAGTCTACATTTTAAATAACAATTTACACCATGAGATTTTATAAAAGATTTTATACAAGTTACAAATGTAATTCTTGCATTTGTGGCTCCAAGAGATGTGTTTACTTTGAATGTGCTCGACAGAAGGAGTGGGAATTGCAGATTTATTTTCTGTACATCTTCATTCAAACTTTCAGATTTGTTCTTTTAGACAGTAGTGTCATGGTTCCAGTTTCTGTGAGGTGAATGTAGCATAAGAGCATTCTTTCCATCCTTAATATTTTTGCTTCTTGTTTTAGCACACTGGAACAAGTAAATCTTTGTCTTCCTCCTGTGCAACATCTAGTATGATTTATTTCTCCAGGAGTACTCAGTTCAGAAGGAAAGTCTAGTTTTCAGCAAAGCCCTGATTTTTTGCCCAATTCAGTACTTCCACAAGTCAAGGTCAATTGACTGCTAAGTTCATGCAACAATGGAGTTGATCAATTAGAGCAGATAAACTTAGCATGCTTTCTCTCCACTGTTCACCTCACTCCACTAGTACTTAAATAGTTTCCCTATTGTTTTTAAACTCAGCTCATCTTAATCCAAGCAGAAAGTGTCAGTGCAACATGGTAGTTCAAAAGTGGCAGCATGCGACTTGAAACTGTGTTGTGGACCCTGATTTCCCAAATGGCAAGCCAAATGTTTTAAGCATTTTAAATGAGTGAATGGAATTAAGGGCTGTTGCCTGGCCAGTGCCAGTCAACACAGTTATGTACCAAAGCAATGGAGAAAAGTTTGTCTTTTTCATTAAAGCTTGGCTATGCTGGCAACACCTTCACTCAGTCATCAGCCATTCAAAGCCCTGCTTTCTCTACTCAAAAGCTCGGAGATAGGACAATGGCTGGGACATTTTTTATGAAGTTTTCTCAGTTTACTGGTAAAATACATCATGCAGAAAGTATGCATTACAGTCTGTAGTCTATACTCATTATCTTGTGAAACTGGCATTTCTCCTGTAGCTGATATTTTGGACACATTTTTCTCATACTCAGTTGCTCTGGGGTTCTAAGGTTTGCTTCAGCTTATACAGAAGATTCTTTTCCCTGTGATACATGTTTTCATTCAATCCTATTTTATGTTGTTTGTCCAGTAAAGTCACCATTGCTGCTGTCCACTGCAATAACTTGCTTAGTAAGTTATACTCTATTGTATTCATTATTTTATTTTCTGCAGTACTTTTACATTCAGCATTTGGCACATAACATCGTCTTTCATGATGCTTCATTGTTTTGATTGAAAATGCACAGACAATATCCTTTGCATTTCTGTGACTCTAACAATCTAGTCAGTACAGCTGAGGGACTGCATTAGACACTTCAGAACTCTGGGATTCTTGCATTTGTATAGGAAAAAGGAAAAAAAAAACAAAACAACTTGGAGCCAGTCTTTTTATTTATTTGCTTATTCTTTGAAAGATCTAAGTCCATTTCTGAATCCTTGGAAGTCAGTACCCAAACTGTCTGGGATGTTATTTGGGAACAGGAGCTTGCTGGTAGCTTGGTTTATGACTGATGACAAAGATGTTGTCATCTTGGTGTCATACTATGTAGTACCACTTACAAGAGTGTTCACAGAAAATGCCAATCCCAAACAGTACGAAAAAAAGAAAGTCTTTACTCCTAAATGGAGTACTGTTTGGATAAGATCAGACATCACAAAGAGCCCTTCCCTTCAGCAGGAATTTTCCATTCTTTGTGCTAAAAAGCGACAAGGGGAGATTAAAAATAAAGGAATGAAATAAGCAGACCTAGAAGAAGCACAGAGTTTCAGCTGCTACAGTAATAGGTGAGCCAGAAAGCCTAAGACTGGCAAGCTGGCACAACATCAGAGGAATAGAATGCAGAAAGTTGGTAGAAGGTATTCTGTTACAAATGAAAAGAGCCCTTTGTTCATTCCTTTTAAAAATTAATATAAATGTAGTCAGAGTGATACTTTAAGATGGTGGCTTGTTTTTGCCTGCAACCTCTGAATTTTAAAAGCAAGATGTTTAATGATATTGCTAGCAAGGAAATTGCAGGTGTAGGAGACCCAAGATGTAATTAATGAACGAAAAGAGTTTCAGAAGTGAGAGGAGGAAGACAATGACAAATCTAGTAAATGTCTTAGAAGACGCAGGTAGATTTACAAATAGGAATTAAGAGAAGTTGTTCAAAGTTTCAAATAACTAGTTTCTTGAAGACTTGGGACTTGAATGGTTTTCTTCTCAGATTTGCTTCACTTGGTTGCACAAAAGACCACTTTGTTGCTGTGTGATACTGTTTCTTAAGGACTCTGAACTCAGCATTTTTAAATGTTTGGGTAGTTGCAGACTGTAGGAGAGAAAAAGTATAGCTCTTTTTTTGCCAAATAATATCACTGCATTACTTGTGTTGATAAAATTTCACTCAAAGTTACCTGAGGAATGCTGGGTGAACCACCCTTCAGCTGCATTCTTTGATCTGTTATTCACCAGGATATTGATATCCCCAAAGGTTTTTACATTAATAACAGCAGCAATGACAACAACAGGAATATTTCCCCTTCAGCTGCGCCTCATTCTGCAGTGCTGATCCATGTGGAAATAAGCTATCTACTATTCAGTGTACTGTCTAATGATGACCCAGAAGTAGTTTTGAATTATTACACATTCATGCCTGAGAACAAAACAAACTGACTCCTTGGAGACCTCCTTTGCTCAGACCTCCACATAGCCAGGTTTGGTTTAAAAATGGCAGACTGGTAATTGTTCATCCAGATCAGCTTCATTTCCTGCCCATTGACGGATGTCAACATTTCTGTCTTCTTCATTCACTCACTTCCTAACCATGGCATGAAGGAACAGTCAGTCTTGTTAGTCATTCAGCTGTCTGCCTCCACTTCTAAAGAGTATCTGCAGGTTTTTTTCCAGTTAGATTCTATTTTATTCCATGCTCACTTCTATTCAAATCCAGCACTTGTTAGTGCATCTCTGAGCATTTTCAGGGCTGTTGGAGAATTAAAATAGGTTCTCTGGGGCAAAAAGTTCTAATGTAGTGAAATGCAGTCTCGACAAGAAATAGGATCTTTTAGAGACATTTATCTTTGTTACTGATCTGAGAATTGACAGTACTCTTATACATGACTGATTCAAAAAACTTCCTAATCTATCAAATAGAGTTTTATTTGTGATATAGATTGGTATCAGCCTGACATCTCTTCTGTTTTCTTCTAGATGCAAAGAGTTTGGCTGAAATGCTCATGAGGTAAGAATAAATTTAATGTTTTTAGGTTGGAAAATATCTGTCAGCTATGGCACTGTATTTAAACATTATTTGGAGACTAAAGAAGTACATCTTCTGTTCCTAAAACCTTTCTCAAAACACACCATTTGTCTGTTTGCAAAGAACTAGGACACACGGATGGTTAGAAATAGGGGAAAACAATTTGTGGATAGTATCTGTGAGTGAATATATTAGTAAAAAAAAAAAAAAAAAGAGAGAGAGAGAGAGAGAGAGAACTATTGTATTAAAGGTTTTTCCTGTTCAGAAAAATATTTTCAAAATATGTGCTTTTTGGACATTATTTGTTTGAAGGCAGCAAGTACCTGGATGTGAATCTATCCAAACTTTTAAATTATTTTATGCAAGATTTCAGTTATATTTTGTATCTGCTTATACCCTAAGGTATATAAGAACAGAAAATCTATTTATTATTTTTCAATTCTGTTCCATCAGTTCAGCAACCAGAAATCTAATTCAGTTGTGGAATTGAAGCAGAATGACTGTTCTGGCATCTCAGTTTCTTTAGAGATGGAAATTTCATATCTTCAGTGTTTACTGTTTTGTCTGGGGAAAACACCGAACATTTAAAACTGATGCATGTATTTGAAAATGAGATCAACAAGGGTTTCTAAGTTCAGGAGATCTTTGGTTAGCTAGAAAATCTTTTTATTTTTTAGCAATACATTGAGAATGTCACAGATATTTTGTCAAACGAACTGTACTCACCCGTGACAAATTTCTTCATCTACTGTAAGAATACACACTGAAGATATGGTGACAGATGGTTTTAGTGTGAACTCAGCTCTGCGCCATCAGTCTACAGATACACGTGCATAATCCCATAGATTTTAACAAGACTGGTCATGGAGGTCAGGTCACATTGTTCCTATTTGCAAGTTAGAAACCTGCTAGCGGTAGAATGCACATTTAAGCAACTTCAAGAAGATATGCTGTGATATATTTTCATGCAAAAAAAAAAAAAAAAAGGCACAATTTACCGTATTTGGTGTATCTGCTCCCTAAAGAAACCTAGCATGGTCTGGTATAAAAATACTTGATGAAGATATTCAGTCCCAGTGACAACACATAATACCTCTGCAATACTAGTAAACCTCTTCCTTAGCCCTGCTTAGCCCCAGTGGTCTTATCATCCCCTCTGCAAGGCCATTTCAGAGTCTCATTCCTTTGATGCTTAGAAAACTATTAAACTTCCAACATAAATGTCCCATTTTCCCCTCTGTCAAGGCTAACTGTGAGCTCATAGAGTTTTTTACCCTCCCTACCTGCTAGACTAGGAGAGCAGTTGGATCTTTTCCCAGCCTTTAGCTGAGAACTGTCCTTCCGCATAATTGTCTCTCACTCCTTTTTTTTCTGCTTTTACTTTCACCAGCACTGAAATAAAATCAAGTCCTATTCCTTTATTTAAAAACTAATCTTGCTTTTATTAAATAGTCGTATTTTATATTTCTCCAAGTGTGAACAAAGACGAATAAACATTAAAACAGGACTCCAAGGGAAGCAGGTGATACAGGATATAGGGTATTTGGAAAAACTTCATAACTTGTATCTTTCAAAGTGATGCTGTTCTGAGGAGCTTTCCACAGGTTACATTCTCAATCAGTTCTGATATAGCTATGAAATAACTCCAAGATAAACCTGAACCAACATCCATCATTAGATGCTCCTGAAGATTTAGTATATTAATAGTCAAAGGATAATAAAGCTCTAAAGCAACAGTAACCTATTATAAAGCTCCTGGTGTTTTGTATCTTCTAGATTTCAGCAAAATCTGCTGTGGTAGGCTTATCAAGAGACAGGGTTGTGCCTTGTTCTTTGAGAACTGTACATAAAGCAGAGATGATTCCCTGCTTGCTAGGAAGGGGTGAGGGATGGAGAGAGGTATGTATACCTTCCTCTTTGAGGAGATTTTTATGAGTGCATGTAAAGCAGATTAAGAATGGAGCTTTGCTCTTTGCTTTGAAAGTTGCCAGCTTTGGCAGTTTAAGTCAAACCTCTGGGGAGCAAGGGTAAGCTCCAGCAGTTAGCAGTTTAACTGGGGCTGCACCACTTGTTGTTGATACTTTAAACAAGAAAGTAAAAATCCTTGCTTCTGTAAAATCACAGCTTTTTGATGTTTCGTTGCAGTGAAAAGATAGATACAGCCACATTCCTTGTAGAGTTCTTTGTGAATTAGTGTAGCAATTGACTGAGCATTCGAATTTTGAATGGTGAAGGGTGAGGAATATTTTCTACCTGATTATCCTTTTCTCTGACTGTTTACATAATTTAGTTTTTTGTGTATTTCTACAACCACCAATGTGGATATTAGGAAACAGTGAGGTGGCTTAGCTCTCTGCCATCACGCAGGATGGCTTCATGGAGTGCCACTAATCCCTTTAGATATCTAGTGTGTTCTAACACTGCACTGCGTGGAGTGCATGAAAATGCAAGTAGGTGTGGTTCCTCCATTTAAATAATTAGGTGTTAGACTCCACATCCACCAGACTTAACATTTCTGGATGCCTGGATTTTCCTTGGTTAGAAAATACTTGGACACCAAACTTCAGTTTTGCAATCCTAAAAATCTCTGCTTTGCTGCCAAGTCCTGGAGGCACCTAAATGCTGTTGTCACTTCAGTTTTTTCTTTTTTCTTTTTTTTTAAAGCTGAAAATTTAACTATTATGGTCTACAGATAATAATTTAAAATTCATCAACTAGAAAGAGATAGCATGCTAATCAGCACTACCCTTCTTGCCACTGCCAATTGCCTGTCCTGTGTTTGGACACTCCATACCACTGTGCTTGTACATAGAGGAGAATTAATTAAGCCACTGAGAAAGAGAAGAGAGATCACACATGATGAGGCATAACTCAAGATTAAGAGAGAATTTTCCTGTGTGGAAAGGCCTGGGTTTCACTTCTGACTTGAAAGATTTTCCTTGCATTTTGCACTGAAGTCTCCCTGGAACCAAGAATGAATTCAGACTTCTCTTTGGACAGATGAGCGATACAATTGCAAAGATATGGAAATGTCCTCCTGCCCTCTGTGGCCCAAACAATTATTTGTGAATGGTTGAATACTTTGATATAGTAGGGGTGCAGAGCATCTGCACTGCAAAAATGCTTCTAGCTCTAATTACAATCCCAAAGTCTGCATCCTCTGAGGAAAGTATGTCCTTTAATCACTTTACCACCTACAACTCTGGTGATCAGATGAAGAGTGCAGTGATGGATCCATTGGACTTGATTTTATACTGCATTTATTGTGTATATATCTGATGCATATATCCACTAATTAATAGATTATTGATTATTGTTTGAAATTGAATCTCATAAATTCAGTTTTCTACTTGATCATAGGTTTACTAATGATTTTGGACAAGACCAGTGTAGCCTGACTTTTGAAGGGCATGTATTCAAGCATATTTGGTATGCAGATAACATAGGAGTATCTTAACAGTTCTGTAGCTTGAGTGAAAACCAGTAGGAGAGTGGCACCTAATCCATGCAGAGACTTTGCAGAGACTTCGAGAATATCACAGTGGAATTTATCTGCATTTTAGAATCCTAAATGTCTGTGAAAATTTATGTGCTTAATAAGACACTGTGACTACTATTCTCCACTGATTATATATAGAGGCAAGCCTGGCAGCCTTGAGTAGTTCTGATATTTTGCTTTCAGAATGATTAAATGAGGCACCAGTTGTAGGCTGAATGCATTTTAGCTATCCATCTGTACAATCATGGCAATGGTGCTGCCTGATCTCTGAAAGATAGGGACATTAAAGTACATGAGATGCCATAGATAATGATTGCCTTGGGGAGCAGGGTAACACAGAAGGTGAGAATCAGCTGAAGAGGTGTACTTGTGTGCCTGGAAGGTCTTAAATGTGTGTAAGAATTACTGACCACTGAGTGAAAAGGAAATTCCTTATAAGAAGGACTTAGGGAGACCTCCCAAACCTGGAATAGTTAGGTGGAGACACAGCAGGAAGCTCAGGCAAATTGCCTAGTAATGTGGGCTTATCCAGCATGCATCAAAGTACATTAAACAGCAGTGTAGAGGCCCTCACCCAGGAAAGAAGTGAGCTTATCATCAAGCAGCTTAATAGTCCTCTGAAGATTCCATTAATAACAATAAATCATTGCCAAAGCAGAATTAGACTGAGTGATTTACAGCTCCTTTACACCAGAAAATGAGCCTCCACTTGAATTTTAAAGCTCTTTGATATGTGAGTACTTGGATCATACCATTAGCTGATTTTTCTCAACTTTACTCAGCCACCCTACCTAAAACAGTGTTTGGAAATATTTCTTCTCGAAGGAGTAATTACATCTGAAAGGGCAAAAAGTTCCTGAATTTTTAGTGCAATCTGAAAATTTCTTGGTGCAACCTCTGTACTGGAAATGATTATAGCACTCCATTTTACTACGCATTTTCATTTGCTTTTAGAAGACAGCTTATTTAAGAAGTCATTTTCTGGTACACAAACTTCAAAATGAAATTGTTTTAGTTTGCTTGATGATAAAATAATTGGTTTATGTTCTTTTCTAGAATATGGCATCAATCAATTAGAAATAATCCATGAATGCAAAGATTTGCAATTTTACTCTCACAACATCAATGGACCTAAAACCTTTATTTATTTATTGTAATTTTTTTTATATTAATGGAATCCCTAGCAATTTATTTGCTTTTTCATTTATTAATTCTAGTGATATTTGGAATTAATCTAATGAAAAATAATGAAAATTTGAAAAATAATTAGAAATCAGAATACATCATTTTCCTACCAACCTGTTCAATCAGCTACTTATTTCATTACTCATATTTGTGTGGAACGAAAGAAAAGGTCAATTCTACAAACTCTTAATTAATTTCATTGTATTGCAGCACTTAAGAAAACTGCATGAAATTTTCAGGAAATCACTGCTGGAACAAATAGACCAAATCTTTGTGCATTAATCTAACATAAATTAATACCATATATTTGTTCTAAAGAGGGGAAAAGAAGATGTATTGGTATTTTGCTGATTATTATTCTATTATTTTTAGTTTAAGCTGGACATAGTTATATTTAGGAAGTCTTCAAGTATATTTTCAGTCAGGCTAAATCTTAATATGTTTGCCTTTCTTCTGTTTCAGCAAGAATACCAGGACATCAGACACACTTAACAAGCAGCAGCAAACACTGAGGATGCACATAGACATTCCCAGAGCACAGCTTCTGATTGAGGAGAGGGACACAATGGAGACCATTGGTAAACTCTTGCTGGACTTATTTTCACTGATTAATGTAACTGGCACTTTAGGTAGATATACTTTACATCACACATTTCCCCTCTCTGCACACATCAAGAAGGAAAAGCTGCAGAGGAATTTGACACATTTGAAAAATGAACAGTTTTTTCTCCTCTTTGAAATATCTTCTTTAAGTAGTCTCAGTGCTATATTTAAAATTATTCAGGACATTAGGAAATTGAAACTAGTGGGAAGAACAGTCTGAAGAAAATGGAGAGTGGCAGTTTAATTATTTTCACTTTGATTTCTCTTTTGGCTTTGACTAGATAGCACAATCATTGGCATTACTTATAAGCAAAATGAAATTCGGAAACAACAACATTGGCATTCAAAGATTTCAAACTACCATCTCCTAAAACTTGCATATTGTATCCATCTTTTTGTATCAAATTATATGATCAATATTTTGATTTGTTTTCAACTATTGTTTGTATCTATGCATAATTCAAGAATGTTTCAATTGTAAGAAAACAATATTTCTGCTGCAGCTGGCATATAGTTGAAGTCTCACGTAAACAGATTTATTTCCTTTTTTCAAGTAGTCAAAACACAACATGTTCCTGATCTCATGACTTTATGGGTACACACTGGCAAGACCCTCCAGAATGACTGATCTTACTGAACTTCCAACTTTTGGGGGTCTATGCAGAAAAAGAAAACTGGTGGTTGAGAATATAACAGTATCCCAGGGACTATGTAGCTGGAGAAGCCTTTGCAAACGGGGAGCAGCATCTCTCCATTTCCTGCTCATACTCGTATTAGGGTAGGGGCAAACTTCTTTGGTCCTATATCCTGTCATACCTGAGGTAGTCCAGCATGGTGGCCAGTTAAGTGTGGAGTGGATTTGAAAAAGAGGATACCTATGCTCAACCTAAGAAACTCTTTTTTTATTATTATTATTTTAATTTTAATTTAAGCTTACCGAAGTTTGGTGCTTTGATGCAGTGTTTTGTGCCAGACTTCATCCTGAAGACAGTTTTTACTTTTGATTTACAGTTGCCAAGCATTAGGTGGCTTTAGTAGAAATGCCACTAGTGCCTTGACTATAGCAGTGCGATTTGTGCTTTGGAAATAGCCAACTCTGCTCAAAGTACTCAGAATAAGCAGTCACTTTGGCAGGCTTTGATATAGTTTACTGCCAAAAGGCTTTATTTCCAACCTGAACAAGAGCTCATCTTCTGCCAGACAGGATAATTTGATTTCATAATGTTCATTCTATTTATGACCTTCTTTGGGTAAAAAATGCTAGATATGTTTTTGCGCAGAATTGTTCACATCAATAGTGTCTTGTCAATTAAAAAAAAAACCTCAACAGCAAAAACAAAAAACAAACAAAAAAAACCCACTACACAGGAATGCTTAGAAGTGCATCAACCTGTGCTCAACTGTAAATGTGTGGAAGCCCTATTGCTGCTAGTGCGTCTAGAAATGCATTATAAGACAATATAGCATAGCATAGCAGTAACATTTTGTGGATTTTATTGCTGCTACAAATGGATAAAAAATGCAAAAGAAAATATGATAGCATACATATAGTTGTTCTGTAAGCACAGATTCAGTGGGAAATTTATCACTGTTAAGACTTCCATAATCAAGAGGATCAAATTTCTCTTTGAAGCAAACAGTATACAATTCGGTGGTCACAACTGAAAGAAAAAGTAAGTGCAGTATAGCACTGACTTTCTGCAGGCAGCATGATCTGTGATGATGAACTTCCTGCATAGAGAGGCAATAGGCAGCCAAACCATACAGCAGTGAAGGTTGGTGCTCAGTCATTTTTTCCAGTCCTTTCAAAGATCTAGCTTCATCTCACACCCTTCCTTTCAGCTGTCAGGAAAGCCCACAGTCAGCTGGACTGACTACATTGTGAGAAAATCATATGACTTGCACAAAGCTCCCCAGAGCTTTTTTTTTTTTTTTCTTCACATTTATGTTAGTGAGATTTGTTGCAGGCTCTTCAGTGCAGAGATAGATTGTAGAACTAAGTCTTCAGCTTCCAAAAGAGCGAAACACTGGACTTAGGGATGCTCAACTGCCTTACAATAGTATTTCCATTGTCTTCAGTGGGGTACTAAGTTGCTTAACTGTAGGAAAATCGCTAAGACAAGTCTTAAGTTATTGTCACGCATCTGCAATATTCCCTCTGAAGAAAAAGCTGACTAATAGAGGGTTAGTTAGCAACATTAACTGAAGACCTCCTTTTGAAAGACAAGAGTGATTACACTGAGGACTAATTATGCTAATGAAAATAAATGAACTGAATACAGGCCTTCCGAGAAGCAGTTGAGGAAGCTAGGATTGTTCCATCTGGAGGAGAGGAAGTTCAGGGGTGACCTTATTGCTCACTTCAACTACATGAAGGGAAGATGTGGTGAGGTGGGAGTTGGCCTCTTCTCCCATGTAAAAAGCAATAGGACTAGAGGGAATGGCGTCAAGTTGCACCAGAGGAGATTCAGGTTAGATGTTAGGAAATATTTCTTCTCCAAGAGAATGGTGAGGCAGTGGCACAGGCTGCCCAAGGAGATGGTGGAATCACAGTCCCTGGAGGTGTTCAGAAAACATGTAGATGTTACTTTGAGGATCTTGGTTTAGTGGGAAACATTGGTGATCAGTGGATGGTTAGACTGGATGACCTTAGAAGTATTTTCCAACCTTGATGATTTTATGGTACTATGAATATATTGATGAAGGAATCAGCTGAGCTTTCAAAAAATGAAGGGGGAGAGGGCAGCATTTAAAAGATGGTAAAGAAGAAATGAAGGCCAAAAATATTTATAGAGAATTGAACCTTATTGTAACTTACTGAACTGTCTTGGTTGCACAACTCCAAGATTAAATAAAAAAAGGAAAAATATACTTATTCTTTAGGTTTTTTGTGAACTGTGAAATTTCACCTAGATGCTGCCAAACTGCTGTGTATACTTCAAAGTCATCTTCAGCTCTGAACAGAGGTGAAAATAAGTTTGGGAACTTACACTGAAGCTGTTACGTGAACAAAAATGAAATCCATTTTTCAGTGTCTGATGGGTACTTCTGCTTGCAGATGACAGATCCACCGTTCTACTAACTGATGCTGACTTTGGAGAGACGTCTAAGCAGAAGTCACTGACTGTCACCCACACTGTACATTACCAGTCTGTGTCACAAGCTACAGGACCACTGGTGGATGTCTCTGATGCCCGGCCAGGAACAAGTAAGCATATAAGAGAATATGTTATCTGGGCAGTAGAAAGTGGTAAGAAAATGAATGTGGTGCTCCTGTATCCTCATGGGGATTTCTCTGAAAGCATAGAGTAATCTATTTAGGTCAGGAGAGAACGTTTCTTGTACAATTGAATTTCGTGATTTAATGTGGTAAAAATTGTGCATGTATCTGAAATGTAGGTGTAATTTGAAATAGTTCATACTTGGCATTAATAAACCAAGTGCATGGTAGATTTTAATTTCTAGAATGGATTGAGTAAATTAACTTAATGGCTTTTAATGTGTAATATTTTTTTTAGTGAACAATCTATATTGTATTTCAAAATAAGTCCAACTTTCTTACCTCTCCATCAGGGAGGGAATGAATTTCTCATTATTTCTTTTCTGGAAAAGTCATGTTTCCAGTTTTAGTTATTATGGCACTTTATTTTTTCCCAGATATCTTCATGCTGAGTTATTCTTATAGTGATTAAAAGCTGTAATAAATTAATACACTTCTGCAGTCACTCCTTAATTTCTTTTGTGAATGTATTCCATATCTATGCAAATGGAAAAGAAATTGACCAGATTGATGGAATATATATATAAACTATGAACATTACAGCAATACAGTTCACTAGCAGCATGCAATCTCTGAATTTCTTGGGTTGTTTTCATCCCCTGTCAGTTCTGGAATTTGTTTACTTGGTGAGTTTGGTGAACATAAATACTGAACGTTCATTTGTGTATCACTTAAAATGAAGATTATTTGGGAAATCTTCATTTAATTTTCATTACCACCCCAGTCTTTATAAATGATAGCTGTTGTAGTCTTGACCTTGCTGATATTCTAGCTCAGTTAGTTATAAGTTATGGTTCATTATTTCTTGAGAATTAAATTAGTACCATCATGTGGAATTCCTTTTTTGTCTATGGAGAGTTGTGACATTTGCATAAGGAGACTTAAGATAGTCTTATTATTCTTCTGGGTCCAGTGTCCTCATTTGGTTCATGTGCACCGTGGCAAACCTACCCAGTACGAGCAAAAAAAAATCATCCGGATTTCTATCATGTGGATAGAATAAATTTGGATGAGCAGCTGAATTGCAGTCCATTCTTTTCAAACACTGCCTAAGGAGAGAGGTACTGCCTCAAAATTGCCTGCCTGTCCCATGGCTCAGCAGCCTATAGCACTAGCTTCTTCTGTTCCTCACCTCTTTATGTGCAGTTATGTGCTTCAGTCCACTGGAGCCAGGGAAAAATTTCCCTCAAATTGAACCAGGGCTTAACTCATAAGTAGGAGTGTGTTCAGCTTAGCTGTGGAAAGAGAAATTCATCAACACTTTTGTTATTCGGTAAAGACCTGATTGCAGCAGTGTGCAGAGCTGGGTTGAACAATTTTATGTAGTGTTCTCTGGACTTAAGACACTGATATAGCTTTGAGAGGAACTACTACAAGATATGTAAAGCTGCTTATGCAGGACACGTGGCTCAGGTTGTGAATGTGCCTGTCCAAGCACACTCAAACCCAGCGGTTGACAAATTTTCCCTTACAGCTATTTTCAAGTTGTCATGTAGATCTTTTATATTTTCAGGCCTTTTTATTTCATGGACCTTTTTGTTGCTCACCTCAGCATTCTGTACTTTTGTTTCATCATGTGGCAGCAGTGGTATCTTAACAGCTGGGGCACCAGATGTGTTCTGTTTTCCATCACACAGGCAGCTGAGCTTGCTGAGTCCTGGCTACAAAGTTCCTTCTGCAGGCACGCTGCTCAGCACATGCTCAGCAGGACCAGCCCTGATCTTCTGTGTGCCAGCAGCAAGCTCTCCCACACTCCTCCAGATTGTGGGTGAAGGCCTAGTGGGTCAGAGCATCAGAGAATGGCTGGGGTTGGAAGGGACTTCTGGCACAAACCCAGCTCCAGCAGGGACACCCAGAGCAGGGTGCTGTGGATCATGTGCAGGCAGCTTCTGAAGATCTTCAAGCAGGAAATTCCAGTTTTCTGGTTAGATAGTTCATGTGCTTGGGCAGCCTCACAGCACAGAAGTGCTTCCTAATGGTCAGACTCTTTTGCTCTAATTTGTTCTCATTGACTATTGTCTTGACATGGAACACTACTGGAAAGAACCTGATTTTTTTTTTCTCTATTTCTCTGATAAGATACTGATGAGAACCCTCCCCACGGTGCCTTCTCTGCCCCAAACTAAGCAGACCCATGATTATACCCTGTGCTTTCCCATCATCACTGTCCTGCCCTTTATGACTTCCTTCAGAGTAGGTACATCTGCTCGATGCTGGCCACACAGCAGCCACATGCCGACTTTCCACAGCTACTACTACTGATGTTTCATTCTGACAGCCTACACTGGGCATGTTGTGCCAAGTGTGCTTTTGGATGCTATCCATGTGAAATTGTTATGTGCTGCAGAACGAGCAGGATCAATTATCAGTGGTGCTAAGTTCATATTTTTCCACTGCTGTTGGAGGGAAGATGTGAAATGTGAGACAGAACACACCATAAGTGGTCTGTTTCTTCTTTAGAAATTCTTACTGGGAATCCTTAGGCAGAAGAAATGCTCAGAGTCATTATCTGGGAATTATTGGTTTTATTTTTTTTAAATTGCTTCTGCTGAAGTCTGTTACCTTAAAGACTGACAACTCCACTATTTGAATGTCAAAGAACATTTGCATAGATTTGAATTTTTCATTTCTAATACCCTTTCTGTCTATTGTTAGTAATATCATTTTGAAAGCTGTGAAGAGAATTTTTTTCAGAGCTGATTTAATCACTTTCTTTTTGCCTAATAACAGTTTTTCTATTCTACTTGCTTTCTTAGGTACGAGCCTCACTTTTGCAGAAGAATTGTTTGTTAACAAAGTCATAGAGGTCGATTTTGGTAGATAATTCATTTTCACTCTGTTATATAGTGACTCTATATTTTATCTTGGGCAGTAATATATATATACATATATATATATTCCTGAGCTTACATAACTAGATTTTTCTTAAAGTAATACATTCTACTTTTTTTTTTTTTTAAGCAGTCAAATCTTTATAAGCCTGTCATTACTTGGAGGGCTGTAACATAGGCTATGTCTTAAGTCCTGGCTGCTTGCAAAAAAAAATATCTGGGATCTGTAGCTGACCAGTACCGTAATAATAAAAGTATTAGTGAAATGACTGGAAGAGGAAACTATACCACCACATTTATGAGCACATATTGTTACCAACAGAGCAGTTGCCTGGTGCAGGAGGCTTCTGAGGACACATCTGTGCTAATTTACCTGAGAATTCACTTGAGATGTGGTGTGAAAGCCCTGACCAGATCTATTTGCCGTGTGCTTTTCCACTTCTTAGTGGTTTTGGTGACTGAGAACTACTTGTGTTACAGTAATGATCATGTCAATCAGAGTCTGGTAGGTTTCTCCTTTTTTAAAATGTATGCTTTCATTAGAAAGAGAGTTTTAAAATAAATAAATGTATAAATAAAGCACCAGCTCCTTGGTGATGAGCAATTTTTCAAATTGATTGGGTTAATGAATTAATTTATTTTCTACAAGAAATGTTACATATCCTTTAAAAACCAACATGAGTGGCCAGTCCTTTCTGAGAGGGATTGTTTCCTTGTCTATTCAAGAGCTAATAGCAAGGACCTTTTCTGTTATCTATCACAGATCCTACCACAAGGAGGAGTGCCAAAACCGGACCCACAGCCCGCAACCGCTATGCTAGTCAGTGGACCCTCAACAGACCTCACCCCACCATATCAGCTCATACCCTCACCACAGACTGGAGGCTGCCCACCCCCAGGCCAGCAGGATCTGTGGACAAGGAAAGCGATAGCTATAGTGTCAGCCCCTCACAGGACACAGGTATGGAGCTATCTGCCATAACGTTCTTGGTCTATTATGTATTTCTTTGGGTGCATAGGTGCTATTTTTTATTGCTTGCTAGGGTGTTTTTTTCAGTAGGCTGTTGGTAACAGTTGCCACAAATGCATGTAGTTCTAGTGGAAACAAATACTGTTGTCTTAGTTTCTCATGCCTCATGCAGCCTGGAGTTCTTTGAAAGTGTTGGTAGTAATTTTCCTTGTAGCTAAAGCTCTGTATTTCCTGTATCTGAAGGAAAAAGTAGAATTTGCTCCATTAAATGGCATTGACCAGGAAGGGACAGTATTAGCAACCAAGAATACAACTTGGTCAGAGGTCAGGATGTTTTAAAACTTGAGCTACACCAAGGTGCATTCTTTTTATGTTTGTTTTTTGTTTTGTTTTGTTTTTGTTATTTTTCCCCAGCCATGTGATATGCTTGAAGGGTAGTGTAAGCTGAAAATACAAGGAGAGGGGAACATCTGCAATTTGAGTCCAAACCAAAATCCTTACATAACACTAAATATTGTAGCATCTAGCACTGCGTTTCCTGAGAAACAACGTAGTCTTTGTTCCTCTAGATGAAGTGGGGAGAAACTGAATACACATTCTGCCTGTCTTCATTTCTTCTTGATGTATTGACATTATAAATGGAATTGTAACGGAAAAAAATAAAGCTTTCTCTTTCTGCCCTACTCTGAACCAGTGACATAAATTACAGGGCAAATAAATGAATAAATGATCATGGAGAATAATAGTTAGGAAGCAAATTTAATAAAGTTTTCATTTGAAGAAAAGGCAAAATATTTTTTCAAATGAAGACCTGACAGAAATGAATCAATCTAGGCATATTCTGGCCTCCTCAGAAGGAACTGTTTATCTCCTCTCCTGATTTGGGAGGAAAAATGTGGGTCGTGTAAGAGAACTGTGTGTTAGAGAGAGAGAGCAGTAGATGCAAACTGGCCTTTCACAATAAAAACCAATATTACTAATTTTATTTGTTCTATGAGAACAGGTATCTGATTTTTCTTCCGTCTAGTAGGTTGAAATTCTCATCCCTTCAGAATTCATTCTCTTAAACTTGCAGACCAGTATGTTGTCTTCATAGAGTAATGCTACTCAACAGATATCTCCAGCCAGCTAACTTCTAATTGATTTCTTCAGGATCATGAGTCTTTAAGGACTCGTTCTAATAGTGATATATAATGATAATATAAATAATAATAATATAAAAAGCAGGTGTTATCTCAGTAACACTTTAGACATTCCACATTTCGGGGTGCGCGCCTTTTGTCTCCCAAGGTTATTTTCCAGTGAATGTGGCCAAGGGCAGGGAATTCAGTTTGCTGTCTAGTTTAGTCGACAAACTACATGCAATTTTGTAAACAGGCTTCATAGCCTATGTTTTAGTATCGCTACTCTCCTACTCCTTGTCTGTCCTTGAATACATGGTGATTTATGTAATTGATCTTGAGCTCTAGATCATGTTCAAGAAAGGATTCCTTGTGGCAAAATGTAGCTGTAATATGCCTCTTCTCTCTGGGGAAAGAACAGAATGAGGGTAACATGAGTACTTTAGTTGTTTAAAATTTCCAAGTAAACCCAAGTAAACCACATAATATACGTAGCCAACTTATGCTTTCAATAATCAATTGAACTAATGTACGTCTTTGATCACTTTTCCAATACTGTGTTCATATTTCTGAATCCAGTTGATGTCATTGATATTTGGCAGAGTTTAGCATTTCACGTCAAAATGATTCCAGCTTTACAAAGTAGTAGTTTTTAAGCTTAGTAGAAATGTCTTGTAGCAATTCATATCTGTAACTGATTTCAGATGTTCTAATTAGAGGCCGTTAGAAATTTTCTGGTGAAACTAAAGTTCATGTTCACCCTGGGCTTGGATGAATTTTCATCAAATCTAAAGTAGATATAAAGTAAATGTTCAAGCAGGTGATCCAAGAATAGCTGCCCCAGAGTATGGAATATGAGAGTCTGTGAGTCCTAAACTTCATGGATGAAACTGGGAGTGCTGCATGTAAACATGAGCATCCTCTTTACAGACACTGCTTCAGATCACTGGAAACTAGCAGCCTTCCAGGAGTTTCCAGTTGAGAAATTTGAAAAGACATTGTTTTGGTCTGATTGACAAATCAAATGTGAAAAACAGAATGATGTTTCTGGGCATGGGAGTGGGAAGTGCATTAAAAAAGAGAGGCTTTGCTGAACTTCTGGACGGCTCAAAATCTTAAGCAAGCTACAGCATATTGTTGAAACACTTGTCATTTTAAGTAATGCATGGTCCTGTTTGCAAGTAGCAGCACTGTTCCTTTTGTGCAGTGAGAACTGGTGCAAGGACTCTAGCATAAATAAAAAGATGAAGATCTGCAATAACAACACAGTTGCCTCTAGCTGCAATAGGATTCTCATTTCTATGAATTAGCTATTACATTAAGCCTGTTTATTGAACATCACCAATAATGTCTGGAACTGTACAGATCTTGTAAGAAAGCATGACCTCTGCCCAAAAAGTTTTTGGAAGTTCTCTTGTAGCCTGTGGAAATAGAAGTATGACAGCTGCAATGGACCAGTGATTTGACTCCTTAACTAAGCAGAAACCAGTGCTATGTTTCCAGAATGCTTCTTAATATATCATAGCCATTCACATCTTCAGTGACAGTGTTTGCTTAAGTTGATGTTCTTAGAAATTATCAGCAAAAAGAACAGCCTCTAGGTCACAATAGCCCGTGTGTCAAATGTGAAGTCCCCATTAACTTCAGCAGCACTGAAAAAAGTACATGAATCACTGCAGGTTGATAGCTGCTGTAAAATATTCCTTTCTTATGACCATTTTTTCTGTATGAAAAGAGTTAGTATTTCACCTGGCATCTAAACTGGACATCAGAGTCACTGTCTTTATACTGACCTTTTTCCTCAGGGGTTTTTAAAAAAAATTATAGTCATGAAACAGATGTAAAAAGACTTTCTTTTCTCACTCAGATGTCACCCCTCAGAAGTATCTCAGATTCATTAAAAGGATAATGTTAAGAGAGTGCTCCTGTTTTTGCTAAATCTGTTCTGTGAGTTTCCAACATTTTTAAGGCATTTAACTTTTAGAGAAATTATTTTTGTGTATATAAAAAAACCTTTCTGTGCATTAAAGGTTATTTCTTCGAAACTACCAAGTTGGTACTAAACCACATAATGCTGCTAGCAGAATAAGACTTCACTTTAGATTATCTGTAGTTATCAAGCTGCTGACAAAAAATTGTGCTGACACTTACAGTGAAGTGGACTAACTCAGATCACCTTGATCAAATCAAAGGTTCTGCATCTTATTAAGAAACACTGTCGTGTTCTTCTCTTTTATTTGGAAAAGGATTGTGCAGATGTTTTCTTTCTCTCATTATTCATGTTTCTGGTGTTTAGATCGAGCAAGAAGCAGCATGGTCTCCACAGAAAGTGCCTCCTCAACATATGAAGAGCTAGCAAGAGCATATGAGCATGCAAAAATGGAAGAGCAGCTGAGACATGCCAAGTTCACCATTACAGAATGCTTCATATCAGACACATCATCGGAGCAGCTCACGGCAGGGACTAATGACTACACAGACAGTCTGACCTCAAGCACGCCGTCAGAGTCGGGGATTTGCAGGTTTACCGCATCCCCTCCCAAACCTCAGGATGGAGGGCGAGTGATGAACATGGCAGTTCCAAAGGCACATCGGCCAGGTGAGATGTTAGTGGTAATGTTTCAGTCCTTGAGGTGTGCATTTCATTCCATGCCTAGGGGGGTTAACAGGACAGGTATATCACAAGAAAGAAAGAAGGCTCACAATATATCCTGTAAGTATTTAGAGATAATTTCTTTTTATCCCAGTTTTAATGTTTGAGTAAATATATTCTCTCATATGGAGTAAAAGAAGCTTAGAAATTTAGGAAAAGAAAGGCACAATCTAGGACATTAAATTCACTCCCCTACAGCTGCAGCTATCGGGCAAATAAACCCTTCTAGGCAAAGAAATACCATATGCCCATCTCCAACTCAAGCCAGACACTAATAAAATATGTCTTACAGCAATAATTTCTCTGTGAGAGCAAAATCTGCAATCACAACACTTCATGAAGACAGATTGTAGAATATGCACTATCTCTCCTTCCTTGCAGCTTGTCGAGGACGTAATATCCTTTTGGTAATGCTATTGAGCTTTTATGCTCTCTTTGACATTTCCAAATATCAAATTAGGATTATGAAAATGGGGAAAAATAAAAACAAACAAACAAAAATGATGCAATAGCTCAAGGGATATGGAATCTTCTACCTTCAGACAAATTTAAACTGCACTCCAGCTTCTTACTGACTGAGGGTACCTTAGAGACATCTATGTACTGGGCTCAATCATGTTTCCAGTTCAAAAAGAAAGCTACTTCTAGTGATAATCTAGTGCACAATAGCACAGGTAGATTTTTTGTGATACTCTGAGATCAAGTATGTTATTAAAACTCAGAAAGTGTGTAAGCCTTTGTTAGAGAATACATTATGTGACCTTGAGAAGAAGAGCTACAATGGGTAAAACCACAATTATTTTTATGCACTGACAGAAAACATTTTGTATTTTATTTTATTTTATTTTATTTTATTTTATTTTATTTATTATTGCATATTTATTTGCCACTGGGGGTGGAGCTACTTATATACACAGAAAGTCAGCAGTAGTGCTGATACATGTGAAAAGGATTAGTGAGTGGATTGTGACCTTTTGCTTAATATACACTTTAATTGAAAGTAGTTGTTCTGGCAACAGAGGAAAGGAAGACAACCAGTGGCACCAGGAAGGTCATTCAAAAGCAGGACCTGATGTTGGAAAAAGAGCATTAAGGATTTTGAAAGAGAAGGCTAAAAGTAGAACATGGGAAGAATAAAACTAAGCAGAAGGTAGGAAGTTATAATAGACAAGTCAGGAAATTACTGTATCATACAGATAGTTAAGAAGGAAAATAAGTAGGAAATAATACAGTGAGAGAAATGGCTGATTTCTCCATAGTCACAGAGCAGAACTGGGAGCTGTAAAAATAGATAAAGATGATAGAAATAATTTTCATTTCTCTCTGTTAAAAAAAGATAAATATTTGTACTTGCTTTGCTGAAGGGAAGCATCTACATTCACAAAACTGCAATTCTTCCCTTCAAGTTAGTCAGCAAACATTTTTATAATTATTTAACAAATTATTTACTTTCTTCTTTTCATGTTCCATATACATTATTCACATAGTTTAGCATTTGGAAACATTCTAGTATATTCACATAAAGAAGCTGTTCTTAAGCGTAAATGTTCTTCAAATGTTCTTAAGGGTACAGAACTAAAATTCAGTTCCTGGACTTGAGCTAAAAGCTTCTGGGGTTGAAACATAATCATAGGCCCTCCAATGAACTACGGACGTACAGCAATCGTATTAAACTCAGTTGAAATGGTTTGAATCATATCTGTTTTTTCTGTTTGGTTTTATGCTTTACTTTGCAGTAAGAAAATATGTTGTGAATATGAAAAACTGAATAATTAGTTGCAACATCTTGAAAATAAATTGAATGTTCCAGTGGAACTACTTAAATATTGGCCCATAAATAGAAGCTATTGAGGGATACTTTATGAAGAACTTAAAACAAAACATGTAGTTAAGAGAATTTTTAGTATTAATACAGACCAATATGTTTAGTGTTCAAAACTAGTCAGGAAGAACTTATGAAGCACCTTTATTCTTGCACTCATTGTTTCAGAAATTCTGCATAAGTTCTTAATAATTCAATTATAATTAAACAAAGAAACCTGTATGTTTGCAAATGGTTTTCATTTAGAAATTGAATCAAAATATTTGTCTTTGCTCACTCCTTCACCTTGAATTAGATTTGATGGCTCATCAAATGTCTAGTTGAGCATAATAATTGATGATTTTTGGAACTATAATTATGAATTACAACTGTCTTTTCAGAACTTCTACACATTACACATTACTCTATTTCTGCAATTAGTAATGCGTAATATTTGTCTGTCTCATGTTATAGCTCACTTTAAGTCTTCTGGTGGACCCTTTGCCTTCCAGTTGGCAGGTACTGCAGATACACACTAAGGTTAGCAGTCTGAACTGCTTCTGACTTCTGTATTTCTGCTCCTCTTTCCTGACATTTAATTTACAGAAACAAGAATTTGTTTCATGAAGTCAGCTCAGACATGGGAGCTAAAAATACCATGATTATGCCTTGAAAATGTAATCATACTTTTATAAAGAAAAATGATTTTGCCTGATGTTATGGTAACTGGCAAGAATGGAAATGATTTTGTTATACTGAATCGAAGACATGTACCAGGACTTCAGAAATATATGAATATTTGGCATGGTTATTCTTCTAAAATGCAGACAGCCAAACATATTGTGCTGTAGTCCATGTCCCTGTTTATCAGCAGAACTTATTGCACCACAAAATCAAGAAATGATTGAATTTGGAAGGGATCTCTGGAGGTCATCTTGTCCAAGCCACTTGCCTAGAACCACATCCAGGTGGCTTCTGAAAGTCTCCAAGGAGAAGATTCCACAACCTCTGGGCAGCTTGTACCAGTGCTCTATTACCTGAACAGTAAAGACATGCTTCCTAGTGTTTAGTTGGTCCTCAAGAAATTGGCACTCTTTGCAATGATCTCAACAATATGCTATATTAGATCCTTCTAGATAAAGATTGAGGCACATTGTCATATTAATATTCAGAGGTTTCAACAACTCTTCTCCTAAGTTTACCTAGGAGGTTGACAAATGAGTCAGTCCTTCGTCCTCCAAAGTTGTCATTCAAATATTACATTCAGAAACTGGGTGGGACAGAAATTAGAAAGAAATATACACTGTTCCTACCTCCTACTGTGCCAAAGCCTGCAATGTAAAAAGGTGGAAGGTAATTGTAGAGGTTGAAAAAGTTTTCTAATATTGCTTTTCCTTTCTGTTCCAGAAATATTAACCACAAATTGAGTTATCAGAAGTTATTATTAACTGCAATAAACATGGCAGTAGTAGAGTTTATTAAAAGTAGATTTCTTTTATAACTTTAAGTTTTGGTAATAGCCTCAGACAAGAAGCCTTTTTTTTTCTCCTCCTTTTACTATTAAATTACTGGACTTCTACTAACTGGACAACCTTTTGATATTTCAAATTGGTGTCCCCAAGGGTCGGTATTGGGGCCCGTCTTGTTTAATATCTTCACTGATGACCTAGATGAGGGGATTGAGTGTACCCTCAGTAAGTTTGCAGATGACACCAAGTTGGGAGGATGTGTCAAACTGCCTGAGGGTAGGGAGGCCCTTCAGAGGGATCTGGATAGGCTGAACAGCTGTGCTGAGGTCAATGGGATGAGGTTCAATAAGGCCAAGTGCCGGGTCCTGCACTTTGGCCACAATAACCCCATGCAATGCTATAGGCTTGGGGCAGAATGGCTTGAAGAATGTAGAGAGGAAAAGGACCTGGGGGTGTTGGTTGATGCTCGGCTCAACATGAGCCGGCAGTGTGCCCAGGTGGCCAAGAAGGCCAACAGCATCCTGGCCTGTATTAGAAATAGTGTAGTCAGCAGGAGCAGGGAGGTGATCATCCCCCTGTACTCAGCTCTGGTACGGCCGCACCTCGAGTACTGTGTTCAGTTTTGGGCCCCTCACTACAAGAAGGACATTGAGGCCCTGGAGCGTGTTCAGAGAAGGGCAACAAAACTGGTGAGGGGTCTGGAGCACAAGTCTTATGAGGAGCGGCTGAGGGAGCTGGGATTGTTTAGTCTGGAGAAAAGGAGGCTCAGAGGAGACCTTATTGCACTCTACCACTTCCTGAAGTTGTGGTGAGGAGGGGGTGGGCCTCTTCTCCCTGATAAATAATGACAGGACGAGAGGGAATGGCCACAAGTTGCACCGGGGAAGATTTAGATTAGATTAGAGGAAAAAATTTTCTCTGAAAGAGTGGTCAGGCACTGGAATGGCCTGCCTAGGGAGGTGGTTGAGGCACCATCCCTAGTGCTGTTCAAGAAGCGTTTAGATGGGGTGCTGAGGGATTTGATTTAGTAGTTCAGTGGGTAGGGATGGTGATAGGAGGATGGTTGGACTAGATGACCTTGTAGGTCCTTTCCAACCTAATGTACCTATGAACCTATAAACCTATTTCTCTGTTTTCCCAGTTCTGCATATATATCTCTGTGGACAGATCACTTGTTTACGTCCTCTGGTAATGGAATTCATTCTTAGAAGGAACAATTGCTGACCAGTGCTTGAACAGGAAATATTTAGGAAATTTTATCAAGTCTCTTGACGAAAGTTGTCTACCTATTGTCACAAAATAAACAGAAGCTCATTTAGACAATCTCTCTTCCCTCCTGATTGGACATCCTATTTATTTATGAACCAAACAACATCTCAGTTGTGCATTTAGAGAAGAGATTTTATTCACTGGGTAGACCAGGAGATTTTAAAATCCATTTAAAGGACACCAAGAGTAAACTCTCAAACCTTCCTCTACAAATGGCTGAAGAGATTCAGTTGAGAAAGACTCCATGGGGGTGTGGAAAAAATGCAGGTGCAGATAGGCAAACAGAAAAAAAAAATTAAAACTGATTCCACAGACATGAGATGGCAAGAAAACTACTACTCCATGGGGAAGCTGAGTGCTTTCCTGGGTCCCTAGAACTGCACAGAGCAGGAACACAAATTTGCGAAGTCCTCACTCGAAGGGAAGCATTTTCTTCTTGCAGTCTGCATTTCTTCAGTTGAGCATCTTAATCTAGCAGCGTGAGTATAGCCCTAAGCCTGCTGCACATTTACTAGAAAAGACACGAACAGTGAAGTTCTTTCAGTATTTAAGATTATTTTAGATACCTTAATTAATGTTTTTGGCCCAATTATCAAATTTCTTGCTGCTTTGGCTAATGCTGCAGTTTAATGGCAACACATTAGCTTAGAGAGAATCCTTAAGCTTCAGAATAAAAATACTTTATTGATTAATTGTTTAAAGGCATCTCTTAAATAGAGGCTGGACTTCATCCACATTGTATAAATGCAGTTTTAAACAAATGAGAGCAAGGTAAACTTTATGGTCAAGACACAAATCTTCTTTTCTAGTACTCAATCGCTACAGCTAAAATAAGCTGCTTAGAGCAGGAAGAAAAATATGAAGTATGCAACAATAGAAAGAAAGCACAGTGTATTTCCAATAGAAGCTTTGTAATCCAAGATAAGAAGATGTGAACTCTTTTCCACTGATCTATGAGTTGAAGGGTGAAGGATTAGTCTCCCTCTTCCACATGATGAAGACAAGCATAACACAGAGAATCTATTTAGAGACTTGCTCTCTATTGAAAAGTTGCTGACAGCACTCTATAAGCCACAGCAGTAACAATCCAATACAAATTTGGCCACTGGGGATTCAGTAACGGTTGGAACTCCTGACTTCAGGCCTCCAGCTTACCTTTTGCCTTCTTTCACCATGCATGTTATGTTGTTCTGGATTGACTGGAAATATCACCGTACAGTTCCGTAGTTTACAGATCCCAAACTGAATTTCTTGAAGATATGAGGGAATATACATTTGACATTTTTGTGCAGGAATATAGGAAAATTATAGCATGTGAGTTGTCTTCTTTTTTAGTTCCACCCTTACACTTTCCGGTTGCAAATGCAATAGAATATATATATATTTGTATATATGCATATGCACACACCATATATAGTTTGTATATAGAATGAAGAAATTATCAGTATGGCTCTACAGTGAGAGACTAAGGTCCAGTTCTGAGGAACTGACGTAAGAAGACAAATCAAAATAGTCAAGTGGCAAAGCAGCAAGATAGGCAGAGATGTTGTTAAGTGAGAAAATTAATTCCATGCTTACATTTATAATTGTAGAAAATAGAATCATAGAAAATTAGGGATAGAAAAAATCTCTAAAATCATCTAGTCCAACAATCAGCCTACCACCAATATTGCTCACTAACCATGTCTCACAGTACTGTAACTACTTTTTCCTTAAAAGCCTCCAGGGATGGTGACTCCACCACCTCCCTGGACAGGCTGTTCTATTGCCTAACCACTCTTTCAGAGAAGAATTGTTTCCTAACATCCAACCTGAACCTCTGCTGGCACAACTTGAGAAAATTGCCTCTTGTCTTATTGCTGTTACCTGGGAAAAGTGGCCAACCCACACCTTTCCATAGCCTCCTTTCAGGTGGTTGTAGAGAGCAATGAGGTCTCCCCTAAGCCTCCTCTCTCCAAACCAAACAATTCCAGTTCCCTCAGCTCGTCTCTGTAAGACCTGTGCTCTGGACCCCACGCAGCTTCATTGCACTTCACTGAACACATGAAGTGCAATCAAGGGCCTCAATGTCTTTCTTGAAGTGAGGGGCCCAAAACTCAACACAGCACTCAAAATGTGTCTCACCAGAGCTGAGTACAGAGGGGTGATCACCTCCCTGCTCCTCTGGCTGCACTATTTTTCGTACAAGCCAGGATGCCATTGGCCTTCTTGGCCACCTGAGCACACTGCGGGCTCATATTCAGCCGAGTATCGATCAATGCCTCCAGATCCTTTTTCTCTGTGAAGTTTTCTAGCCACTCTGCCCCAAGCCTGTAGGGCTGAATGAGATTTTAACTTACATGTTAACTTTTATGTATGCTTACTAACACATATGTGATATGTTCTAAAATTACTCCCCTAGATGAGCAATTAATGTTATCATCTTACTAGATTATTTTGTAACTGGAACACCTTTTTATTTCCTGTAGGAAAACTAGGAATGTGTCACAAAAAGAAGACAGACTGTGCTGTTTGCTCCTTATTGAAATGGCACTTTGAGGATGAAACTGAATTGCTTTTATCCTCTCTCAGCTTTTATTTTTTGCAGAACATCAGGAGCTTTTTCTCCTTCTGCTGTGAAAAGCTGAATGTTCTGTGGAGATGAAACCTATTTAATTCTACATTTAATTTGACATGAATACATACTAGAAATCACTGCACTGCATTATTCTTCCCATGGATTTGCAGATGAAGGTTTGCACTACAAGTTTTTTAACCTTGCTAGTACAATAAAAAAGAAACCTAAACAGGATCAGATAAAAAGTTAAAGTGCTGTGAGATCAAAAAGGAAAACTGTACTGGTGTGAATCATGACTTTAAATAGGGCAGCTGTTCAGTTACCAAGTTTCTGTGCAATTCTAATGTAAAAATTCCATTTTAGGTAGCACACAAGATGTCTGAAAGCTAAACTCAATCCAGTGACAATAGAAGTAATTCGGCTTATTTTTTCAACGCTCATCTATGAATCAGTGATACTCTTGTTAGGAAGATTTCTTTTTATTCTTAAAGGAAAGAAACAACTGGTATTGGGTCCTCAGGAAACTTACTAGGAGTGTCTGACTGTACAGTTCTCTTTTCCTACTACTTTGCAATAGATTCGTTATTTTAATTTGAAAATTAACAATGCCTGTAGAAAAATATAGTATCCCAAACTGTGCTAGTTTGTGATACTACTAGTTGGACTCTTTTTTTCTGCTTTCTTCTCAGTTGAAAGCAGCTTACTGAGAGAAAGCCCTTTTCCAGATTGCCATCTTTTTATTAGCGACAAGATCTTTCTTATTAAAAATGAATCTTTATTTTATTATTATTTCTATTTAGTTCTTTTAAAGCTGGTTATTTTCTTTGTCATCTTTTTCTGTCCTCAGCTGCAAGTAACAAAGTAGGCTACTCGTTTTCTGTACATTTGGAGGCATTGGATTCAACTCCAGCTAGTGAAGAACATTATGCCTAAAGCAAGGATTACATTTGTCATTATATTTTCATACTTGAGTGTTCTTACAGTCATAACTGCAACATTAAATTTCTAGGGCTAACAGGAAATTTACAAAATTGAACAACAGATGCTGTGTCCTCTTCAATTAAAATAATAGATTTTTAAAGCAATTTTAAGAGTTTGCATCTCAAACCTCACTTTATTAAAAAAAAAAACACAGGAAAAAAACACATGCACAAATAAAACCCACTATAACTGGATGTGGCTTGCTCATACCATTTTAGTTTTGAGAATGTCAAAGTGATGAAACTTGATAGTGTTAAGATAGGCAGTGTGTGCCTCAGTCAGCCCAAGGAGCAATTGTTCCCATACAGACAAGTGCTGCTCCAGCCATACTTTAAGGTCTTCACAGTCATTTACAGCTGTTACTGCTTAAATGACTTCACCTGTGCCACAGAATGTTATTGTAGTTTTAGATTTAAAAGAAATTATGGCTTATGACAATGTAAATCAAGTGTTACTTGTAACAAAGAATGTGCTTGCATTATTTATTTGAAGTAATTAGAGAACTGATGTAACTAGAGTAATACGTATTTTGATGATATATTCTTAATCAAACTGCAGGGATAATCTTGGTCATCAATGTAAAAGCTTATTTCACGTTTGTCTTTAAAGCATAGATATACATACACATGGGCATATTTCAGTATTGTCCACCTTTTTGTGCCAGCAACCTTAACTTAAAAGTGTGAGCTGGGCTTCTTATCCCAGTGGATAAATTTAAAACAAAATGCATTGATGTGCCTTGTCAGCAACACTTCTGGTGATTCACACTGATGGACCCAAGTAGACAAAGCTACAGCAATCCATCCATTAGTAGATGCGTGGACAGTCTTCAAAAGAGCAGCAGGGCAGGGCTAACACTGGTTTCCTTGCTGCGGCCTGAACCCCCCATAACTGTTAGTGAAGCCTTATACCTGCCCGTCACCTCAGCAAAGTCAGGTTTAGCTGAGAACTGATGGGCGCAGTGCAAAGCACGTTGAGGTCAACAGAGTGGCTCCCACTGGCTCCAGTGAACTGTAAGCATGGTTCAAATTTCTCAACCCACCATCCTCTGTGGTGGGTGAATCTGCACTCCCAAGATATCCCAGGAATAAATCTGTGATGAAAGCCCCTTTCCACGGAGCCACAATTGATTTAACCCTCAGCTGAAGCGATGCATAATTAAATGGTTTCCATTCACTGCACCCAGGGTCAGCAAACTAGTCTTGAAACTGCAGTGTTGCTAACTCCAGGCACCTGAGCACAGGCTGCAGCACAGCTCTCTGAGCTCAGCCAGCAGGCAGGAGAGCGTTGGCTCAGAACATCCTTAAAAATGCATGAAGCAGCTTGCGTGACAAGGCAAAGATGGGAGCAGCGAGATGTGCTTTTCTATCACCGTTTCATTATTTATTGACAATTTGTCTAACTTTCTGCTTTGGAGTATGTATTGATACATATGGTAAGGTCCATTTTACAATTTTTTTTCAAAGTACAGATGTTGCATTAAGTTGAAAAAGAAAGGACCCATTTCTGTAGGAGCACTGGCCTTCTGAGACTGAACATCCACAGGAGTACTCCATAGGTCTAAATCAGTCTGGCCCCTGGAGTTAATCAGTTCTTCCTGTTACATCCCCAGCGCAGCAGTAGGGAAGCCCTTGACAATAACACAGTTTGCCATAAACACTGAAGTTATTTCTGAAAGGTACAAAACCTACTGATGGGTTTTTTAAAAGTGCAGTATGTAAGACCAAAGTTTTGCTTATGTGAGTACCAAGCAAAAAACGTAGTGCTTCAGTTTCCGTTCCATTAGACACTGCAAGACAAGGCAACAATATCATAATCTGATCTCCTGTCACCCCGCTAGACAGATGCACAGTGTGTTATGCTGCCATATTATAGATGTATGATCTCAGTTTAACTGTAGCAGCCATACTTCTGCTCTAAGACACATTGATTTAGGACTTTTTCTTGGAAGTAGAAGGCTTAAATCTAAAGAACAAAATGAATCATCCATAAAAAAATGATCCACGTTAGGTGGAATTCTCATTTTCAGTCACTTAAACCTAATCTCCAGTAAATATAAATCAATTTACAGACTTGCTGAAATCAATATTGCTACTCTGATTTATACTGGCAGAAAATTTGGCTCCTGAGCTGCAGTTTTATTGATACTCTGATGTTTCTTAGGAGGTAACTCCAATTACTGTAGTCAACAACATTTGGAATGCTGTTTTTCTGGAGGAAGAAAAGTGAAACTTGCCATATGTAAAATACAACCTCAAAGATGTGATAGGGAATTCTGATTTCTCAATCTAGAAATGGGATGCTTAGTGTTTTTCTGAAGAACTGTGCCTGTGTCCTGTGTGATTACAAACATGATTTTATTTCGTCTGCCAAAATACTGTGAGGAGCACAACGCGGGATGACTCTCAAATGCATGGAGTGCAGAGTTGTCCTGTTTGCCTGTGTGGACAAAGGAACCCAGCAGGCTGCAGGTTAGCAACTAAAATGCATCAAGACACTTTTCTGGCCTTGTCCAACAAGGACAAGTCATTATGCATTCAGTCAGTATAAAAGCTGGACCCAAATATTCCATCATTTTCTTGTGCAGCTGAGCAGGGATTGAAGACAAAACAAGTTAAGGGTGTGTGCGCCTGCTCTGATAGCAGCTTCTCCACTAACCAGCTGTGCCTGCCTCCTCCTTCCTTCATTTCCCTTCTCCTACCTGACTTCACTAAAGCTGTGATTTAAGGGAGTGCTGGGAATTTCGGCCTTTTACTCTGGAACACTTTAGGCTGCAGAGTTACTGTGGGATCTCCTGAACTTGCCAATGGTGCACTCCTGTGCACTGAGGAGGAGCTGAGGTGGCCTTTCGTTTGAGCAGGCAGTAGGGTGGGTGAATGTCACCTGTTTCCAATACTGATCAATGCAGGCTCCAGAGAGTGGAGCTCTATAGTTTAAAGCATCTTTCTGACATTTTTTAGCTTGTTTGTTTCATTTTGCTGTTACTTTCCCAATAAAATGATTATTAATTAAAGAGCATTGGAAGGTGGTTCCATACCCTGAGTAGTGTGTGCAGGTTTGGGTGCCACAGTACAAAAAGGTTATAAAGCTGTTAGAGGGCGTCCAGAGGAGGACTGCAAAGATGGAGCAGGGTCTGAGGGCAAGGGGTGTGAGGAGCAGCTGAGGCCCCTCGGTGTGCTCAGTGCAGAGCAGAGGCGCTGAGGGGAGGCCTGATGGCGGCTGCAGCTCAAAGTGCAGCTGTCTAAGGAGGCTCCACTTGCTGGCTTTAATGGTGGGCCAGGTTTTGAAGTCAGACTCAAAACATCGTTTGTGCTATTTCTTTTCATCGAGCCTCTTACTCTGGTCTAGAAAACTTTCCAATCTCTCCTCATTTACAGTATGCACTTTTCCTAAGGGCAATCTTTTCTTGAAAAACAGCCTGTGAACATCAGCAGCCAGCATGTGAGCATCAGTAAAGGCTTCACTGATTTATTTGCTGTGCTGGAGAACTGGGAAGCTCCCTCAACTTTTTAATCAGTATAAACCCGAACTTAGAGCAAGCTGTCAGCAGCTCTGTCTCCTTTGCTTCTTTGCACACGATAACACAATATCCCATTGGCTCTTCCCTTACTGACACAGGGCAAGGTAAGCAATGCCCAGTACTACAGCACTTTGCACGCTTCTACAGCACTGCATAATGGCAAGAAGCCTCCCAAAGCAAAGTAACTGCATTAGCAAGGTGTTTTGCTCCTGCTGACAGCTGTGTAAGTTCAGTTCTGGCATGACCTCTGATCCTGTAAGATCTGTAAGAGCTTTTGTACCCATTCCCTTCTTCAAATAAGAGTCATGTGCGTGCCCCGTTCACCTAGTCTCATTCTTACCTTTGCAGACTAAAATATCCTGCCACAGTTACCAGTCCTACATTATAAACTTTCCTAAAATAATCTTGAAAGTAACGTGCAGTTTCTTTCACATGGCAGTCAAATCTTGAAGCTCATCAGTCATCAGCACTGAAGGGATTTGTGTTGCAGTATTGTGAAGAAAATGTGGCTTGCTTTAGTAGAAGTTATGATTCATGAGCGAATGCATATAACTATCACATGATAGTTTGGTAAGGATATTTTTTTAAACAGTCCATAATGATCTCTGTCTCCAATATAGCATAGTTCTTTAGATTTTTCTGTAGCAGATGAAAGCAAAAATACATGCAAGCTCTCTGGCATTTGAAAGAATGAGGTAAATCCTCAGTGAGAAAGAGATACTTCACAGTGTGGTTTAGTTATGCACACAAGACAGTTATCTTGAATAAAATCACAGAAAATATAAGCAGTGCTATTTTTGTTTTCATGTGAAATTCAACCCAAACCTTTCCGTACCTGATGCTGACCTTTAGAAGAGGATAAAAATATATATTGTGGTTTTCTTTCCAGACTTTTTGTATCAGCTTAGTTGTATTGAAATAAAAGTACATTGTTTTTTCTCAGTGCTCCATTATCTGAGAAACTACTCCTTGTGTGGTAAATTCTGTTTTTTTCTGCTATATATGGGAGTTGTTTTTTGACATTTATTTCTAAAATTTTTTTTTCTAAAATTCTATTCTAAAATTTTTTTTCTTTATTTCATTTATTGAAAGCAATACTTTCTTAAGTATACTGTACTAAATAATTAATTAAAGGGATAACAAAACAAACAAACAAACAAAACACGTGGAGGTAGCTTTGGCTTAAGTTGACGTATTTGGATTTGATTGGATGCTTATTATTTGTGTACAAACTGAGTTTCTAAATATAGCAAACTTCCCTTTTTAAAAAAATGTATCATAAATCTATGACTTTAGTACTAATTAAGCCAAAATGCATGAATTATTAAGCACGCTCATTTGTAGTGCTCACGCACTTGAAAGGTTTGCTTTCATTACTAATAAGGCACACACACTGCTGAGAAGAGGTAATTAGAGCATCAAAGGCAGTGAACCATCCTGAAGCTCCATAATGTGTTGCCTGAAAAAATTTCTCATTCAGCTGGTTAGTAAGACACCAAAAATGTCTACAGAAGGACAAGAACCAAAAATCTTTCCAAGTAAGTCCATATGTGAAGAGTCTTTTAATCTTTAAAATCCTGTCAGAACTGATGTAGAAATGCCAAAATGTGATTGTAGTTCAAAAACAATATTTTTAAGTCAGAAATATGCTAGATCTTGTAAATCAAAGACTGGTTTCATACTGTGATACTCTTTCAATCCTAGGAAAAGAATTTACATTCTCAATTTTTTTTTTCTAGTGGTTTTTAAAGATTTATTTTATAGGAAGTTGAAGGGAGAGATGTTTCTTGCAGATTGTGAAGAGCACCAGCACTTCTTATGATATAAAATGTGTACATCATATCAGATAATTAGTGCACTTTTTAAGCAGTGTTGGAGATTGCGTTTCTAGCTCCATAAATACAGCTCCACTCTCTAGTTTCTCATTACTACAGTCCTCTTGAAACTTTGCCCCAAGTCATTTAAAAAATTCACAGTAAAGCAACTGCATATTGTTTACACAACAGATTATTGACTGTCTTTTTGTGTAGATTTACAGAGGGGAAAGTAAAATGGTCTTTTTTACATAGCCCAAGGCTCTTGACTTCAGTTGAGAAATGTCTAGACAGCAGCTTGAAAACTGGCCTTCATCTCTGTGAGGTTCAACACTCATCCCATTTATAGGCTGTGCCTACCCGTTGCTTTCAAGAAATAATGTTGTGTTAAGCTACAGAAGTGGCTGTCCACATCGTAACTTACTTCACCTCCACGTCAGGCACACTGCTGCCTCAGCTGAACTGGCTCTCATATGCCTGATGTATTTGGTGTGGGAGGTACTATAAGAAAATAAGGCAAATGAGTAAACCAATTAAGTCTGCCACAGTCCATTTTTCAAGTGCTGATATGTGTGATGATGTGTACAAGCCTCCCCCTCTCTCTCCAACCTTACGTAAACGTTGCTGTTGTCAGCCTAACCTTGAGATATACACATCTTGTTTGTAGGGGTTAAACAATGTATGCCTCCACAGATGCACCCTGTGCTTCTGTGGGGGAGGTGCAACTAGAACAAAGCATATGGTGTCAGACAGTGCCCGGGGAATTTCTATAGGAATATAGAGTGGTTCTGCCCAAATGTAACTTCTCAGCAATTCTTGGTCTGTGACCTGGAATCGTGAGTTGAACAGACACTGTTAGTCTTTCAGGTATGAATTGCTGTGAAGGACTTGTTTTATTTTAGAGCACTGAGCAGCTTTTAGCTTGGTTAGGAAAAATGAAATTTTTATAGCTTGTTTTATTACAAATAAGTTCTTCCCTGGTCTACTGTTTATGCCACTGGCACAGGTCAGCCTTAATTTCTATGGCCATAAATAGCTCACGTAGACATAGAAGTGGTAGGACGAAGAGTCTTCTACTTGAAACACTGAGGCTGGATCCCATCTCTGGATAATATGGTATTGATAACAGCCATAAGAAGGAAGATAAAAACCTGCAGAGGTCTGTAAAGAAGTGAAAATGCTTTTCTCAACTGTGCCCATAACGGTGCTTTTTTATATAAATATATGAGGTTACACCATCAAATATTTTTAGAAGCGAATATCATTATATACCTGATTGCCCCTCATTTCCTTGAAGCAATTTCATGAATATCTAACAGGCAGAGCTAGAATAAATAAGTCAATCTCATTTCTGTAGCAGGTCACGTAGATGTACAGATAAATGGAATGTAATGCTTCTGCCTGCTTAATTCCAGATAGCAGGTGCAAGGCACCTATTGAAACTCAGCAGCTTGCAGATCCTCTGGACTGAGCCATCATCAGACTCAAATAGAAATGGTCATGAATAAAGGGAAATAATAACTAAGGGGATCCGAAAAGGCTATTTCTTGCATTTACTTCATGCCCACACAGGTATATCCACGTGAATATTGTCAAGACTTTACTTGGCCATGGAGAAAAGTAAGGAAGAGGAGTAATACAAGAGCCATGATGCTGTGCATTTTGTTGCCACAGAGCAGCAGCATATCGCTGGCCATTGGGCTGTTAATGGTAGAAAAACATAGTGTGTTTAAAAAAAAAATGTATGACAGGAAAATATTGTTATATTAGGACAAGAGTGCCTTTATTCAGAAATATCTCTAAATCTGTAACCTCAACTTTCTTGCATCGATTTTAAATGATTTCGTCATTCTCCAGATTGGAAGTCATCGATCCTAATTTTGGAGATTTCCTTTCAAAATGGAAAATAAGGCACAGAAATCTCCCAGCCATCCACATTGTTCAGGTTTTGACAAATAAAGACCAAGACCTTTTGTTTTAGGATCTTGAGAAAAAACGTTTTTTTCAGTTTATCTTCTTCATGCCTTGAGTGCACATAAAATACCTTGCGCTTCTCACTACAATCGTTATTTCAAGATAAGAAATATGAACAAAAAATTCTGAGGGAACAGCCCAAGTAGCTTGTTGATCCATTACCATTGACTGCGTAAGAACACGCCGTAATCACACCTGACAAATTTCAATTGTAAATGCTGCAGCTGGGTAATTTACAGTTTCTCAGCTGGGTTGACTGAACCCACCCACCTGAGTCCCCAGCCAGTGCATGGGCTATAAGTAAGGATGTGTTTTTCCTTTCTTTTTTCCCCAGGTGATCTTGTGCACTTACCGCCGTACCTTCGGATGGACTTTTTATTGAACCGCGGTGTGCAGGGCGCAAGCAGAGACCTGGGTTTGGGGCAGGCCTGCTTGGAGCCGCAGAAAAGCCGAACCTTGAAGCGCCCCACTGTCCTGGAGCCAATCCCCATGGAGGCGTCCTCCACAAGAGAAGCTCAGTCATGGCAACCTGGTGCTGTGGCAACGTTACCTCAGCGAGAAGGAGCTGAGCTAGGACAGGCTGCCAAAATGAGCAGCTCCCAAGAATCCCTGCTGGACTCACGGGGCCACTTGAAAGGAAACAACCCCTACGCAAAATCGTACACCCTGGTATAACAAAAAGAGCATGGCTGGACAGTGGCTGTAAATATTTACAATGAAAAAAATCCAATGAAAGCTACCTTTTTTTTATTGAATTCCAATATTTATAATTAAAGAAGAAGATTGCCAAAATATTTGACAAAAAAAAAAATTAATATGAGCGACAGACAGTGCAAAGACTCTCTTGCTTTTTTTCTGTCTGAGTGTGACCTTCATCTGACTGGGCATCTGAATTTTTGGGTAAAAGAGTCCAGTTTTCTGATCTTCACAAGCATTTGTGTTTTTACTGATTTTCTACGAAGTGCATGGAGACTTAACTAAAACATTTTAACTGGAAGTTCCATCAGACAAGATTAAAAAGGGAAAAAAATCACTAAAAAAAAATCACCCTATTTGTGAATTCAGCAGGAACATTGATTTCGGAAAACAAAAAGTCTTTCGTCATGTTTTGCACTTTTTTTTTTTAATTAGAAAATGGGTCCTTGATTGTTCTTTTTATTTTGTTGTTAATTAGGATGAGTGATGTCTGTGGAGTGAGGGGACTGGTTTGGTTTTTTTTAATATTAATTTAATGAGACACTCTTTGCATTTTGTCTATGCGAAATAAAAGGGTCTTCTGCCTTTATTTGTGATGTCTGCTTCCATCGCCTTTTGCTATACTTGGTTTTTCCTAAGTGTTGGCTTTCCCTAAGCATTTCGGGACTGTCTTCTGAAATATGTATTCTTGTACTTCAGTCAAAAAAGGCAAGTGGAGTAATGCCTTTCAGAAAACAAATGATTGGCTTCACTCTCCTATAGCTTTTTTGCTACCTGAGGGCAGAGAGCCAGGATAGTGCAAGTGCAACTTCTTCCCCATCAAACTTACCTAGGCACTGCGCTCCCTTCATCTGAAGCCAGGAGGCTTTTGTTGGGTTTTGCTGTATTTTGGATGAGAAGAAATGTGTTGCTGTTATTTGACTTACTCCCCAGGGTTGGTTCTTTAGTCCATTTGAGAGTCATGCGCGCAGAAGTGAGTTGCTTACGTAAGGATTGGCAAAAAAAACCAGCAGCTTTTCCCATAATAGGAGAAAAGGGAGGACAATGTTATTCCAGTTTGAAGACCAATATGCCTTTCTTTAGAGAAAGAAAATCTTCTTACAGGGGAGCTGTCAGCTCATATTACTTTATTCTGTCTTTTGATTACATGAGAAGTAATTCTGCTTGTTTTATACGAAGTACGTATAAATGATTGAATACTCATTTTAACACAGTGTCGGAGCTGTCTTGCTAAGTGCCTTGTTGTGTGTGTTCTGGCTACTTTTTTGTGTCTGGATCAAGAAAACATGGTGTAGGGCATCCCTAATTAGTGATCCTTCATGCTCACGCTGTTCAGTGGTGGTTAGAAATATTAGCCAGGATTTGAAAGCAATAAAACTCATTTAGCTTGAGCATGCTGAGAAACTCATGCAATTTCCCTGGCTGCTGACAGTGTGGGCACCACTAATTCAAACATTTCTGCACCATGCTCCTTTCAGGTTGTTTTAAAATAGAAAAATGCAGTTAGGTATAATTGTTTCATTGCTATTATTATTGCAATTATGTTGCTATAATGGCACTAACTTAGCAAAGTTCTTAAGTGTCTTGAAATGAATCAAGTTGCACTTTCATCCTTAGCTCTGTCAAGCTTAAGCACTACATTTCTGGAAAGTTCTACAGAAGAAGCCAAATGAAGATGTCCTTGAGGTATGTACTTCTTGCAGACTACCACCAAGAGCTGACATCTCACTCAAAGAAGTAAGCAGTTCCCATCTAGTCTATTTTACCAGTATGTTCATAAAACACATTAAATATATAAGAAAAATGAGCAACAAAAACAACAACAAAACCACCAACTTTTGTTTCTGTAAAGAATAATGTAAAAAATGTAAGGATCAACACAAAGTATTTACAGATTTTATGAAAAAAAAAAATGCTTGCGTTGAAAAAAGATTAACTTATTTATTAGCTTTGCTTATTTGTTTTTTCCACAGAGAAAAGATTTCTTAATAAGAAGCAAATCTAGGCATACAGAGAGAAATTTCTCTATATCCAGTATAAAATTCCACAAAAAGCAATTTTTTTTTCATTGGAGATCTGATTTTTAGTTGATCCAATTCTTTTTAACTCCCACAACAGTATTTCCAGCATATTCAGCTTAAGCTGGCTGGAGCATCACTACTGCAGTCACGTACAGAAGCTGGTTTTCTCCATACTGTTCAGAATTTGCATTCCAGGACAATTTCACCTTCAATTCCAGGATGGTTCTTGCTCCCATTATTCCCCTACATTTACATCTGAGTGCTAACCTGCTTTGATTTAAGAGGGCTTTCTCCTCATTTGTGTGAAAGATGCCTGGTGTGCAGTGAAAGCACCTTGGGGAACCCCATCTTCAAAGAATTTGATGGCAGGTCCATGACTGGTTAAAATTGGTTAAACACACACATGGTCCCCTTGGCTTTGAGGCTCTATTGGCTCCTAATTTTCAAAAGAGCAATGGAACTGTAGAGCTAGTCAAGCATGTAACAGAAGCTTGAAATGAATGCCTGTCTTGCTCTCGTCAAGTCAGGGTCTGAAGGTAGCAGCAATCTGTTTTTCCAGATCAGTACAGCTGAGAGCAGTCCACTCTTTGCAGTATGCATTGTTGTGTAGGGACAAGATAAGAAAAAATGCTCCAATGCTCCTCTGCTGGTACCATTTTAATCACATGCCTATAGCAGAACAACCAAAATCCACAGGTCTTATATGTCTACATCCCATCATATGTTATACACACCCATCACATTAAATGCCCTCTTGGAAAATTTACATGGAAACTGGAAAGAAAAAAGCAAGAACAACAAACACAGTTTGCAAGAGCTCGAGATCTCAGAAGTCAAGCACCATCAAGGCAAGCACGTCTTGCATGTAACTGTGACCCTCTCTTAGTCCTAAGGGTGAGAGGAGACTTGCAAACTACTTCAAAAGATGAAATGAAGAGCTAAAATTCTTCTGTGCCTTCTATCTACTAAAATTCACACCTCCTTAGAGAGACTGATTCTTTTTCACGTTATACTTTTCCCTGTGTCTCAACCTCAGCTAACCCTTCCATGATTCACAGATACTAATTAACTTGTCCTTTTTGTCTCAGATGAATTAGCAACTCCCTCACTCTTGCTTTTTCTGAGAACCCTTTTATCCTTCTTTATTCCATTACTGTTTAACTTCAATTTTCTCATTAACACAATTATGTTAAACCCAGTAGTTATTCCCTGTCCTTGTTTTTAGGTATGAGCTTGTTTTTCCTATTCCCAAACAAAGGCAGTTGTGAATCTTTAAAAGTTTGTCTTTTGACTGCTTATTTTTTTAACTAGGTGAGATCCATAGCAGGGTTATTGTAGGTAGCTAAGAGGAGTTAGGATTTATGAGCAAGTTGAGGTATTATTAAACCAAATACTATCAAAAAAATAAAAACGCCAAAACCAGCCATGGACACTAGTTGAGACAACTGGATAGTGCAGAGGAGCTTTGTGCAAGCGGGTTTCCCAGTTTCCCAGGCAGGTGCAGGGTGATGTCCAGCCCCAGCTCGCAGCTGGGTGAATGACAAGAAGTTAATGCCTGGTTCCTTGGTTTAAGTAACCAGGGATAAACGTAAGTAACCTTGGAGGTGATCCATAAAAGCCAGCATGACTTCACCAGGTACAGATCATTCCTGACCAATCTGGTGACCTTTTTTAATGGAGTGATAGCATTGGTGGGCAAAGGAAGGGGAACTGTGTCTACCTGGATTTGTGCAAGACCTTTGACATGGTGGATGCCCCATCCCTGAAGGCATTCAAGGCCAGATTGGATGGGGCCCTGGACAATCTGATGTAGCGTGTGTGGCAACCCTGCCTACAGCAGGAGATTGGAACAGGTTGGTCTTTATGGTCCCTCCCATCCAAAGCCATTCAATGACTCTATGATTCTATTAAATATTTTCAAATTTGAAATCCCAAAACACCTTTTCCTGAACAACCAGACATATACAAAGAGATTTTTTATTGGCTGAGTTTGTTTTTTTGTTGTTGTTATTTTTCTTAATATATGGACACAAAAAATGTGGGATAAATGGAACATCTGGAAAGACATACTCCTCCAGCATGTTGTTAACCTATCTAGGCTGAAAACTATGGGTACTTGGCTTCCTCCGGGCAATAGCCATAGCACCGTTTGCAGACTCCTTGCTTCTTTCCATGGGTGGCAGGAGGCTGTGGGGCTGCTCCTTACTGGCACCAAAAGATCATTGCTTCTGGTGGGAAGCAGAGGTGCCCAACTGGCTTGCTGGGTGACCTGTTCCTGTGTCACACCACCCTCACAGTAAAGAATTTCTCCCTAATATCTGGTCTAAATCTAACCTCATCCAGTTTAAAACCCTTGTTCTCTTGCTACCTGCCCATGTAAAAAGTCCCTCCCCAGCTTTCCTGTAGGCCCCCTTCAGGCACTGGAAGGCTGCTGTGAGGTCCCTTTAGAGCCTTCTCTTCTCCACACTCTCTCAGCCTGCCCTTGTAGGGGAGATACTGCAGCCTCCAATGATCTTCCTGGCACCCCTCTGGACCTGCTCCAACAGCTCCATGTCCTTCTTGTATTAGGGACTCCAGAACTGGACACAGTACTCTAGCTGGGGTCTCACAAGAGCTGGAACAAAGCTTGTTCATAAATGCTCACCAGGATGCTCAGCTGCCTAAAATACTAATCCAGGTACACAGGCTTTAAAATGAACGGTGTCAAGAATATTAGTGAGGGAAGTAATGGAGGAGAGTTCTCTTTTAAGCTAAAAAAATAAAAAACAAAACTATTAAGAACAAAATAAACACGCAGTTTGGACAGCTCCTTCATATTCTTAGCATCAGTCAAGCTATTTTATGTCACAGCAGCTTCTTAACGGGCTTTCATGGCCAGCCACAGGGATGCAACAGTAGAAAAAGAGTGTTTGCAACATTAACTTTCTCTGGCATCCCAAGGGCAAGAGGTGGAGGTACTCACCTCCTCTCCAGGTATAAATATGTCTGTAAATTCTCCAGCAAGAGTTCACATCTGGAGCCAACCCAATACAATCACAGCAAAAGGTGGCAGCTTTCTGCCCAGTGGCAGTGGTTGGGATTAAAATGCACACTTCTCTCTGTGGGATGTCAGAAAATATAAAGAAAAACAACACAGTTCAGACCTTTAGACTCTCAGCACAACACAAAAACAAGATTAAAAACTCACAGATGACCAGTGTCTGACTGCCACCTCCCAACTATCTAGGCAACCAGAGGCATGCAGGAAACCAGGAGCAAACTTGGTCTGTTTTGGAGGTGAGTTATTCTATCCCAAAAGCACCAGGCAGTGATACTTTTTGTGTGTGTGTGAAGGAAAGTATTTGCGGGCTGCAAGGCTCTTCTCTGTGCCAGCTTCTTCACCTCTGGGTAATTGCTCTGACATTAGTAATAGTAAAATTATATGCTTCCATGAGGAAATTTGAATTGAATGTACCTAAATCAATTTGAACATTAAAACACTGAGCTTATACCAGTCTTACCTATAGAACAAATTACATTTAAGCCCCAAGGTCAGGAGCAAAGGGAAAGCTTAATTACAGGTGGTGGCATAATCACACCTGAACCTACATACAAACAGATTAAGCACCAGAAGCCATTTATTTTATTGTAGTATCCTTGCCTGGACTCTAATAAGATTTTTTTCTTTTTAAACGTTAACAGCTTCAGTTGTATGTCATTGTACACCTAAATAAATGAATGGCTGCACTGGCAAGCTACCCTCCACTGAGCAGAAAAGCTCCTCCATTAGTATCTGACATGCTGGGCCATAGCTCCTTGCACTTGTAATTAAATCATCATCCTTGAAGGTGAACCCTTCCCGGTGCTTATAAGCATCATCACCACAGGTGGAGCAGCCCGGCATTGAAAGAATGCAGATGATGAGTGCTGTTAAAAATAACTCTGTGGCTTTCCCATCACTGCAAAGAGAGCTGAGACACAACTTGAAGGAGGGGGTGAAACTCCTTTTGAGGCAGCCTTGACCTGAAGAAGACGAGGAATTTAGAAGCTGGAGAAAAACTAGTGAGCAAGTGATTGCTCACACAACTAGCAGTGTGTAGGGCAGGCCTATGTTCGGGCCTCTCTTGGCTCTGCCCAGGTCAGGTATACATTGCCAAGCCAAACAGGGACTGGGGAGGGGTTGTGAGTCCCTTCTGTTCAGTCTGTCATTTCAGAGACAGCTGTCATTTGTGTTGTAAGAGGATGTCCCTGCACACCTCTTGACAGCATGGTGCAAAGGGAAGGTGCAGGCCACCACCACCATGTCCCATTGCCGTGCCTTCAAGTGTTAAGCTCAGCTGAATTCTCATGCATAGGTATGTACTGGCAGATTGTGGCCTACCCGGGAGACAGTGTTATCCTATGCGGGAGACAACATATTCTAATTATTTTTATAGCTTCTTATTTTATTCTTTCCCCCCTTGCAGCAACTAGTTGAGTTTCTTAATCCATTCAGTACAAACACATGAGTAGAGCCTTTTACAAGGTCAGAGGGAATACTGTGACTTACACTGATTGGGACTAGAAGGAAAGAACAGGACTGGATGGAGTCTGAGTGCTAGAAAGTGCTCAGTATCAGCCTTGAAAGTAAAGGAATCCCATGATTCCCCTTTACAGGCTTGCAAACCACTTTCCAAACACTCCCACAACCAGGAGGTGCTGGGAATTGTGTTTGCTGCATCCTCTCCTGACACAGTACAGCAAAAGCACATCCACTTCCAGGCAGGCACCCTGAGCAGATATGGAGATGGTCAGTGTTTGTTCTCTCAGCAGCATGCAAAGTGATTTTTATAAAAGCTGAAATCATCAACAAGAATATTATCAAAAGATTCCTGCTACTAATTATGGCTTTTCTCAGTAAGGGTTGTTTCGGCATAGCCTGACAATTTGGAGAGGACCCATAGTGGATCCCAAATTTTCATGAGAGCCACTCACTTTCAATAAATGCAGTCTAGTTTCCTGACAGTCTACTCAGCTGGTTCCATATACAGAAGAATTACCTGAACTTGAGGCTCTAAGAACAGATCATTGGCTGAAGAGGGGCTAGACATCCCAGGGTATCCAGCTGCTGGTAGCCTCTTCCTCCTGGATTTAGGGCATAGTGGTGTTTGTGGAGGTTACTGTTGTGCCCTATCTCTGGAGGTGCTCAAAGCCAATTTGGATGGGGCCCTGGGCAGCCTGAGCTGATAGAGCCCATAGCACTGCATTGCTGAGCTGGGAGTTTCAGAAGGCTCCTCCCCACACCAGGACAGAGCCTCACCCTTTAGGTGACTTTGGTAGCATTCCTTCTTTGTCTGGAAGCAGCTGATACCACACCCTACATCAAAACAGGTTGGGAACAGAAAGAAAACATTTGGACTGTTTGGGTTTTTTACTTATAAAATAGAAAACGGCAAGTTTCGGATTTTCTATTCTCCTGGAAAGTTGTGCGTTTCTCTTTTCTGCCCTGGGAGTAAAATAATGGCATTGTCAACATTCTGCCATTATCTGTAGGCCCAAAGAATTCTGGGTCTTATCCTGTGATTATCATGCCTTATCCATTCTACACTTTCTGAAGCAGGGAGCAGGTGGACAGTCATTGGGTCTCAGCAGCATTGATGGAAATAGCTGATACCAAGCCCAGGATTAAAACCCCACACCTAGCTCTTCTGTATTTTCTGCATGCCAGGCCTGAAAGAGGCTGGGAATTTTGTCCTATAGGTTAATGGTTGCTCAGCTGACTATGGAGCTGAACCAGCAGAGAAAACAGCTGGTGCTGATAGGTCTGAACTTATCAGCAAGCTCAAGGTGTGTGGAAAGCATGATATAGCCCAGTACTGAGAGAGGTTTAGGCTAAGAGAAACAGGCAAAGCTTGTAATAAGGAAAGCAAATGGCAGCATTTTTCAGGGATGAAAAATGGCAGAGAACAAGAGCTAACACGTTGGCAAAAATTGTCACAATTTTAAATTCATCGAGTCTCTCCTTATAGACATGTTATGTGCTGCTGATGCATCAAGATGATGCTTGACAGCATAGTTCTTTTTGCAGCTTTAATCAAAATTGAAAACTTCAGCATTTAGTGACACTGGCAGTGTCAAATATTATTGTGGCTCTGATGGGGACATGATGTCGCCTCAAAGATGGCAAGACATTATGTTCAGAGATGTCTGAACTTTTAATCTAATTTTATTCCTACCTAGAAAATAGGACTCGTCTCTAAATAGAGTACAGCAACATTTCTAACACTAGGTGACTAGGAACTCCATATCTTATAAGGAGAAATCTGCTGGTATAATCTTTCATTGGCACATCTACAGCACACATCAGGAGTGTAACCAAATGCCTCTGAAGCTTGATTGCTTTATCCATCCCGCATCACATCTATGAGGAAGGGAAGGCTGTGGGGATCATGTATTTTCTTCAAGGTCACTCAAGGTTTTAATTCAGGGCTTTGTTTAGCTCAACCAAGCTTGGTGGCAGGTTATTTGGAGAGGTTGTGGGGTTTCCATTCTTGGAGGTACTCCAAATTCAAGAAGGCAGCCCTGAGTTGTCTGAGTTTGACCTCACTCTGAGCAGGTATGGGATAATTCCCCAGGTCAGAATTGTTCTGTGATTTACTGGGGAGAAGAACTGCACATGAAGAACCTGGGCTGCAAGGACCAGATTTCCTCTTTATTAATAATAGCAATGCACCAATCCTGAACCTCAGAAGATGAATACTTTCACATTTGAAAAAGAAATCCTGTTTCTCCAGTTCCTCATTTACTTATCTTATGAGACACTGGGGGGAAGCTTCTAGCTTTAGGTTCTCCAAATTTGTTCATATGTGGGCTCTGAAAAAGCAGTTGAAAGTTTGGCCCTCATCTCCCTACACCATAATTTGCTGTGATAAAGGGTGCGGGTAATCGCTGCTTCACCTCACCATGCTCTCATGTGGAGAAACTTGGATATGTTTGAAGGGTGCCTGGACACTGGTGATAGCATTTGTGAAATCAAATGGAAATCATGAAGCCTCCACGGTTTTACATTCAGTTCGAACACAGTGCAGTGAAAACTGCATAAAACATGGGTGCTATAAATGAAAATAGGAAGTAATTTCCTTTTCATGGAAGAAGGAGTGGGCTGGGGAGGTGAAAGATATGGCCTCACGAAGTCAAAACCAATGTCATAATGCATTTAATCATGGAAGAGTAAGTGCCATCAGTTCTGCCAAGGGTATCTAATTCTGGCATTTCCCAACTTCATTCAGTTGGCTTTGCAACCTAGTTATTTTGGAAGCACAGAAACCTTCTGATGTTTTGCTACCCAATGACCGTGTTTGAAAAGAGCATCTGTGATATTCTAATGACTTTCAGATAACTTTTATCTGATGTTTACAACCTGCAGCATACTCTTGGGCCCAAACCTAAATATATGCTGCCTGAAGAAGTGTCAATTTTAAATTCAAAAAAAAAAATTCCTTGCAGTTTTACAATGAAGGATGACAATTACAGAATCACAGAATTGTAGGGGTTGGAAGGGACCTCCAGAGATCATGGAGTCCAACCCCCTGCCAAAGCAGCTCCCTAGCCCAGGTTGCACAGGTAGGCGTCCAGGCGGGTCTGGAACGTCTCCAGAGAAGGAGACTCCACCACCTCTCTGTGCAGCTGTGCCACTGCTCCGTCACTGCACTGGGAAGGAGTTCCCACACATTTGTGCTGAGCTTCCTATGCTTCAGTATGTGGCCATTTCCCCTTGTCCTATCACCACACACTGCTGAGAAGAGTCCAGCATTGTCCCTTTGCCTCCCGGTTCTTAGATATTTATAGACATGGATCAGATCCCCTCTGAGTCTTTTTTCAAGGCTGAACAGACCCAAGTCTCTCAGCTTTTCCTCATAAGGGAGGTGTTCCACACCCTTTATCATCTTTGTGGCCCTCTGCTGGACTCTTTCCAGGAGATCCCTGTCTTTTTTGTACCCAGGAGCTTGGAACTGGAGACAATACTCCAGGTGAGGCCTCACCAGGGCAGAGTAGAGGGGGGGATCCCCTCCCTTGACCTGCTGGCCTCAGAATACTTCAGAATGTTTGAAAACATCTACTGAATCAATACATGTATGTGCATATATATAAATGTTTGTCAAAAAGAAAGAAAGAAAATTCTGAAGACAGTAATTGTAACAAAGTGTGTTACTGTGAAGAAAAACATTTTTTTTAATTGAAATTTTTCCTGTACTTCTAGAAAATGTATCCTTCTTTCTCTACTTAAGTATTTCTAATGGCATTACATTCCATATGTTTGCAGAGGGTCTGTGTGTTTTTACCCTGAGACACTTTTATTCCAATCTTCTTTATTTTTAGAATAGTACTTCTAAGCAGACAGATACAGTCCAGTATTTTCACAAACAAAATGCACTGCCTATATCTGATATCTTCAAGTATAACATTAATCCCTCAAATGGCTGAACAACCACCTTAAAAGAAGATTCTAAAGGACAAAGACACGTACTTCTTTGACGTGCAGTCAAAATGCTTTCCACTCTCAAAGGCAAAACTGTATTTATGGATCCTGTGTTCCATGCCCATAGATGGTGTTGAGGGCAGCCAAGCGAACCTGCTCCTGGTGGCACTCAGGGTCCCTCTGGGGACCAGCAACATCAGGAGTGACTGCTGGCTGCCCTGCTGGTGCCAGCTCCCAAGGTCAGGTACCACTATAGCACAGCAGGGCTGCAGGCTACCATGGTGAAGTCATTTCACCAAAGGCAAAGAACATTGCTACAGGCTGGTGCATACATATGAGATGTTTTTTAGTGCTTTGTTTTTTTGCTTTCCATAAATGCTCATACATATTAAAGGTCACAACCTTTTCTGACATTTCCATTTCTCTTTTCCTGCTGGTGCAGCTTACACATTGAAGCCAAAGTGAAATCCAAATAAGTGTTTATTGAAGTCCTGTGTTTTCTTGGCTACTTCTGAGCCCTGGGTAGTGTTCATGTGGCTGCTCCTAAGTGCTTCTGAAAGCTGGATTTTACCCCAGCCAACCCAAAGAGCATCTGTCAGATGGCAAAAAGCAACTCCTATAAAAATAAGGATGTTACAAAAGACTTAAAGCCACTTGGACATACAGCTTATGAGAATATTCCATGTGTCTAACCCAAATTTACTCCAATTTTCGTGTTTTATGATTTTTATTTATTTATTTATTCGTTACCACGATACTTTTGAGGGGCAGATAGCAGCTTTCCTGGCCTGGAGTTATGATGCAGAGAAGTAATGATTTCTGCAAGCAGGACCCTCCACCAAAAAGCTTCTGCAGGTAGACCTCCCTGCCTCTCTTCCCTGGACCTCAGGGAAGCTGCTGCACAACTTAAACCCACGCTGCCTCCACAACCCCAGGTACCGAAAATGAACACCATTTCTTTTCCAGGTGATGATGATATATCAATGCATATTGCCAAATGCATTTCTCTATTTTTGGTTTTGATTTTGTGCTCTTTGAACAGAGCCCATTTTGTGTCCATGGAAAACCACTGTTACTTCTCTGTCTTGTGTTTGGGTTGCTTTCCCACATTTTACTTGCCAACATTAGCGAATCTGAATTTTTTTCCATTCACCACATGGAAAACTCGTTTGTCCTAGTGCAGTCCCAAACACTGCAATGCTTACATACCACAGCTCCTCTGTTCAGTGACCACATGGGGTCCTGAGATCTCCTTGCACCAGTGGTGACCAAGAAAAGAAGGCTTAGTTAATCTTGTCCATCAGAACATAAAGACCCTTCATTTTCTTAATGGGAAAGTGCACAGGTAATTGTCTTTTTAATTATCACTGCCTGTATCATGGCTGCTGACATAAGGCATGCAGTTATTGTACTTTGGCTGTGTAGAAGAAAAGGGAGGAAGATTCAGAGGATTTTCCATAGCAGTTCAGTTTGGAGGAGCATCTGGACAGCAGCCTGGGAGCAATTCATCAGCTCTGCTAGATGAAGCACAGAAGCCAAAAACCTTTTTTCTTCTGTAAGAGCTAGCTAAAAGTAAACCAGATTCTGCTGGGATGAATTATTAAAAGGAGTTCATTTAACATCACTGTGATCTGGCTTAAGTAAAGACAGGTCAAAGTGGTTTCCCAAATCATACTGACTTCCCTAAGTGTCCTATTATATACTTAGAGGACAAAAAATGTGAGTTTGTCAACAGGAATATATGTTAGAGAAAACCTAACACAAAGCAAACTTCTGGAGAAGGAAAGCAGTTAAATAAAACTCCTGGTGGAAAAAATAAAATAAAATAAAATAAGTAATGTTTTAGTTTTGTTCTAAGTGGTTTAATAAAGTAAAAATGCACTCTGACAGCTCTGTTATACACAAATGCCTGTGGCGCACAAGGATTTGCACCTAGGATCATGGATTCTTCTCTCTATGTGTGTTCAAAGTGCACTTCCATGACAATACGGAGATATGCATATATCCAGCCATATAGACCATCTGTGCTCTTGGGGACCAGAAGTGATTCACTCTCCTTGTCCCTCTCCTGCTCAGGGCCAGCAGTCAATGAGTCAGCACTGCACTGTCACTGTGCAAGTACAATAACAATGGCCTGTCCTTGTGCTAGGAGACAGCAGCTGGAAAACATCAGGAACAGCTCTTTGGAGATTTCAGAGTAAATAGATTCATTAATGTACAGATTTTGTGTGTTCAGCAACTGCTTCATTAAAGGCTACAGGACATACTTAGAATACTGTTGCTTTTTAGTACATGACGAGCAAGTATGAGAATCTACATAAGAATACAGTAGATTAAACTACAAGAAGAAAGATAGCAAATGCTAACATACCAGTCCTAGTAGTGCTGCATCCATTTTCCCTGTACTTCCAGCAGAATTTTTATTTTCTCCAATCATTTCTCTGCAATGCTGTGCAATTCAATTTCCCACAGCCCTATTAGTTTTGTCAGAAAGGTGTTTAACATCTGGTTTTGCAACCATGAGACCTAGATGATTAAACAAAATAAGTATGCCAAAAAAGCCTAGCTCTGTCTCCATAGCAAAGCTCCAGTTAATTTGGTATGGCCAGTATTTTTTTGAATGGGTCTCAGGGGAGAATGTACTGGTGGAACACAGTCCTATTTGCTTTAATAAAAGAATAATGCCATAGAAGAGCTGTAGGACACCTCTTTCCTTTCTCTTCTCTTGTGTTCTGTGATTTGTATGACAATAAATAATAGCTATCTTCAAAACAAGTGACTGGATAAAAGAACATCTGTGAATGCAGTTCATAATTGAGCAGTTTAATAGACAAAATTTACAAATGTAGTACATAAGTTCCACAATGTTGTGTTACTAATAGTATAATGTCCAAAAGGATATCATCCACAATTAAAGATTGAAAGAGATCCCAAATCTCTGTGCAAAATTGTCAGTCAGTGGTAGCACTGGGCTAAACTTCATAGCTCCAGAACTCCAGTGCTGTGAGGAAGTGAAGAGCAGGGCTCCTTTGGCCATTCTGCTCTGCTCCTGGCTCTCCCGGCTCATGTGCTCCATACTGTGCAGAAGCCGAGCTGTGTCTGAACTCACTGTTCCACTTGTGACTGCATGTAGTTGTGCATTTCCATGTAAAAGTGCTGAATTCTCAGCCAAAACTTCATCATTGTGCACAGCAAAGCCAGGATGAGGAAGAGCACCTGAGCCGTGGTCATTAGGATGTGCATGCTGCACTCACATCAGACCTAGGTTGCAGTGTGGCCATGCTGCCTCTTTTATGGCCTCCTGATACACACTGCATCGTGACGTGTCCTGCTGCTGCCACAGACACCACAGCCACACCACTGCACACCTCTAATCTCAGTCTTAAGTGGAGTTAAGTAGCACAGGAGTGTCTAGATTTCTGCAATATTTCTTTGTTACATGAAGAAACACAAAAGAAAAAAAAAAGGAATACAATCTCTACATGAACAAAGTAATATCTCTTCTTTCCATTCTTGTGTAGCCCTACAATATTCTAAAGTTGGCACCATCATTTCCAATGTATTGAAGCTGTCCTTCAGTTTTGTGCAAAGTTCTCTAGTCATAATCTGCTGATTCACACATATGAACTGATGGAGATGTTCTTCATTTCATGATGTGATGGCTGTTCATAGCCATCCAGAATGTGGCTTGTTTATCACATCGCTGTCACCACTGTTGAGATACGGCACCCACATCCCCACTGTGCTCACATCCACTGGTTGGTCTCCATCAGCATTCAGCAAGCATCAGCATATGTCATTATGTGCCATTTTTTCCATATGGAGGAATTCAGTGACACACTTTTGCTTCATACACACCTCCAGGTCAGACCCCATACTGCCCCTCTGCTGCCATCTATCACACAGCAAAAGAATGTACTGCCTTACCAATAGGAAAGCCCAACCTCTACTGCAATCCCACCAGCATCTGCATCTGACTTCATGGGCCAACATCATAAAACAAGAGGCATTACTTTCAGGGCAGCCCTCATAGTATTTTGTAAAGCATTTAGTACTAAGCTCTGTAGTGACCATTTTACTATTATGTTAATTTCTTAAGAATTTTTACTATTTATAACCATGAATATCCTTTGAAATTATCTGCTTTCCATACTAAGGTCAAAGCATGTAAATGTAAAAATACGGTCTTTTTAATTTCCCTAATGGACATGGCAATTTCCTCAACCTCACACAGGATCAGTGTATATGAGTTTTCTAAAAGATTTGCATTTTGCAACTAATCGGAGTGGTTAGTTATGACACAATTACTTCCTAAATGGAAAATGCACATTATTACAAGCGTTCACGTAAGGCTGTGAGCCATTAAAGAGCCCTTTGTTCTACAAATAGAACAGTGCTAACTTTTTGAATTCTTCTTGAAAAGTACTTTTTTTATACAGATGCAAGAGGCCAGAAATTATATACATACTTATACATGACATATGTACTTGTACTTAGGGAAAAAAGAAAAGGGCTAGCCCTTGCTGTTCTGAAGGAGAGCAAGGAAACAGAACCAAGAGATCAAGATCATTTTCTGCCAGGATTTTCAGGATTGCCATTCTCTATCATTTTGAAAAGAATAATCAAATCCCCAAATGAACTTGAATAAAATTGCTTGTTCTTTTCAGCTTGATGGGCTAGTTATTTTTAGTCAGGTTTAGTCACTGGAAACAAGCTCTTTTTTTTTTTTTTTTTTTAAGGACAGAGTTTGCACAGATCTCAAGGATTTTTATACTACTTTAGAAGCATAGGAAAACCACTCTACAGCACTTCTGATGCTTTCAAGGTATTTTAAATGCTTTAACAAAAAACTCCAGAAAACCTCTCCAAGAAATTATGTTCTATCTGTAAGAATTCTAACACTTCTGTTTTAGCAACATTAATGATTTTTTGCTGTTTTTATCCAGTCTAGTACTTTTGTGCTCTACGAGTCAGACTGAGTTTTATTATATGCCAGTAGCAATCAATTTTAGCATATTCAAGGAAAACGCTCAGAAATGTTTTAGGGTTTTGTGAGGGGTTGGGGTTTGGAGTTTTGGTTGTTTTTTAGGCTGATAATTCATGCATCAAACCATGTATGTATGTGGCCTAATGCTGTAAGAGTGGGAGGGTTTCTAATCTGCCAATCACTACAGATAAATATTGCACAGAACTCTTTTATATCCTGCCCTGCACATTTTCCTTCTTCTTTCATATTTTATTTCACTGAGGAAATTTACTTACGAAGGCTTAAGCACCACCACCTGAGGTCTGCTTTGTCTTTCACATAGGCAGGCTGAAAGTGCATGTTTTCTCTCGTTATATGGCTTTTATGACTTAGAAAATGGATATTGCATTCTCAATATGCAATTGATGCATGGTGCACAGATGCAGTGCCTTGGAAAACATTTGCATTGACTATCATGATGCTTTCCTAATTAGATGAGTCTGAATTCAGATCTATTTCCAGCACGGTTTTTACGTCGAACTGCACAACAAATCCAGTTCAACTGGCAGTTTAGCTTACCCAAATGCCATCAACAGAAGTTAGCTGAAATAAATTAAAGAGGCAGTAATGTGCTTGTACCATTAACATTAGCATTTCATGGCCTTTAGCTAACTCAGGCAATAAACAAACTTGAATTGTGAGAAGTTTCCTGTTAATGCGGACAGAAAGATGTCGGATCACTGAAGGCTGATTGCTGCATCTCATCAGGCACCAGCATTTCTTGGGTTTTTTTTTGATGGGGTTTGGCCATGTCCATGAAGTACCTTTCTCTCCAAAAGAGGGTTAAAGGTGAGAAGGAAAGCAAAGAAAGGTAAAATTGAGGATGGACATCAAAGAAACTCTGCTTTCCAATAAGCTGTTGTAACAAGTAGTTGAATAGCTGTGGCTATTATAGTGTTCCTTCCTAAATTACTGATTGGAGTGACAGAGGCTTGCTGACAGATAACTAGCTGGCATGGTCTGTGATTAAAGGTTTTTTTCCTCCAGTCACCCTTCAGCGGGGAGCTCATGTGAAACAGAGGCTGAAGAGAGAGTGAGAAGATCACTGTTAGGATTGCTACGTTTTCTCTTATCATTCTAATCTTTTCGTCTTTGCTGGAAGCAAAAATGTTTTTGAGTGCCTGAAGTTGCATATATAAGATACAGCATAATTTTAACTGCTGCCTCAAGTTAGTTTCCTAGAGCTACAGACAGGCATGGATGTTAAATCAGAAGAGCTGAGTACTCAGCAGCCCACCTCGTTGAAGACCAGCTGGTGCTGAATGAAAACAGCTCCTCTAAAAATGATCCATCTTGGAAAGATGAATGATTTTACCTGGTGATTAATGCTATGGCTTTATCAAGTAGCCAAGCAGAAAGGAAAGGACAAGTAGTAGCAGCCACAGAAGTGATAAGAGAACACAATGGTAGAAAAAAGTGTTGCCAAAAGCTTAGATGAGATGGGATCAGCTGAGGGGACAAGAGAGGGGGTTAAAGGAAAAAAAATCTTACCTTTGCAGAAGTACAAACTGTACTGAACTGCTATAACTGTTTATTTTTTTCTCTTTGAGGAATGTGGATTGTTTCAAGCATTTGGACTGAAGAATTATTTTAGAATGATAAAGGATAAAAATAGAGTTGCTTAAATAGGTGCATTCTATGCTCTCTCAGCAACCACATATTGGAGCCTTTCACAAAGGTTAAGGAAAGAAGGGAGCTGCTTTCTGCCAGGTTGAAGCAGATTCCCTTCCCCAAATTTGATTTTGAGTGAATAGGTAACATGTTTGCCTCAGACAAAAAGCCTCTAGCAGATGGGAGCAGGTGACAGTGGATGTGAGTTTTATGGCACTCTGTTGCCTGTGGGTTGCACATTTAACAACAACAACAAAAAAATCCAATCAGAGAAAACACTTCTAGTCAATAAGAGCTCCTAAAAGACAAAACAGAATTGCACTTTTAAAATCTGAATGCTTCCCAGGAGCACTGTATGGAAGAGTAACTACACCTACGCCACCTTGAAGGACCAACTTTATTTTAATTACGTGCCACCTGAGCAAGGAGAAGGACAAACCAACAATGCTGCTGCAATGGCTCATTCTACACTATATGTCAAAAACTGGCCTTCCATCCCAGTGTTATCTTTTTGGTGGACCCCTTAGCACAGATGGAGCACTGAGCTTTGTAGGCTGCCATCCAGGCTCTGCCACCTTAAAGAGTGGAGCCCAAGCTGGTGAAGGTGTGCCATAACACACTGCTGAGGTTGTGACTGGAGGGGACCACAACCAGTCCGTGGTTCTGGAAAGGGAAGTGGGATCCTTTGGGACCAAGCACAGCAGGAACTGTGTGGACAGCTGCAGGAAGTAAGTGCCCTCCAAGCACTGTGGATAGGGAGTTCCTTTAGTTGTGCAGGTAGACAACTTCAAAACCTGACAGAGATGTGCAGAGACCTGGGACACCAGAGAATGAGTGTGAGAGCCTCCACTACTTCCTGAACCTCTGAGCTGGCTGCCACACTCTGCTTCTTTTCCCCCAGAATCATGCCATTATCTAAACGTGCTAACACAAAAAAAAGTTTACATGTGCACTGTTGCCACCAAAAGATCTCCAGCTTTTGCAATGTATATACTGTGCCTTGAACCACCACAAGAATCACGATTATAAAATAAAAAAAAAAAAAGATTAATTATATTCCAGATTTTTGCAGATTATCTACACACCTGCTAACTCTATCCTGGCAGGCTGGGCTAGGTTTGCTCTGCTGTTTTGCTGTAGCTTAGTATTTGATGATCAGTTTATTCCATGAATATTTTCCAGGCAGTAAATAATAGCTATAAGTGGCAAAGCATCTGGAGCCATTTGTTAATCCAACACACAAAGGAAGCAAAACAGTCAGTATGACCACAGACTAATTTTGAGACTCAGCTTGATTTATGTCGGCTGGTGAAACTACATCCTTTCACGCACTGTGACTGTAAAAGTAACTGCAGTTGTAATGATCCATCAATGAGTCAAACTATATCTCCAAAAAGAAGAGTTACTCTTTGCAGTGAGTATATAAATGATATTGCATGGCTGAGGAGAATAGCCACCAGCTTCAGCAGAAGCCATTTCTAGTTCCCTGACACAGTAGTGAACTGCATGGGCTGACTGCAAAGCAACCTGCAGAGTAGTTCACAGGATTTGGTCTAATACAACTTGTGAGAATAACAGCCTAGAAACTATTTTTCTAGCTTAGAAATGTGGAGATACAGAAGAGGACGTGGCTGACACAGAATAAAAATATAGCATGGAATGGAGAGCGTGCTTACTCTCATGAATAATTAGACAATGACAGAAGATCATTTTCCAAGACTTTTCATGCCTTGAAAAGATAGAACTTGATAGGAAGTACTTTTCATGTATATAAGCTCCATTTTCAGCTGAAGTAGCAAAGACTAATTCTGAAGTGTAATGTTTATTTTTCTGTGATGATTCAATCTAAAACAATATCAAACTGTTTCTGAACTGTGTCTCATGGTATGCAATTAGTTGGAAGAGGAATAGGTTTTCGTAAGTCTATCCAAAGCGAATCATTTCTAGTCATAGATATGAGAGATAGAATGCTAAAAAATGCCTGCAGCTTGACAATATATCACAACGTCCAGCTGGTTACACTGAAATTAACTTTGGAAGCATCCATTTGCCTTCAGTCTAGTAGTAAGGTCAATTAATGAATGCTTGTTTAGCTCATGCACTCCAACAATAGGAGAGCATGCTTTCACTAAGACATCAGTTAAACTCTAAAGCCCATAGGATAGAAGGGTTCAGCCACATTTCCCTATCTATCAGCAGACTGATCATGTCTGCCTTGACCATGGGGAATTTTTGAGAATACTCAGCTCTGCACATGAAAGAATAAAGAAACCTAAAATGTTCAACAGATATTACAAATTATGTTTTTATATTCATTTACATTTGCTGTCATAATTCTTAAGCCTCCTGAAGATGGTGGAGTTGCAGTGAAACCTGCTTTTTTGAATACAGTATCACTAAAAAACTACAACAATCTTAAAACGAGAACAGTCTCATCCCTCATGTGCTGAGTTCTGGCGTTATGCATTAGCTGAAGGGTAAATTACAACAAAGAACAGATGACAGCTTACTTGCTCGTTACTGTAACCATTCCCTTAAAAATAAAAAGTAGAATCATCAAATTCAGTGTTGCATATTTGTTGTCAAGTAGTTGCATTTACATTTTTATTTCTGAGAGGAAAACTTGTATTTGTTGAAGGGAAAATGACTTCAGCAAGGTGCAAAAGAGGGAATTCTGATTGATTCATGCTTGTATAATGTACAATGTGAACTGAAATATTAAGTTAAACCTATATGTTTGGTGGGGTGAGCACAGGGAACCCTGTATTGTAAGTGGTCTTGTTCTGTTTTTAAATATTTTTAATTTTCAAAATTCTAGCTTTTTCTCACTCTTAATTCTCAAGGTATTTATTGTATAAATTCCTAAGCCAAATGCATTAGCAGAAAGGCAACCTTGCAAGATTGCAGAAATATGCTAAGTATTAAATCCCTTAAGGCTTAGGCTTCACTCACACATGCAAAGAAGTTTCAAATGATTATGAAATACAAAAATGTACTACAATTTTATCAAATTTGCATAATATTAAAAAAATATGATTTGAAGTTTATAAAAGCTGTGAATTTCACACAGACACAGAAAATTTCAGAAGAAAAAATCCCAGGATGCTAATGGAACCATTTCTTCTGAGATACCCTTTGTTTTCATGCTGTCCCTTTCATGCTGATTCCCTGAGGAGACACTGTGATAGCAGCAGCACCCAAACCTGACTCAGTGCTGGAGGTGAGGCCGCAGAGCACAGAACAGAGGACAAAGCCCCTCCCTTCACCTAGGAACAGTGCTGGGCCTGGGGCACCCCCAGGAATAGTTGTCCCTTTTGGCTCCATGGCACACTGCTTGCTCAGATACAGCTTAATTAGTAGTCATTCAAGTCCTACAGCCAGGTCATTTAACAAAACATTGAAGAGAGCTGGACCTCAAATGAAGCCTTGCAGAATCCCACTGGTGAATGGTCTCCAAGTTGGTGTAACCACATTTACTAGAAGTTTTTGAGATTGACCCTTCAGTCTATTGTTCAACCATAGCATTATACATTTCATTTCACTGAAAGTAATCCCTCCTATTTATTTCCATGGAAACTACAACTGATACAAAGAGCAAAATAACACTACTTGAAACAGTAGATTCTCAGCCACAAAAAACAGTTTGTCAGTACAATAACTGATTGTACTTTCAGCTTTGCATTTTTGACAGCTATGAACAGGATCCTGCATGACACACCTGTAAATACCTGCACAAGAGGAAGTGATCCATTATTGCTGTCACCATGGCGGAGATTCATCACCTACAGCCCCACCTGCTCACATCCACTGTTTGATCTCCATAAACGTTCAACAAGTTTAAATGAATATCAGTGGGTGCCATTTTTTAATGTTTTAATAAATGAATAATGACATAGAAGAGCTTTAGGACACCTCTTCTTCTCTCCTCTTGTGTTCTGTGATTTGCATGACAGTAAATAATAGCTATCATCAAAAGAAGTGACTGGATAAAAGAACATTTGTAAATGCAGTTAATAATTGAGCTGTTTAATAGACAAAATTTACAAATGCTGTACTTAAAGGCAGCTCCACAGTGCTGTGTTATTAATAGTGTAACATCCAAAAAGATATCATCCACAATTAAAGACTGCAAGAGATCCCAAAAATCTCTGTGTGAAATTGTCACAGTCAGTGGTAGCAGTGGGCTGAACCTCATAGCTCCAGAACTCAGAAACAATGAATTACTGATAAATTTGTTTTAGAAGCAACTCAGGTGGTAGTAAAACAAGGTGCCTACAGGACTTGTCCACGTGCATCCATGCTGATCACTGAGAATATCATGAAAAATCTTCAGTTAATTTTCACTGCTGTCTTCAGTAAGTCCCAACCATCTTCATGACTTGGAGGGAAAAGCCTTTGCCCGCCAGCAGAAAGAATCAGATCTACAGACCATCCATCACAGTTCAGTGTTTAGATTGTGCTGTGCCACTGCTGAAGCTGGCTTCATCCAACTCAAGACTCAAGTTGTCCAAGTCATCCAGCTGCCACCCAAGCAGGAGAGGGTTCTCATGGAGGGGGTGGTCAGCTTGAGGAAGAGCATCCAAGCCATGGCCATTAGGATGTGCATGCTGCACTCACCACAGACCTAGGCCGCAGTGCGGCAATGCTGCCTCTTTTATGACCTCCTGATACACACTGCATTGTGATTTGTCCTGCTGCTGTCACAGACACTGCAGCCACACCACTGCACTCCTCTAATCTCAGTCTTAAGTGGAGTTAAGTAGCACAGGAGTGTCTAGATTTCTGCAATATTCTTTGTTACATGAAGAAATACAAAGTAATCACAGAATCACAGAATTATAGGAGTGGGACAGTACCTCTAGAGACCCTCGACTCCAGTCCTCTGGTAAAGCAGGTTCCCTGCAGCAGGTTACATAAGTGTCCAAATTCATCTTGAATACCTCCAGAGATGGAGATCACACCACTTCCCAGGACAGCCTGTTCCAATGCTCTGTCACCTACCCAGTCAGTGATGATATCATAGAATGTTACCAGTTGAGTCAAGTAGAATATGATTTCCCCTTGGTGAAGCCATGTTGACTACTCTCAATAAACTTCTTCTCTGTAATTGCTTGTAGACAGCACCCAGAACAAGTTGCTCCATCAAGTTGCAGAGATGGAAGTGAAGTTGACTGAAAAGATAAAAAGAATACAGTATCTATATGAATAAGTGATGTAATATCTATATCAGAAATATCTTCTGAAATACGTGTAAGATATCTTCTTCTTATGTTTCTGAGACTAATCCTATCAGACGCATTGCTGAAAAGATTGAGGTAGTTTTCTGAAATAATAATAGCAATAACTCATACAGTTTTGGGTTTTTGCATTTCTCATTTCAAGACAGGTCCTACACATGAACTGAAACAGATAGTAAACTCAAATAATTGCCTTGTTTTTCAAGGAAAAAAGCATTTGACACTTTACAGATCTATGGTGACTTGTGCAGTCTTTTTCTGAGGACAGAAGGGAAGTTGATATCTCATTTACGAAGAGTCTGTATTTTAATCTTCAAATGGTGTTCTTATTTGTTTTGATACATACGAAAAATTGTACACAAATGCTTTACATGTGTGATGAGCTTGTTTGGGCTTGTTTTTTTTTTCCTTTTTCTATTGCATGGATTCAAACATAGCAGACTAACTGAGGTATATGAAAGTATACAGGTACACAGTAGAAAAATGCAAAACATTTATGTAAGAAGATTCTTAGGGCTGCAAAGAACATCAGCACATTCTTTCACTCCCACTTTTGCTTTTTGTGATCCCAAATGCCTCAGCCAGATGCCAAGGCAAACAGATCAGCCACCCGTTCCTCTCACTATTCCTCTCCAGGAATTCAATTAGAGAAAAAGACTGCCTAGTGAATATACTTCCCATTAGCTTCTCCTGGACCTCAGAGCTCAAATTCATTTGTAAAGCAGAAATAACCCACACAGGAGGGTTCTTAAAAGAGTAATTTCTTTAAAAGGTCACACGTGCACTTTTGAAAGAATTGAACACCTGTGCTAAAGGAGTTGTCAGAGCTCTTACATGAAACGCAGGTTTTGCAGGCATCAAAATATAAAATCTAAATGTGTTTGTCTTTCAGAACTTTTATTTATTTGTTTGTTTGTTTTTGTAATGTACACATTTGTACCTACATTATGTATAGCTAAATATGGCAGTTGGATATGATGGCTGGAAACTCCCCTCAAACTTAATTAACTCCTATCCAGCATCTTCATAAATTGGTCATTTGTCCATAAAAGAGAGCTGAAAATAACATCTCCTCTAAGTCACAGTTCAGTTAATGATCTTACACAGATACTACTGGAAGGTCTGAAGTTAAATGCCACAGTTAAGGAAAGGTGTTACCCCTTGTTTCTTCCTAATTCAACTTCACTAAATGTAACAATTCCAAGACAAAAGGTGACAGCTCGAGCCCAGCACCCAGAAGAAATCCAAGCTGGTTTGTTTTTTTTGCATTACTGAAGTACAAGGACAGTCATCCAACAGATTGCCAATAAAATTTGAAAAGGTTTCTCCTCTAATTAGTACTTTTTTTTTTTTTTTTCCAGGAGAAAAAGTACTTTCTACATGATGCTGGAAGCTATAAAACAACATCAGCAACAACAAAACACACAACAGAGCCCAGTGACCAATACTAGCTTCTTATATGGGCAATGTGGCTGTTACCCAAGTAAGAAGCAATACACTTTTCTGAAACTTCAGCAGAATGCAAGGCCTCTCATGTTGCAGCGGATGGCAAACTAATACAATTATTTTGCTGTAGAAGGTATTTAGAATGAAATCTCACTTAGATCTATTAATTTGTTTGATTTTATGTAGCTGAGAAACAGATTTCTTTCAAGTATTGGTCACAGAAGCACAATGTCAAGCTGTAGCTCTCTTTCCTTCTTTTCATGCTAGAGGAGAAAGAATATATGAGAATTATCTATTTCCCAAGATTTCCAATTGATATTTGACTATAGAACAAATATCCCTAAATCACTATGAAATGAAGTCTTAAAATTCCTGGGTTATATAATAACCTAATTTCCTCACTAAATGTAATGCTTTTAGTATCATTCTCTAGTTTCTCTTTTTTTCCAAGTTAGGTGAAAACTTAGGTCTTTGCTGTCTACCTCCACTGCCTGGCCTCTGTTACTGAGGGATTTATTAGATGCATTTCCAAGTCTGCATTAGCAGTGACTAAGTTTATTAAGTATTTACATCTGGTATCACATAAGCATGTCTAACATAAGCACTGCTGGAGTAAATGTATGTGCTATATAAATAACGAAGGAATAATGGATTGGATCAGCTCCATCTGGAAATGGGTTAAACTCTTTGATATCCCAGGCAGGAGCTCTTTCTAAAGGACTAAACCAATACGAATTTCTCACTGCAGAAAGTGGCTGGATACTTTGACAGCTGTGCTGGAAGACAGATCACTGCAGCCGCCAAAGTGTGCGGCAGGACCTTAATAGGCAATGGGTGAGTGTGGTTCACCCTCCAGAAAAAGGGATTTCAGTGCCAGAAGAAGCTGGGTTGTTTGGAGCAGATACAACCCATTCAATCCTGTCACTCTGAAGGATCTATTTCTTCTGACACCTGCCTTGGGGTTGGATCCAATTGATCATGGAAGGTCATGGCGGTGTTCCTTTTGGTACCCCTTTTTTTGCCATTACAGTGGCAGAAAAAAACAAAAACAAAAAAACAAAAAAACTTGTTGCAAACATCCATATACACATACATGTGTGTATGTTGTAGTGGAAATGCTGAGTCACAGCCTGAAACAGTGATTGAGCACCTAGTGGGAAGGCAGAACGAATCCAGGGGAGTTCACCTGCATGCAATGCACCTGAGTGACCAGAAAGGGTGGAGACAGAATCGATCCCTTCCCAGACCTCATTTAAGGGCTGGCAGTATAGATGAGGGTATCTTGCTGGATATCCCTGCCTCCTAGAAGTCTTCTGTGGGTAAGCAGTTTTAATTCTTTTGTTTCTAGATTAACAGCTGCTGCATTTGGGTTTGTTCTCATTTGTTGTAGCCTAGCTCCACTATTATTGCTGTACTTTCCATCACATTATAGCACTATGTATGTATATGTAAATATTTGAAAGCTCTATTTCATTTCTAGTATATGATGTGAAATGACGTTTAAAAAAAAAAAAAAGCAGACTAATTTTTAGATAGTGGAAATTTAATGAGCAAAAATCATGGGCAGAATGATTGGGGGATGTGATGGTCAATGTATAGCTAGCCAAATTCAGCTTAGAGCTCTTTAATCATCAGGGCTATAGGAGCAATTTTGAACACAGCAGTAAGGAGATGAGGAGTGAGTTTATACAGGCATGAGGATTACCAGATTGCTGCACTCTTTGTTTTTATCAGACATCTCACATCCTTCTTGCACTTTGCAATCATAGAAAGAACTGTTCAGTAGCTGTACCGTAGCGGTGCTGTTTGCATCTGTGAAGAATTATGGGCACTATTGTTTTGGTTGTGCACAGTTCACATTTTCAAGCTTTCTTTGAAGCTGTGTGAACTGGAAAATGCAGGTTCTGTCTGTGGTTATATGATTTCTGCAGCTGGGTTTCTTGTCCTGGACAGGATCCATCAAAATATGCTTCAAATAATTTTAGTGGAGCTTTTCCCAGCCTCACAAATTGGGAGCTCTCAAGGGAAAGAGCAGGTCTGAGATTAATTCCAACAGCAGTGAGGCAAATATCTGATCTATAATATTAGCTCTTTCTCAAGTGTATACTTGCAGGTACATTTTGCACAACTGCTAATAGGTGCAGGTTTTCATTTTTGATGCCACAGAGGTATCAAGAAACCAATCAGACAGCATTTTGTCCTCATTTATAAATGAGTGGCTAATAACTAGAAGTTGGTACAAATTAAATCGGACTGATTTTGCTCTAGTTGAGAGCTTGGTAATAACACTGAAATGCAGTATGAAGAGAGGTGTTGTTCAGCCTCCCTGCTTGTCAGAAAATTCATCCATCACAAAATTGATGCACCTGAATATAGCACACTTATACAGTCTGAGAAAGATCTTCAAAAGCACCCATGAGATTAAAGTGCATAAGTACTGATGACTTCAAATGGTACTTACTTTTATGAATGTCAACCCCTGAGACTACAGTAAATTTAATAACATAAAATACTGCTCAAATTCCTACCTAGCTCTATGTAAGCTTGACAGGTCTTGTGAAATCTGACTTATTCTATAAGGGGAAAACAAAAAAGTCTGGGTTTTGTTAGTATTATTGAACTGGAAAATAACAGAATAATGTTTAGCTTATGGTCGATAATGCAGGTAACCATAGCTGCTAACAGCAGACAACAGGTGTAAATCAACAGGTGGGTTTATGTCTGAGAGGAGGCAAGTGGAGGGAGTTAATTTACCTGGACTAATCATCTCACGTAGCAGATATTACTGCTGACAGAGCACAGGAAAATGGATTCACAAGAGGGAATAGCATAGCCTAAAGCATGCAAACAAAAGTAAACACTGATTTGCATCAGAGTCCTCAGCCTATTTTCTAAAAATAATAATGTTGATTCCAGCAACCCAAGCAAGCCTTATGGGTAGTGTATCAAGAGAAGAGCTATTCATCTGATAATTTTTTAGCAAGAAATAGCAGGAAAATGCAAAGGGAATGAAATTTGGCTGTTAGGACAAAGAAAAAGCAACGCAAATGAGTGCCTATACATGCTGAAATGGCTCAGGCACTCCACAGAAGTTTTCCAGTAGCTGAGAAATCAAGTTTCTGTGTAACTGTCTCCCTTGACTATGTGGTTTTGTATTCTCAAGATACAATGTTTTTTTTTTTTTTTTTTTTTTTCAGTGGCATTCTGCAAGCATTAAATCTATCACCTACATATTGTCAGCTATTTCCAAGGCAGAGAGTTGGGGCTTGCCAGAATTGGTAAGTGGGTTGCTGCTCTGAGAATTGCAAAGGGTGTTGGGAGATACCTTCAAGGTTTTCTGATGAATATCCATTTCAGTGAAGCAATTCATTCCCCACACAAACATTCTGTGATCTGTTTTGTTATCAATAAAGTCTTGCTGTGTGGGATCACATCACCAAAGCTGCTTCTCAAGGGAGGCTGAGGAGCCCTTGGCTGATGGGACCCATCTGCACATGGGTTGTCAACCTATGCTGTTTTATCCAAGAGTAAGAAGGGGCTGTTGGTAGGCTCTGTATTGTCTAATTCTACTTAACATTACCCCCACCTTTTGCTGTAACCCTCAGCCCAACCCCATGCTAAATGTGCAACATGGTGGCATGTGGTGCAAATGCAACTCGAGGGCAGACACAGTGTAAGTGCAGGTCAGACCTGTTCTCCAGTTTTCCTGCTTTCCTGTGTATAAGCTACACACTTGTGGTACGTTTGAGCTCAAGCTCTGACTGTGTGTTGGCACTGAAGGAATGCTGTGTGGATGAAGAAGTGACATTCAGTATCTTGTACTTGTTTCATCAAAGTCTGTTTCTATTCTGGCAAAAATGTTACTTGGGGATTTTTCTTCTCACTGGATGCTTTCAGGATTTTTCTTATTCTTTTACATTTTTCTTTGTTGCTAGCCTTAAACTGGAAGCCTTGGCAGCTCTAAGCTATGAATATTATTGAATATTGCTTATTTAATTTAGTCGTGTTGACGGCAAAGCCTGCAGAGTTTCAATTGCAATGCACAGCACAAATTCAGGATAATGGACTTTTAATTCACATAAAAGGCACTAACTCATGTACATATGTAATAATGAAGAATGTGGTGGTGCTTCTATCATGCTAAGAAAATTACCTCTATGGAAAAGCGTTCCTTTTTATAGTTAAAAGAACATTTACTTCTTTTGTATAAAAGAATATGGAATATGGTGCATAATTAATGTTTTCTCCTTGTGTGCATCCGCATGGCATAAACAGAGAAGCTAATCATCTTTTTGCTATGCAGGAGATGTCAATAAGCTGGAGTTTGTGCTCTATTCTATTGAAGTCCCAGTCAATAACCTATCTCTCAATAAACGCAGGTCTAATGTCTGTTGAGATGCGAGTTACTGCTGAGGGGAAAATGACTTCTGTGTTTACCTACCTCCAAAATGTGCTTTATCCCTTTTCATTTGCCAGATAAAAACAATTGATTGCCTTAACTTATCCACTGCAAAGGAAAAAAACATCTATGATCAGGGGACTATTGACAACAGAAGAATTCTAGTGGAAAGAAAATTACCTTTCCATCTTAAGTAACGATTTTAATTTCATCAAACACAATGTCTTTAAATTCCCTTTTAAATCCAAATGCATGAGATGTTTCACAGATTCTCCTGGGACTGTATGTACCATATGTCAGAGGAAAGTTTGGAGGGCAAATTGCAGGATGACTGATCAAACACTGATATTTTTATTTTTAACTCTAACACAGAATTTACACAGCACACCTGTGATTTCTATAAGCCTGCCAATTGCCTTGCATAAATTGAAATGCATTGCAGTGCCTCAGTGATGTTGCCCAGGTTTCCCCTAAAGTCAACTCTGTGTCCTTTAGGTTCCCGTAACTGCATGGGAAATATCAAAGTAATTCATTATATGAGGAAAAGAGTGAGTGGGGGATTAAATACTTCAGCTCTTCAGCATCAGGCAGCCAGCTCCCTTCCCTGTCACTGTTTTCCCCCTCCACACACCCTTCTTCTGTAGCTCTCTACCCACATTCTCTGCCTCCTCCTTGCTGCATTATATTTGTCTCCTCCACCTTTTCTATATCCCTTTCCACTATAGAAACTCTCTCCTCTCAGCCATGCCACCATGCTTTGCCACTGTTTCCCACCACTGCATCCATGTCTCCAATCATTGTAGCCCAGGAAGTGGTAGTTGCTGTTGGAACCACTCACTACTTTAAGGAACTGTACTGATTCAGTCACCCTGTGGCCACTCAACCAACATGTCTGGTGGTGGTGCTTATTTCTGAGCTGCATGGTGTTTTGGCAGTAAAGCTTGCCTGCTTGGGTTAGGGAACTTCCCAGCTAGGCAAGCACATGTGTGCTCATTAGGTTATCAAGTCATCCTTCAAGCTAGTGCTACCTCAGGGCTGTGATGAGTTTCAAGTAATTGTTTGGGAGTCTCAGAGGGGGAAGAAAAATAAAAAATGAAAATCCATATCCCTATGGAGATGACCCATGTAACTCAAATTATATTTAAGTGGAGACCAAACACATTTTCTCATGTCTGGCTTGAAGGCAGCCAGTGCTCTTCAGGATGTGACCACCAAGGTTTCTGGTGCCAAAAGCAGCCAGCTTTATACAATAACTGGGCTTGGCCACACCACGCGAAGGATTATAGTTTTGCCCGTATTTTTTCTGTCCAGTTCTGGACTCCCCTGTACAAAATACCCAAGGCTCTCCATAAAAGAGTCCAGCAGATAGCTATGAAAATAATAAAGGGTGTGGAAAACCACTCTTGTGAGGAAAGGCCTAGAGATCTGGGTTTGTTCAACCTTGAAAAAAGAAGACTCAGAGGGGATCTGATCCATGTCTATAAATACTTAAGGAGTGGGAAGCAAAAGGATGAGGCTGGATTCTTCTCAGCAGTGTGTGGCAACAAGACAAGGGGAAATGGTCACAAATGCACAGATGTGCATGAGAGCTTCTTCCCAGCGCAGTGACGGAGCAGTGGCACAGCTGCACAGAGAGGTGGTGGAGTCTCCTTCTCTGGAGACGTTCCAGACCCGCCTGGACGCCTACCTGTGCAACCTGGGCTAGGGAGCTGCTGTGGCAGGGGGTTGGACTCCATGACCTCTAGGGGTCCCTTCCAGCCCCTGTGGTTCTGTGATGTTGCACAAAGAAATATTTCCTTGTGGCTCATGTGTATGTATGAGCTGTTTTAATGCTTAAGTGGAGAAATGTCCCAAAGTTATGCAGATGCATCCATGTTTCCTGTGCTGTAATTATAATTATTTTCATCATAATTTTTCATTATTGCCACTATATTGTGGGTTATTTTTACATATCACTCAATGTGATATAATTAATTAATAATTGATTAAATGTGGACGTGACTCCCAAGAAGAAAAGGAGTGATATCACTTTGCCAAAAACTCTGGACTAAGTTCAGAATGTCACTGTGCTTTGTGCTCTTGATGTGTCATCTCCTCATGCTTCCTCCCTCTGTCACATTAGTCCTGAAGTCCTCAGTGGGAATATTTATGGTGGAAACTACTACTAGATGTGAGTAATAGCATCGGTTTGACTTTGCATTAAATGATAATGCACTGAGAAGGGGCAGAAGTCCTCAGGCTTATTTCAAGGCCTATTTTTAGATAAGATATTCAGACATTTCTTATCAAATAAATGGACATCACAAGTAAAGGCAAGCTACCTTTTTAGAATAAAATAGGAATTCATTTAAACCTTTTCTAAGCTTTCAAAAAAGGTAGATTTAGAGATCATTGAAGCCTCTGCACCTGATTGTAATAATTTATTAATGGGAAAGAAAAAAGTGTAAAAAAAAAAAAAAGGCTGAACCAGTTACAGTTCCTAACCAATTTGCATAAGGACGTCTATGTGGATTTCTGTATCGTTCTCATATTGCAGAGGTGCAGTGGGACCACGAAGTTAAAGGTGTTTTACAGTCAGTAAAAAAAATCTTTAAAAAATCTCTTTAAAAAATGTGATATTCATATAAAGAAAGGGAAAGACTAGGCAGAGAGATCACAGAGAGGCTCCGGATTCCTGGGAAATGATGTTTTGGCTCTAAGCCAACAAAATAATGCTGTCACAGAAAATGCCAAAAGCCATGTAAATTTTCAGTAAGGGGATTGTTGCTTGTAAAATAGTCAAGATGATTATTCTGCTGTGCTTGACGTTGGTTAAGTCTAATTTGGATGGCTGCATTTCACTTCAGGCACACAGATTAATTGGCAGAGTTCAAAGGAAAATAACAAAGATGATTAAAAGGTTTGAAAAAAGGAGGCCTACAAGATAAGGTTAGGAAAAGTGGGTATAGGTGATTTGGAACAAATGAAGTGGCAGGAGGGAAGATTTGGGTTAAGTATAAACAAACTTGAAAGCTTTAAGTAAAGTTCAGCCACAGAGCGAGCTGTCAGGGAGGGTTTTAGACTCACCACTGCTAGAGATACTAAAAGGCAGAAGACCATCTGTCAGGCAGAGTTCAGGGATAATTAAAAAAAGTAGTGTCTCAATTCAGAGTTTGGACTAAATAGCCCACTTATGGCTGGATTTTAATAGATTTGAAGTGGCGTGGCTACTTTTTTTTACATTTGCACTGTGAAGATTGTCTTTATCACATAAAACAGTGCAAGACAATTATGTTGATTACAGATGGGTAAGGATATGTGGATTTTAGTATTTATGATGAATAGATATCTAATGTTAATTTAACCACACTAACACCTTCTGGTTTTCTCCATCATGCTTTGAACATGTGTATTGTGTACACCTTAAAGATGATATAGACAAAAATAAGAATTTATTTAGGTTAATACATTTGTCCAATCCTTCATTATTGCAAGGAAATAACGGGCAAGTCCAGACCTGGGACCTAGGGTTTGTGATTACCACATTCACAGAGATTTTAGATTGGGTTAGAATTGAGAGGTAAATTGTTGATAATGTGTATAAAAGAATGACTGCATTGTCCTACAGTTTTGGCACTGAGATAACACCGGAGCCCAAGCATCTCTTTCAGCTTCACAGCAAACTACTGACTTTCAGCAGACACACAGAATCACAGAATTGTAGGGGTTGGAAGAGACCTACTAGAGATTGAGTCCAACCCCCCTAGCAACCTTGCTCAAGTGGTGTCCTGTGATGATACAGCTGTATTGCCATGACTTTATTCTGGCACATTCTTCCACAGCTGCCTAAAAAGTCATCTGGCAGGTAATAACTGAGGGTTGCAGAGTGCACCTAAGATACCTCTGAGATGCCTACACAAGAACACCACCATCTAGGGCTGGATATGTGCCACTGCCACATCCCTACCACGAGGCATTATGCAGCCTGGCTGAGTACTATTTCCCCCCTCTTTTATACATATCCCTCAAGCTTTGGCTTTCATGACTGATAAGTTGCAACACACTCCAGCTGGTCTTCTGAGGTAGACAAGCAGGGACCATGACTGTAAGGAATGCTTCTGGCCTTGCTTGGGAATGCCTCCACTCTGCTGTGCTTTCCCCCAGTATCCAATGGACCTTGGACCAGTGTTGGGGAATGCTACATGAAGGTAAGATTCACTGGAGTGCGTATATAACTTTTGATGATGGTTTTCTTTGAAAAGGCTTTGCTTCTTTACAGTGTTATCCTTAAAAAAGGAGAAAATGTGAGGGTTTGCTATGAGGGGCATGGACATGGTGTCCATTCAGTGGCCCCCAGACTCCTGATTTTGAGAGTACTTAGATTCCATTGTCCAACCACATCAGTGCTAAGTGCAGTGACATGGCTACGACAGAGTATGTGGCACGTTGAGGAGAAGGTGGCAGAGAGCGTCTGCAGATACAAATGAAACAACAAATTACCTGAGCAGAATAAAAAACACCTTCAGATGACTCAGGGAGTTTCAGTAGAGATTTCTTTTTTTTTTTTTTAATTTCTTTCCCAAGCACGCTCCTCTTTTTGCTCCAATCATTTACTGCCACCCTCCACTTCATACTGCTGTAAATGTTTTATTGACATATTTGCACAGCTGCACATGGCTACTGCACTTCAGAACAGTTTGCAGAAGGTTGTTGTACAAGCTGAGGTATTTCTATTGGGCTGAAACAGATTTCTCAGCTGCTGTTAACATCCCACAAGAAGGCCTGGTAGAAATGCTGTCCTACCCAGTGAGGAACTCGTTATATGCTGCCCAGGCCTATTTAGAGTGGTCTCTGCAATCACTAAGGGCATAAGATACAGCATCCACAACTAGTCTGGGTCCCACTGTCCCCAGAGAGCTGGATGCTGCTCCTCTTCCTTACAACTGTTCTCAGGATGGTGTTAGTGTATTAAGGACATATGATGGCATAACATGGCTTCTCTAGAGCTACCTAATACAGCCTTCATAAAATCCCTAAACCCTTCTAGAACCCCTTCTAAAATTTGTTAATTCGCCACAGCTTATTTCCCTGGAAGTGAGGCCAGTGTGAGGGAAGGGTTAGCCAAAACAGCTGCTCTTTTATGAGCCCATCTAGAAGATTCAGGTGAACCTCACTGATTCCCAGCAGTCTGTTATTATTCATTTTGTCAGTCTACTATAAGCTCTGCCATCCTAATGTCTCAGTTTGACAATGAGTTTCTCGGGTTGATAAACTATTAAAAAAGAAAAAACAAAACAACCCTACTGTGGGAGCCTCTGCTATTAGTGTTAATACAAGATAAATTTCTGCTTTCTGCAAGACCTCAGGTTCCCCACTACCCTACAGAGCCCTACCGGTCTGAGAAGGGTTCAAAGAAAGTTATAACTGCAAGATGCACACCAGCTTTTGGCTTCCCTCTCTGCATTTAGGTTGATAGCATTCACGTCCTTTGTTTTTTTCCTCATTTGGGCATTCTTGTTCCTTTTGATGTTCCTTTCTCTGCTTCTAATAGACTCCTTCATTATTTAGCTTTACAGGTTACTTTCACAGTCTGGGCAATTATGTGAACAAGAGACTTCAAATGCTCAGGTAATTGTTCTGGTCATCCAAGCATAGGTTATTCTCTTTTGGGACAATCTGATACGTAATTTGGAGCAGAAACAGATGTGTGTGGGTGTACGTGTTGGGAGTCGTAACCCTGTTTTCTATAATACATACTGTTCCAAGAGATTTTTAGTGTTACCTACAGGAAGTGATGGGACTTCAGCACAGATATCCATCTAAATTAAATACTGCTTTTCGTGACTTGGTCACTCCCAACTATGTTATGTCAGTTAACTAGAAAGCTTGGTGAGTGTCTGGAAGTTGAAGACTCAAATTAATACCTACAACGTGTGAATGTACTCTCTTTTCCCTATGTTAGTGAAATTCATGGTGGGAACAAACTCCTTCCCTCACCTCAGTGATACCCGGGTAGGTCTTAGAAAGGTATGAATTAGTAATAAGAAAGGAAATTAAAAATTGCCATCTTGGCTATGCACAAAGGGTGAAAAGCAAGACTTGGGAGCAAGAAAGCTTTCTTCTTTCGGGAATATGAACTGAATGTGTGATGCAAGCATTTTCATAAAAAGGGCACTGTCTGACAAGGGCAGCCACCATCAATACCAACAGGGTATGAACTCACTATTTCCTCATTACATTTCACTGTATTTTAAGACTGTACTTATAAGATGCGCTCTAAACTTTGCTTTAAAGAGTAGACCTGATATTAAAAGAAATATAATTCATTTACAACAGCCCTTGCTGCTGTGCTCCAATAACGTAATTGCTTTCATTGTGTCCCAACCATATGATTATTCCTGTTGTGTAGGAAATTTAAGTCCAAGGAATGTCAGATCAAATATAAAAGCCTAGTGCTTACCCATAGCTTTTATTCAATTAAGTAGCTATTACAGAGCTCATGCTATTTCACATAACATAAGGTTGAACGCAAATGTAGTCCCTTATTACAGACACATGTTCATCTAAACAAAATGACACCAACACAATCCAAACCCATTACAGTTTTTCAGTTATTACACTAAGGTGATCATTAGATGGTGAGCAGTCCCTGTGAATGGTAAAGGGGAAAAACAGGAGCCTCTGTAAGCTACGGTTTGAACACAGCAACAGTATTGTTTGAAGTTTATCTGCAAAATTCCTAAGCACAGGGAATCAATGCTTCTCCTGGAGCAGAAGCACTCAGCTGTAGCTCAAAGAACTCTGACTTAACAAGTGGTATGCAGTAGTATGTCATGCACACAGCCGGGGTCTGACACAGGCAAAGGCAGCATCTGAGCAGCATTTAGGAACTTATCCTTGAACTGAGATCTAAAATGTCCTGTCCATTGCTGCCCAGTCTTGCTGTGCTTATTGAACTCCTCACGTTGTCTCTGCACATTGCTTCTGCATTGCACACAGGATCCACAAGACTTCCTCTGCCCTGTATTTCTGAGGGCTCCTCCTAATAAGCATGGTACTAGAGCTCCTATTGCGTGCCATCACATTTTAGCTTCTCACTAAATTGCTGCCCAGCACCATAAGTTCCTAAACCTGTATAGGAAAAAAAAAAAAAACTGATGGCCTTCCTTCTGCAGCCTTGCAGTCTGGCTTTCATTCACAGCTTTGAACCTGTTCAGTATTGCTGGTCCAAGGGGATCTCATGGGAATCGATTGCCAGCAGCGTGAGATCTTCACCTTCCCTCCGTTCCTATCCCTCAGCAGTAGCTTCCAGTTTATGTGAGAGGAATGATGATCTGTCCTCTATCATGCTGTGGCAGGTGGGAGAGTAGACAGAGCTGGGAATTACACCTAAGCCTCTCACACCTGAAGCAGTCTCAGTTCCAGCCTGTTCAGCTAAGGGTAGGCAGGCTGCCACCTCTAAGCACACCTGCCTCCGTCAGCCTGGAGGTGAGGATCATGCTGCTTTCTTGGAGAACTGCTGCAAACACCAACCCTTCTGAAACACTTCTGTCTCTAATTTCCACAGGGATGAAAAGTCTGCTGGAACCTTTACACCTGTTGATGAAACTGAGAAGAGGGCGGGATTTTTGTCACAGCTCTGTGTAGTGAATACCCTGGTTGCTCCATCTAAATAGCTCAGTTTTCTGACTACAAGAAACCATTTCTGAACTTTCCCTGTGTCCCATACAGGCTGCTAATTTCTGATCAAGTCTGAAGCCAGGCAAGATTTTTACTCAGGTTTAACCTGAAGATGGTCTGTTGCTCTTTTACAGTAGGGAGAAAATAAAAACTGTCCCAATATAGAAATACCATTGTGGCTTTTTTCTATTAATAAAAAACTGGGCTAATGCAGTGATAGAGGGTTCCATGCGAAATCACTTCAAATTGCAAATAGTGTTAGATGGAGACAGGGAGTCTGTTATGATGTACTCATCAAACACTATAAATAATATGAAATAGAGAAGAGGCACAGAAATTGTTACTGGCTAGATGGAGAGTGAATAGAGTACAGAGGGTCAGCTTCTATTAAAAAAAAATAATAAAGAAAACAACTCTTGAAGACTCCTGAAATTGGATTTCCTTTTTTTCTTTTCCTCCATAACAGTCAATGTGGTCCAAGCTGGACTTTATCATTCCAACAGGAAGGACAATTTCCCCACTTAAGCCACTTTACTGGCATAATTGCAAGACAAAAATAAACGTCCATGGCTTCCTACACCTCCTGTCAGTTTCTGTCTGCAACTTTTTACTTTAAGCTTATTATGAGAAGGGGATTTTATTGTTACATTTGGCTGGCAGCTGGAATTCTCCAAATGAGGTAAGCAGGGCTGAGGCACATGCTTTCATCCCTCAGCAAAAATCTTGCAACATACGGTGCTGTTATGTCCCCAAGCTTTAAGTGAAGAGGAAAATAGGCATCTGGGCTGGGTTCATTTGTAACGCTGCGCTTGCTAGATTTATATGGAAAGACAGATGAAGGCAGACACTTTAATTACTTCACCCTAGCTTTTTATTACAACATCAAGTAAAATGGTGAGTTACAGAGGATAATGGGTGTGAAACACCTGGGATGAAGTCACACACAAGCTTATAGTTTGTTATCTGCCAATAGGGCTTTAAATATTGACCATTTCTGTACATGCATCTTTGTGATAATTCTGATTTTCTTGATAAATCATTTCAGGGTTACTCTGCTTTCAGCTATGAGGTAGCTACTAGGACTGGGACCCCGCTTTTTTCTTCTGGAATTTCCTGAACTGGGACTGTATCGCCACGGCCGCCCGCTCTGTCTCTGGCGCATCCATGTCTATGTCAAATTCTTCTTGAACTTTCTTTTGTCCATCTGCCCAAAGAAAGCAAAAGAAAACATCAATACATTTTTCAAACAGATATAATCATTGGACAGCACACATGAAACACCCTCTCTCCTCCACATACACAGCCATGATGATGGGGAGCATATTAAGAAAAATAATTCTAGAGCCAGTTTTGGCTAACACAGCTGAATCCATCCCTTTCCCAAAACAGCAGCATCTGTGACAGCCTGTTTATAGCTATTCACTGAGAAGTGATATGCAAGCAGTGCTCAAAAGTCATTACACAACAACCTGACATACGAGGAAGTCCTCTTCTGCCTGAGTAATTAACACTGAGGGGCTGAGGGACCCTCCTGTGCTTCCAGGAGGCAGAAGTTACTCAATTCTCCATGTTTCCTTCAGAACAAAGGCACCTTAAAATATTTTAAAATAGAGATGAAGATCCTGTTCCTATCCCATGACTGGTGTTAATAAGAAGAGATATTACTTCCTAAGTCTGATTTCCATCCTTTTCACTTGTTTCCTGCCTAATCCCTCTCAGCACTTACTGCTCTTCCCCACTGAATCATTTACGTTCAATCTCTCGTTTTGCCACTGTCACTCTCCAAAGGCTTTGTTATTGCCTTTCAGACCTGATCCTTGGCTTCTTGCCTTCCTTTATTCCCATTCTTCGGCTTCAGTTCAATTACATTAGGTCTCCACACAGACACAGCCCGGCTGACTTTGCTGAATTTTGTTTCATCCAATCACAGCTTGTAAGTGCAGCTGTAGGAAAACTCCTGCCCTCTTTGCAATGCTAACTCTTATCTGCCTGGACTAACAAAGTGAGAACACACACTCACTCCACTAACCTCATCATATCACTGAGATTCTCTGCTCTGTAATGTTAGTTGTTTGTTGAACTCACGTGCATCGTTCTGTCTCAGTCCCGCAGTGACTTTGTGAACTCAGCAATCAGAAAATGAAAACTGATTTGCTTGTCCATATGTCAGAACTTCTCCATTAGTAAGATCCTGTTAACTAAAGCTATTCTGAAGAGGAGAGTATCACTCACAGAGGAATATTCTTGATATATTTTAACAAAAATTTTACACACTAATAATGAAATGATCACTTAGTTAATCAGTTCTGAAATCAGTAAGGCTACGTGCCCCAGGTCCTATCACTGTCACAGAGAACAGAGCTCAGTGCTGCCTCTCCACTCCCTGTGGAGCTGGAGCTGCCATCAGGCCTCTCCTTCAATTTAATGTCATTTACAGACTTACTGAGTATACCTTCCAGACCTGTACCTGAGTTATTAACAAAAACGCAGATGAGAATTGGCCCTAAAATGGATCCCTACAGAATCCCCATGGTGACTGGCTGCCAGCTATTTTACTCTAACCCTCTGAGCCCAAACCTTCAGTGAAGTACTCACCCATCACATTATGGTTTTGTCTGGACATATGTTGGACATGTTGTCCAGAAGGATACTGTGAGGAACAATTGCATCAAAATCTTAACTAAAATCCAAAAAGATAACATCAACTAGTTTCCCCTGGTCAACTAGGTGGGTAACTTTGCAGTAAAGGAAATGAAGTTTGTTAAACAAGACTTTCCCTTTGTGAACCCATGTTGGCTGTTAACCAGTGACTGCACTGTCATTCAAGTGTTTTTCTATAACTCCCAGAATAATCTCCACAGTTTAACCAGGCATTGAAATTAGACTGACGGGCCTGTAAATAGCAGGGCGTTCTTTCCATCTCTTCTTGAAAACTCAATGTTTGCCAGCTGCCGGTTAATTGATATCTCTCCAGATTCCCAAGACCATAGAAAAATAATTGAGAGGTCTCACAGTGACATCAGTCAGCTGTTTAAGCACCCTGGGATGAATCCCATTGAGCCACACAGACTTATGTGCATTCACCTGTAGCCACAAATCCCACACAGGTTCAAGGTTTACTGGGAGTTTTATACCATTACTGCAGCCATGGTCCTCCAACTCTGTAACCCCCAGAGCCCACCGTCAGTGCTGAAGACAGGCAAAGAAGGCATCAAATATCTCTGCTTTATCTATGTCCCTGTTTGTTTATTTTAAAAAATACCCCTTTTGGTATCCCTCTCAGTACTGGCCAGCTTCAACCGTAATTGAGATTTGGCCACACAGTATTTTTTCCCTACAATAATGAATAGCATCTCTGCAGTGCTGCCAGATTGCACAACTTCACTTCCACTGGATTAGTTGACACAATCGGTAACACTTAATGGAATCTGGCTTGTACAACCCACATCCTACAACAATCTTAACACTATGTTAACTTGCAGTAGTGACTCAGCAATCTTACCAATATTTATTGCCAGAAAAGAAAAGAAAAGAAAAGAAAAGAAAAGAAAAGAAAAGAAAAGAAAAGAAAAGAAAAGAAAAGAAAAGAAAAGAAAAGAAAAGAAAAGAAAAGAAAAGAAAAGAAAAGAAAAGAAAAGAAAAGAAAAGAAAAGAAAAGAAAAGAAAAGAAAAGAAAAGAAAAGAAAAGAAAAGAAAAGAAAAGAAAAGAAAAGAAAAGAAAAGAAAAGAAAAGAAAAGAAAACCAATTCAGCATACATGAAGATCCATTTTACTTCTTTCTATTTTCATACCCATTCTTATTGAAATGAAAACCAAAATCTATAATGAATTCTTTCTGCACCTCTATTTTTCAGTCAATAAATAGAAATGTTTGGACCAACTGTTTTCAGCCATGATTTAGACTTGCAGATTAGAAAATCAGAAAGGTTCAAAATAAAAGATATTTTAAAGGGTAATTAAGACTTCCATTGCTTGCTAATGGGTGGTACAGAAATACACAGATGATTCATGTACTTTATAATGAAACATGCGTACCATCTATATACAATGCATAACATATCTGTGATTTCTTTCTCCCTATGTCTATCCTTATCTTTCTATTTTTCATGTACATGTGTATCCACATTTGAATACACAGAGAGTATACATGAATATATATAGAAATACACAGACATATTTGTTTAAAGATTTTTAAGTCTTGTGTTAAACTGAAAAGAGCTAAATGGGGTATTCCATAAAAGCTGGGAATGAGATTGTCTTGCAGTTATCCCCCAAACAGTTTCTATTGATGTCTGTCAAAACACAGACACTTTAACAGATGGATTGTTGATCTGGAGAGAGAACGTAATGCTGCACCTCCTTCAGTTTTGTCTGTGCTAAAGGAAAAATATTTTAGATTTTAGCTTGAGTTGCCTTACTAAAAGTAGCCTAATGATTGGATCACACGCCACTCGGACCACTGCTTTTGTTTTGCTGGTTGGTTAGCATTAAAAGTAGGAGTTAACATGACCACTTAATCACAGTGAAAACCTAACCTATACATAGGACCTGTACAGCTTACAGATGACCTTATTGCACCAGTATGAGAGACAAAGCTTTTTTGTACTTTTTCTACTATATATGTACCTATGCCACGCTAGCTTTATCCATTAATATTGCTCGCACATGTGAAACATTCAAGTTTGAATGCTCAAATCAGTGAACTGAATGCATATCCACACAAGTGTCCTTCTTTCATTCACTGACTCCCATGCCTAGCTTTTCTTTCATAAGGAATAACCAGCTTGGAAGTGATCTGCAAACCCAGATAATTTTCTCTCTCAGCAGGCCAGGAAGCTCTTGCACAGAGTGTACAATTTGACTTTGAATATAGTTCTAAATTCCCTCTCCCCCCTGTCATACAAACAATTTTGTTGGTATCTACGCTTTCTAGACTAATTTAGGTATAGATTTTTCCACATGGGTACCACAGGATCTTTGGTCATCTTTCACTGGCCAACATGAGGGGTCTGTCTCAGTAGATTTCAATTCACAAAGGACTCATGATTTTGAGGTGTTTGGAAATCAGAATCAGTAGAGTCACCAAGTGTACCAGCTGGGTTCACCAGCTAGGATCACCACCAACAGGGGAGGGGAAAAGAACAATCTCATCATGGCCATGTATCATCTCAGGCAAATCTGAGCTGGGACAGAATGAACTGCTTAGTGAACAGCATTGACTTCTTGATAACTTCTGTCATCATCATGCTCAGCACCAGGTTGGCATTACAGACTAACTTCACAGGCCTAAAGACCTGCACAATCCAAACTTTACTTCAGTATATCAATAGTCATCTCAGCAGGAGAGCCTGAAACTGCATCTAATTAGCTCTTTTCCAAATCTAAAATCCTGAAAACTCATTTCACATTGTTGCAATTGAAAAAGTTCTACTTATTCAATTTCCAGATGAAACATTAGAAAGTTATCTCTGTAATCTGCTGCAGTGCCTCATGAGCCTTTGCAAACACTGGATGGATAATGAAACTGCCAGAAAACACAGAAAACAATAAAATCTAACACATTAAAATCTGCCCAGACAACTCTAGTGAAGCATGGTGTAAGTGTAATTATTCACAAATATGCCTTCAGCAATTTCTTTCATTTACTTTTTTAGTACAAAGAAAAATGAATTACAACAGCATTGGCAAAAACAGAACATTGTTGATTCCCTATGGGCCAAAAACCTAAAAAGTCTGCTGTGGCCTTTGAACAAAGAGGCAATAGACTAACGTTTCCTAGATGTGTTCATTGAAAGATAAAAGCTGGTTAGCTGGATTTGGAGGAAAAGAAGACTCATTTTTTATTGTCAGAATTTCTCTATCCACCAGATGAAGTAGTTTGCTTGTCACTGACTGGAAAAACATTCAGCATGAAAAACTGCATGGGCTGGAGTCTCTAATTTCATGTCTTTAAGTGCTATCCTCCACCCCTGCTCACCCAGCCCACATTCAATGGGAATTATGGGACTCTACTGAAGATGGAATATACTCAGAAAGAATACTGCTTTTTTCAGAGGGTAAACTGCAGCATTTAGAAAAAGGCTAAATGAAATGTGGGACAGAATCACAGTGCTCCATGGCATGCTGGAAGCAGTATTTTGCCTTAGGCAGGATCATTACCTCCCACAGTTCAAAAGATTGTTCAAGCTGTAACAGTCTTTATGCCACCCTGATCCCAAGCTATTACACCAGTCTGTCCAACGAGGCAGAACAGTCTCTAATTAAGGAGGACAAAAACAGGCAGAAATCTCACAGATGTTGACATTCATGTGGAGCATTACCTTTATATTACAAGAACTGTCATTTTTTTTCTGACTAGACTGCACAAAGAAAACAGACAGAGAAAACATATGGGTGCTTAGGTGTATGGACAGTCACATTTTAGTCCATATAACTGCCAATTTGAAAGTCAAGAGATGATACAACCATTCTTTCTCCTCTGTATTCAACTGAGAAGTGAGGAAGAGAAAGACGAGGTCTTGTCTTCTCATGGAAGGAAAAAAGAAGGAAGAGCTAGGGGATTCAACCTTGTCTTTTCTTTCTCTGCAAGATGAGGAAAAAAAATGCTTAAACTGATCTTATGATTGATAAAAGGAAACGATATATTTCTCAGCACTAAAGTACCCCCAGCCACTTACCAAGGCCACATAACCGAGCAATTGGCTCTGAGCCTTTGTTTCAGTCACCCAGCTGCTCCCAAGGAGACTTACTTCACACAGCATCTGAACAGATGGGATTGCTAACGGAGTGGATGTTGCCCAAGCCCAGCAGAAAAAAAAGGGAAAGTAGCTGACATTGCCTCATTATACTTATTTATTTTCTAACCCATTATTTTGCTGAATAAAAAGTCAAATAGAGGTCTCTCTGAGATCATCAGCTCAGCAACTGCAGTTTGCTGTACTCTGTGATATCAGGAACAAACATCTCCCAGATTCTTCAGCATTGTACTGGTTCCATGACCTCACTAGCTTAGCATGAACAGCTTGTGATTGTTGAGACAGGATGCTGTGAGGGCTGTGCCTCAGTATCCCTCCAGTGATGGGATCTCTCTTCCATATGAAGAGTCTGTTACGGCACAGTGGGCTGATGACAGCTCATTAGCAAAGAACATATGCATTCTGAGGTACAGATCTCCATGTTATTGCTGGGGTGCTGATGTACTAAACAAAGACTGGAATGTTATAGGCCTTTGCATTAGCTCTGTCTGCCTCCCGAGCTAAATCTCTTGGCAATTACTTCTTTCACATGCATGTTTCTGGTGTCAGTATCCAAAGCTAAGTAAGTTTGGTCAAACTTGATGGAGTAGTTGAAAGCCATTGGCTCTAGTCATATTAGTGGCACATCTCTAGTTTGGTGGCCACTTCCAGAAGACCTGAATCCCCGTGAGACTTATAATTAATTTCTATGCCAACATAGTAGCATAATGCCAACACTGTACCAGTCCTATGTGGAATTACCTCAGTGTGAGCTTTGTGGCCTCATCATCTCCTCAGCTGCAATAAGCACAATCCCATCAGTCCTCCAAGCAGCAACCACTGGACTGTGCAAGATAGCAATGCTGCTTTCTTCACCTTCCTAACTGTGTCTACACAATAGTGCACCACTAACTGACTCACAGAGATAATGCAACTCAAAGGTTCAGCTGCTATACCTATTAAGGACAGAAATTAGCTTAAGAATAACACAATGCTTTTCCTTCCTACTTATTAAAAATGCTTCAGGGTGATGCACGCATTTCTTGGCAAGGAATGCATCATTACATTTGCTCTTGTTTCTGCATTTCATAATGAACTCAGACATTTAAGCACCACTTTCCAAAGTCAAAAGCTGTCTGTTCTGTCTGTATCAGCAAAGAGGCACTTAATGGTAGGGGCAGTTATGGGCTTATACAAAGGTGTTAATTTTCCATGGCCAGTTATTTGAAGATGGGAGGTGATGGAGAAATGCTGTGTACACACAGCAATAATTTATGAAACCAAAGAGCAAACCTTGAAGCACAGTAAGGTCCTGTGACTTCACAAGCACAGTGTGAAGCAAAATAAAGGTTATTATTAGTGATCAGATCAAATGTAACAGCTATTTTTATTTGAACCACACTAACCATCCCCTTGATATTACCCAAAACATGCTAGAAAAGAATTAACACCTTCCGACTACACTGTAAATTACAATTTTTTTATAAAGATGACTTCATTAGAAAATCAGGATCCTTTCTTGTTCAAATTGACCTTTGCTTTTGTAATGCAGTGCTTTCAGTCATCTAATTCAAAAGACTAGTTTTGCTGTATAAAATAGTGGTGGTTCTCACATGAATTTAAAAATGTTATTTCAGTGTGAGGTTTCTGAAGAGTCTGATTCATCTTTTTTTTCCTAATTGTAACAATGTGAGAGAGCAGAAATAATTTTTTCTGATATTCAGTGAAGTACAACAAAACTATGTACGTAGTGGGGTAAAATATAATGAAACCAAAATGAATTGTAATAAAATTTAACTTAAAAAAATAGCATTTTCAAGTAATTCATAGCCAAAATAAAGGTAGATCGATTTTGCTCAACAAGTAATACAGAAAAAAATATTGTTTTTCTTTAAGTGGAAGTATTATTTAAGCAATCATTTCTCATCTCCAAAATAATTTATGTATCAATTAAAGACCTTTCAAATGTCTTACAAATGCATACCTGATGCACGGATAGGTAGGTACGTGTTAATGGGGGATCTACAAGCTATTCTGGCTATGAAACTACAAGGCATAATTCACATCTCCATGGGGAGACTAAACTCTGTGGAAGTTTAACTATCTACAGAACAAATTAAAATGGATGTTTCAGCTGTATATTCTCATCTCTTGATAACTAAATCTGCACCCGAGGAACGCTAGACTGACTTCTAAAGCCAACAGAAATCTCTGGCATCTAAAAGGAACTGGTGCTGTGGTCAAAGAGAGGGCACAGTCATGATCCTGTGTCACCACAGAATGATAACCTACCAGCAGGCATCCCTATGATCTGCCCCAAGTACCATCCTTAAGAAAGCAAGCCATGACCTTCCTTACAATCTCAATCCAAAATTATGTGAGTGTCTGCAAGAATGCGATCCCCAATGTTCCAGACAAGTTTTAAATGGGAATTGTTATGATGTGTTTTTAATTTCCTGTGCAATTTCCAGTTCTCCTATCTTCACTCAACACTGTGCCTTTAAACAGCTTTGCTGTGGAAAGAGCTGCATTTCAGCAGCGCGTGAAGCAAACCATCCTCTTGCCTCGCTAGTCAAACGCTTGATTAATATATGATTAGTTACTTTCCTATTATGGTAGCATTCAGGCACTCTAAGTCATAGATGGGAACCCTAATGTGGTAGGCACTTACAAATGCAGAATAATAAATTCTCTCCCCTCCACAGCTCCTCAGTTCTCTGACCTTTGCAAAAGTGTCCTCAGCTGCAAATGTTTAAAATAAAGGCTGGAGAACAGCCCGAAGGCTGCCACCCAGGCTGTGACTACACCAGCAAAACTCACAGGGCCACAGTATGGCTTAGTCACTGTTTACAGCTTCTCTAGAGCATGAAATAGTGGTACAACTGGCATGGCTGGGGCTGTGCCAGACAGCCCTCTGCCAGGTAACGCCTGACTTTTATGGTCAGATGGCATGGCCAGCATCTCTTCTTTGTGGGCAGGGGAGATGTTAACACCCAGGTTTTTTTGCAGGAAGGATAGTTTAGCCCCATTGATGCAAACCATACTGTGCCACTTTACATCCAAGTCAGTGAAAAGACACTAACCCATTTTATTTTCTAATAGAGATGTAGCCTCCAGCCTTTCAAAATGCTTTGTAGCTCTAGACCACTGGGAACCAATTCGAAATGAGTTGGCACATGCTATTAATTACGTGAATACCAATGGTACCTGAGAGCTCTTGCAAAGAAAATGCAAAAGAAGACTGTTCATCCTCAAATGTGATGCTGCTTTCCTTGTGTTGCATAGCAGTGGCACATTCCAGGAATGTTAATCTTTATCACCTCTCTCTCTCTGCAGTTTATAAGGTTAGCTAAGGATTAAGCTCGGAGAAATGGCAGTGATCACAATATGCCGCACAGAAGTAGCAAAAAAGGGGGCTTAAATTCACATACTGCTAAAGTAAGATAAACTGAGGAAGATGGCACAGGTTACAGAAGAAAAGCTGTCAATCAGAAAAAGGAGAAGAGTCAATCAAAAGAGCCATGATAGAGAGTTAGAACGTGTTTCTCTTCACACAAAAACAAAGGAAGAGGCCAAATTTGCTCAGCTTATCTTCAGAGTGTAAAATTAGGGCAATTTCTAGGCATCATCGTACACCAGCAGAACTCTGTTAGCAACTAATGAGAGCTCTATTTTAAGTTTTCAGAGCTGAGGTGGCTCATCCCATCCCAGGAGTTGCTCAGTGCCAGGTTGGATGGGGCCCTGGGCTGCCTGAACTGATGTTAGGGCAGCCCTGCCCATGGCAGGGGTTAGGGCTGGGTGGGCTTTGAGGTCCCTTCCAAGATAAGCCATTCTGTGATTCTATGAATACATGAGAGCTTGGAAAATCACAATAAGAAAAGATTCTCTTATAAAATCCATTACCTTGTTTATAAAGAATTTAACTGCGCACTCAGAAGAAGACAGCATAAGGCATAAGAACCCCGAGCTTCGCCATTCAGCATTACACAGTTAAAGAGTCATTTCAATACCTCCATATCCCCTGTCTTATCACATGGTATCTATAAATGCCTTGTAAATTAGATTGTCGGTAAGAGGCATTTACTTTACTGCACAGATTAAATGCAAAAGAAATAAATTATGTCCAAACACGGCAACTTCTATTTGGATAAATATAAGCACTTCTGTGTGTTGGTAATAGGATAAATACTTTGGTATAGCCCCGCCATGAGAAAGCCACTGCTTTAATACAAGTCTGTACAGTGTTAACATTCTGTGTTACACACCAGTTTGGGAGTAGTTGGGGAAGCAGCTGGGCTACTCTCCAAGTCCTGCAGCTACAAGTGGATCTGGTCATAAAAATAACCAGGGAGGCATTTGGTGTCCCTTGAAGACAGAACAAAATGGATCTTGGGATACCTGATCCAGCCCACAGACTAAGCTGAACAATCTTATTCCAAGAGGCATTTTTAGGGATATACATTCCTAAATTTGCCAGAAGGGTTTGTCGTTCCTCCATAAAACCAAACACATCCCATCATTAGAGCCCCAGAGATGTGATCAATGTAAACCCAAGTCTCCTGTAGTAGGTCCAGGGTCACAGACTAAGCGAAGACCAGTGTGCCCTGATAGGCATCAGTTCGTCAAGAAACTTGAGCTTCTGCTGACTTTCACCATTACCCACCAGTAGGTCTTGAACCCTCCAGCATCAGTTGGATTTGTAACTTCAGTTCCACTGTCCACAAATACAATCACTACAATACTGGATTGATGCAGTCCAGCCCCAAGTAGTCTTCTGTTAAATATGCTGTGTAGTGAAAGTCTCTCACTAAAGAGATAGCATTTACATTCCTCTGACTCCTGAAAGCTGCTGCTCTCAGATGTAGCTCTCCAAGACAAAGCAAAGCAATTCCGTTGCAGGAATGTACTAGGAAATTTCCACTGTTTGCTTTTGCTTGGGCTGTTGTCTGATCAGAATTGTTAATTTGAGTTTACTACGTCTCCGCTGAACACAGAAAATCACATTATATGTTTATTTCCCCTGCAGGCTGGTCTGCTTACATTTCTAAAGAAGAGGGGCACCTCAAGAGAATGTAAAACAGAAAGAGTAGTAAGGGGAAACAAACTGAGATACTGTGGCAATATGGCTCTGAAAGGATGAGAAGGAATTATATGCTGCAGGGTGTTGTAAGTATATTAAGGGTTGTCTTGCCCAACAGCCGTTTGGAAAGCTTTGTTGTTATATATCATGCAGAAACTCATTAGGCTGAACGTTTACAGACTGGATTCTAGATAAAAAAAAAACTCTCTCCAATTCCCGTTAAAAATGCATTTAACTTGAGTTGTAGTTGCATACATTGGAACTTAACAGAAACTCACCTTAGAAAGAAACCCACTGCCCAGTGGAGAAAAACAGGCACTCTGAGGTTGCCATCCATCTGACCTACTTCAGGCATCCATTTTAGGATAGCATCAATCTCATCCTCAAATTCCCTTCTTACATTATCTAGTTCTCTATTTGCTACAAGGGGAGTTCATGGGGATGAGCTCAAATGTCGATACTGATGCTTAATTTAATGGATCACATTCCCTGACTTTGAGAGACACCTGAACCACACGGAGGAGTTTCATGCAGACAAACTTATTTGCTACTTCATATGAAATTCCTTCTCATCAAATAAATTATGTAGACTGAACAAATGGTACTGTGCTGACACTCCAGCAGCTGAGAAACCTTATTTGCTTCAGGAGGGAAGACAAAATAATGAGAAGTAGCGCATGTCTTCTCATACTACTCCATCTGTGTGCTTCCATCCCATTGCTAGTGAGAACAGCTCACCTTCAACAAAGGGTCAAAATGAACATTTGTTCCTTCTGCTGAGATTGCCAGTGAAGCTGCCAGTTGTGCAGCTGATCTGGATACTCTCATGTTCTCTCAGGAGCTGACTGAACAGTCTGCATACATTGCTCAAGATAAACAGTTGAACAAACAAAAAAAGCATAACAGCACCTCTTTCCATTTATTTCAAGGATAGTAAATTTTTGCATATGCATGTATTTCTGCATGCTAAGGAGAAACTATTTCATTTCTATAAGCCTTCTTTTAAGCGTACCTCAGTAAGACTTCTATTTCCCTAAAAGGGATTACAGTTAACACCACACAAGCAATATCGAATACTTCATTTGAATAAGCAGACAAATGACAGTTGCTGTGAGAACTATAACTGAATTTGCAAACTACTGCAAACACCTAATCTGTGCTGTGCTATTTAGCCAATAATAAGCCAGGTGATGGCTGCAGCTGTTCTGCTGAAAAGTAGAGATGTTCAAAAGGAACTTTCTTGCACTTACCAGGTATCAAAGGCAGCTATCACTTGACTTCTTGAATGAGATCACAAAAAGGAGAAATAAAATGGGTGAGTCAGATGAGCTGGGAAAGACATCTTAAAGGTATTGCTCGCACTGCTTCTCACTGCTGATCTGTGTCAAGGCAGGTCCTCACTGACAATAAGTTGTAAACTCTTGAAGCACACATAAAACATACTGAGTACCTCTCAGTATAGTTGCCCAATACAAATCCTCTCTCTTTCCTTCTTGGGTCCCATGTGGGACCTATGGGTGAAGAGGAGGCACGACTTCTGCACTGAAGTCCTGGCTGATTCAGTCAAGAAAATGGATTTTACAGAAGGATACACTTCTGTTCTTTAAATGCCAAATAACACAAATTAGCATTTAATCACTCCTTAATGGAAAAAATACATAAATATCACACATTGTAGTCTTTTTTTTTCTGCTGTAGAAACTGACACTAAGGTTAATAATAAGTCTATTAGCTCTGAGATAGAACGTGAATACAGCTCAGCTCTTCCACAGATTTCCTCTCACAGAGTAATAGAGAAGCCCTTATTGGCACATAGGACAATTTACTGTTTGGCATAACAGAGTGAAAAACAGCAATGAATAGATTTTCTGAAAGAGTAGGGAACAAATCCAGAAGGGCAAGGTGCCCTTCTCAGCAGCTTGCTCATTACTTATAGGCAGTTACTGTACTGCAAGGCTGAAGCCTGGAATTCTAACAAGTCAATACCAAAGCTCTGTGGGATTTCTCGTTCCTGACTTTACTGCCTTGTATTTATTGAGTGAGGACTGATGGCATAAGGTAATGTAATTTTCCAAGCTTTTTCAAAGTAGCAGAGATTAATGAGCAAGGTCAGGCACCAAAGGCACCAGAGAGTACTTCAAACCCTGCTTGAACTTTTTTCCCTTTGACCGTCTCATGAAAAAAAAAGTGGCATTCCAAACTTTCTAGGCTCTAGGCACTGAGTCAGCAACATCATTTTTTAAGCAGATCCTATCTCAAAGTGTAGAGGGACTGTTCTCCTCCCATGAGAATGCAGTTTTAGGTTCTGACAAGCACCTGACTACAGCGGAGATCATTAAGGCTAGGTTGCAGCAGGCTTATTCTCAAGTGTGCAGCAGAGAGAAAGAGTATCCAACTTCTGCAGACCATGTATTGAAATAATATCTACCTTTTATTTTTTCCCAGATATTGGTAGCAGTAAGCGTGGTTTTCCAATAAAATTATAGTGAAAGGAGAAGGTAAGCCTGTTGTGGAGCAGAGAGGGAAAAATGGTCTAATTTTTCTGACAGATGGTGCACTTTGCAAACCAATTTAGTACACCAAGGACACAAGGAAAGGTTGTACATGCTCGAAGTACAGTGCATTTCTGAGCTGCCAATAAAGTGGTGGCAATGAAGTACTGGCCCACAGCCGAGGCTGCTTTTCAGCCTTCAGAGACAACACAATACAGAACAATACTTCTGTCACCTGGAATACTTTCTGCTTCCTCCTTCAGAACAGCCCATGCTCCTTTTTCTCATTCCCATTCTGGTTCAGAAGCATCTCATTTTCCTCAGAAGTCCCAGCAAACAGGATTCAATCATTCAAATCATCCACGCTAGTAAAGTCTCCTTAGCATAGCCCTGTTTACCTTCATGGAATATGTATATGTGGCCTCAAAACACGGGAATCACATTTCCCCGAGTCTGTGACCATCTTTGTCCCACACACAGATCTCTGCCTTGTGCTGAAAAGACTTACAGTGAGACAAAAGGGAGAAAAGGCCTTAGGCTGCACAGAAATTCTGGGAGGTGGTTACTGCACACATTCATTTGAGGGGGGCACTGTGTTTTTCAGGGTTTTTTTGCCTTTTAAAATAAAAATATTTACATTGGGGATGGGAGAGTGATCCCATATCTCAAACATAATTTAAAAAGAAAAACCTGTGGGCAATGAACTGAGAAGTGCTAAACAGTAAGCCTCAACTAGGTTCAAAAGGAAATTCTCTGCTGTAAAAGTATGCTACGTTTCATACTCTTGTAAATCACAAGGCATACCTGCGACTTGTAAGATGATGGAGGAGTATGCTGTTGACTGTAAAAGCTTGTAAATTAAAAAGAAAATGCAAAAAGGATGTCAAAAACCAACAAGTTTTACTGAGTTGAGATTAGAAGCCATGAAGGCTTCCTTTTCCACCTACCTTTCTTTTCACCTCACTAAGTTTTCACCTGAGGCATTCTAACCAACTGCTACTTAAAAACAATTTTATCAGGAAGGGTGGGCATTGATTTAGCAAAATGCTGCAATTGCAATTAGGGAGTTATTAAACCCACTGCCAGATAGTCTAATTGACATGAAAATCTAACTGAGGCCAGGGAATAAAGGTTTCCCTCCTGCTTAAGTTGCATGTTTATTGCATACACAGAGCTATCTTGAAAGAATATTAACATCGGAAATTTGAGGATAAAAAGGTTAGTAGATGACAAACTACAGTGCAATTAATTTTGTGAATTTTGTGCAACTTTAATTCCAGAAAATTCTGTTTCAAGTTCTTGACTTTGCAACCTTCATAGTCCTACGAGCACATTGTGTTTCCTAGATTTAAAGAAAAAGATATATATTCTGCTGCAACATATGGACACCCACATGGCACTTCAGCACAACTACTTGAAACTGCTAGATCCATCACACAGACCTCTTGTTTAAATTAAATAACTGACAGCAGTAGTAGGTTGATGTCCTCAATCAGAATCAGTCAGAAATGGGATGAACTGTATATTTTGCTGCTGGGTTTCATAGGGCTGACAGGAAAGGAACAATTAAAAGATGGAAGGTATGGGCATCAGGGACAGGGACTTCATTGCTCATCCACGCCTTCAGATGTGCTGGCTCTATCTGTTCCATCTTCTCTGTAGAACTCTGTCCTAGCCCTATCTCTTCCTCAGCCAAGATCCTCATCACGGTTCCCCAGTAGACCTCAAATCTGCTTTTTCTTTATCTGATTAGTCCTAGTCTCCAAATTGTACCGTGGTATTCCCTAACCTCAGAACTCCATTCCAGCTCTCTTCCACACTAGCTGGCTCTTGGTCTCTTCCAGTTACCACATGCCTTTTCATATTCCACCCTTCTAATCCCAGTTCCCATTCATAAGTATCATTTCTTCCCTAAATATCCTGAGGCTGTACAGTTTTCTGACAAGAGTTACTGAACTCCAACATTCCATCCTTTGACCTCCTAGTTGTACTTTTTGTCCTCTCTGGATTCAAGGCAGAAGGTACACTTCCCTGCTACGTAACTGTGGTGCCTTAGTAATACAGGAGGCACACCATGCTCTCAGCTCCATTTCCTGGCCAAAAAGTAGCTTACAGAAGCAAGCAGATGCAATTAGAAAAAACTTTGTTCCTCAAGCCCCGCAATGACAGCACTGGTGTATTTGTCTTGGTACCTATTACCTTGGTCAGTGACTACAAAATAAAAAAAGGTAACTGCTTCACTGAATGCATGCAAATGTAAGGCTCATCTTTCCAAACATTTACCACTTGGCAATGTTTGAAGACAGAAAAGCCACATCCCAAATGGTATATCTCAAGTTTCTGTTCAAAATGCTAACAGTTCAGAGCAATCCAAATAGAGGCATCCAGAAATTGTTTTGAACTGGTAGACATGCTAGTATTTTGGTCAAGTCTCATTTTTGGAAACAGCTGAAATGACTTTGCTGAATGCCTCCCAAAAAAATTCTGCTTGTCGACCAGCAACCAACATGGTAAATTTCAGCTGAAGCAGATGAATTTTGGCAAGGCTGTATGCAACTGAAAGGGGATTAGAAAACAGGCATAATTCAGCAGCTCAGTGATTTGGTCTTGTCACCAATCAGATAATAGCAAACAAAATAAGTGTATATAACATGAGTAAAGACTGTAAATAAATGAAATGAAGATACAGGCAGACAAAATCTTGAAGAGGAGTCAAAAAGGGAATGTGGATATTCTTCTGGTGATGTTTTGAGGCCTCCTCAAAGTTTCAACAACAACAACAATAAAATTGAGGCTATTTATAATGGTAAATATAATAACACAAAAGTTAAACAAAGCTCTCCTTTATGTTCTGTGATTGAGGATTTCTCTAGCATTTAACTGTTGCTTATTTGAAAACGTATAGAAAATATTTTCCCTTACCTGAATTTAAATCTTGACAGACACCCTGAGTTCTGCTTGGATTTACAGACATGTCATATCGTCAATAAAACCAATCTGAAACACCATCTTAGCTGACACACACAATTGACCAACTTCAGATCATTACTCCAGCCCATATTTTTCTAATCTATACAGGCTTTTTTCCTTCCTCTGTTTCTGAGGATTACAAGCAACCTGAGATTAACAACGTTAACATCTGAAAGAATGACAAAATTTCATGTCTTCCCTTTGGATCGGAGAACACAAGCTGGGCTAATGCAATAACAGATTGAAGCTAGGACATAAGTCACCAGCTGATGCTGCAAGTGTTGACAAATGCAGAACGCACAGTATACAGTCCACCCCAAAACCAGCCTCCTTTGCTCCTAACTAAAACCCACCTTGTTTTCTTTACTGCTTGAATTTCAGAGCTGAATGTAAAGGTAACAAATTACATATTTTTATTCTCTTTTCCTTGGGAAACCCAGTGTTTACTCTCTCTCTCATTCCCAATCCGACAAGGAAGAAAAAAAGGACAACTGAAAGAGCTCTTTTCCAATCCCGCTATTTTAGACGTCGGTTTCTCTCCTTAAATGTAGTGCTTTTCTTTCCAGTGTTTCTTTGCTGTCTATTCAACTGAGCACTGCTCAAATCTAGTATGGAAAACAGCAATTGTTTTGGTGAGACTGTGCAGAAAATAGGGACTTCAGCTGAGGGTCAGTCATGACCCCAGATTAGAGCACTAATAAGTTACCCACTTCTGATGAACATAGATTCTTCAACATAGATGCAAACAAAGTTTGCCTGGGAAAGTAAGTGGAGGCAGTTAGAGGAAGAAGTAGTGCTTGACCTATCTGTGCAGAGGGGAGACAAAATTCTCTGGGGAGGAGAAAGAATTAGCAACAAGACAGAAACGCAGCATGACAGTAAGAAAGCTCACCAGAAAATAAATGGCTTGCAGAAAAGATAAAAGGGAAACTTCAGCTTTTATGGAGATGGAGAGAAAGTAAGGAACAACTCACTTGACCCATCATAGCAGTATGACTTTCCTGGAAGTACAGCCAATAGCTTGGAATTACACCAGGGCATCCCACTGCATCACATTCTTTACTCCATTCTCATGGACACATTCATATTATCCATGAAAATAAGGAGACTGAGCATGAAAATAAGCACTGACAGAAAGCTACCTACTGACACCAGACAATGACTGGTAAAAAAAACTTCAGAATACTGAAAGCATCTAGGGTGTTGTGTAACTCCTGAAGACAGCGCAGCTATGGCAATTTGTAACAACTGAGGGTCTGATTCTCTATTTTCTGTTGCTGACCTCAATTTATGCAGACTCTTCTAGAAATTACCAGAGTATTTTTTTTTTTCTCCCAAATCAATCAGGCTTTCCTCTCAAGCAAGCCACTAGTGAGGGGGAAACAAAGCATCTTTTCTGGAACTGCCTGAATGGAAAATGTACATTGTTTTTCACTGTTCTATTTGGTATCATGCTTGGTCAATTTTATCAACTGCTTTGTCACATCCAGACAGCATAACCTACTACAACAAAAGGTATGGCCAATACCTTGAAAAGGAGGCTGACAACTAGCTGATTGCTTTCTAACTCAGCAATCACACAGAAATGTAGAGCTGTGCTGAACAAAAGTAGAAGCTCTCTTGCTGCTTGGCTAAAACCTCACAAATACACAGCAGAATAGAAGGAGCTGCTCAGTTTCAGCTCAGGTTAATTACTTGCAAGTTTCTATCCTGAAAGTTCAGTCAAGAGATATGCCCCTAAATATGCTTCATGGTACTGTTTCCTGGAGAAAGCTACATACTGACTTAGGAAATTACTTTGATCTCCTAAGAATTTTGTGAAGTCACATTTATGGTAGTTATAAAATGTTTTCATATCAAGTTTGAAGTAAATTTGGATCTATTTATGCTTTGGAGAAGAAAACAGCTTCTCAGTGATTTTGCACAGCATGCACCCCAGAAATAATGGTAGCTGTGGATATCTTTACACTTCAGTTCATTATAAACTGAAGCTTAGAACCAAACCAAGTATAGGAGGTAGAAGTCACACAAACATTTACAGAGAAGCTATAAAGCACTAGAAATTACTTGATGTAGCTATCTTAACTGTGTGTGCAACACTTTATACTGAAGAACAAGAATAATGGAAAAAAGCTTCCTAATTCTAACTCATTCAGGTTTTCAGCCAGTCTACCACATAATAATGAAAAGCTAGTGTTAGCATGAAGAATCTTAAAATGATGAATAAAGCCTCATCTGAGAACAGCCTCTAGATTGCATTACTAACAAGGTCTGCCTGTGGCATGGCAGGTTTGGAGAAAATAGTCATAAATTACAGCTTCTTTTTGAGGCTCTTCCATAATGAGATGGCTTTTAGCTGGAAGACCCCAGTGGACTCCATCTTTTGAATCAATCTCTTGCTTTTTATTTATGTGATTCCTCATTCAAAAACCTTAAACACTTCAAGAATGGTTGTGATGCTTTTCTCTGGAATGGGTTGCAGTTTGGAAGAGAGTCAGTGCAGGCAAGGTGCATCAGACCTATGTGAACAGGCAGAAGAGCTCTAAGCCACGTGCTTGGTTCCACTGGCTTTTTCTACCATTGTGCTGCAGATATGAAATATTTTTCATGGATCCTTAATCTCCAGAGCTCTTCGCACTGGAGTCTAGCAGATCTATTTCTTTCTCCTGGTTTTGAAAGAAAAAGGAATTTAAGCCAAAGGATTAAGTTTGTCTGACATGGGACAAAGTGGTGCTTATTGACAGAATGATGACTCATGACTGATTGGCAAAGCCCATATCTGTGCCCTCCACTGACAGCATCTGTCACCCACTGACAAAGAAGTCCCAAACCACACATCTTTCATCTGCCTTCCTATCCTCTTGAATAGCAGAAGATAGGAGTGTTGGTTTTTTCCAATTTCTCCTAGGCAGCAGAACACATCTTTGCCTCCTAAAGGCAGGACACACAAGAGATTTCAAGGTCTAGTTAAGAATAGATTCATTGTAAAGGTCACAAAGAAATTCCTGCTAGTGAAAAATACTGCTATCTGCTTTATGAACAAAATCATTAGATGAGATCATACTCTACCTGTGCTTTGCACTGTCTGCTAGCAATTAGCCTGCTGACTGCTAGACCAAGAGGTAGCTGCTTTGAGATAACAGCCTGGAATCCAGCTGCCTCAGGATCTGTCTAGACTTCCTTCTCTTTGTGGTCTCAGGCTGCTAGTTATATCAGAGGTGAAAAGCAAGGGAGATATTTGGGCGTGGATATCAGGTTCTCATATTTGCTGTATAAACCAGTATGGGGACAAACGCATTCCCATCATGCCCTATGATGGAGTCCAAACATAACTGGAGCTCTGCTATCACCATCTTTTCTCAAAGGTACCACACCTGATACTCTACATTACCCTGAGCATTAATTCAATGAAACCTAAGGCCAGAAGACTAAACCTATCTTCAGGCTATATTTAACCTCTCCCCTCCTACCCTTCTATTTGGTTGTACCATATCTGCTACAAATTAGAGAATCCAGCAGAGAATTTTCACCATACTTATTTTTTTACTTCCCTTCTTAAACACAGCCAGAAACTCCGCAGCATCTATAGCCACAGAGCTGTAGCAAACATCCCTTTGCCTGAACGTAATGTAAGTACAAGTTTCAGAGGCTCCGTATTTTGGTTTGAAATTAAAATTAAAAAAAAAAAACCACACTGAAATTAAGTCATTTCCCACACACACTCTCCGGTGATACTTTGCATACAGGACAGTGATGGGTGCAGTCTCCAGGTCACATACTGCCCAGCCCTATACCCCCACACTGAAATCGTGAAAGACTGATGTAATTGCAATAGATATGAGTGCTCCTTCCATTCCAGTTTGCCTCCCTCTCTATAGGAGGGTTACGATGAAATTAGCAGCTTATGGACTGTCACTAAAACAAAGCACGTACTGAAGTGTGTGGTGGAGAGAATGGAGGGGTGAGGGGAATGGACTAATGCCCTCTTTGTACCTAGCACCCTTTGGTCGGATTTATACATCTAAAATCTCTAAACTGATAAAGTCAGAAAAATAATAACAGAAGGTGCTGCCAATTTTAATGAGAATTAAATTATTTAAAAAATACTGAAAAAGGTAGAGCAGTGTTGTCTGGCTGGAGAAAACAGTGCAAATGTAAAACAGGCAGAATGAACAGAACAAGCCCTTAAAAAAAGAACTTCAAAAGTAAAAGAACTGATTGAGGCTTATCTAAACTGTTAAGTACAGAAGAAAAAAGTCACACTGCATCAGAAGTTAATGCATCACCACAGTGCAATCAAACTAAAGATGTTCAGGCAAGGGACTCTATCCTACACTTTATGTCTGAAGGAGTTGATGCAATATATTCTCAGGAAGGAGCACTTCTGAAATAGCCGTGAAATTGGAAATAGGGTTAAAAGGTCATTAGCAATCCAAAAGGCTAACTCTTGTCCTTGGCTGGGTTCTCAGCATGAGACTTCTAACTAAGATTAGAAACTGTGGAGCCAGGATAGTTAGTGCTAGATTAATACAGACAATGCATTCAAAACTCTTACAATAAAATATTCTTTTTCTAGCTATTAGCCTGGATTTTAATTAGTTTGTGCTAATTAAAATTTTGTGCACATCCACTGTTTATTGGCAGAGAGGAGGCGGTAAATTGGTCACTGTGAGTGCCAGAGTTTCACAAATACCTAACAAATAATTAATGCTTTCCTACCTTGAGTCAACCAGCAGTCTCAGGGATTTTTTCAGTATAAATTAGAATGAAAGATGATATACTAAAAATACAGTTAGAGTACTCATTCATCAACTTCTGTTAAGTAATACTACTGTGAGACCCTAGAAGAGCTGAGAACAGAGTTGCAGTCTCTTCAATACTGACAGTATCTCCCAAAAGTTGACAGAGCATTCTGCCCTATTTTCCACTGACACTTGTAATATCTTTTCCATACCTGATGTTATTTAAGTTTGTTCTTTTCTTGAAAATTCCTCTTTGGAAAGCATGTATTTTTCTCAGTTCTTCCTATTCCTAACCCAGTGCAGACTGAGCAAAAAATGAACTAATACTGAGTGTGCCTGACCAAATCAAATGCTTTCAAACAACAAAGACCTCAAGCCAAGAAATATTTGGATGTTAGATTTCCATACAGAACATGGCTGGAAGAGGTTGCACAAGGAAGCTAAATTCAGCCAGATCAAAATGAGAATGCAGTTGCTTAGATGGAACTGAGGAGAAATTAAATGCCCACATCTAAAGCTGATATCGTGTAAAAGCCCACTGAGCTTCCGTTTAACTTCAGAGATAAACAGGCTCTGTCATATTACCCATCCAGCAAGTCAGAAGCCATTTTATACCTAAATCAGATTGGGATCTCCAAACACTTAGTTCTCCAGAGAAGCTCACTCTAATAAGCATCACAGAATGGCTTAGGTTGGAAGAGACCTTAAAGATCACCTAGTTCAAATTCCTCTCCCGTGGGCAGGGCTGTCACACATCAGATCATGCTGCCCAGGAACTGGAGTGATGTTTCCCTTTTTGTAGTCACCAGGGACTTATCCTGACAGCCATGACTTTTCAAATACAGCACAATGGCTTGGCAACCACATCAGGCAGTTCCTTCAGGACCCCGGGATGCATGTCATTTGTCCTCATAAGGCAGTCTTGGACTTGCTCTGCTCTTACAGTGATTTTGCTCACCTGATCCCCACCTAGAGTTTCAGGCATATAAGAGAAGTGAGAAACCTGACAGCCAATGAAGACTGAAACGAAGAACTCACTGAGTACCTCAGATGTCTCCGTGTCTGTTGAAGCCAATATTCCCTTCTCATTTATTGGAAGGAGTATGCTCTCTTTTGCCTGTCTCTTCTGCCCGATGCATCTGAAGGAATCCCTTCTTATTTTTCACATCCCTTGCCAATTTCAGTTCTATCTGCACCTTGGTTTTTCTGATCCTGTCTCTGCATGTACTATCATGTCACAGAAGAATCTGTTTCTCTCTATTGACAATAAATAGAGATTTAGGTCTCCCACATACACACATTTGCCACCAAAAAAAGAGGAATTTTACTCTAAACTTCTAGAGGGGGCAGAATTTACTGTTATCGATTCTATTTATTCCTGTTCAGCCAAGGAACTCAAGATATAATTGGATGAGACACCTTCTCTTGCAATGTATAGGGAACCTAGGCACTTTATATACCCAAAATGCAACTCTGAGTGCCAGGACCAGAGGTGCACTGCTTTACACTGTAGCATCCAATACCATTTTGCAGATTTAACTACCTGGTTCCATTAACTAAGTCCAGCTAAGGATCAAACTTCAATCATGCCTGTAACACTCCTGCTGTTCTAAATGCTAGTGGCTGCAGAAGGTAGCCTGATAACACCAAATTGCAAGCTAATTTTGGAGTATAAAGCTACATGTACTAAGAGCTCTGTGCTACAAATTAAAAGCTTGAAAACCATCAGAAAAAAAAAAGAATTTTTTAGGACTTACTAATAGACAATGAATTCATAAATGGAAAGTATTTTTCATTTCATCTAGAAAACCAAATCTTCTGGAAAAGAGAGACAACAAAAAAGTCTATTATATGAAGTAAAACAGACAATTTGTAGTTAAAGTGATGTTTCTCCAGAAGTAAATTCTGGTAATCTTGGTTGTGCATTGATTGTGTCCCTCTTTCATTTTTCACTTCCACTAATTAAAAAAGAAAAAAAAATCATGCTGCTAAGCAACATACACCTCTTGTGGCCTTTTAATCACACGTTGTTAGAGTCTGTGGACACGGAGACATCTGCCATTTGCGTCAGTCTAGCTCCAAGAACTTTTCAGTGTCAATACACCACCTTTTTTGTACCATTCACTCTAATGCTTATATACTAACGGCTCCTTGACAGTATATGGACAGATTCATTTCAGAGGTAGCATTAGTTTTGCTAGGCCCATCTAGAAACTAGCTGACCTGGGTTCTTCATTAGAGTTCCTATCAGCAGCAAAGCAGAACTAAATGTTCTTCTCAGAGTACTGATGACAGCATGGTTTCAGATGAGTACACATTTGTGGAAGCAAGCCAGTACATGTCAGCTATGTGCCAGTCATAGAAAGAGGTCTTGTTTACCCCGGTACATAGGCAGGCAGCACACTCATAATTACAAGCTGATATCCAAAAGAAATATGGTACTTGTCAAAGGCATAATTTCAGTTCCACCTTTCCTCACCAACTTGATGGGAACTCCAGCATATTTGTGAGTCATGTGAATGGCAAAATCCACCAGCAATACCAGGGCTTTATCAGCATTTGTTTTCCTTAATTTACAACTGCTTCCCCTGCTCTTAATGCCCCACCCTGATCTTTTCACATCAGCTTCTCAGAAAGGATGAGAGATGCTACCACTTTCCACAGAAGCCCAAACATCCACTGAAATGCAAACAACTGGACACCTCCTAAATGCCTGGATCCAAAACACTGCAGTATCCAAAGCACATTGGCATCACTGTTATGGCAAAGCAGCTGAGACAAAACCTTACAGAACAGGAAAGTTGTGGATATCAACTAAGGGAGGGAACAAAAAGTCAGAAAAAAACCAGAATACATTAGAAGGGCACAGATAGTGCAAATATCAAAAAAAGAAAAAAAAATTAAAAAAAAAGAAAAATCCACAAAGAAAAAACAAATGAATATGCCAATAACCTTGCAAGTATCTTGTAGAGTCTCAGGTCTGGGACTTAACAACACTGTTAAGGCGTCTTTCCTTCGGGCGTCTTTCCTTCCTATGCCTCTCTATAACCTCACTGAACTTTGTTTATTAACAGTATAAGCTTTCCTGAAGTGTATACACAACAACTGATGCAATAGGACCAAGATCATCTGCTTACTACTGGAAGTAAATAATCAGTAAGCATATTTCATAATTATTTCCTTGGGCTACTCGAATCCCAGAGAGCTTCAGGACTGGATGCAGCTCTAATTTCTGCCTCCTGTAAAAGTTGTCCAAAGGAGCAAAACTTATTAGTGACCATAGGTAAGTATATACATTGTATATGTGTTCACTTCCCCATGTTTCAGAAATGGAGCTGAATTTGTGTGTGCATTCCATTTGAAAACAACACATGTATGCATGCACATACACAAATGTATCCCAGCTTGCATGCAGGCACTGTGTACACAACAAAGATCCCATAAATTAATCAAGTTATTCTTGTAGCAAACTGGAAAGAAGGAGATGGAATGAGGCAGGGATTGTTATTGTTATCGCTATTTTTAAATACTTGGAAGGCACTCAGTTACTACAGCGGTGAGGACCATATAAGTACCTAGATAGATTCATTTGTGGCAGGAATACTAAGTGTGAGGGTTTTTCCAACTCAAAGGTGCCAGCTAGCTGGGGATTTAAGGGACCTCTAAGGGGGCAAAGGAGAAAAATATTTTGAAGTCATATTTTGAAGTCCTTTAAAGGAGTTTAAAAAGTTGAATTTTTTTTTAGAGTTGTGCTGTTTTGCTTTGTTGCTCTTTTGCTGGTTTTTTATTTTGTTTTGTTTTTTCCCTGGGAATTTCTGCATATGATTTGCTTTCCTGGTATTCTTTTATCAGATAGGAAACAATTGTTTTCCTCTTAAGCGCAGTTATTTTAAGACAAAAAAAAAAAATCAAACCACCAACAACAAAACAACACGCCAGAAAAGCTGCATAACTGACATTAGGGATCAACATACAACATACACAAAGAAACACCACATGTGCGTAGTGTAATATTCTTTGCGTCAAGAGATGGACTTATTTGGAAGTCAGGAGAGTAGCTGCAAACAATACACCAAATGAAAACTTCCAGGGAAGTCTGAAGACAGGACATTGGCCAGAACTACATGAGCATTGCTGGCTCTGTTAATTGCTGAAACTTCTAATAAGATGCTTCTGACTAAACATTTTAAAACGAAAGGTCCTCTTCACCAGATGAAATTCAGAAGCAATACACAATATCACACCAGGTGTGTCAATAACAGAATACAAGCAGTATCTGGTCACTCAAAACTATTATTTAAAGTTTCAGTCAGGTATATTCTCTCCTTTAAACTCTAACAGACAGTTCTCTCCAGAAACCAGATGGCTGCTGTGTGTGTGTGGACATGTAGGGGGTAGGTAAAGCTCCAGTACGAAAGGTGTTCAATTAATCCAAAACATGTAAGATTTTGCTTTGAAAGTTTTTGTAGTGAAAAAATAATCAGAAGTTGCTGATCAGACATTTTTGGTGAACTATCCTTGTTAACACTCTTCTAAATAAATAATCACACACACATTACTCTGGAGAGAACTCATCCCTGGCCTCAAGAAATGGAAATTCACCTAGGAGAGGAAATGAAGTTCTTGTATAATTCCCCTCTCTTCCTTTCTGTATCCTCTTTAGGGAAGATCTGTGAACAATCTGAGAGCCTTGTTATTAAAGGCTAGATCTCTCCTCAGCTGAAACACACTGGCTGCCTGAGGAGACTGCTGGACTCCTTGATGCACAGACCAGGGGGGCAAAGGAAGAGATACAGGGAAGAAGAGTACCTGGAACATATTTAGTTTGGTTCTGGCTAAATTTTCCTGTCCCCAAGAAAGTGCCTGAAATTCAGTGGATAAAACTGCCTGCACTGTTTTTACCATGAAACCCATCTCAACGGCATAGATACTCTTCTAGAAATACTTGCTTTCTCACAGCTCTCATTTGAAATGCTCTCAGCTACAAATCGCAGCACTGAGTTCACACAGGATTTTTACACCCTTGTCTGAGCCTGAGCAATCTGTACATGACAAAATACAACTTATATAACTATGCAAAGGTTCAAACACTTTTGTGTTTAGGCTTTAGGAAGGTGTTACATTATTTGATGGGTACAAAGATATCTAAGAATGTCGCTGAAACACAGACTTTCTGTTCTGAGATTTGTGGGCTGAAGTACAGCAAATAATTCTCACCTCACATTTATAAAATGGTTTGGGTTGGAAGGGATGTTTAAGACTATCTAGTTCCAACCCCCTGCTATAGGCAGAGACAACCCTCTAGACTAGGTAGCTCACAGCCCCATCCAGCCTGGCCTTGAGTGCTTCCAGGGAGGGGACATCTGCAACCTCTCTGGGCAACCTGTGCCAGTGTCTCACCACTCTCCCAGTAAAGACTGTCTTCCTAATATCTAGCCTAAATTTACCCTCTTCCAGTTTAAAGCCATTTCCCCCCATCCTGTTGCTACATGCCCTTATAAAAAGTCCCTCCCCAGCTTCCCTATACTCCCCATTACTTACTGGAAGGCTGCTATAAGTTCTCCTCAGAGCCTTCTTTTTTCCAGGCTGAAGAGCCCAGCTCTGTCAGCCTGTCCTCATAGGGGAAGTGCTTCAACCCTCTGATCATATTAACAGCCCTCCTCTGGACCTGTTCCAATAACTCCATGTCCTTCTTGTGTTGGATATTCCAGAACTGGATGCAATATTCCAGGTAGGATCTCATGAAAGCAGAGTAGAGGGGCAGAATCACCTCCTCCACCCTGCTGGTCACAATTCTCTTGATGCAACCAAGGATATGTTTGGCCTTCTGGGCTGCCAGCACACATTGATGCAGCAGCCTCATGTTGAATCTTTCACTTCCTAAATTCCCACCAGAACCAGGTTGGTTTTATGAGATAGAACAAAAACTGGTTCTGGGCATAGATTGAATGATATAGGAGAAAGAGACATTTCCTAACTGGGAGATCATGTTCTGTGAGGTACTGCTTTCAAGGGACAAGAGTATTTTAGCATAATACCATAGTGAAGAGAATTAAGAGGGGAAGACCATTTCCTCCCAACATTCAACAGAGTACCCAAGAAAATTCAGTACTACTCAGAGTTCCAGATGACGGTACCCTTCTCAACTTCTGATTAGTGCTGTGAGGGTGAATTATCAAAGAGAGAGACCTGTTTCATCTTTTGCCACACAAGCTATTTTCCGTGGGAAAACAAAAATGCATGAGACATTACAGTGCTACAGCTAAATGACAATCCTTCCTCGTGAATGAAGAATGCAACCATTAGATCAGGGCAGACATGGCAAACCACGTTCCATGAGCATATTTAAATATTTACACAAATCAGCCTTATGTTTTCCCTTCTTTTTTTGAAATCTTTCTCCATAAGTTCATTTATAGGGCTGTTCCCAAAACCAGTATATTTTTAAATGGTCATTGGAGAATATTAGTGGAAAATTCATTTTGAGTTCTCAAACAAATATTTATATTAAAGTCTACTATAATAATGATCCTGAATTCTAGCTAGGAAATAATGCACTGTTGATCTAAGCACTCCACATGAAGATGATTATTTACTATGAAGATGATTATTTACCCTGCTGGGCCAAGCATTCTCCTCTGAATGCAGCTGACACAGAGTGCATAATTTACCAAATTCCTTGAACAGCAGAAGTTGGCAAATGGACAGTTGACTGCAGTACAAGATGCACAACCAGGAAAACCTACTGATGAGATCTCCACCCCAACACACACAACTCTTTACAGCTCTTGCTACTTTTTTTCTAGAAGCATTCAGATTTGTCAGTCCAGATGCCTCAATTTTAGATAAGCTCCAATGCAGAGCCACACCCTGGTGTACACAATACAGATGAAAAAAACCTCAAGTCTTTAACTATTTACAGTTTTCTAACCACCCCCAAAAAAATATCACGAACTCTCAGGATAAATCCTTGAAAACAGAACAGAAACTGAAAAGAAAGGATTCAGTTTCTCAGTACATCTGACCGTCTTCCCTTTACTGCGTAGGCTGACTCCAACATGACACGTAACTTGATTCAAAAGCATGCATTTTCACTTTGTCGCAGGGTTTTATAGAATTCAACATGTGAAAAAAAAAGGATTTGATTATTGTAAATATTCATGTTGCTGAATGATAGATATAATATCCTGAGATAATGATTACAAATATCACACACATTAGGTACAGAAGAAAGGATGAGATCCATTAATAGAAAAAAGGAGTATTGCAAATCTAAAGAAAATAATAGTTGGTTCTGATGTAGCTGTTACCCTGCTAAATGTGCTAGACTGTAAAGAGTAGATTGCATGATATCATCTTGCAATGGTCAGCGTCCACTGAAGTTGTCAGGTACTCTCACACTGACTTCACCAGCCTTTTCCAAGCCACTGATATACCGTGATAGAACACTATAATGCAATAGTTGTTATTCTTTAGGAAGAGATGAATTGTTTATTTGCCCTTTCGCAGGTTATGATCAAGACCAAACTACAATTTGTTTAAAAGGTCAAAACAGATAAATGTCATCTTGTGTGGTCACTGAGAGTTTCGCTGTTAACCTTTGACATCAGTAGATCTTGCTCCAACACAAGTGATTATTCAGTATTTATAATACAGATATATCTTCAAGAATTACTGGCTTATTGCTGCATAAAACCAGGAGGATATAGTGGTGTACACTGTACGAATATAGCGCTAATGCCCAGTACTCTGAAAGTGAAAAGGGACACTACCACTTAGCAGTCTGCAGGAAAATTCAAGGCAGTTAAGGGAAGATGCTGCTGATGAATGAAAGTCCCATATACGTACACTCCATTTATCAACATAGCCCGTACAGTTTGCGTACAGGATTTTCTTCTCCCATTATTGCAAGCTCTGACACACAGTCACACATCACTGCTTTTTCAGAAGCTGTCTTTCCCATTGCACATCCCCTTGAGCCAATGAGTAAGGCTGCTAGACCAAGGCAACATCAACTCAGTGGAAGATGGGACTGTGCCTGTATTTTGTATTTGTTAAAAACCTCTGCTGGAGGTTACTAACAAGACTAAGAGAGGCCATTGCGAGGGTGACTAAATATGATTAAGTATATGGTATCACAACACAAAGATCAAACATTCATTCATTAACAACTACCAAACCTACCATTACTATAAAAGGAGTCTTCAGATATTTAATCTCCTTAAATGCTTTACTGTGTTACCAATGCCATACATGAGGGAGAGCACTGATTGTCATAGACATTGGTATTAGTTTCTCCAGTTTTGACTCATCCTGGAAACGGACCCCAAATTCACTCTCCCCAAACAACTTTACTCACAGCAGTTTCTCCATGATGTGAATCAAAACTGTAACAAGTTCTGAGAATCATTATTTGTTGTCAGGGCTAGTCTTCAGCCATTTTTCCTGGATTTGTAATCAAGAGCAAGGACAGAGACTAGGCCATTTCCATTTCTCTAACAGTTTTCATAGTATGACTCTATATTTTATACTAAATGAAAGGTGGTTTCATTTCCTCTCAGATACTCTTTTCCAACAAGTGTGAAAGTTTCACTATGACAGGGAAATGACCGTCTGAAGAACTGGCTGATAAGAACAGACACAATATAAATTTAAGACACGCACATATTTCTAGCCAAAATACACAGAATGGAGGTTTTACATTTTGTAAGTAGCTTTTACAGTACACCCGGTTTCCAGAAGAATAAATCACTTTCGCTCAAATTCTAACTACATATAGCTAATAAAGTGCAGACAGACAGACATTTTCTGCTTCTTTGATTTAGAACTCAGTCTCAGGTTAAAAGTTCTAATTCTACTTCATTTACTTGCAAGTATATGGATTTGGAAGAAAAAGGACTGTGTTCCATCTGCCCTGCTGCTGCTGTCTTTTATGCAGGTTACAGGGTTTTTTGGTTGTAATTTCATTACGAAAATAATTGACATTATCTATCTGAGAAGTGAGCATTTGGTTGTTTATATTATGCATAAAACTATGCTACAACTAACTAGAATTGTATATTTGAATTAATAACACAGTCCAGTCAAAATTCTCCTTGAGGAGAAGAAGAAATTTGCCTCTAAAAAGGCTGCAGAATAAGTAAATCTGATCTAAATTTGGCAGCGGGACAATTTTATTTGTAAAGAAATTCATAGTAAATGAGCTCAGTTCATAATGTGCTTTAACAGTAAAGAGAAAAACATGCTTTCCATGCTGCCCGAATGGTTGGCATAATTTTGCTTGCCTTCCTTTCCTGTTAACTTCAGAATGCAAATAGCTTTGCTGTCAGGGTATATTTGTTCCCACTAGTTCAACACTATAACAAGCCAAAATATTTATTTCTTTTTTTCCACCCTTTAATTTTTGTTTTATCATATTGGGAACATCCTCTACTGATTTCATTTACTGTAGTACTATGCAAACAGCTCTTACAGAAAAGTCACCTCTCTGTAATACAAAAACTAAGCAGAAAAAAAGATTCAGTGTTTTAGGATATGTTGCCTCAGAGGGTCCAACATTTCTGGGCAGACCAACACAAAGGCCAAAATGCACATCTAAAATCACTACTCAATTTCTCATCCCAATAAGTTGCTTTGCTTTTCAGAGAAGACACATTCTTCTTGCTTCTCATCAAGAAGACAGACTACCAGACGTATTTCATTTGATTAGAACTAGATGATCAAACAGATCAAGCAGCATATTTTTTTTAGCTCAATCACTCCCCTGTTCATGAAAGTCTACAAAATGATGTTGCCTCATATTTGGCTGAGTCTATAATTAAAGCTGATCAAAATGTTTTCCTCTGAAAAATATTGCTGATGGTAACAGGATTTTAATTGAGTGATCATTTGTATGCAATGTACCTCTGCCTCCTATAGGAAATAAAATCAGTTCTCAACTAAATAACTGTTTTTACTAAAAATGTAGTTGGATTTTATTTTTTCTTTTTTTTTAAAGCAAAAAAAAAGGAAACATTTTCTGGATACAATTTTTTGTACCATTTATGGAGTAGGAATTGGTTTCTGCTTGCCTGTTTCTTAGAGGCCGAAAACATAATTTGCCCCTTAGAACAGCAGAGCATGCATTCAGATTCATCCAACTACGTGGAATACCAAAGTCAGGATCTCATTCACTGTATGGTCCCTCTCTATGATCTGCCCCATTCACATCCTCTCTTCATCAACTCTCAGATGAGCTCTGTGCAAGTGGCTTCTAACTTTAGTACCTCAGTTATCAGTCTAAAGTTAGTCAGACTACAGAAAATATGTTTATGGGCAAGTCTTCATAATCAGTTGCTTTTGTACATTTATATATACTTCTGTTCTTCCTCATTCATGTAGCAACTGCTTATAACATTTAATCTTATCTCTTCTGTTCTATTCTCACACACCAAACACTACCTTGTTCTAGCCTTATTTGCATCTGTGGTGACTTGTAACAAGTCCTTTGATTTACCATAGTATGAGCTCAGGATCAAATCTCTACTTAGCATAAAGGACACAATGACAAAATCCCAACAAGCCTTATTATTTTTCAAAAACATGCAAAAGATCAGAGGAAAAGAACTACCTGTCATTACAGTAAATATCTATATTCATATCCAGATCTATTTAATTGGCTCAATATTCTCTATCAAGAAATATAGCTTACACTTACCATTCTCACCAGAGGTCTTATCTTTCCCATTTGTAGCTCCGGTTCCTTGTCTCTGGTAGAAGAGGGAAAGAAAAAGCAGTTAGAACAAACTTGGATTTTCCTATTGGAATTGCTAGCAGTTACAGCCAGATTTCTCTTCAGTATCTTGGATAGTCACAGACCCTCTTAGGATGCTGTTTAAAAAAAACTAGCAGTCAGAATAGGAACACTTGGTACCATGTAGACACAACTATGTAAATATGCATGTAGTTGTACACTTATCACCTGTACACTGTTATCACCTGTTAGTGATAGGGTATGTATAGTCAGGTTAAAAAAGAGCAAGGGTATGATGAGCTACAATGAGGCATCCTCTGCCATCCTCCATTCATAGGATTATTCTGACATTGTTCAGACTTTCCCTTTTCTCCTCAAGCACAGATGGAACTTCTCACTTCAATTCACTTAAAGAACACCCTCATGACATTCCATCCAAAATACTGTGAATAAATACTATGTAACTTCTAGCAAACACTAGTGCAGCCCAAACAGATAAGCACCACGCAAAGTTGTATTAGCGAAGTTACACTTACATAAATTCACTACTTTAGGAATAGCTTCTCAAAATAAATAAATAAATAAGAAAAAGAAACATACAGCAGAGAAAGCATCTCACAGGTAGAATAAAGGTGCTTTAGCAAACTTGTTTGGTAAAATTTGCATTCTTTATGCAAAATTATTCATACTTGTATGTATTACTGAAACAGATTAAAGAATTCATCCTCTAGAGCTGTCCATGTGGAAAAACCAGGGGTATAAAGTTTACAGTGAAGAAATCTAGATGCATTCAGAGGCGACACACCTTCGTGCATCAGGAATGTTGACAACTGCAGCAGCACTGCAAGCCACATGGTTTGCACTAAAATACGGATGGTCATATTCATTCCGTTATGAAAAATCATACAGGCATACTTATCCTCAGGTATTCACTGCAGAGCAGCTGACTAAAAACTCGTTTCTGTCCTTCATCTCCCACTGTGTTTGCATTCTCAGGGTACTCGTGATGTAAGTACAGAACCTTCATGTTTACTTTTAGCTCTCATTATAGAAAGCCAGAGGGAGAAGGAAAAGTTCTTCAAACCCCTCAGGAGGACAGCAAAAGAGCTACATATGGTCTATCATGCATCCACAGGCCCATGGTGAGGTTTCTCATCTTCCTCCCTGTGGCAAACTTCAGTGCATGACTCTGCTCCACTGCCTTTGTCTCATCTCACACTGTACAACGAGACAGAGCCCTTACAGAAAACAACTTTGAGTCCATAGCTACCATCTTCCCATGCAAGGAAAATACATTTTTCTTTCTCCCTGGAGCTTCACAGTCTACAACAGGAAAGAAAACTTGGCTAATAATGCCAAAGAAAGAGGAACCCAAAGGGCTTTTTTTATTTTTTGAATTTTATATATCTAAAAGTATAAGTTAACAAACAGCCATAAGTCACCTAAATCCACCCAGAAGCCAGTTTTACTAATGGCATTATGCCTTTAAATAAAATTTTGTTAATACTTCATTATTTCAATTTCAATTCCTATTAGAAATGTGATTTCAGTGTAAATTTACCAGGACCTCCCCAAAAAATAAAATACCATTTTCACTGAATAAAAATCCATAAACTATATTACTTTTCCTAAAAATATACAACTTTTTTTTTTATAGGTTTTCTTTCTGAGTATTTCTGGCTGTGCTGCCTAGCTGTTATGAAGGCTTCTCTTTCCTCCCTAGGCTATACCTGTCAGGTTTGGTCTGCTGTTGATGCAGTGCTGGAATACAGAAGCACGCATTTCATGTCCCAGGAATTTCCCTCTGGGAAAGGAGAAAGTTCTGTTAAAGAAAATAAATGAAATCTCAGCTTCAGTCATTGAAGACTTTTTCTGTTCATGAGGTCAATATTGTTTTGTAAGTTAAAATCAGGCTAAATACACAAAGCTCGTTTGGGGACCATTAGGCATACTGAGAATAAAGCCTGAAAGTCTATTGAACAAGCTTCTGATAGCCCTTCCTTCTCTGCTGCATACATAATTTCATCTAAAAGCACTGTGCTGTATTCCAAAAAAGACCAATGGATTTGAAAAAGAAAACCAGTATCTTGTTAACAGGGCACTGCAACTGTTAAGAAAAAAAAAGCCATATGCAACACATTCATCCACTTGCAAAGCTTTTGATATTTTACTTCACTACATTCAGCAAACCTATTTAAAAAAATAAAACATTTTCAAGATGCTGATATTATTAGCATTAGCCTGTTGCTTCTTTCTTCACTTTTCATGATGCTACCACAGGCTGCAAAACAAGGCTTAGGTTTCCAATGTCATTCCAAGCACAGGACTGAACATGGGGAGGAGCATTTTCAAGAAGAAATGTATTAAAGCCCTACAAAAAGCTGGTGTAACAGATACCATCCTCAGACACAGCAGATCAAATTAAAAACACTGAAATAGGAAAAAAAATATTAATTTCTGGGCTTTGTTTTTAAACAAGCAATTCCCAAGTTGCTGACCATATTTTAAAAGCTAAAAGTAGTTAATCTTATTTCCTGTAACTCATAGCCAGCTTCCATCGCTCAAAGCTTCTAAAGTTCTCCAGATTCTTCTGTAAGGCAAGGACTAGGACAGAAGCACTGAATAAACTGTCCATTAAGTATCAAAGAGAAAACATCTGAGCCAAAATGAACATGAATCCAAAGCCATCACGATTATCCAGTAAAACAGGATAAACAGTTTTGTTGCTATGCTGCGTAGGAGGAAACATAGTTTATGACTGCCTGGGGCTATATTAATTTTTAACTCAGTGGTTTTGCTGAAAATCAAAGGCACATTATTATAAATGTCTCCAAAAAAATCAAAGTCACTTCCAATTTGTCAGAAGATGAAGGAAAAAGGGCTACTGCCAGGAACCACAATAGGAGAAGAATAAGTTTACTTTCCTGTTAAATTCTCAGTGCTGTACACTGCAGCTTGTTAATGTAGTGTCAAAACTACAGAATTAGTCCCCAGGTGTACAAACTAAGGGCAAAAAGTGAGTTTTCTGCCAGAAGGATTTCTCAATAAGAACGTTAAATTACTGCAGTGAGGTTTTATATTCATTCTTCTAACTTGTCCTGCAACCTTAAACCTAACTTTTGCTTTTTGTTACATTCCCTTACTGTTTTCAGATTTCCTGACCCTTTCAGCTAGGCTTCAAAGTTGCACCTCAGAGTTAGGGACTGTATCCAGATGTCGGCAGCCAAGTTTCTTGTGGCAGAGAGATTATTTTTGAGAAAAAGCCCCATATCAGGAGGTGAGACTGTCAGGAAGCTCTGACTATAAGCTCAAATGGTTTTCTTCATTAGAATGCAGAGCCAATATGGTGTAGCAAGCTGTATCCCAGTAAAGCAGTGGCTGCAGATGTAGAATCAGTATACTTTTGAACATCAAAGAAAAAAAAAGAGAAAGAAAGAAAGAAAGAGCTCTTGAGGATAAAATCTTAAAAACTAGAACAGTGGAAAGTTTCTTTAAAGTTAATATCAGAAATGGCCAGCATAGCCTTGAATCAGAAGGTTTAAAAAAAGTATTACACTGACATATTTTATATAATATTAGTATGCTCTATTTTCATTGATGAGAAAACAGCAGTGAAATCTGCACAAAAATCCTAGGATTTTCTTATGCCTCATTTTGCTACCAGGTCCCTCTTTAACACAAAATGTATTAGGTGTGCAGCAGAAGGAAATACATGTTGGTACAAGAAAAAAAGTCAGTGCCATGGGTCAGCCAGCTGTATGCCAAAAGACTATACAGAATTTTCTGTGAAATGTAACCAACCTATGTACCCAAAGTATTTAATCACTGTTTTTTCCCCACAGCTTCCTGCTTTAATTAACAAAATCATCTGCTTTAGCACCAGAATGAAAAAAGTAGTGAAATATACATTTCAGAAGCTTATAAAGTTTATAACCCGCAAATAAAAATGTTATGCATTCACTTCAGGACTTTCCAAGTTTTCTAAGTACAGCTTGTAATTTTCATGGTCTGCAGCAGAACAATCTGGAAATACTTCCAGTTGTTGCCTGCTGATTTCAAGACTATCTCCTGTTAAATACCTTGAATCTGTGCAATCAGTGTGGACATCATCCGGGAACAAAGAAGGAAACAAAGTTCTAGGTTGATTTTTACTTATTGGTTGATTGATCTCCAGAGGATCCAGAGAGGTTTAGGCAAATGAAATAAGCCACAGTTGAGCTCACTTTGCTTATATGCACAGGAAGATCCCACAGCATACCTATATCACCATTACTGCATCACTACTTCATAATGCATTTTCTTTTCCTTCCCTAGGTGTAATTCTGAGGACTTTACAATTGCATGCCCACTTCCTACACACTAAAGGCAATACACCAGACATAAATAAAGACAGAAGACCCACAAATCTACATCCTTCATATAATCTTGTCTTCCATATGCTTCCTGTCCAAGTGTACAACATGCAATTCCTGATTCTGAGAAAATGATGTTTTTCATGCTTTAGTATACTAAGTATGAATTTGCTATTGAAAACAAAGATCAAATATTCAATTAAAAAAATCAAAAACAGGTGGTGGGCACTGAGGGAACCATTTGCTGTTGCTGGTTGATCACTACATTACAGATGCATGGCATATGAAAATAGTCCTGTGATGAGGTGACATCTGGAACTGACTGAAATCAATGGGCGTTGTGCAACTGCTCTTCTTTCAAGCTCTAGTGAGCAACTAACTTAAGTCAGCAACTAGACTAAAATTTAAGTAGGGGCAGGAAGCAAACAGCTATGACCTGGAACAAGTAGATGTACTCCACAGAGTTTGGAATTTCAATGGAATTTGGTGAAATTCTTCTTTGCTGAAGATTCCTGGGAATAGTATATAAAAAAGCATGAAGATGAACAGGAAGCAATAGAATGTGTCTTGGTATATGACATGCACAAACTCTACTGTCACAAATTCACTCCATTTTAAGTCTCCAACACATCTGTGATATAGACAGGTAAATCTCTCTACAAATGGTAAATCAGTACTCCTTTACTGATGGTAAATCCCATTAGTTACATAAATAACACTTAGAATCAGAACTGAAGAGTCCTAGAGAAGCTTATCGCTATAAAAACTTCATTAGAAGTAAACTCTTCTCATTGGTTTATTTTGCCACCTTTACAAGTTCGCCCACTTTTTTTTTTCCCCACATTACAGATCTTGTAATGAGTATTTACAAGATGAAAGTGTCCTTTGAAGCCCACATTTAAGGTAACAGCAACAAATATAGAGCATCTAGCCAATACTTTGTCTGAATGTATCTGATGTACCTGCTGACTTCTTGCACATCTTTGCAGGAAATCATAGATCATATCTTTTGAGCACTCAACAGAAAGGAAAAACATTTATCAATGTATACTTCAGTACAAAGCAGACATTTTTATGACTAACAGTTTCTGGTAGAAGTGACTTTCTGAAGCCTACCACTCTTTTTCCTGTCTGCTGTCATCCTTGGATCGCAGTTCTTTGTGAAAGAGCAGAAACTTACATAGCGCTCTCTTCAACTCCCTTTGCACAATGGGAATTTTCTATTTTCTGGCCATCCTGTGTTGCCAGGGCAGCATAACGTTGCCAGAGCAAGAGTGCCAGGATTCATCTTTCAATAACACTGTCAAAATTAAACAATCCCTGGCACTCAATTTGTGTAATTATCTTCATGGGTCAAACAGTGTTGTACTTGACTAGCTATTGATTGTCCTTAAAACTAAGGATCTCCAATGGCTATTTTTATACACTAAAACCCCCCAAGATGAACTGATGTGATTCAAACTGTGGTGGCATTTGAGGACCTGTTTTCTCTGACTTTCTTAGTCACTGAAGGCACACAAGCATGGACACACATGCATATTCACATCCTAGTAACCAAGAAAATATTTCTCAGAAATTAACAACACAGCTGTGGATAACCAGAGATGTTTTTACTTTTAGATGATGTGGATCAACACCTGGCACCTGCCATGGCAATGATCAGAGTAAAATACAATCTTCTGTTATCCCCTCATTTGCCCAGGGGCATGCTTAGTTCCAACAAATAAGAAGTCACAGCTTGGTGGAACCAAGCTGTTTAAGTGTTGTCTCTACAGAAACATTCATCTGAACATCTTCCCATGAAGAATAGAGCTGGACCTCAGCTTTCACATCATTGCACCTTCCATTCATTTATACTACTTAAAAATAAGTCTACATAAAATATTTAGTTCGCTCCATGTACAGAGTGCCTTAATCATGGGGGTGTTAGCAGAGTTCAGGCGTTTGCTTCAATCAGTAAGGTGCTGCTAGTTCACTTTTGTCCAGATAGAGCTTTTGGGTTTGAGATAAGTCCTCAGCACGAGCATCCAGCATGCTTCCAGGCTAAAGAGAGAGGCAGCTAATGAGAAGGAGCAGAGAGAATAACTGTCTGAGATTCAGAAACCCACTTACAGTGCTGTATTTATAGATTCTAATAGCACAGAGGAGAACTATGCCCCACTTTCACCAATGCTGTGCTGCAATTTATAAATCAACACTGTGAAAACCTGCTGATTTTGTATTCAAGTTCAATGCAGTGTTCTAAACAGAATATTTACACCAACACCAAACATAATCAACATAATTAGTACAAACAGTAGCTTGCTTAATATTTAGGTTATTAGCATATTCTGAATTAAAACATTATTAAGTAGATATTTCTCCAAAGACATTGTAATCACTTTTTTTTCTTTCTGAGGCAGGGATTAATGGAATCTTTGAAGTTAATTTTAAAAGCAGCTGCAAGAATGTATTTCCCAAATCCTGTTAATTACCGTGCCAGCCATGAGAAGTAATCCTTCATGTTTTTTTCCTTCAGGAAACAGGGCTCGATCCTGCAAGGCTTATTTATACAACTCACATGTGAGCATGTACTTGTGTTTACTTCAGCAGCATTAGTTGCTTGAGTGAGAATTGGAATCTCACTGTGGTACTGTGAGATCTCTAAACTGCATGTTAAGTTCTGTTAAGCACAAGATAAGCAGGGTAAAATTTACTATGGAATAAGCCTTCAAACAGCAATAACAACAACAAAACCTCAGCTCTCATTTGGATAAAGATGGTCATGCCTATATCCTAATTGCACTGCAAATTGATAAATAGAAAACATCAAGGTGACCCAAGAGGAATACTTCAATTACATTGAAATAGATTGATTAAGCTGAGAAATATAAATGAAAAATGACTGGAGTTCTTTGGATGGTCTCTTCCTTTTTAAATCCTATTAGCTCTTATCTACTGGTAGCATTACATTTGGCACTGCAGTTCCAGAAAGGGAAGTCCGGGGCAGGAAACCAGCCTTTTGAATTCCCCTTACCGGTGTGATCCAGTCCAGCCACACCTCTCCATCCTCAAGGCAAAGCCACACACAAAATAGCATCACTACAATTGTTTCAGTGAACAGTAATCTTTCTGCAGAGCTGTGTTGAAAATAATCACTAGAATGATCCAGCTTAAGAAGAGTTTAATTGTTTGTATCAGACCAACAAAAACAGGCAACAGGCTGTAAAACAGGGAGGAAGCACCACCGTTTGATTCTGGGAACTGAGTACCAAAACATACTCTTACTTGAAGCATTTAAGTCTTCCTTTTTTTTATTTTATTTTTTTTTATTCCTCTAGACACAGTGGGAATCACTATGATCTCAAGAGATCATTCTACAGGAGAACAAAGACACAACAGCCCTAGTTAAAAAATAAAGAGGTACAGATGGAAGGAAGCAGAATTCCAACTGCAGAGCCAGGGCAGTATAGGCTGGAAAGGACCTCTGGAAGTCTCTGGTCTAACAAACACACTTAAGAGGAATATTGCCAATTCTTTGCCAAGTCAGGTCCTGCAATCCCCAAAGGCAGAGAATCCACACTCTTTCTAGGTGATCTGTTCCAGCACTGCTGCACAACACTCCTAAGGGGAAAGATCTCCTTGCATCCCACAATGATTTCAGCAGGTAATTTTATTTTGATCTGGGTTTCTCCCAAAATGCTGGAGCTGCAGATGGATCAAAAGTTCCTGATAAAAACAATTTAGAAGCCATGGTGTTCTCCTAAGAAGTTATTTAGAATTACTATGTTTCTTACTACATATTCTAATCCTCCTGATTCGAAATATTGTTTGCTAAATAGATCCCAAAACATTTCGTCAGTTATCAGTTCAACAAGGACCCGTATCTCCCTGTGACATTGCATGACCTCAAAGAAACACCATGCAGCCAGGCACTACCAAAACATCTTGGTGACAGAGGAGGTCTAGCCACGCTCAAATAGATCACCTCCATTATAAGCCCTGGCCATCTGTGCAGGCACAGTTAATGGCAGCTGACTGTGGCATTTGATGAGGAGCAAATCAGAACCTTGGGGAACTGGGCAAAGTGTTAAATTCAAAGGGCATCCTGGGTACCCTTTAATATTAGCAACCTCAGATGGGAAGAGCACACTAAGCCAATTAAGGGGTCAGGCTCTTTGCTCAGGCATGATATAGCTGATTACGGATGGTGTTGGTTTTCTTAAACAAATATTTACTTTATATTTAATTCCTCCAAACTCTGCTGAAATTGAGGGTAATTTAATTTGCCAAGATACAAGCCCAGCTGTAATTGAGTTAGAGGCTGTCTTCAAGGGACATCTTGGTTATTGATGGCAGAAGTCTGCACTGACAAATTGCTTCATATCTGATCATATCGACTTTATCATTATTAAAACAGACCGTGCATCTTTCCAGACTGCAGAAGTTCTAGTGTTTTTGCTGTTAGCTTTTTTATTGCCAGTTGTACAATTCAAACAAAATTCCTTCTCACTTTCCTCCCACATCCCTGCTTATTTCAGAGGTAAACAGATGTCACTACAGCCTGCTAGAACAGCCCAGCCAGGTTTTGAGAAGTTATCGATTACGGCAGTTTCAAGTCACTATACAAAGCAACTTCCTGCCTCCACCGCAGGGCAAAGCCTTCAAGACAGCAACATGAGGAAGCAGCATGGATGTTTATGCTTCGCTTTGCTCCTAAACCCTCCAGGCAGGCCGTGTGGTCACAGACAGCGATCGCAAGCAGCCTGAGAGCCATTTGCAGTTTTGACAGCAGCTTCTGTGGGGCTGTTCCAGAAGCAGGGGAAATCACTGGACTGAGAGCACACCGCAGCCTTGGCAGCGGACCCTACCCAGGGGCTGCACAAAGAGATGACGCAGACCTGTTATCTTTGGCTTTGTGCCACCAGGACATCCCTACACAGGGAACTCTGAATTGGCAGCTGAAGCTGCCTTGAAATTGGGCCCTGCTTGAAAGAGATTTGTCCCTTGTTGTTCAGATCTGCATTGAAAGTGACCCACTGAGACTTTGGGGGAGCAGCTTTGTTTCCAATGTGATGCAGTTCCTAACAAAGTTGCCTTGGCACTGCACATCTAAGCAGCAGCCAAGCAATTAGAAATAACCCCACCACAGTAAGAAGGAAAATGGATGGGGTGATGCACAAGGTCACATTGATTGCCAGGCATCAGGGACAGTACTCATGCACACTCACACAGAACACAGAGGGAAAGAAAAAAAAAAAGACATCACTAGTTCCATCCAAGAGCTGGCTGAAAAATACAGATTTCCACAAATCAGAAGCTCTCCAGACACTGTCACTGCTCAGTGAAATTAATGCTACTATCAGATTTGGTGATAATAACAGCAGAGAAACTAAGAAAGCAGTTTTCAGTGTAGCTGAAGGTAGTTCCCAGCATCCGTGACACCAAGGACAAACTCACCAGGTTCACTTAGAACTAAATATTTTTCAGTTCCTGCACTGTCTTAGCCTTGGAATAAGTTCACAGGAAATCACAGAACCATGCATTGTTTTTGGATGGAGAGACCTTGAAGACAATCTAGTTCCAACCTTCTTGCCATGAGCAGAGATACCTCCCATCAGGCCAGACTGCCCAGGGTCCCATTCAACCTGGCTTTGTATGACTCTAGGAACAGGACATCCATAGCCTCTCTGAACAGCCTGTGCCAGCACCCCACCACACTTATAGTGAAGAACTTCTTCCCAATATCTAATATTAATCTCTCTTCTTTTAGTCAAAGCCATTACCCCTTCTTCTACCTCCTAAAGAGCCTCTCCCCATCTCTCTTGTGGTCCTCCCTCACGTATTAGAAGGCCACAATGGGCCACAATGAGGTCTCCCCAGAGCCTTCTCTTCTCCAAGCTGAAGAAGTCCAAGTCCCTTCAGACTTTCCTACTGACCAAGATACAGCCCTCCCATCACCTTTGTGCCCTCCTCTGGGCCCTTTCTAAAAGCTCCATCTCTTATGCTGGGGACTCCAGGCCTAGACAGAGTACTCTAGATGGGGCCCCACAAAGGCAGAGCAGAGATGGAGAATCCCCTCCCTCTCCCTGCTGGCCACCCCTCATTTGATGCTGCCCAGGACACTGCTGGCTTTCTGAGCTGCAATCACACACTGCTGGCTTGTATGGGGTTTTTCTAAACTGGTCAGTCAAATTCAAGAAAAGCTCCCTCACTGTGTCAAATACTCCTCCTCCACAAAACTGCTCTTTCCAATGCGAGTTCAGTGAAAATACGCATTTTTTCCATTCCACATTACCTAGCAAGACATTGTCACCTTATTCGCATATGGTTAATGACAGCCCATTATATAAAGTCATTAAAAAAAATGTGTTCCTCCAGAAAATAAAGCCATGTATTCATTTTGTTAATATCCCAAGAGACCTAAATTTCACACTTTACTTGTGGAAAGCAGATTACAACATTCACTTAGATCCAGCTGTGTGCTGTCTGACACACTGCAGCCTGACGAAAACATCTATTAATTTTAAAGGCTTATGTGATGTGACCACAAAATGTATTGTTAGAATTTGGATTTTCAGCTCTCATTATTTTTTTCCCCCCACAATTTACAAGATTAATGCTAGATCTTTAGCTAAGTGTTTTCTACATTTGCAGATAGATCCCTTTAACCAGCTCCGGGTGAAAATGCACCAAGTTTCTATCCAAAGCAAGGAATACAAGGCAGAGCTTTAGAATAAAAGCCTTGTGAAGCAAGTTGAGTCTCCTGTAGTCTTTCTGGAGAGGCACACTCAGCTTGGCTTGGGTGCTAACTCTGTGCCATAGCTTGGGAAATGAGCTGAAGTGATAGCTAGCCAAGTCTGACTGGACAACTAAAACTGGCATGAAGTCGGCCTGCCTTAGGCATTTGGCTGACCTGCTTAAACTGCAGCACACGTGTGCTGGCACATGCAGTTTAAATGCGTGCCAAGCCAACAATGTGCTTGCTCTCTTTTTAAGTGATGAGTATGCATCTGTCAGATCAGAGTGGAGTAGTGATACGTATGAAGCAGCTATGAAGCCTCATGTCTTATTTTTCCACGATATCATCTGCAGAAACTTGTTTGCCCAGCTACCTCCATTCATCTAGTCTGCTTTTCCTCCCCCTTCAAGTTGATACTTCTACGTTGCAGCCATTTCCATCTTTCGCATCCCTTCACCTCACATTTCACTAAAATTTGTTTGGAATTGAAGGAATTGGTTTTCAGTGCTGCTCAGATTTTATTCCAGAACATCGCCACAGAATCTCTCAAGTTCCAATAAAAGACATTGTTCAGAGTACGTCAAACTAGTTTTGAAATTGTGCTTAGAAATTCAGCAACCAGAATACTTAGTATTTAGCCTTTGAGATTTGAAATACGAGGTTTTTTTTTTTGTGTGTGTGTTTCTTGTTTTGTTTTTAAATATGACAGCAGCAGTCCCACTGCTTACAGCACTGAAACTAGTGACTAAAAAGCACTAGATAACAAATGAAAGACATGCCTGTGTGCCTGTGAATTTTTTTTAATAAGAATTATTTTTTCTGTCTCTACAGCTCTCCACTACTGCCTCATCCAAAACCTGGGACTTGAGAATTTCAGATGTTTTCATTTTTAGCTACGTGTTTTGGTTCATCTTAGGCCAGCTACTCTCCATTACCAACCATGACATTGCAGCTACCTCAGGATGTCTGCACTCACCTGTCTGATGCACTGTTTAATCCCTTTTGAAGGCAAGTCTATCTTGCAAATCCAAAGCCCAGTTCCCTTGTTCTCTTATGGAAGAGGGTACTCCCTCCTCTCACTAACTCAACGTTACCCTAGTACCTATTCAAGGTTTTGCTGAAACACACACAGCTTCCTCATGGAGATGTAAAGGCAAAGCAGCATGTGGTGTAGTAGGACTGGTCAGACATGACTCAGCTAAATGAATCTGGCTCAGAAACACTAGTTCACTAAAGCCAATCTTTTTTTTTTTTTGTGGGAAAGTATTACTGTACCTATAAAAATACCCTCACAAACCTCTGTTCTTCCTTAATATCCTGCATGCTAATAGGTTCAGCTTGGAAAGAGCCACCAATTCACTTGGAAAGAGCCTACTAACTCTTGACAAGATTAACAACCTGTAGCATAACATTTCGCTGAGAGTTGCCCTACTCCCAATGATACAGGCCTGGTCAGTGCTTGCTTGGGTATTCCTGAACTGCATCTTTTCTGGGGATGACATGACTCACTTGAAATCCCCTCAGATACCTCCACATCAGAGCATACAGCTAGCCAGGCTCCCTGCAGATCTTCACTCTCCCCCATTTTTAGTATAGCAATTCCGTGCTGTGAACCAACACATAACCTTCCCCATTCAGGTGCACAGCAGCACACAGCCTTTGAGTTTAAATCATTAGAACTCAAACATTTGGTTCCCATTGCTGTGGTTTAAAAGGTGGCAAAGCATGCACAGTCATTCACTTACTTCCCCAACCCCCAAATGGAATGAGGGAGAGTATCAGCAGAAAAATGTAGAACTCATAAATTGAGATAAAGATAAGTTACTAAGACAGTAAATAAAGAGAGAAATCATAGTGATCATATATCAAAAAAAAAAGAAAAAAACAAACAAGCAGTGCATTTGATCACCACCCACTGAGCAATGCCCAGTCAGTCCCTGAGTAGAAACACTCCACCCAACCAGCTCCCTGGTTTTATAGTTCTGCATGACATCATATAACACAGAACACTCCTTAAGTCAGTTTCAGTCAGCTGTCCTGCTTCTGTCTCCTCCCAGCAACTTGTGCACCCCTTGGCTTCATATAGCATTGCTCAGTAACACCTAGAACATCATGTGTGTTATCAACACTGTTTTTCTCCTAAAGCCAAAATGTAGCATCATACTAGATACAAGGAACAAAATCAAGTTTGTTTCAGCTGAAACCAGGAAACCCATTTATCTGGCTATTCTACAGCAGTTTTCCTTGTCCTGCTGGTACTATTGGGTAACTGGAATCAAATCAGTTAGCCAAAGAGCAGAAAATAAAACTGCTGACAGAATAGCTTATTCCTTCTGCCAGGCCCTTGGACACCAAGACCCTATAAATGACACTAAACATATACTTGCACACATCCTGCTATAGCTAACACTTCCTCTCCACACAGTAGAGAATCACATAATCACCAAGGTTGGAAAAGATCTCCAAGATCATCCAGTCCAACCATTCACACATGACCAATATTTCTCACTAAACCATGTCCCTCAGTACAACATCTAAATACTGTTCTTGGAGGTGTTCAAGAAGCGACTCCACCACCTCCCTGAGAAGTCCATTCCAGTACCTAACAACTTTTTCAGAGACTGCATTTTTCCTAACATCCAACCTGAATCCCCCCCAGTGCAACTTAAGGCCATTCTCTCCTGCTCTACTGCTGCTTAGGAGTTTCCTGGGTAAAGACAATGATTCTCACCTCACTATAACCTCTCCTGAGGAAGTTGTAGAGAGCGATGTCTCATCTAAGCCTCCTCTTCTCCAGACTGAACAGTACCAGTTCCCTCGGCTGCCCTCCAACAAATCTGTGTTCCAGACCCCTCAGAGCTTTGTTGCCCTTCTTTGGGCACACTGCAGAACCTCAGTGTCTTTCTTGTAGAGAAGGTCCCAAAACTGAACACAGCACTTGAGATGCAGTCTCAACAGAGCTGAGTACAGAGGTATGATCACCTCTCTGCTCCTGCTGGCTGCACCATTTCTGATACAAGCCAGGATAACTATGGCCTTCTTGGCCACCTAGGCAGACAGGTAGCTTATGTTCAGCCAAGCGTCAACCAAAGAACCTCCAGCCCTCACACAGTGAGCTAATGCTGTTTCTAGTCCGGTAATCTTTAAAGTTTGAAGTCAGAAAGACATACCTTTAACAGCTCCCACTCCCTCGCCACCCCAATTTTTGTTGCTTACTTCCAGCTTCAACAAAAGCTCTCTATCATCATTCTGTCTTCCTTCACCATACTCATAAGCTACACTGCTGTTCTGGGTCATGTTTCATGCACTGCATACTAAGGTGATAAGGTAAGGAAATTCAGTGTCTGTAAAATAATACTTTTCTCTTTAAGAGGAGAGACAACTCAGTTGTAAATAATATTCAAGGCATGTAGGCAATTTTCACTTCTGACTTAACTTGTGCTTCTTCCTCCAAGTTTCATATTGCTCATAAATGAGGGCACATACCACTTAATATGAATTTATCAGGTGAGAAAACAGCTGCTGAAGGCCTGGCCAATGCAACACTCACTCCATACACTCCTTTATATAGAAGATGGGAAGGGACATGGAGAGCAAGAATAAACTGGGTTACTCCTCCCTCAGTTCTGTCATTAAGAGTGAGTTTCACAATTACAACTCTTCTGCAGTTGCTTGCTCTCAGCTCATTACGAAGATTGCCATTTCTTAGCCTAAGAAGAGAAAATTTGCTTATCTGACCTGTCTCCTCCATTTCCATAAGAGAAATAAAGAACAACTGCCATTATTAAAAGTAGATGGAAAAGTAAAGGGATAAAGAATGTTAACTATGATTTTGCCTAGTTTCTATTTATTTGGCATGCCTATTTTTGTTAAACTAGTGTCTAAACAACTGAGGAAAAAGAAACAGAACACCTTTTCTTAGAAAAAGAAGATAAGCTGTTATTCATCTTTATTAAAGGAATCTATGTCTCACAGAGAATAAAGCATTACACAGCCCTGTGATTTTAAGTCTCTGCTGCAACTGACAGGATGAAGAAAGGCATAGCTTTCCTCTGATGTACACAGCCTTCTCCCAGCTCTCTTCAAGCAACGGGTGTCTCATGATTTACATATCCAATGTCCAGGACTAGCCACTCCATTACAAGTTCTTCAGTAGTATTATTACAGAAAGAAAACATGGAAAATAGGTCAGTGTTTAATAGTCTAAGAAATAAAATCAAGACATAACAGCAAACATTAACCATATACCTTATTTCATCATGAGCACAATCAAGTCAGTATAGAAATGGATGGAAGAATCCTTGTAAGCTTGATAATACATCAGAAATGTAAGGACATTTGATTAAGAAGTAATCTGCCTTTGGAGCCTGAAATGATATTCTTTTAATCTTCATACCAAAGTGCTGGATGCAGTTCTCTTGTTTTACAGAGGTTTACATTTGAAGTTACTCTTTTACAGGGAAGTATGCTATCTGAAGCACACTCCCAAAGCAGACTGTCTTCTATTAGTGTATTTTTTTAATCTGTTGGCATTATACATGTTGCAGGAAAACATGCTTCTCTGCAAGCCAGTTTCACCAGACTACGGAGATAGATTAGCTTCCAACCTCAGTCATGAGAGCTGTTCGAGAAGATGCCTGAATCCACTGAAACCATGCTGGTGGAAGAGCAGGCAAAATGATAAATCTAAGTAACTTGTCCTCCTTTCTTCCTCCTCTTCTGAGATGCAATTTACTACACACTAGTAACTATCTTTTTTTTTAAAAAACTCAAGTATATTCACACAACTTCAGTCCCAACCCCATCCTACAACAGCCACACAATTTCTTCCTCCAGCCTGCCGCTCTCTTGTTATACTTCAGATCTATGCAACTGTGTATCTATTGTGGGTATAACCTCAGCTGAACAGTGGTAGTTCAGAAGTTGAGGATCACTGCAGTATCTGGAAAAAAAGGCATTGTCATCATCACATTCCCACCTCCTCATCCTACTGAAGGTCTGCTTGCTCAGACACCACCTCCCTCCACAACCTAGACTGCAAGCACCACATAAGAGTACAGTACAAACATGGCATATTTTTTCCCCCTACAAAAAACATCTGATTTATCACCATCAGGATTACTGGTGTTAGAAACATCACTTCAGTGTATAAATGCATATAGTCCCAAGACTCAAGGTATCAACAGTTTACCCCAGTTTCAGTGGACTGATAAACTGGAATCAGGAGAGCAACCCATTGAAGAATTCCAGCTTTCCCACTTAACTACCTGAAACAGTTACAATCTCAGGCAGAAATCTGCACTTATGCCTGAAGTTCCCTTCTTGGCCACATTCCTCTCCTGTATCAGCCTCCTGGCTAGGGTACTTGTCTGAAGTGATGAAAACACATCCCAGGTTCTTCTTTATCCTGTAAGGAAGCAGACACCCTATGTTGCTCTAGCAGACTGGAAATAAGCCCACACCACCAGGTTATGTGGTTTTACCTGCCCTGGAGACAGTAACAGCAGATTGCCTTAGTTGCTAGCATCTCCTCTCACTCCAAGAACTGGTGAGGCTCAAACATCAGGAAAAGCCTTTGATTGCTGCGTTAGGCATATCACATTTCTACTGAAGCCAACATCTTCCCCAGTGGGACTGCTGAGTAGCTATCTGAAGGTAATCTGAGCTCAAAAGTACACAAATTCAGTACACTGGGCTGTAGTTGAGAACTGCTAGGCATTCAGAAGATCTGAGCTGATGAGCCAGAAATACCCTGCATATCCCCATTCCAGGTAACACAATCATGCACCCTTCCTGATTTTCTCAGAGGTGGACACAAAACAGCAGTCAGTGCCAAATTCAAGAGCCATAATGCAACAGGAAGGAGATTTCAGGAGAGAAATAACAGCTGGAGGTTCTTCATATTCCAAGCCCAGTTAAGAGACCTATACAGTGTGTAACACTTATAGAGTCATACACCATGAGCAAGACTGATCTCTAACAACAGACAGAGCTATTCAACACAGAAGGAAAGAGTGGCAATGACTGCTGTAAAAAATAAAATGCTTGAAGTAAAAAACTCCTCTTGCAAGCCTTCACGCCAGAGCCATACTGTCTGCATGACCAGACAAACTCAGCATGTCAGAGAGCTGCGTCACTGATAAGATGACAGACTCTGAGGTGAGTTTTGAACCTAGAGGCTCACTGGTGAGTGTGTATAATGATTTAGTATTCTTCTGTGAACCAGACACCCAAGATGACTTCCCACAGTTCATCCTAGGTGACCAGAGATCTTTAATGGAAGAACAGCTGTGTCTGTCTCCTAGATGCTGTATGACAGTAGCTAACGCTGAACAGCTTGGCCATTCTCTCCATGCTCATTAAAGATGAAGGAATAAACCTACAGACCTAGAGAAAAGGCTCCTCAGTTCCTTGAGAACAGATTTCCAAAGTTACTTCAACACTTAAAAACACTTCAGTACATAATGAACTATCTTCAGCTAAAGCCAAGAAGCATTTAGCAATAAATACATTTGGACACTTCCATGACCCAACTAGATAAACCCTTATACCTCAAGTTCTCTGTAATTACAGTGCCAGGTATTTGCTCAGCTATCAGAGCACCTTAAATAGATTTTTAGACAAATTGCAGAAGATTTTTCTGCATAAAAGTCCTCTACTTACTGAAAAAAATAAGTTAGCTGCTAGAAAATAAAGTAGTACTATAGTCAGCTTAATGGCTGCTTCCTCTTCAGCTTTCTCCATCAGGAGACTGGTAATCAAATAAACAGGAAATAAGTTAATTTTGCTTAAGGCAGTAAAATAAGAAGCCATGTAAGTCTCAGGAAATAACTTCTAAAGGATCTGTAAGCACTCTTCAGCAGTAGCTACAACTGCATTTTAAGTTCCCCTCACATACTAGCCATTATTAACACAAGTGAAAACCTTTCGGCCATCTCAACACCACTTTGAGATAATCTTTTCATGGCTCCAGACAAGCCTTTTTTAATCACTGTCCTCAGATTCTGTGTCAGATTAGGACAAAGAAAATAAAAATCAGCTGCAGCATTACAACTGAAATCCACCAAGACTCCCATGCAAACAAATGTTTAAGGAGCTTGCTTTCTAATCTTTTTTGTCTTCATTTTTAAGCAGCCTTTAGAGCTGGGGTTGTTTGAGCTGGTCCAGTTGCTCCTACCTACCTTTTGACTGTTGGATTTCATTCAGTGCAGTTGTGGGTGATAAGTGCTCCAATATTCTCTGGAGAATAACAGTAGGACTGAAGACACTGATTGAGCTGTTAAGCATCACGTATATGGTGCTTAGTGATGCAATTGAGAAAGAAATCACTCTTAACTCTGAAGGTGTGCTAGAAATATTGCTCTGTGAGGCACCAGCAAATTTATTGTGAATAAAGAACCGCTGTGGTGGTATTAACAGCTATCTTAATGTTCACCAGGACACACCAGGCACAAAGTAGGCAATACAGTTCAAACTATGGAAGGGGATCTACTCAGCAAGTACAGCCTGGCACAGGAATATGTCCTAAGAGTACCTTCTGCAGTTAGTATAGCAGGATCATTTAACCATTCCTCTTCACCAGAGGATTTTTCCCCCAAACACTAACATAAAGGAGCAGCCAGCATGGGTGGCAAAGGTGCAGTTACTGTAAAAAAACTAGAGCATGGATTCTGTCCAGTGAATTCAAACACAGGCAGTGGCAAGGAGAGGTTGCAGAAAGCATAGTGCAGTACACCTGGGCTGTCAGATCTCTGCAAGCAGCAGGAAAGCACAATGAGGCTTCCCTCTGCTTTTCCCACTTAGCCTGACCGCAAACCAAAATGTGAGCATCTCCTCACAATTATCTCTCAGATCTCCTCACATCTTTTACCTAAGAGAGCACCAACATATAACAGCTGCACAACAACTCAACAGAACTAATTCAGGACTCCTTCTTGCTTTACTCACATTGTTAAGACAGTAACATCTATCTGTTAGAGAAGTGGCAGGCCTTTTGTAACAGGAAATAGCCTCCAGAAATAGGTGCTGGGTAAGGTGTAATTACAGATATCACTACTCATCCCCAAGGGAAAGCAGAACAGAGGATTTGGGATGCTGCAAGCTGACTCCTGATTGACTGGGACTACCAAATCCTTCCTGAGTACACACAATAGAAAAATACTGCTCTGCCCACAAGATGTTTCTACTAAAAAAAGCTTACTTACAAGCAGGTAGCAATCCTTTCGGGCTGTGAAACTGTACACCTTTTTTTCCCCACTCCTTTAATTACCCTTCCCAGGACAGTATTTATGAAGTTCCCATTAGCAGCCAGCTATACAGAGATGTCATCTTTTCCATGAGCTCCCACATCTGGCTTCCACACAGAGAAAAGCACCACACAAACATCTTCCAAACTGTGATTTCCACATTCCCAAGGGCATGCACAGTCCTCCACAGCACAAAACAAGGCAACACCTCCCACTCCCAAGGAGTGCACACCTGTAGAGACTCATTAAAAAGCAGTTGTACAGAAGCTACAGGCTCCAAACCCCACACACAGCCAACACACACCCACTCAGCTCAGCCACAACCGAGGCACCCCACTCTCTCCATCCTGGCTTAGGAAAGCAAGCATTACATTTAACGCTCAGTGCCTCCCGCACCCGCGGACCCCCCATCCTATCCATCCGTACACTTTCTGAAGCATAACAGCGGACCCCCCTAGACAACCCTCCCTCCCAACGGGGAACCCAGCGGCCGCTCACCCACCTCGCTCATGTCGCCCAGCAGCCCCGCACGCACACACGCACACCCACCCGGCACCGCACGCCCGCTGCCCCGCGCCGCCCTTTAAGAAGCGGCGCCCCGCGCCCGGCCCGCCCCGCCGCAGCCAATGAGCGGCCGCGGCCGCGCCGAGCCCCCGCGCCCTTCATCTGAGGGGCCGCGGCGCCCCCTGGCGGGCGGCCGCTGATCTACAGGCAAAGGGGGAAAATGGAGGAGGGCGGGGAAGGCGACAAGAGGTGGATGCTCGTTCACGGGAAACGGCGGGGAGTTGCCTCCTTCTGCCTCGCTTTTTGGTCGTGCCTTTGAGAGGCAGATCCTGCAGCATGGGGCCTGAGGGTAGGTTTCCCCGCTAATTTCTGCCAGCTTTCGAAGTGTGTGCTGGAGGTGTTCGGTCCTAATGGGACATCAAAGGGTCATGTGCCACCGTAGCTCTTCCCTACGGCAGACCTGTGACAGTCACAACACGAATCTCGCTGCTCTTTCTCTTAAAACATACAGTATTTTGTCATGCAACTTTCCTGGAGGGATGGAAAAGAGGGCTCTCATCATTTCCTCAATGAAAAAAATAAAACAAAACTTTGGAAATTATGCAGTTATCCTCCAGCATCCATCTTCTGATGGAGCACAATGCCTATATTTGGCAGTACATGTTCAGATGCTCTGACTCATGTATCCCTGAAGAAATATAGATTCAATTTGTTCTGAGAATGCACTTAACTCCCTCAATTTTCTCTCAAATCAATTAAAAAAAAAAATTAAAGCAGCACTTTGGAGAGCCCAAGAAGATTGCCAGCCTTTCCATACCCTGTAGCAGCCACTTCACCAAAATCCACATCCAGAGCTCATCTGGATGGAGGCAGCAGAAGAGATTTTGCAATGCTTTTCTGGAAGGCCCCTTTGCCTTGCCTCATCGCAGCCTTCCTCAAGGGGAACCTATAAGCAGGAGAGGGAGCGACTTTTTACAGGCGTTAGATAGTGACAGGACAAGAAGGAGTGACTTTAAACTAGAAGGGAGATTTAGGTTTGATGTTGGGGAAATGCTTTACCCAGAGAGCAATGATGCGCTGGCACAGCTGCCCAGAGAAGCTGCGGTGCCCCATATCTGGATGCGCTCCAGGCCAGGTTGGATGGGGCCCTGGGCAGGCTGCGCTGGTGGGTGAAACTTGGTGAGGTCTCATTCAACCTAAGTCATTCTATGTTTCTATGATTTGCACCTAGGAATCACAATTTTGCAGGATTTTTAGTTTTTATTTTTATTTTGAGGCTTTTCTTGTTATTTCCTGTTGCAAATGAGGGGAAAGACCTTATTTTAAAATGCTGTCTTCACCTCCCCTGTCATCTGGCATTTTACAAAATTGGCATTAATTGTCCTGGGTCGTGCTATGAGCATACCAAGTGGGCAATAAGCAAGGTGGGAGTTCATTGCATGAGTAGCATCTTGCTCTGCTGCTTCAGAAGTGTCAGTATGGTGTGAGTGTTCAAAGTAAAAATGGCGAAGTTCAGCTCCTAAAGCAGCTTTGAGTTATGTGACAATATTTTCCAGTGCAAGGCAGTCATTGGTGCATTGCGTTAGTATCTGCATTCTGACTAGAACACTGTTGGTCTGTGAATTTAAGGGGTTATTTCTGACCAAAAGGCTCACAAACACACAGTAGGTGACAGAGACAGCTAAGAGAAAATGCTTTCAGCTTCCACTGACACTGCTAAGAGCCCTGCTGGCTGCAGGAGAATAAGGCTGGATCTGAAATTCTCTTGCTGCTTACCTCGGTGAGGAAAGAAACATACTAGGACCATGGCACAGTCTCTGTCTGCATCATCCCCAAACAGGATCAGCTATTTCTTCCTCCATATATTTGCTCATCCAGTTGTGTGAGAGCAGTATGACAGTGAGGTGAGCCATACTCATAGACCAGCACGTGTCCTCCCCAGGTATGGCTGCTACAAGCAGCGGTTGCCAGCTAGCCAGCTGGGTGGCAAGCAGTACATGTTCATTTTATAAGTGCGTGAAGAATGTGTGCTGGTGAGGTATGACATAAAAATGGATTTCTGTCCAAGAGCTGGTCTCTCTCATCATCAAAATAAATGTGTCATATCCAAGCAGAAAATCTCACAGCTGTAATTCAGGCTGTACTCCACAATGCAAAGAGAATCACGTTAGGCTCTTTGCAGTAGTCTCGGTGTGGGAACATATAGTGTTTTTATTTTCTGGCCTGCCTTGAGAAGTTTACAACCTCCAAGAGAGGCACTCCACAGAGCATGCTGAGCTGCACCCAGGGAAGCCCAGAGGCACAATGGCTCTCAGTACCCAAACAGTGGAGTATGTCCCACAGTCCCAGTTCAGCACCTGGGAGCAGGGACGATGGGTGCTGGTGTTTTGAGTAATACCTGCCTACAATAGCTAGGAGCGTGTACAAAGCTCATACAGTTATAGAATCAGAGCGTCTTAAGTTGGAAGCAAATGACATGGATCAAGGGTGCAGCCTGAGTTGTGACATGATAACATATGAGCCGGCTTAGTTTGACATTCCTTGTGTTCTGGGAATGCAGCAGCAAGCTGAATATCTCAGGAGGAGGATCTTAGAATAAAGATACCTTTAGTATTCATGTTCTGTCATTTATACTATCTAACGGCACAAGGTTTTGCCTTTCAGGTACCCCTTAGCAGAAAGCCTTTCCAGCCTCTGGTAATACTTTACCGTAAAGGTACACCACAATTCAGCTTTTACTTAAGTGAACAGATAAGCAGTGACACTTCTAAATAGAGAAGATGTTCTAAGCTATTCTAATTTCAAGAGTTGTTTTATTCTGAAAATTGACTATTAAAATACCACTTTCTTGTTCATCATGTCTGCACTTGCTATGCATTCAATCTTGTCTGCTGGCATATGACTACAATTTCACTGCTTCTTACTCCCACTTACCTGAAAGAATTAACGTGAAGAAGAGCTATCTGAGCAATCTTCTGAAGCAGAGCTGCTCACAGATATCCAAGGAGTTTCACTTGTGCAGGACCGTTAACAGCTCTTCTCTGCAGGTATAAGTAAAGCCTAACTGGATATCCATATTTGCATGTACATGACAAAAAAGCTAATTGCACTCTCAATCTTGGTCACTAACAGTTACACATAACTGCACAGTCTTGCATCGTGTTAAGCCCATCACTGGAAATGTCTAGGAAATGGGGTGGTATTATTAAAGTATGGATAGCTGCAGTTTTGCTCCAGAAGAGACAGAAGCAGAAAGTGCAGGGGAAGATAACTTCTAAGGATGCTGTATTTTCAGTCAAAATTTGATCCAAATCAAACCCCCAAAAAATTAAAATGAACATATGACTGTGCCTTGAAAGGTGTTCTATATTCCACTGCTGCTAGAATAGATTTGCATTTTGATTGTGACTGCAGAAATTGAAGTTTCCAAGGACTTGAGATCGGTACACTGACGTGAAGCCAGTGCCTCTTTTTCACTCTATGAATTTCTAAAGAGATAGAAAAATTTTACACAAACTTTTTGAAAAAGAGGCTTGTGTTGCAGCTGAAATCAAGGATGCTGGTTTCAAATAGGAAGGTTTTGTTTCAGAAAGATGCCTATATTTGAATACTGGAAAATAGAATGAGATCTAGAACATGACCTTCATTGCTCTAAGTATATTTAATGTAATGTAAGTTTTGGTCTTCTTGATAGCAATAGATCTAACAAGCATAGATCTTCACTCTATGACTGGCCATTCATACAGGTCAGCTAATTTGTTCAACTAAATAATTGAAAATGTAGAAAAAAAGCAATTTATGCAGGCTTAACTCACATTAGTAGGCTGTTTTACCTTGTAATTAAGAAGCTAATGGCTGTGTGTAGTTAAGGAACAAAGCATCTCTGAAAATCTGTGCCCTAAGGCCTGCATTACAAGCCAGCCTGTGTTGCCATACAAGAGCTAGGAGCCAGTGGTTTCAACAAAATCTTACCACTGCCTGTGTCACAAAAATATATCAAGTATAGTTTTGAAAATATGAGGCTTTTATCCAGAGATTTGTATGATATGACTTACTCTACAGTGTGAGTAATCTTCTAACCTAAAAAATAAAATAAAACAAAAACACAACGAAAACAAATATATATATAAAAAAAATTAAGTGTGAATTTTTCAGTCAAGCCAAAGATTCTGTGGGATGTAATTCATAGACATGTTCTGAACTTTGGTGGAGAGAAAGCCAGTCTCAGTTTAGGTTAAATTCCCTAAATGTTTCAAAGACCAAAGAGTGCTGTGGGTTTTGACTTTTTGATTGGCTTTTGATTTGCAGAGAGGATATGAAAATGTGTGGTACTCAGGTATTATTTGGCACTTACCCACAGCACTTAACTTTCTAATTAAAAGGTAAAAAGACATATTAATTATCAGTTAAAATTTTTCAATCTCTGTGCAGACAAAGGAATTAATGTGATTAAAAAGATCCACAACAATTATAGCTTGCAGTGTGGAGTTAGAAAGAAGTTTAAATATACTTCTTCCTTTACTTCAATGACTTTGGCGAAATTAAGTGTAAGGACAAACTCTTCACTTTCATCATCTTTTCTATGCCCTTTAGATTAAACAAGCAAAGGAAAAATCAAACCCTCCCCTCAAAAATTCTCAGTGGTGTCTTACAGAATTGAAGAATTTAATTCCAGTACAGGATGAGATCATTTGGTGCTACATACATATGTATGCACATATAGCACATATGCACGTAAGTATACATATATATATTTATATAAGTACATGCATGTGTTTATACAGCATATGTCAGGCTTAATTAAGGTATCTAGGAGGGTCTCATTGGCTCTCGTCTGTTGCACAGGAGCCAGAGTTCAGGAATCCTTTTCCCCTTATTTTGCTCAGACAATGGATCTAGAAGGCTCTCAGCTTCAGAGGAGCTGAAATACATTGCAAAGATAACGTCACTGCTAGTACTTACTTCTGCTTGAAGCTCAGGGATCATAGTCTTCTCTCCTACTCTAGCTGCAGAAAGCCAGTTTGACCAAAAAGGAATGTTATTGCTGTCAGACCCCTTCCTCTGTGCACCACCCAGTACCACGCTACTGCTTCGGTGACTGTTGAATCTATTGGATTTCTTGTTCTCTGCAAGCAGCATAGTGCTGAAGTTCAGAAGGATTTTTGTCCTGTTTGCTTTTCATCTTTAGACAGAGCAAAGGCTTCAAAACAACCTCTGATCTTTGTGCTGTAGCACTTCCAAGTTTTGACAGACACTTTGCAGGAAAAAGTAAAAAGTCAAGGCATCCAAACCCTTCCTTTCCACTTGCCCTAGAAACCCTTTAGTGCTGTATTGCTACATGTAACGTATTCCAGTAAAAGGAAGTTAAAGTCATCAGGTCAAGTGATCTATAATTGGCAGCTGCCAGAATGAAGATCCCAATGTATATGTATTCCAGCTCTGACCTCACCTCATACAAATACACACAGGTTCTTAATTTTTTTCAGAAGGCAGTAGCCTGCCTCTGCTGTGCAGGATGGACCCACTTAAGCATGAATCAAGACTACTAACTACATCATCATCCAAAGAGGGAAAAGCTAATTGACATCAGGATTCACACAAAGGAAGGCCAATAAAAGGAAGAAGAATTTGTCTTAATTGCATCTTTATTGTTATAACAACTTTCTCTGTAACATCTTTATTGTTATATTTAGAACTAATATGTGAAGTTTTGGGGTTCTCAATTTCAGTTTTTGGGGCCTTTTACCCCTACGTACCTGATCTAGAAATTGAACAAGTTAAAATTAACATTATACAAAAGGTCAGCTGGAGGTAGGAAGCTGGATATGGACTTGATTAAGAGTTCTCTCCTAGGCTTATTTCCTAATTTCTGCTTAATCATGAAATTAGATCCATTCTACATATCAAGGTAAGAATATTTAGTTACCATTTATAAACTGAGCTAGTCAAATAAAAATAAGGTCATCAGTTTTTGACTTCTGAGCCTCGAAGTACAACAAGTACAACCAAGAGAGTTTGTGCTGGCTTCTAGAAATGTAGTAATTGACATACTGAGAGATCCAAATCCAAGAATGTTAGCATAGCCTGTTCTGTGCCACTAAGTTAAATCTCTCCTTATTGAAATTATTAGTATGCTGAGGGGAGTATGAGGCATGGAAAGATGACATGATCTGTGAAGGAAGAAAGCAGCTATGCCTTGAATAGGGCAAGATGTGAAGATCTAACCTGATAATTAGATATAGCTAATTTGACTGAAACTTATAAAATGAAATTATGTGGGAATTTTGTTTGTTGGTTGGTTGTTGTCACTGTTTCCTTGGAAATGGAGATGGAAATCAAAGCAACCACCAGCTGACTAATGGGAATAAATGCTTTGCACCAAAAGCATCTTGCTTTTAAAACAGAAGAAATGTTTAGATCTGCTTCCTTTATCTTTTATCTATAACACCTGTGTTACCAATAATAATGCGTAATTCAGCTATTTCCTATGGACTGATGGTGACATTTCAGTTGAATGGCTGATGACTTTTCTGAAGGCCTTGTCCACCTGCTATTCTTGCTAGAAAGTGCTCTCTCTGACCCAGTATCTCTAATTGAGGTGTTATTATATAAAGGTTCTTATAAAGGTCAACATAACTCTAAAATAGATCCGTGAACACAAAAGATAAGTGCTTCTCTGCCTTGACTCACTACAGTGCTGTTTTATGCAGCACAGTTTTCCTCGGTGGCATTTCCAAAGCACAGTAAGAAGAACAAAAGTAAGCTTGGAGGGGCTGGTCTCTTGGGTATCTCTCTGTGAACTCTTAAATGACAACTTTCTCTGGAGGTATTTCAGGACACCAGCAGCCCCCTTGGCTTGTGTCCCAGAAGAGCGCCTGTTTTTCTCCTTCTCCTTTAGCTTTCTAGTTAGATGGGGGAAAAGAAGGTACCCAAGCTATTTTGTTTTCCCATTGTGCATATCCCCCTAGGTAGGAACTGACACAGAAACTCCTTAGAGAGATGACAAATGTCTATGGATGGCAATGGGAGAGAGTGCGAACAAGGCCAACCCATGGGATCCCCCATTTCCAGATTCATGGACTGGGTAACTGGCAGGGTGCAGCTTCCATACACTTTGTTTCTTATCCTCTCTCTTTAAAATACAAGCTAGGTCACGTGTAGCTTGTTCAACACTTGCTGCTGCACAGAAATTAAAAATAGCTGCCTCGTGTTACTTAGTACTACAAAAAAGCACCCTTAGATTTAATGCATTCTTTTGTAGTTGGTCCCTGTGCAGCTCTAGTGCAGTGAAGCTTAGAACCATCTGGCATTTACCTGGGGACACTATCATTTGACTAAAACAAAATTCTAGTGCCTGGCCATCCCCAGACAGTCAGAAAAAATGATGTTTTAAGACAGTTTGAAGCAGCTCAGTGGACTTTGCAGGGTGAAAGAGTGCTGGCTATGGCCCATAAAGACTAGCTCTGATCTGAGCTGTAAAATTCAATAGTAGTGCTGTATATACATTATCTTCAGGCATTTTGTTTTTATGAATAATTAGTAGATAAATTTATATAAATTACCAGAAGGGGCTTATGAAGGTCAGTGGAAACTAAACTTGGGATCTCTTAATATCATCTCTGTATTTAAAGCTTCAGAAGCTGAAACTTTAATGATGTTATGCAACTGTAAGCAATGAGCTCACCTGATACTGAGGACAGGTATTAAATAACATCACTTCTCTCTGGGAAGCACCAAAAACTTGTTAACTGCTTTTACAGAGATGGTTGCCATTTTGGTGAATACCTACTTTGCTTTTGGCTTCAAAGGGGTTCACAAAAGTGCCTCTCAAAGGTGTTCCCCTAGAGGCCACAGTACTTGTTGAGTTTTAACACATGCACAAGTTGTCTGGGAGGCAGAAAACCTCAAAATCTGGGCCCCAGGAGCAAGGGCTCATGCTGAACATGTCTTACTTGGTGGGAGAACCCAGCCAGTCCTGTTTAGCTTCCAGGTTGACTTAGTGTCTTTAATGAATCCTGATGCCTCATCTCTTAATGGGGTTTCTTGGTCAACCTTGAGAGCTCAGCTTGGTGAGACACTGACCAAGACAAGGCATGAGGAGCAGATGAAAGCTTATTTTATACATATCCCCAAGGTCTCAAGTGATACCCACTAATGTCTCATGATGCTTAATTGTGCTCTCGGTTCTGCATCCATAAACAGTTTGCTACTTATCTGCTTAGACCACATTTAAATCCTGTATTAAAAAGCAGTGATAAACAGTACTGCTACCCTACGCACCGTATATCAGCAATATGCGGGGTTCAGCTGTGATTCATAGAAACAGAAAACAAGTCCTGCATGACTGACCCCAGGGAGGGTTGTTAGCAGAATATACCAGAATCTTGTCTCAGTCACTCCAGAGGTTCTTTGGTGTAGTGTGAACAAAATGGTTTCAAATGAGTGATGTTGGCTTGATTTACAGCAGCAAAGACATGGGAGTCAGTTCCTGTCTGCTTCCTGCTGTTGAAATGTGCCTTTCCTCCCCCAGTTCCCAGTTCACCTTCTTCCTGCACTCCTGAAAAGAGTGGGAAGTGTTCGGAGCTGTCACCAGAACCCTGGGCAGAATATGCTTCTTGTTAGTTTCAGTTAACATCATGCAAAATATAAACAAATATATGGGCAATTAGATAAATATCCCGAGTTGAGCCCATTTCCATATTCGATGTTTATTCCCCTTGTTCCATTTTAGACATTTCTAATTTAAAGAACTGCATGACTGATGCCTAGAGAACAAAGTAACCATTATGTCCTTTTTGTTTTTGTATTATAAATTATCTTGACCATAAAGTATACTCAAAAATATACCTGACTGATGAGAATGGCTGTGATCTGTGCACTAAAATGCCAGTTTTAACTCAGGAGAAAGAATCTTGAATTGAGGCGACGAGAATGAAAGCATAGTACTGGATTTATTACTGAAACTGTTGATTATACCAATTCACTGTTTTGTAAGATCTCTAAGCCTTCACGAAGTCCTCTTGCTCCTTGACAGGATAAAAAACAGCAACCCTCTGTTAGCAATTATATTCATTTGATAACTGCTGGAGAGGCAGAAAACATGGCAACAGGAATGAACAGTGCATTGAACTCTTACCTATGCAGCCTCCAGCATAACATCAGTTCAGGCTGGACGAGCTGATTGTTCTGCACTTTGCATCCATGGTAGGAAAAACAGCACAGCTACAGCCTAACACTTGCATGTAGATAGCTGCAATTATGGGCTATTTAGAGCTGGTGTAGTCAATGACCCATGAGCTTGTCTGGGAGCTGTGCTCCCCTGGCAGACTAAACACAGGGCATGGGCATGTGTGTCACTCTGCCCGCTGTCACTTTGGCCAGTAAGCAGCTTCAAAGGTTGCAAAGGACAGGAGGTGTCTGCGCAGCATATCTGAGCCAGCAGCAAAGTTATCAACTAGGAGCGGAGTGACTTCAGTCCATGTGCTGCCCATAACCATTGCTCATGGCTCTTCTTACCGTTTCCATTGCAGAGTATCATCACTGGATTCACAATCACCCAGCTGACTTTAATTGCTTCTACCTCTGCCCTGTTATAGGTGTTGAAATGAAGGACACCAAGGCTTTGTAACCGATTAGATATGAAGCTGCTCAGTGTATCAAGAGAAGAAAGGAAACCTCCTTGAGTCTGGTGAATGATTTTCCCAATATGTGTTAGAAAGTCTTTGTCAATTATTCCTGATTGGGTTAATTGCAGTAATTGAAGAGCATCTGCAATGCAGGGCAAAATCTGTCAGCAGTTTGACTGTTGAAGCTAAGGGGATGCAGATGTCTGTCTCTCTTGTTCCCGTGTCTGTCTCTGCTGTTCTGCCATGCAGCTCTCACAGTGTGCTTCACAGCCTGCTGAGGAACATGGGCACCCACCCTGAGGCATGGGGCTCCCAGTTAAACACATAACTGTGAGAGACGGCACCAAACCGAGGGCAAAGCTGGAGAAAAGAAAAACCTGCAAATAAGTGGAGAAAGAAGACTTCTCTGGAGGGAAATCATCATTTGCAGTGGCATTTACATATGGATCACTCAGAGGTGACTTCTCTGTGTCTGTTGAGCAGGAGAGGCTGCACTAGAGAGGTTTCTGGACAGGAGCAATTTTCTTCAGCCATCCGTTTAGAGGCAGCACCATGGCGTGGCAGGAGTGAGTGGCTGTACTGACATGCACAGGCTGCTCAGTGAGCATGGATTAATGAAGAAAATATCCCGTCTCCATGATCACATGGCAGACAGTCTATGACCTGTGTGAGACAGTGAGTAACTGTCCAGCTTCTCTGTTCAGGGAAAACCATAAGGCTGATTTGGATATGTCCTTAGGCAGCATGATCTAGTGCTGATTCAGTGGTTGGCAGCCCTGCCCACAGCAAGGGGTTGGAACTGGATAATCTTTGAGGTCCCTTTCTACCCAATCTATTCTATGATTTCAAGCAGGAACCACTGCCCCACCACCCTTTCTGTGTGGCTGTGCTAACCTCATGAAGACTGCTGGCTCCAGCAATCATACCCGGCTGAGAGGACACTGGAACTGAGGAGATCAGTAGTACAGAGGATCTGGCCCAAGGTCAGAGCGGACACTGGGCTGTTCATGAGGAGAAGCTAATGAGATGGAGGCAGAGCAAAAATAGATATGGTTGGCTTCTCTAATTAAAACATCTCTGTATTGTTTTCCCTGGATTTTGGCATTCTTTCCCCAAAACAAAAACAGTATTTTGCTGGAACATGATTTGAGAAAAGCACTTAATGTAATCTCTTATTTGGGAGAGTAATCATAGCACAGTAGCAAATGAACAATATAAATATAATCTGTGTGACGTGAGTTCTGCTGTGAGAGCTAATGCTGAAAGCCTCTCTGAACTGAAAATGAATATTCTATTGTATAGCCTCTGTGCCTGCAAGTATCCACTTTCATTTAAAAGAATATCTGTGCTGATCTAGTGTGAATGAAGAGTGGTTTCTAGGATCACATGTTAGCAACCCATATCTCCCAAAGAACAGAGGGCAGGAAGAGGGAGGGCTGTGGGAAATCTCCAGGGCAGTAGGACAGCCCTGATTGGAGCTGCAGACTGCTGCAGTGCACAACATTCCTATTACATTCCATATTTACAACAATGTGGCTAATTTTCCATCATTGTGAGGTTTGAAGCAGACATGATAGTGTGGGTGTGGCTTAGGTTCTCCCTCCATCAATAATATTTTAACTTTCTCTTTATTGACAAGCTTTGTTTCCATGTTGGGTTAGTATTCATAGAATGGTTTGGGTTGGAAAGGACCTCAGAGCCCACTCAGGCCCAACCCATACAGTGGGCAGGGCTGCCCCCAGCAGCTCAGGCTGCCCAGGGCCCCATCCAACCTGGCCTTGAGCACCTCCAGGGATGGGGCACCACAGCTTTCCTGGGCAGCCTGAGCCAGTGCATCGCTGCCCTCTCAGCAAAGTTACCATGTTCTTTCTCTAAGTGGTTACATGTCAATACCTTGGGTTTAGAGGGGCTGAGCATGTGGGAAGCCAGCTCAGACTCCTTTATGCAAGCAGCTTTTTCCATCACCTTGGTGACTTTAAGAGATCAGCGACTGGCTGTCTTTTACTGTCAAGGTGGAAATCATCCCCTTAGATACATCTTTGTTTTTTCCCAACAGCAATTTAGAAAGGTCAGCTTTAATTTGCATAGTGTCCTCCTGACATCCCTGTGGGTGGGATGATTGAAGTAGGCAAGCATCAATGTGAGTGCGTGGGCAGGTCAAAGTGTGCAGGTAGAGGTTGTGTATTTTATTGGATCAGCTGGCATTGCTGGAAATGTTAGACAAATTTTCTGACTTGTAAGCCCTTCCTTAGATCTGAAATAGAAGCAGCAATTTGCTAAGCTAAATACAAGCTAAGAACAAATGCTCAGATGTTAATTGGATATGTATCAATTAGCCTTTGTTTAAAGAAATTATATTCCATAGTAGAAAAAGTAAGGATGGTAACAAGGGAAGAAAGTGAGAGACAAAGGAAGTTTAAAATGTTAAATAAAGCTACTTATCACATGAGGGGAAAAGAGACAGCTAGTTCATAGCCTAGGGAACAAGAGTGGATCGTGGTGAGTAGGAGGAGAGATTAATCATGACAGTCACATCTACTAAGGATGCACATCTAAGGAGCAAGAGGCCAAGGGACAAGGCTGAACTCTTCTCAGTAGTGTGGTGATAGGACAAGGGGAAATGGCCACAAACTGAGGCATAAGAAGTTCTGTACAAATGTGTGTAGGAGCTTCTTCCCAGCGCAGTGACGGAGCAGTGGCACAGCTGCACAGAGAGGTGGTGGAGTCTCCTTCTCTGGAGACGTTCCAGACCCGCCTGGACGCCTACCTGTGCAACCTGGGCTAGGGAGCTGCTGTGGCAGGGGGCTGGACTCCATGATCTCTGGAGGTCCCTTCCAACCCCTACAATGCTGTGGTTCTGTGATACTGAGAACATGCACCTCCATATCAGGGGCTTTATGAATTCCTGGTCTCAGCCTTTTCTTTAGCAGGGGCTTTTGGAATCTGATCCAGAAAAGAATACTAAGAAGCAAAGGTTTTTGTGAGAAGTGTTCCCATATTGGCAACTGGGATTCTCTTCCAATTACAGGTTGACCATGGGACTGTTCAGATTACTTAATTTTATCTGTGTAGCTACTATAAGGCCACTGGATTAATTGTATTGTATTTTGGAGAATACAGATGTGAGGTTTTGAGAAATTCTGTGAGGAGGAGTTAGGGAGTGGGCCCTACTTTGGATGGGCAGGGAAATAAGACAACTGCAACGCTTCCAGGGGAGTATACTCTGATTTCAGAGGAGCTTCTGCTGAGGAATCCTGCAGGAAGCTATGTTATTCCTGCCTCGTGGAGGATACCTTTGAAGAAAGACATTGTGAGGTTGGTTGACTAGTAAGCACGGAGTACCCTCCTTTTCCATTGGGAATGCCCTCATACTATATTGAGAGTGGTCTACTGTAGGTTAGCAACAGTACATATTACATATACTACCAAGCAAATATCAAAAATAGTGATTGTATTCAGTCCGATCAGTAAGACACCGTTTAGTCAACATTGTGAATACCCTTTGCTAAGAGTATATCTGTTGAGTCTGCTCAGCCCACATAAGGTGTTTGGTTGTTTTTTTTCTAGAAAAAGAAAGCTTCACATGGAGTCAGTGTTATTTTTAAGTGGCCTTCTCTTCAGGTAGCCTGAATTCTCTCTGAAATATAAAACTGGAGGGACAACTTTAGGAAACCTTATTGCAGGATGAAGTACTGGATATCTCCAATGTCTTTTTTCCCACATACACATGTATGGAATTACAGTCAGAGCACTCTGTAAGGGAACATGGAAGGGTTGTATATAATCAAACTGCACAGTCTGTAAGCAATAAAAAAACCCTAGATACTTGTAGATTACTAAAATGTCCCCCAAGTCATAATTATAAATCAACATGCAAGTGTACGGAAGATTGGTGTCTCCATAAAGTGCCTGAACTTCAATATTTTTAGCCTACTCTGTCTTCTGAAAGTACCTGCATATTTTATTTTCCCTGAGTGCTAAAAATTGTCTCTGTATTTTATGCATTGTTCTTTGCAGAGCTCTATTTGCAAACATAACCAACAGCTAGTACTGGAGATGATATACAGGCTGTATAACATGCCTGAAGAAAACAAATCTGTAAGCTTACAAATGCACCCAACTATAAATTTCAGGGACACTATAAGAATTTTAGCCTCATAGAAATTCTGTAAAGAAAAAGCCACAGCCACACGGGATGCATTCTTGTAGCTGGCAGGAAGGAAAATTGCTCCAGACTCTGGTTACCAGGCATGTTTCCATGGATGTGGTACATTTTTGTGAAAAAAGCCCTTTGTTCACTCTAGTTATACAGTCATGCAAGTCAGCGCAGGAAATTTGGCCCAACTACAGCCTAAAAATCAATGTGGGTAGCACTGCTGGTCTCCTCTGAGGATCCTCAAGCATTTGGTAGCACCATGTGAATGTCTCCATGAGGTTTCCCCAGCTTGGAGGGCACCGTATTCCTGACACAGGATTTCCTCTTTTGGCTCCTGCCCTTGTCCTCAGCAAAAACAAATTTTTTTTAATTGTATTAATTAATGTAGAAGGATATAGATTAAATGGAGAAAAGTTTTTCTTTGGTTCAGGGACAGTGATACCAAATAATAACAATGCTAAGCTTGAGAGCAAGGGCTCTGAGTTATACAACACAGTACAGTTTGATTCATTTTCAAAACACATTCTGATAAATACCCATTTTCTGGAAGGAAACAAATGCTTTCAGTCAGTTTTCATCTTTGTACCGCAAGGTTACTCTTATGTGAGTAGGCTTGATAACCATGCATGTGCTCAGAAAGCCATGGCTTTTACCCTGAAGTCACTGGCTGATGCTACCCTTAGCCTATCTGTCTTGTGCAGTGGATATTTCTGTAATAAAGTGTATTTTTATTGTTTTTTGGCTTGCATTGAGCTGCATTATCATGTAGGAGATGTCAGCAGTACCAGTACTCATACCAGAATAAGGCAGGTCTTTCTCCCCATGCATGGTTATTTCAACGAAAAAAGACAGACATTCCTCAAATACTTGTATTTTCACAAATTCTTTATATTTTCTCTGTATAACACTATATTTACATACCATGTTTATGCTACAATTCCATTCAAAGATTCTCTTTATGCATTACAAAGCTCCTCCTTAACCAGACAAGATGGAAAGAGTGGAGGCGGCCAGAATCTGAACAAGCTTTGTGTACAATTACATATGGCAGACGATGAATTAGTCCCAGCAATTGTTCTGACAGACTGACTGGAAATGTGACTAGCAATGCAAAATCTGCCACAATTTAATGAGATCCTAAATGCTAAACAAACAAAACAATATTTTTTTTTTTCCTGAGATCAAGTTTCAAATTTCTTATTTTCATTGCACTGATTAACACTGAAAATACTTTTGTGCAGCAATGACTTTACTCAAAGATTACCTGCATAGGTTCATGCGGAAAATAAACATGCAAAACACTGAATAATTCAATATGCTTTGAGTGGGCTTTTTTTAAAGTGCTTTGAGACAAGTGCAAGTGAAGTTTGCCTTTGTATGAAAAGAAAAATGTTTAAGTGTTTATTTTATGGAAAACAGAGTTTCAGACAAAACGCTTTAGCTAGAAACTGTACGTTTTAGATTGGGAAGGCACATGTATGGCCCTTCTGCAGGACCTGTTCTATTGGCTGGATTGCTCAGCTAAAATGTGTGTCTCCTGGTCATTATCAACTCTATCTGTGATGGAACAACAGGGTGAACACCATCAGCCACCCTTCGCTGTGATCCACAACACTTAGCTGCCATTCTCAGCCCCAAGTAGAACAGAGACATTAAGAACTGAAGCAATGGCTCTTAAAAATCAGCAGTTTCAAACCCACATTATTCAGCTAAAAATTTTTGCCTTTCCATTAAAACTTCCCTTGATTTTGTTCCAGAACATAAACTGAAAAATACTGTTGATCTATGTGCTTGAGATAATCAGCTATAAGCATTTTTTAAAAACCACAGTAGATATTGCATTAACCAGTATTACTATTAAACAGTTCCTCTTGTTCTTGTAGATTCCCACCCTATTCATTGTCTCTGAATTTAAGGTTGTCATTTGTGTCCATTATTTTGCTGAGCTGTCATATGCTACATTGTAAAGGTTGCAATTTTATTTCCTTACAAGAGAAATAAACAAAAATAATAACTTATAGCTTAAATTGAGAAAACTGGTGGTGACCTTTCCCTGTTGCAGGAAGCCATTCAAACATGTAAAATGCAACTCATGTAAGAATCTTCAGAAGTCAATCCTAAACATGTGTCACGTTCCTAATTTTCTTTGGGTTGATCGGATAATCAGCACGTCTTTGAGGTCGTCCCTAGGGCAGAATAAAAAGCAGTTAGAGAACTAAAAGAAATCCTAGAAAAGCAGTCTCTCAAGGGTCCTTAGGAAGTTACCTGCCAGCCCTCAATGCAAAGCATTGTGCCAAAATTAAACCCATCATCAGCAACCCACTCAAAATCTAAATACAAAGAAAAGAAGGAATAGCAGCACAACAGAAAGAAAAAACTTATATAAGCCTGATACACAACGCACCATTGGCATTATTGGGAATTCATGAATTAGTCTTATGCTATTTTCACTGTGTACTCTGCTGTCTGTATTCATTCAAGGAAAAGATGGTGTTGAGCATTTCCCCTACAGTTTTCTTAAAGGAAGTATCCCATAAGCTGTAATAAATACTTAACTTCTGACACTGTTTTCCAAGTATGTTGGGAAATCGCAACAAGAAGCATGCTAGCATTTCATGTATCAAAAAGGCCCTTCTCAACATCTTCATGTTTATTCCAGGCTGGCTTTTTTTTTAAGTTCCCACAACTGGCACAGTTCCAGTCCTACTGACAGCAGCACGTTTCCAAGCTGACCCCTGTGGGATCTGTGCAAGGCAAATGCTTGTCAGTTCAGAAAACCTTGTCATCATTTGAAACCAGTGCTGTGGATTTCCAGTCCTAATTCCTTGTTTTTTTTTACGAAGCATCATTGCAGAGGAAAAAATATCTATATATTCTCAAATACATGCAAGAAACATATGCTATGAATATTTAAATCTGGTAGTGAAACCTCACACAGGCAATTACAAAGTACCTCTAAGGAATGAAAATGATTTACAAAGTTGTAAACCTTTATCTGTAGATAGCTTCCCAAAAAGAAGCAATACAATCAAATGATTTGCTGGGCCTAGCTCTGATGTTAGTTTGATTTTCCTCCAAGAAGATGCAGTCTGCTGGCTACTGTTCTTTGCAACTTCCCCAGCTAGAGTGCAGGCATTAATGGAAATTCCACTATTCTTCCCAATGGAAATTTTTATGAACCCCAAGTTTGTTCCCAGCTACTGACCAAATTTCCTGTATTTTTTCAAACATTAATCATGCACAGCTTGTATTGCTCTGGTATTCTTCCAGTATTAAGTGTCTTGAATAATGTATTTGGTACCTATATATTATTAAACAAGCCATGGAGGAAAATGTTAGATAGCACATGTGGACAACATTTTTCTGGTATTTAATGAGACCAACTACCTCAAGAAAAACCATGGGATAAATATAACTACCCTAGAAACATTTCATAGGACAGCTGCCTTCTGTTTGAAACACAGCACTGTTCACCCCCTTCCCCTCTTCGTTTTCTGTTGCTAGAGCATACCGCTATTTCACAAATGTACCCTCCTTTGCTGTTTATTTCATAAGAGAGGAGTGGTGCTCTGGGAACTGTCTGCCAGCATTCTCATATTTCTCACACCCCTGAACCTCTTGGTGGGAGCTGGGGGAGCAAACTGCCCACCACTGTAAGGGCAGAGCATGTCTGAGGCTGACTCACGAGACTGAATGTGTACAAGTCTATGGGGCCAGATGACATGTATTCCAGGGTCCTGAAGGAACTACCTGATGTGGTTGTTGAGCTGCTCTCCATCATATCTGAAAAGCTGTGGCTGCTGGGAGAAGTCTTCAGTGAGGGGAAAAAGGGAAACATCACTGCCATTTATAAGAAAGGGAGGAAGGAGAACCTGAGGAACTACAGGTCAGTGAGCCTCACCTCTGTGCCTTGGAAGATCATGTAATAGATTCACTGGAAGACAAGTTAAGGCACATGAAAGATGATCAGGTGATGCAAGACAGCCAGCATGACTTCACCAAGGGAAGGTTATGCCTGACCAATCTGGTGGCCATCTATGATGGAGTGATGGTATTGGTGGACAAAGGGAAAGCAACTGATATCATCTACCTGGACCTCTGCAAGGCCTTGGACATGATCACTCACTGCATCCTTATCTCTGAATTGGATAGATATGGATTTGAAGGGTGGACTATTTGGTCTCAGCCACAGGGTTGTGGTCAATGGCTGTATGCCCAAGTGGAGGCAGGTGAAGAGAGGTGCTTCCCAGGAGTCTGTCTTGGGATAACTACTCTTTAACATCTTTATAAATGATATAGATGATGGGATTGAGTACACCCTTAGCAAGTTTGCTGATGACACCAAGCTGAGTGATGCAGTTGATATAGCGGAAGGAAGGGATTTCACCCAGCAGGACCTTGATAAACTTGAAAGGTGTACTCATGTGAACATAATTAAGTTCAAAAAACCAAAGTGAAAGGTTTTTCGCTTGAGTTGAGGTAATCACAGATATGTATACAGACTGGGAGAGGAAATCCTTGTGAATAGCCCTTATGAGGAGGACTTAGGGGTCATAGTAGATGAAAAACTTAACATGTGCCAGCAGTGTGTGCTTGCAGCCCGAAAGGACAATGGTATCCTGGGCTGCATCACAAGAGGGGTGGCCAGTTGTGTGAGGGAGGTGACTGTCTCCCTCTACACTGTCCTTGTGAGGCCCCATATGAAGTACTGCATCCAGGCCCTGGGCCCCCGACACAGAAAAGATGCGGAGCTTTTGGAGAGAGTCCAGAGGAGGGCACAAAGATGTTGCAAAGGTTAAAACACCTCTTCTGTGAAGATAGGATGATGGTATTGGGCTTGTTTAGCCTGGAAAAGAGAGGACAATGGGGAGACCTCATTGCAGCCTTCCAATATTTAAAGGAAGATTATAAACAGGAGGGAAATCAACTTTATACTTGGGTATATACTGATAGGAAAAGGGGGGGTGGTTTTAAAATAAAAGAGGGAAGATTTAGATTAGATGGCAGGGGAAGTTTTTCACTGAGAGTGATGCTCCATCCCTGGAGGTGTTTAAGCCCAGGTTGGATGGGGCCCTGAGCAGCTCAATCCAGTATTTAATCTAGTGATTGGCAATCCTGCCTGCAGCAGGGGAATTGGAACTCGATGATCCTGGATGTCTCTTCCAACCCAACCCATTTTATGATCTATTATTCTATGAAGTAACAGGACTGCCTCTTTGACTTTTTTCCAAATGTCTCTACCACTATTAATTTCCTGTAGATCAGTGATAGCCCAAAGACCTTGGTGGTGTTCAACAGAGACATTGCTCATTCATTTCCAGAGCACATAAGAAGTGTGCTCTTCTAGTCTGTGCTATCCAGGAGATTAATATGTGATGAGATTTGTTCAATTTGTGGCAGAACAGTTATTTGGTAAAAATAAAAACATGGTGGTAATGGGCTGACAGTTGATGTGATCTTGGTGTTTTTTTTTTTCAACCATAATGTTTCTGTGATTAATCAGAAAGCTCATTAGGTAATGCTGTCAAAAGAAGCAGTGTTCATGGCCATACTACAAAAGCTCTTGGTTTGTATTTGCTTTTGAACAGGAACCATGACTTACACCAGCTGGAGCTAAACTGCACTATTCTTCCCTATCTGATAGCACTGAGGAAACGTAACCCCTGCATGCCTCTTTTGCCTTAAAAATCTCACCTGCAGGAATGAGTCACACAGTCCCTGCCTCATTATGCTATTTCTTCTCACTAACAAAGCAGGAACCAAGCAGCAAGTTTATTTCTAGAGTGGGGACTGTGCCCATGATGAACCAGGATCCCCTTTGCCCTGCTGCATCTTTCATAGTTGTTTGCTTTACAGCAAATTCCCTGGGTTACTTATATTTCATTCTCACTGTGCTCTGCTATCAATTAAAGTATAATTTCATGAATTTCAATAAATTCATGCTGTGTACTGGCCCATTTTCTGCCAAGATTTCTCTGAAGTAGCATTGCATCATGGAAGTTGCAGTAAGCTGAATGTAACTTCACTGACGCTGAGGCTGCTGGTTCCCTGACCTGATCTTCATTTTCTAATGCTATGGAAGGTCTCAAGTACAACACATTACAAATAAAAAATGCAGATAATTAGTATCACAATAGCCATTTCATATTTAAATTATGATATGGTACAGTTGCTAGCATCTCTGCTTGATTCCAATTTTGAAGTTATTTCTTCTTCAGACCAATCCAATGCTCTAACCGTCCTGCCAGCCCTAGCCTGAAAAAAAAAGTTTCATTATTCATTACAGCCTACATGTTGAAGGAAAAAAAAGATAGTTCTAGTGGTTTGCTGCACAGCCCGATGTTACAGGAGCAAGTTCCTAAGATGGTCCCACCTCTCAGTGACGACACAATGTCATCAGTATTTCCTTTACATAATTTGGAGACTGTACTCTCAGCTGGGTGTCTAGCTAACCATGGATGTTTGACAGTCACACGTTTCAAAACCTGTATTCTGACTGCCTCTCTGCCTTGGATGCCTTTTTACAGGGATTACTATAAAGGAAGTATTGTAGTGGGAAAAGTGTTGCATAGTTTGTTGGTTTTGCGGAGGAAACAGATGCCCAGATCTTTCCATCTCTTTCAGCTCTTCAACCGCACAAAAAGAGCCTAGATGAATCAGAAGCCAAAATCAGTTTGTGTACCAGCTGATTTCAGGGTTGAATCTTTGTGTGGTGTTTTGGATAGTGATCCTCATTCAATAAAGGAAGGACTTCTGCTATTGCAAGCATGTTGTAGTCATTTCTGCAACCCATATGACATCAGTGATATGAATGATGAACACACATCTGGCGTTATGAAACAGAGGCTCTGATCTCTACATTGATTTGACAGATGGCAGCTCCTCTGACACTGACACTGTATAGAAATGTGTGACAAGCTGAAGGCTTGGCATGCTATTAGCTAGCCAAAAAAATCCAAGTCAAACTGCATTAGAACAAATTGCTGAAATTAGTGTAGTAGGAGTACTTCCAAATGTGTCTGCATGCACCACACATTCTAACTGTTAGAACAAAAAAACATGGAGGCACAGTTTTCTGTTTCTTGAGGTTATTTCTCCCCCTTCACTCAGTTTTTAATTCTCTTTCTGAACTCACTTCATTTACAGGAAAACACCCACCCAAAAAACTATGGATACCCTCACAATATTTCAGATAAAGCATTGCTTCAAATAGCAAAGCAGTTCCATCTTGTCAACTTTTAGTACACTCAGCACATTTCTCTGTCCATCATTAGACACACAAACTGGCAATTCCTTCTTATTTCTTTCTGAGTTAATTCCACACACATAACTTCACTCCTCTCTTTCTTTCACAGACTCTTTGAAAAAATATACGACAGTCAATAAGCTGCACCTGCCTTTCTGCATCTGTATCATCAATATTTATTAGTCTCTTAATGAAGACATGCTGACCAATGAGTATCATAACATGACATACTCTATAGTACATCTCATCAGTAAGGGAAAAATTATTTGCTGTCATTCATTTATATTTCTATTTTATTGGCCTTTTAATTTGATTTTGATAGCTTAATTTTTCTTCTGAAACAACCACAGAGTCAGAGCAGTTATATACAGCGCAATAAATGTAGCTCCAATCCATCACTCATTTCCTCTCCGGTATAAAACCACAACCACAACCAAATAATATTTCTAGTTTATAGAGTATCATTTGGAATAGTTGAGAAAAATAGATCTATCTCCATTAACAGAGTGGTGGCTCACTCTGGACTGGATGGGAAGAGTGTGGCTGTGGTGGCAAATCCAAGCCTTGCATAGCTCTGCTGAAGTTAGCTGAATTACACCAGGGATGAATCTGTCTTACTGTAAATGAGCACTCCTTTTTACAAAATGGTCTTCTGATTTATCATAGAGATATTTATGCCATATTAAATGGACCCATTATGAGGCTTGTATAGGAGATCCTCCACTCCTGCAAGATGCTGAGTCCTTAGATCTCCTTTTCTAGCAGTAGGATTTGCAAAAATGCAGTTCCACAGAAATGTCCCTATGGCCCTCACTGAAGCACAACTGGCCATGACATTACTGCAAAATCTGCCAGAGCCAGGTTAAGGGATCTCCCTCGCTGAACTTGGGTTTCAGAAGGTGCTCTGCATAATGAGTCAGGGCACGTGAAACAGCTCTCTAGGCACTTGGTCTGCAGATCAGCCCTCTTGGGACTGGGGGCAAGGACTGCTCCCCTGCCATTGCTGACAGTAACAAAATATGCAATTAAACAGAAGCCTGTAATTCTACTCTTCGTTTGACCTTTTCTTAGCTAATGTAATCAGAATGGAGACCTTCCAGCACCTCTTGACTGATACTCCTGGCCTCCTTTTCCAGTAGCTGGTAATTTTTTCTTCAGCTCAATAATTTAGTTCAATATTCATCATTTTTTAAATGTCTTGCTCTTCTTTTTTTTTCTTCCCTCCTTCTTCACCGAGATATTACTTTTCCCTAGGATGACTTGCCAGAACTTTTGTTCATGTTGCAAATTTATCAGTGCAATTACTGGACAACATTTATCTTCCGTGAACATTTTGCTTTAGTTTCTGATTCAGTGAGTTTGAACAGAGAATAGCTGATCTAAGTGATTTTTTTGCCACCTTTTACTGTGACACCCAGCATATTTCAGGCTTTGTGCCAGCTTGGGTCAATGGGCATGGGCTTCTGAGGAATCCTTGATACAAATTCTCCCTTAATCTCTCAATCATTTAAAATAGTACCTTTTTACATATGGAATAGAAGATACCAAATTTGAAGTTGATACCCTCATATACCCAGGAAAACTTGCTAATGCCCATGCAGGTGAAGCTTATACAAGCTGAAAGTTTCCTTCTTGTTTTCTCCTGGCAGTGAGAGAAATGTGCCATGCAGCAGGTACATTCACCTGTGCCCATTCAAAATACTAGGTTGAAAAAGCTTCATTCGCTTTGACTGCTCTGCTTTCCATCTTTCCCCCACATCCACGAGCTTCTTTCTAATTTTAAAACTCTCCATTCATAATTTTCCCATTCCGCCTTATTTTCTGACTTCTTTGCTAGGGTTAATCTTGATCCCATAAGGTGCCACAGAAATCTTGTATTTTTTCATCTCATAAAGAGGGAGAGACAAGGCTTTAGGTTTTCAGTCTCCACAAATCTTTCCATCAATAGCTGGGCCCTGTGTTCCCTCCCCTCTGGAAGAAGAACCTGGTTTCTTTACTTCTTCCTGAGCCCCAGGAAAGCACTACCACATAGATATTTGCTCCTTTTTCCTAAATACCTATGGAGTGAGGCCACTTGCTGAATCCCCCCTTTTATGACCTCCATGACTGCAGAAAAAATTGTCTGGATAACTCCTTTCCCTCCTGTTGCTCCCTGGCTCCATTTAGGGAAAGGGAACTGAGAAACACAACTAATCAGCAAACAATTAAATAGCTTGCCATTTGGTTTCTCCCACTTGGCAAGGATTGTATTATAAGGAAAGAGCACCACAATGTTTATTATGCTATGTATTGGCTGCAGTGGTGATTGAACATTTGTTAATGCATACAGTAACTCAAGTCTTTGTCAGAAAAATCTCTATTTTAACAGGGAAAGGTTATGTACGTAAAAGAAGAAAAAAATAAAACTATTTTGTCTAGGAGATGTTTCACTATGTTTGTGTATAACCACATAAACCTAAATCACAGACTGCAAGTGCACAATTTAAGGTAAACCTTCATCAAGCAATATTTGCTTTATCAGCTCCTGTATACACAAGATGGTGCCACTACTATATACTGAGAAGCTCTGTTCAAGCTGAGAAGCAGTTTATCTTCACAAGCCATTTTCAGATGGCTAAACATTCCTCCAACATATTAAAAAATATATGCATAATTTTCATACTTGATATTTTTCAAAGTATGCATGCAATCACTGATGCAACTAGTAGATTTATACCAGGTATTGTCCAGGTACAAATAGTTAAACAGCAACTGTATGCTAAGTCCCTCTCATGGATTCTGAAGTTTCCCTAGCCACTGAGCTGCAAAGGACCTCCTGTCTATCTAATCTAGCATCTGACATGGAGGCCTATACCTATATTTGTGTTTCAGTTCTCAGCTGCTTTGTACACGCTTTTCAGCTTTGCATTAATAATATTTTGTTTAACAAGTAATTAATGTCAAACATGATAGCTACCAGCCACAGATACATCATTATCTTTCCTATTTTTACCGTTATTATTTTGATCACTGTTTTAATCACAGATTGAGTACTTCCTAAATTTTATTGTATTCTGTAAGAACTAAACAAATTCTGCTATGATTTATGTACAGTGTCACTTCAAGACAGATTTCTGCATTGCGCATGTTGAAACATATTTTCAAAAAAATAAACAAGTTATCACTGTGTAGAATGGTGAACTTGGTATCACATCACTGCTACATTCCCAAGAGAACACTAGCCAAAAAAAATCACAAAGATGTTAAATCTTTTAAGAATGTTTAGCATAAATTATGGTCCATGTTGTTGAGAGCCCAACACCATGCTTCACAATAGTGGCAGCCGATAACTGAAGTGGAGGAACAAGCACTAAACTCTCTTTTATTTGTGCTTTTAGCAATGCAGAAAGGGGACAACACATGAGAGTGAATCAGGTATTAGCTCTTTGCTTCCCTTTCCAGCATTTACTGCTGAGATACCATATCTAAGATGCTTGTAAAATTCTTGACTCAAGAAACTTTTGCAGTGCAGAAGTGCAAATGGAAAATGCAATCATGAAGTTTTCTAGAGAAAAAGAACCAGTGTTATCACAGAATTATTTGGGTTGGAAGGGACCTCAAAGATCATCTAGTTCCAACTCCCCTGCCACAGGCAGGATGGCCAGCCCTAAATCAGGCACTAGATCAGGCTGCTCAGGGCCCATCCTTGAGCATCTCCAGGGAATGGGCACCCACAACTTCTCTGGGTAGTCTGCTCCAGTGCCTCACCACTCTCTCAGTGAAAAATCTGCAAAGGATTTTGTTTACTAAGGAATGCCAAGCCTCACATTCATCTGTGTCTCCATCTCATATCCACACTTCCTCAGGTCTGATGGCTGGGGAAAAAAAGTAACTTCAGACACCTACTTTTGCAGCAGCATGTGTTTAACAGCTCTGTAGCATTATTACACATCCATAACAAAACAAATCTTCACATCGTAATGGGTTAATGTGTTGTATACAGAGTTTAATTCTGAAGAGCTGAGCCAGAGCTTTTCTGCCCAGCGCGTCTGAAAGATTTAATTAGTGGCATAAATGGGCTGTTGATAGAGGAAGTGACTTTTTGATCTTGGGAATGATGAGAAGACAATTATTTTTTCCTATGGTAAGTTCACTCTAGTCAGGGTTACCCACTGTGCTGGGAGAAAGGCCTCTGTGGCATTTGGAGGAAGAAAAATATGAGAAGCAATGCAAAGGAAAAAGCAGATATACTGAGGAGGAGTAGTCTGTGACTGTAACTCTATCACAGGAGATGGGAAGAAATATATAGCAGGGATCTGAGGTGAGAAAAGATGGCAACTAAAGCTTTATTAGAAATTTCTTCCAAATATCAGAGGTGCCTGTTTTTTCCCCACCTCCCACTCCCCAGTAAATCTGTCCAAATGTAAGACTAACAGCAGATGTATGTATCATTATAAGCAAAAGAATTGGGAATATTTAAGAGATCGTTCTACTTATCTAATTAAAACTTTGACTTCTAAACATGTACTTCCACCCAAAATCGACGCTTGAGTACAGTACAGTATCCACTGTGTGGGGAAAAAATAGAACAAAAAACCATCAAGATACCAGCATTACAATTACCTTTGGTGCAGAACTGGTATGTAAATCTGGATGAGGGACAGTGAACTTTGTAGACATTGGAGGAAGAGAAACAATTGCTGTAATAAGAATACACAAAATTCCTGTTATTCAGCATCCATCATGGTACAAACCACAAACCATTTAGGAATACAGCTAAATAAGCTACAATACTGTGAACTAATGAACGTGAAAGAAGAAGATCTAGGACCTAGCAGAATCAATTTGACTGGTATTGACTTTATTTATTTTTTGTAATTTCTGCATTTAACAATACCACATGTTCTTAAAATCTTTCTGCAGAAGAAAATCTTTATGTATCTCTAACGAATAGATTGTAAAGAAAAAGGTGTATTCCTGGGTTATAGACTCTACAGAACAATTTTGTCATTAAATGTTTTACTAAACGTTTTGATAATTACATGGTTCTAAACGCAAAAGCTGGATAAAGATTTGGTAGTGATTTACTTCTGATTTTGAAGAGAGTTTATGCTTAAGGACTAGAATTTATAATGCCTTAGTCGTCTACCAGTAGGAATCATAATTCACTAGCATATTTTTACCAATGAAATCAGCAATGTGGGGAAAATGATTGTAAAGGATGGTTGCTCAACTGTGCTTTCTTGTAGAAAACATAGACTGCTTAAAAACTGGACTTTTTCCAACCTCTGCTCCTCTAGATGTCGTTCTACCCTGCCGCTGCTCTGCAGTCACTGCACAGTAACTACTTCATAGAGACCACAGATGAATAAAATTCGTGAGAGCCATCACTGTAAAGCATAACTGTAAGACTGATTTCTTAAGAGACTGGAATAAAATCTTCTTATATTCACTGTGGTTGTGCATCTCCACCCACTTCAGTAATTCAGTAGCATTTGAATTTATTGGACAGTCTCAAGATGTTTCTCATATTCAAAGTCTTTCATGTCAACAGGTGAGACTGAAAGCCAGGCTTTGTTGCCTCTCTTTTTCATGGAATTATTTGGGATGAAGACTCCTTAGGAAAAGAGAGGCAGGAAAGACAGGTGTAAAGACTGCCTTCCTCTATTACATGGGAAAACTGCAGGAGACAATGTGTGATGATACTCAAGAAAAACTAACGGATACGTTTTCTCTCATCCATGACTGTACAGTCCCTCAAAACCACGCAAACCTGGAGAGCATGGTGAGGATAGAGATATGCTATAATGAACTATCATTACCAAAAGGAATATTTTCTACTACAATGTTGCACAAACTGTCATTGCAATAACTTATTGAATGAATTAAAATACGGTTATTGTTCATTTACGTAGACAGCAAAAAAAAAGCTGTTAAAAATATTAAAAAGAACCCACAAACTATAAATGGGTGAGGACTGAAACCTTCAGAGGTTCAGCTTTAGTCAGAAATACAGTACAAGTCCTGTAACTGAAGGAAAAGAAATTCAAAACTGTGTCACATCTTCTGTGCTCCCTGTGGATGTTTTTTTTTTCCTTTTATTTCTCTTTTTCTTCTTTATTTTATTATTTTGTGTTTTGCTTTTCTTTCAAATGTGCAAAATATCCCCTACATTGATTATTACAGAATCACAAAATCATAGGGGCTAGAAGGGGACCTCTGCAGGTCATCTAGTCCAACCCTACTAAAGTACTGAAGTAGGTTAAGTGTCCATGAAGGTACAGACTCTCCAGAGAAGGAGACTCCACAACCTTTCTAGGCAGTCTTTTCCTGTGCTCTGTCACTCCCAAAGTAAACAGGTTTTGTCCTTATGTTCATGTGGAATTTTATATGTTCCATTCTGTGCCTGTTGCCCCTTGTTCTGTAGCTGGATACCACTGAAAAGTGTCTTCACCCACTGACTTGACTCCTGCACTTCAGATATTTGTAAGCATTAAGACCCACTCTCAGTCTTCTCCAAACTGAACAGCCCCAGTTTCTCATAGTCCCAAAGACTCTACAGGCACCTCATCATCTTTGTTGCCTTTTGCTAGACTCTCTAGGAGATCCCTGTCTTTCTTGAACTGTGGAACCTGGAACTGGACAGAATATTCCAGACTCAGCCTCTCAGAGAAGGGGAGGACCACATCCCTCGACCTGCTGGCCACACTCTTTTTAATGCACCCCAGAATTCCATTGGCCTTCTTGGTCACAAGGGCACTCTGCCGGCTCATGGTCAACCTGCTGCTCCCTGGGACACTCAGGTCCTTCTCGTCAGAGCTCATCTCCAGCAGGTCAGCCCCTAATCTGTTACTGATGCATGTGATGTATGACTCCCCAGGTGCAGGACCTTACTCTTGCTCATGTTGAAGTTCATCAGGTTCCTCTCTGCTTGACTCTCCAGTCTGTCTGTTTTTGACAAATTGCAGCACAGCCTTCCAGCATACCAACCACTCCTCCCAGCTTTGTATCATCAGCAAACTTGCTGAGGGTGAACTCAATCCCTTTGACCAGGTCAATGACAATGATGTTGAACAAGACCAGGTTCATTACCAAGTCCTGGGAAACACTGATAGTTACAGGCCTCCAAACAGACTCTGTGCCTCTGATCACGACCCTCTTAGCTCTGCCACTCAGCCAGTTCTCTGTCCACCACAATGTCCTCTCATTTGTCTCACAAATCCTTAACAAGGTGCTGCAAAATCTTGTAATTTAATTGCATGGCATGTTGCCCAAATTCCCTTTGTTGAGAAGCATAAGCAATTCACTCACTTGGGATTTGTCCTGGGTAATGTGGTTCCTCTGGAACATATCCCTGATTTTCACTACCACTTCTCTGCCTGCTTTCCAAATTGTCATCTGTTTTCTTCTTAACTGAAATTTTCCTAAGGGAAAAAAACAAACAAAAACAAACAAACAAAAAAAACCATAAACTGAGCATCATTATTAGAAATCTTGGGTTGAAGGCAACAGTGAATATATTTTATGCTCTGCTTCTGAAAATTATAGCTGAAAAATATGTCTGGGCATTCCAATTGTTCAACAATTGCAAATCTTGTCCTATGTCAGTATTTCCTGTGAAGTTCCTTTAAAGCGAGAACAAAAATAAAGTGTGTGGTCTTCTAACAGTGAAGAATCTGTTCCACACCACAGGAAATTAATTTTGATCTCCAATACTGAATTACAGGGTAGTCCATGGCATAAGGGAACACCAAGTGGCTCACCTGCAGCAACTGACCATTTTTTGATTGAACACACTCCATTGCAAAAGAAAGCATGTTAGCTCACATCACAGTTTGTTCCCAAGTTAAGCTTTTGCTTAACTTTCAGATTGTAAGCAACTTTTAGGGAGCTGGAATGACAGTGCACACTTAAGTCACTTGCAAAACTGGAGTTCTGCTGTACTGAGATTATTTCTTGAAGTCATAACTACACTTGCACCAGATCAGATGCAAAGAAACAGGGAGAACTCAACACTAAACCTCATTCTGAGCCTGTTCAGGAAGGCAGCGTACAAACCCTCTTAGGGCAGCACCAGCAAAGGTGGTGTTATGGGAAGGATAAACACTTGGCCTTAGCCATCCCCATGCTGGGCAGACACCTTCTGGAGCGTACTACTATTGATTTTGGTGCATCAGGGCTGACCCCTGCACAGGGCTTTTGGCAGAATCAAGTCAGAATCCAAGCAAAAATACTTACACTTACTTCATACCTCCTGTCCCCTTGGGATAAAAAAGGTGCTACTGCTAATTTCTTTATTTCATCAAAAAGAAAAAAAAAAATGTACTGTATAAATGGCAATTTGCCAACAGACCTTCGCAAAAGCAGCAGTGTTGATACTCAGCTATTTGTTTGTTTGTTTGTTTGTTTTGTTTTCTCTTTTTTATCTTATTTTACTTTATTCTGTCACCAACAAACCATGTCAGAGCCGCGGGCTCGCAGTGACCTCCTGTGGAAGCACTCGCAAACGCCTGGCACCCGAAGGCAGCCGGGGTCGTCTCCCGTGTGCGAGTGTTTGGTTTGCCCCTCTGCAGTGGGGCACGGAGGCTGGCACATCCCTGTGACCACCCTGCAGCGGCCTGAAGGAGCCCGATGAGAAGGAAAAAATTCTCCCAATGTTTTCCACTTACCTTACTTCATTTTTGTACGTGGATCCTGGAAGGAAGCAGAGGGAAGAAAAAAGATAAAAAGAAAAAAAAAATAAGGTTTAAAATGTTGGAAAATAAAATACAATCTATAGAGAGCTTCTCTTAGTGCGTGCACTGTGTACCAGGTACCACAGGAGCATCTATCCTCCTCACGTACAGAACTGCAGTATCCCATGGTGCAAGCTGCTCTGCAGGGAAACTAGGAACGGAGCACTGAAGATAAGCTTCAGCAAAGAACCTCACTGTAAGAACTAGACATCACTGAAAGTTCATAAATACTCCTGAAATGCCCTTCTAGTTAATGTGAAGGCAAAACTGTACACCACTGGTTGCATAGGTCGCTCCACAAGTAGTGCTTCCTATTTATTTCCATGGAAACTACTACAGATACGAAGAGCAAAATAACACTGTTTGACAGAGCAAATTCTCAGCTGCAAAACACTGTTTGCCAACGAAGCCACCATCATTAGCTCCGCATTTTCTCCAGCAGTGAACAAGAACCTGTATGCCATGTTTGTAAACATCTGCATCAGCAGAGGTGACGCACTGTTGCTGTCACCACTGCTGAAATGCACCATGCACTGCCTCACTGTGCTTACAGCCACTGTTTGGTCTCCATCAAAGTTCAGCGAGTGTTGATGAATGACCATAGGTGCCATTTTTTTCCACATATTCATCATGAATTCAGTGGCACACCTTTGCTTCGTATGCACTTCTGTGTCAGATGCCACTCACTCAGGCTGCCCCTCTGCTGCCATCTGTCACATAGTAGCAACGTGTAATGGGATACTGATAGGAAGGTTCAACCTCTACTGCCATCCCACCAACATCCACCTCTGATGTTGTGGACAAACACGATAAAATAGGAGACATTGCTTTTGGAGCAGCCCTCATACTTTGGAACCAAGTTATAGGAGAAACAAGGTGAAGGTAAGGAGCATCTTAACCAAGTCATGGTTAAGAGCACGATCACTCTGACCACCCTTCTGCTTACAAAACTCCACACTCCATAAGCAGTTTATATCAAGTTTAAGATATAATTGGCCTATACCTTTAAAAAATTAAGGTCCACTTACCTTTCTTTAGGCAGCAGCAGCGCACAACAACCCAAGTAAGAATTATCAGAAGAATGAAACCAACAATTGAAAACACAACTGCTAGTACGATAGCCCACGTGCTTGTGCTGTCTTCACTGTAATCGCTTTCTGTTAAATTAAATGGATAAATACTGTATTACCAGAGACTCAGGACATGGTTTTCATTATATTGACATTTTCTGCAAGAAGATGTTAACTGCTTGTTGATTAGAATCATAAACTCACAGAATCATTAAGGTAGAAAAGACCTCTAAGATCACCTCGTCTGACCATCAGACCACCTCCACCATCCCTACTAACCACGTCCCTCAGTGTCACATCCACACATTTCCTGAACACCTCCAGGAATGGTGACTCCACCACTTCTCTGGACAGCCTGTGCCTCACCAAGATACTATTTAGCAAGGAGGCTGCATTATCCAAGCCACAATCTCTGTATTTATGTGCAGTGTTCAATAATTTAGAATGTTTCCAAAAGAAAATTCTTTATTGCATTTATAACTTTTCCAACAGCTATTCCTCTTTCTGAAATATACACAGCTGTAATATTCCTAACAAAATTTTATTTTGTAGATATGCTGAGTCCCTCGTTATCATTTGGAGATATTTGGGCCTTGGAGATGGGGCAAATATTCAGTTTTGACAAGTATAAGTGCCTTACCCAGCTGCACATGTCAGTGGAAAGAAATTCACTATTTTAGGCCACAACACATCTGGCTAAGTGCGTATGTGTCCCACTGAATAAGTTGATCAGCTCTGAAGAAGCATCCATTTCTCCCCACTGACCACAGGTATCTAGTACTGATGGAGATCTCCAGACTATAGGTGAGATTTTATGATAAATTCTATCTTGGGATTTCTCACAGTTATTTCAGCAGGTGTTTGATTTTGGTCATACTTTGTAGCTCATCTGTTATCCACTTAAAGAGCAGAGAACACACACACACAAAAAAAAAAAGGTGGGATGTCTGGTAATTTCATAACAAGAAAAATAATTTCATAACCTTTTTTCTTTTATCTTCCTTTTTTAAAATTTTTCATTTTTTTTCCTGTAGTGCACAGTACTAAATGAAATGATTTCAGGATAATTCAGTGTCTTAGGAAATGTGTTCAATAGCAATCAGTTCCACCAACAGAAATCCTTCATCACAGAATGTCGTGAATACCCCCACATTCCTCACACAGCTGGATGCAAAAGGAAGATGACAGGTCTGAGTGTCACATTACCCTACCCTTTGGTTTCGACCTAACATTCCAGAAGCACCTCTAATTTGTCTACCCTTTGAAAAACAGCCACCAAATCTCTTCGGCGTTCGTTTAGAAACAAGCTTTTGATCCAAATGACACATGAGACACATCCAAATTTCACAGTGCTCCGTCACAGTGGGTTTATGATTGTCACATCCTTGCCAGAGGTCCCAGTTCACACTTGCATTGCCATATGTAACTGAAAGCATCTGGGAAAGATACCATAGCAATGCAGACTGCAGGTAGCCATGTAGTGTAAGAGAGAGTCTCCAGATGTGTGACCTAGAGTATCTGCTGCTTTACTTACAGCAAGAATAAAGTAGTAAATGCATTCTATCTAGAAATTTGCCTGCAGTGCCTGGTTTTTGAGGCTTCAGACTGCAGAGACACAGGACCAGAGTACACTAAAAATCTTGGAGAACTCAGAAAAACAAAGGTCCAAAGTTCAGGTCATTTTCATTAGGACTGAAGAAGACTGGAACAAATTGCTTAATGCACAATCAGCATGTTTTGAATTCCATCTGATGACCAGAAAACAACCACTCTGCAACCTGGAGACTAGTAGTTAAATCCGCAAGCTGTAATCAGTTGTGATTAAAATTGGTGAGGAATTTCATTCACAATGCTTCTAACCAGAATTTCTGTAGCAAGTATATATATTTTGCTCTGTTTTGTTCCATAAAGCAAGCCACAGAGATTTCAATATGACTAAAATATGAAAGACACAACTACTTAGATACAGAGGTAGATTCAACCCCTGCATGAAGGGAAGAGCTATTTGCACCTAGACTGGCCCATATCTCAAGGATGGCTGTCAGACCAAGGTATTTTCCTCCTCATCACATTCAGGCTACAAGTCAAAAGGGGTTCTATGGAGCTGAAGAAAGAGCAAGATACAAGACAGACACCTCCTGGCTCTTCAGTATTGTATTTCTACCCATTTTTTTAGGGCCCAGAAAGAAACTGGAACTGAGACCAGTAGATATTAATGCAATGACTGCCAGTTCAATATGAAAGAAGGATTAAATCCACATCAAGTTACATTAGGTGTACAGTGTAGAGAAAGTCACTTCCTCATTCCATAGGGCCACATCCAAGCTGATCCTGAGTACCTCCAGGGATGGGGCACCACAGCTTCCCTGAGCAGCCTGTGACAGAGCCTCACTGCCTAATATCTAGCTTAAATCTCACCTTTTTTCGAATAAAGCCATTCCCCCTTGTTTTGCCACTGTCAGTCAGTCCCCATCCTATCTATAAGCTCCCTTCAAGTACTCTTCCTAAAGTTTACTTCTGTAAAGTACCTTAATGAAAGAAATTTTCTCTGGCACATGCTGGGTGCTAAAGGAGAAACTAGAGACTGGACAAAATTGGGCATCACTTCTTCAATACTTAGGACTTCTCTGGCTAAAATTTAAAAAAACAAACAAACAAACAAAAAAAGGACTCAGCCAAACTTTGCTCTGAGTGAGGTACCTATGAGAATTAATAACCAATACAAAAAGCCATGACTTTGTCAGTCGTATGAAGAGGTTTGAGATTAGGAGTGATCTAGACATGCTAGAAGAATACTTGTCAAGTGATGGCTGGCTGAATAGGGCTCATATGGCTCTGGGTTGCAGTTTTCATGAATGGACAAGTACTGTTCATCAAGAACTTGGAAGAATTAGTTTTCTCAAGCTTTTAAGTGAAGGCTGTATTGTATAATACAACAGCTTTGGGAAGGATTCCTTAAGTGTTTGAAGCCAGTTTTCTTATTCCTGACAATATCTAGCTGGGGTTGAGTCTATTTCTAAAAAGCCAAACGAGGTTTGAGATTTTATGTGTGATATACATTTCATATCTTCCTCTGCCATAAATGTCAGGTCTATTTCATTCTAATAATCTGAAGACCTCATATGCTCAAATGCTGACAGATGTTGAATATCTGATGCTGCAAAATTATTGTTCCAAAGAGCAGTGAAAGATGGTCCTATACAATCACTAATTATACACTAATTGTGCCTCATGACATCTGTTTTTCTCCTCTTCTGATTTATAGTGAGTAGCTATGGAAACTGATGGTGGATACCTCAGTACTTCACAAGCAAGTAGGCAGAGGAATTTATTAATTTCCTCAGGATTCTTCTGTTTTGCTTAGTCAGTCATTAGGAGCAATCTGACTAAAAAAATGATCATATTAAAAATGGTGAAGTGAACTTTTTCCAGTTGTATTACGGAGCAAGTACATCTGAAAAGACTTGCTAATGAGTCATACATAAAAGTCAAAATTACTCAGCCTCAGTTGTTGATAGGTAAAAACTTTTATACTATACCCCTAAAACTCTATGAGAATGTTTTGGATGTGGCATATTCACCTAGAAGAATCATTTCATCAAGAAAAGCTGTCAGGGTGATCATAAAAGTTCACGCAGCCCACCAGATCAAGAACAAAAACACAGATTTGAAGCCCTACTCTGCACAGAAGGCAGATAAGGCTCCATAGACTCACAGTGAAGAAAAAAAATACTCCATATAACCCATGCATTTCCCATGGGCTGAGACTAACAAAAGGGGTACCACCATAGGGTGGACTGTGTCACCATCTCAGCAGTGTAGATAGAGCCAATAAGCCTAGCTACCTGCCATGCTATTACCTCCACAAGTTCAGCTTGTCTTGAGAGTTCTCTGCTTTATAGTTGAGACACTTGCCCAGTCCCTATAAAGAAACGTTCCCAAGGATGATCTGAGATTGTCTCTCCATCTGCATTAAACCACTGTTAAATTGTAAGGAGATCCCGCCTCTTAATTTTTCTTGTTGTGTTATGGAAAAGAAAAGCGCTTTCCATAGGATTCAGCTAGATCATGAAGTTAGATATTCAGTGAGAGTTTAACACTTACTTTGTTCCATACTGTCAGGGCAAATTGGATAAAAATTACTCTTTTCTTTATGAACGCCCTAATACTGTGAACGTTTAAAATTAGGGAATGCATCTTCACAGGACGTCAGTGGGGTCAAAGATTAGCAGCATTACCAAAAAACGCTGACAACATTAGCAACAATCATTAGGGTTAACAAATGTTTCACTAGTAGTTCTTGAAAGATTTGCTCAACTTGGTTTAGTTTGCTTAGTTTAATATGCAACATTGAATTTCCTTAAATAACAGGCAACTAAAAGCAACTGATGCACTGTTCTTAGAGTTTTACATATATTGTTGTAGTAGAATTTTTATGTACCACTACAATGTGAAAGAGACCATAACAGGAAGAGGGCTACTGGCCCAATGGCTCTTTGATCCAAGTGGAGTTTGTGGTTCATTAGACTTGTACCTGTTCTTTCACAGAAGTGTAGCTTTTGTACCTACATATCAGGTGCAACTTTCAAGTCCTTATCCTATCACATTTGCATATTTAAAAATGTTTTACTTACAAATGGAAGCCTTTTCAAAACAATACAAAATGTAAAGCACAGTTCTGAGAAAATAGAATAGGCAAAGTACAAAAAGCATTCACTTACCTAGAGTAGAGTTTCCAACAATAACAGCTATGGATGCATTCTGAGGGTTAGGGAGTGCTTCTATATCGGCTAAACACGTCAAAATCTCAGTATTCAATGGAGTCAAAGTCAGTACACTCAGGGCATTGTAGAGGCCATTAGATCCTTGACTTTGCTGGGTAACATACCTCGATGTGTCAATGAGAGAATCATTTATCATCCAGATAATGTCTGGAGCTGGAGCCCATCCTAAGGCTTCACAAACAACTTCAACTGTTGTGTTCTCTTTAACAATTAAGGTGCTGTTTTTGATGAGTAAAGATCCATTAACTGTAGGAGGGAGAAAAGGTTTTGTTCCTTCACAATATTTAGCCACAGTGCCTTCCACCCAATAGTCTTAAACCTTACCTTGCCAACCAAAATTAGCTACATCTTGAGACAGGAATTTTAAAACAGTTCTGATTAACATTCATCTAAGATATTCATGATATAAACAAGCAGATGTTACAGCTAAATGGGCACATTGTTCAGTGTGTTTAAAGCACTACACTTAGCTTTCAGAATCTTTTCATTAAAAAGCAGGAAATTACACTTCTTAGGCATCGTGATATTTTTCTAGCTGAAGGACAACATAATGAAATAATAGTGTTTCTTCATAAGCTTTAAGTATGGCCTTGGAAACCTTACCAATAAAAGTTTACTGACAGGTGAGATAATCCCATTGCATGAAGCAACTTCATGAAATGTACAGTGCCTGATAGATTGGCTGCAGTCTGTCGCTACTGATGCTTTGAAGAAAAGGAAGAGTTCTCATGCACAGGGACATTATACGCAGGGGCATTTTTGCTCTTTGGAAATGGTAGTTTGCAACAGCCATCACATTGTGTCTCAGAGACTCTACTTCTGCACATCATTAAATCAAACTCAAAAAGTGGGCTACGAACTGATTCCAAGTCAGATAGCAGGTGGGAGATCTGTCCTTAAGGCAGCAGAAGGCCAAAGTATAAAGAAGGAGGGGAGGGAAGGTAATCCATAATGTTTCTAGGCAAAAGATCCATTTCATCTGACTGCCAGTTCGCCTGATACAGACTTCTGGCAGTTTAATGTAGTCCAGGAAAGAATAAGATATAACAGGGAAAAACAAGGGCAGTGCTATTAAAAAGGTTTGAACTGAAACCTGCTTTGACAGTAAAATTAAGACAAGGTCCTTTGAGACAAATGATGGTAAACAAGAGCACATGCTTCTTCACAGGATCATTTGCACAATTAATCAGAGGATTTCTTTAAATGTTATATAATAAAACAGCTTTCTACTTGTGGCTATACACACCTTGCACAGAAAGAAAGGCAAAGCTGCTATCACCGAGCTTCTGGATGCTGCATTCTATCTTTCCAGAGTCATTTAGCTGAGTGTTGCGGATGATCAGCTCTGAGGTGAAACTTTGACTGTTGTAATAGCTATGAGAGGTGAAGCGATCTGACGTTTCAATAGGTCCGTGAGAATTAATGACAGTGAGGACAGGATTTGTATTCAACAACCAAATGAGAATTGTCCATCCATCTGCCACTGTGCAATTAAACCGGGCTTCTGAACCAGCAAGGACTGTAGCATTAGATGGGCCATTCAGAATAGAGTAACAAAAGCCAAGACCTGAGAGGAAAAAGAAAACAACCTGTAAATACAGAAGTATTTCACAGTGAGAGTGGTGAGCCACTGAAACAGGTTGTGCAGAGTTGTGAAAGCCCCATTCCTGGAAATGTTCAAGATCAGTCTAGTCTGTGCTCTGAGCAACCTGATGTAGCTATAGATGTACCCATCCATTACAGGGGAGTTGGAATTGATGGCCTTTAAAGGCTCCCTCCAACTCTATAATTAACACCAACACAGACTTGTGGCTTAATTTTTACTGCCAGCAGTTAAAGGCTGAAAAAAAGGAGTCCTGGTTTACTAGGAACATTAGGGTGTTAAGCATTTAGTTACACTATGGAAAAAGATGGTGACAATTCTGAGCAGGCCTTTCCTTCCCATCTGACAGCCAATAGTACCTGATGCTTTCAGAAGAAATTTTCTTACCTCATTTTCTGTAGTGCCTAGCAGTAGTAGAAAACTTTTCCTTTGCTGAAGGAAAAGTTCCACTTTTAGAAAGGAAAATACATGAACTATCTAGATTTTAAATGAATAAAGGAGTGTGTATCTACTTCTTTCTTCATAACTGAGATTGCCACTGATGATTTTCATCTTTCCATATACTTTCCCATTTTTATCTGGCTCTTCTCTTATTTCTCTTCCAAGGACCCCATACTTCACCTACCATTTCAGGTTTTCTGCTAACCAGAGCTTCTTGACTTCATGAGTTTTTCTCCTTTAAAGGTACCATGAACCTTAGCTACTACTTTGCATAACCAAAAGCTCACTTCTAATCATGGGATTTTATTTTCATCTCCCTGTCTATAAGACCAGGATTTCACACTGCCCTGTGAGGAACCTGCCTGCAGCTGTTGGCCAGGCAGGCAGTGGATCTCCTGTGCATCAGAAGACAGAAGCACTTGCTTCTCCTAAGCAGAAAGTGAAGGACAAAGATAGAGAGCCTCTTTTCAATGCAGCAGCTATGACATCCATCCCAAAAATATTCAGGGGAAATGGGCAAATCTTAAAATATTCTTAAGAGAGAACATCGTATTCTCTGACAGACAAATCTTCAAACATTAAGACACCCAAAAAATAATCTGTGTTGTTGTTAGGGAACAGGACTTTGTAGAACACCTTTGTGTGAAATCGAGAGCCTACTTCTCTAGGACTTTGTTCTTTGTGGATCCCTTTGGGCTTTGGCTACGTACTATTGGTGATAGGCAGGTGGGTTGGACTGGATGATCTCCTAGGTCTTTTCCATAGGTTCACAGGTTCATAAGGTTGGAAAGGACCTACAAGATCATCTAGTCCAACCATCCTCCTATCACTATCCCTACCCAACTACTAAATCAAATCCCTTAGCACCTCATCTAAACGCTTCTTGAACAGTGCTAGGGATGGTGCCTCAACCACCAACCTTAGTGATGGTGTGATTATCCAGAATATGCTATGTCAATGTGCAGTAGAGGGGAAAAAAAAAAAAGCTAATACCAATGGTTTTCAGGAAGTAGATGACAAAATAGTCATCAAGTAATTCAGATTGGAAGGGATCTCTGACAGCTCTCAGTCCAACCTCCTTATCAAAGCAGGGTCAGCTCCAAGGTTAGAACAAGTTGCTCACAGCTTTATCCAGTCAAGTCTGGAAAAAAAAACCTCTAAAGATGACAGAGACCACACAGTTTTTCCAAGCAACCTGCTCTACTGCCTGCAGGCTTCTCTAAGGTCCCCCACGGCTCTCTCTTCCCCAAGCTAAACAGACCTTGCTCTGTCAGGTGCTCCTAACCAGGCAAGTACTCCAGTCCTTGACTGTCTCAGTGGCGTCCTACTGAAACTCACTCCAGTTTAATCAGCATCTTTCTTGTACAGCAGAGCCCAAAACGTATACTGTCATAAGCTTTACTAAGGCACAGTCACTGCTTCAATAAGTTACTGACACCCACAGCCATGCTTGTTGCAGGTGAAGTGAAGCAGGGAAGGAAGACTTAGGTGTCACTAGGTGTCACTTTTAAGGACAAAGGTTCCATAAGCTCTCCACAGTCCAGCCAGTCAGACCTACCTCACCACCAAGTTTTATCACTTTCTGCCAAACAATCACCCTGAGAAAGCAGCAGTATCCTTAATGATTCAAGCTGCAGCTCGGCGTAATTACAGCAATTAGATGCTGCGGTCCATAGCAGCGTAATTAAAACTCCATGTCTGCAAATTCTGCTTGAGAATAAGTGATCAATTATTTTCCAGGAGAAAGTATGAAATGACTGTTACTCCAGCACTAAGTGTATTCAGGACAATGATGTAATTTTTAAAGGTTCTGTTCTACTCAGGTTTGGTTCATTTTATGTAGTTTAATTATTAATGGATTCATTCACAAATTACTGAAAAACTCATTTTTCATTTTGTCATTAGCTGGCATGAGAAGGGAAGAGTATGCTGTCTTGTTTCACGTAAAAGAGAGGTTTAAACCTTACAGGAGCCCTGTCTCAGTCACAACTGCACAAGCAGAACCTCTGTGTAGGTTCTCCTGGCACATGGTCCATAATCCCATTGTTCCTATGTCAACGCCATTTTCTAATTCCCAGCTCCCACTTAATCCCAGGTAGTTTATATCTACACAGTTTTGTGCCAAGAATTGTCCTTTGATATAAATAGCTCCTCTCTGTCTTCCCACCCACTGTGTATGTTTACAGACGAGTGCTTTCAGCCTTTGTTTTGCAGGTTTTCAAAAACTGAGCCAGCTCTTTGTGTGCTTGACTCTGAGTTCTCTCATGTTTATATTAAAAAAAAAAACTTTACAGAAATTTTCCACCTTTTCCTTATGTTACCTCTACCAGTCTCCAGAGCATATCTGTGTATGAGCAATAAAAAGCAAACGTCACTTCTACTGATAGTCAGTAAAGCCAGATAAGATACAGTAAAGCATATTTTTATTAACTTCGTTGAACATTTTTTTCCAGTAGCATTTCCTCAAAGTTTCAATCTTATCCTAAAGCATTTCAGTTCACCTTTACAAGAAACACCTTGAAGACTAACTCAGCAATCCAATCTAAAGGCATACGTTGCTTTATAAACATTTAACACAACAAACTCACTAAAAGCTATTCTGTCTCTCTTATCACTTTCTGAATGTTAGAGATTGGCCACATGTTTATGGATGGTATTATTCACAGAGCTACAAGTTTTCTAGTGCTGTCTGGAGCACAAGTCTTATGAGGAGCGGCTGGGGGAGCTGGGATTGTTTAGTCTGGAGAAGAGGAGGCTCAGAGGAGACCTTACTGCACTCTACCACTTCCTGAAGGGAGGTTGTGGTGAGGAGAGGGTGGGCCTCTTCTCCCTGATAAACAATGACAGGACGAGAGGGAATGGCCACAAGTTGCGCCGGGGAAGATTTAGATTAGACCTGAGGAAAAATGTTTTCTCTGAAAGAGTGGTCAGGCACTGCAATGGCCTGCCTAGGGAGGTGGTTGAGGCACCATCCCTAGCGCTGTTCAAGAAGTGTTTAGATGAGGTGCTAAGGGATTTGATTTAGTAGTTGGGTAGGGATAGTAATAGGAGGATGGTTGGACTAGATGATCTTGTAGGTCCGTTCCACCTATAATGAACACGTACTGATTAAGTACGTTTCAGTGAGACCTTATGCCATATAATGTGTTCCTTTTCCCTGATACTCAACATCAAAATGCCATAATTCCTGTCCATAACTGATATCGCTGGCCTTGAGATGCTGCTCTGAGCCCAAACATATCTTTGGATTAATTTTTCCCCTCATATTGTAACCAGCAAAAACCTTAAAGATCATCAGTTTCAACCATGACCTAACCATACTACCTCAACTCTAACAACCCTCTGCTAAATCACTTCCCTGAGCACCACGTCTAAATGGTTTTTAAATATATCCAGGGATGGTGACTCAACCACCTCCCTGGGGAGCCTATTCCAGTAAATCCAATCCAATACTACTCCCTTTACAGCTATAGCTGTCTATAGCACCTGGATGCGTTGAGATTTCCGATTTTCACACTTTGTGTGATTTTTTCCTGGTTGGCTGAAACAGACATGAACAGTTACCATGACCATAACGATGGACTCAGCTGTCTGCCAACTTCCTCAGAGTTAACACTAAAATGCATTTAGTTGCTTGTGAAGGAGTGCAGTACTTATTCATACTGTTCCTCTTAATGCTAACTCTAGTCTGTGTATTGGTTTTTTATTTCCCAGCCTGTGCAAACACTTAAGGAACATAGTGCCTTGCCACAGCTCTGAATAAATGATGTGACTTTCATTACACTGCTAGCTGTTAATTAATCATTTGCTATGAGATCATGTCTGTGAGTTCCAGTACAGTCTTGAAATCTATTGCTAAATATGAATTATTAGTGGTCATTTTCTCTAACAGTTTATGGCTAATACTGCTTTCATCTCATCAGGAGGACATAGTAGGTAGGTATGTGTCACCCCTTCATTTATCTAATATAATCATGTTTTATTTGTCCACAGGAATGGTGGGATCTGCATCATCTTCCACCAGCTAGGTCTGCTGAACTAACAGATTTTCTTTCACCAATTTCTGAGAGCTAGAAAACAGGCCCATAAGCCTTGGATGGAGATCTTACAGGCATCAGAAGGATCAGCGGATAGGAAATTGCTCAACCTTGCCTCCATTTGGACCTAAGGAGTTTTATGAGCTTTTTCTACCATTTGCCAAAACATTTTTTGTGATAATAAACTCACCTCTTTATATTTTTGCCTTTTTTTTTTTTTTTTAAATCTTGCAGTAGCATACAGGGTCCCACATCAACAATCAGTTCCAGTGTTCAACCCACATACAAACACTGATAAAGTAACTTCTGTGAGGTCAAAGAGGACGTTCACAATAGAAGTGAGAATTAAACTGAGTTACCAGTGCTTTAAGTTGGTGCTCTTAGTTTTATTGGCACATTATTAAACTGGCCTTTGTTTCTTACCCTAGGAAGAAAAAAATGCTGGTTTGATTTGCATAATGCTTAAAAAATAACTTGCAGATGGTTGCTTTCAGACAAATTAAATCTTCAGCCTGAACTGCCATCACACTTTACAGGAATTTTGTGTTCAGTGCTTAACAGCTGGTTTAACTTCTGCTTCCCCATATACAGTCCCACGCAGACAAACGTCCTCACTGATGAATTTGCAACAGGGAAGTTTCAGGCTGTCTTCACGGTACTGCATCACTGCTTGAATTCTGAAGAGTAGAGCTGAGTTGGGACACCTCCTCTGGGTCGCATAATTATATGTTTAAAAAGAAGTCACCAGTGGTGAAAGTTCCCTATACATGATAGCTTTTTATGGTATTTCAGTTGCTCAGTCCTTCCCAATAACACACAGATACACAACACCTTTAGAATTCTCCTTGTTCCCTCTTCTGTCACACAGTTTCACTGTCACACCACCATGGGTTTTGAAGACATAGAATTGCCTCTTCAGTTTTCAGGGCCATACCTGACACCCTGCACTAACTTCATTTTCCAAAGAACCACCTTTGCTTTTGTACTTTTCCTTTCCCACCTGAAGTAACTCTAAAGAATCCCTTTATCATTCTGAAAGTTTCAGAAGCATTTCAGGGCACTGAGACATTGCTACCTTTCTTCTTTCCCTCCTCTTCTCTGCTGACTTGCTCCTTCCTCCTTCTATATGCAATCTATTTGGATCCAACACAGCTAAGGACAGGATGGGTTCATCCTTTTCTCATAACTCTTTTTTTTTCCCCCATCATCGCTATGATATTTTAAAAATATTCTCCTCCTCAGTACTGTTACCAGCCTCCCAAAACACTGTATTTTATTCTTCAGTTTTTGTGCCATCTGTGTACTTTCCCTCTTAGCTATTCATTTTTCTACAATTTTCCTTCCAGTTTGTTTAAAGTTTCTTTTTCTTTCCACTCTTTCTTTATTCCCTTGCTCATTGCACCTTGTTTTCTGCCTCCCTTACCTCACAGATTTGCCCATCTCTGCAATAAATTGTTTTGGATTTAGCAAGATTTTTCTTCAGTGCATTTTAAGTTTATTTCACAAACCAGCAGCCCTGACGCTGAGCTTTTTGAAAACCAAAATAAGCTAGAGTTTGTCAAAGCCTGCAGAGAAGGACAAGCTTGTTTTCTGATTTAATAATACTCTAAAATGCTTATATATGACATTTCAGTTTAGGAACACTGGTCTACTGGTACTCAGTGACATTTTTCCACCCACACAAAGTCTTGCACATCCCCCAGTTGCATCTTCTCATCTTTTATCTGATGTTATTTGAAAAGGGCCTATTGCAACCTCTTCTAACTCTGCTGCTGGACCTCTCCTCCTCCTGTACTGTGGCACAATGGTTCCCAGGCAGCACTCGCAATGCACTGGCAGCAAGCTGGGACCCTGCACTGCATGTCAGCCCTACAGTGCTATTGCTGCCAAGAAGCAAACAAACCACTAGAACATGGCAGTTTGAGCGTTGTAACTGTCAAAGCAGCCTACACACAGTGGCACTTCCTTCAAGAACAACACTTTCTCTCCCTACAATTGCACCTTTTGTGCCCAGTTTGGGCTGTGGCCCCATGGGTGCACCACACAGTGTGCACAATGCCTGCTGCCCCAACACAGCTTGAAGCTTGGGCAATAAAACATATTGTAATTGTGCTTGACTAAAAGCATCAGTGAATTAAACTCTAAAATTAACAAAACTCCTGCACTGAATGTGTAATAAGACAGTACAAGAAACAGAATTAAAAAAAAAAAAAAAGAAGCTTCCTTATTGTAATATCTCAGTATCTCAAAATATGAGACTTTAGGGGACTGCCTGAACCAACAATTGCATATGCACCTGGATTATACTTGCATATAGGGTTGTTTTTTTTTTTTTCAACCTATTTATAATTTGGTATCCTCCCATGTGCAACAACCATGAGTTTTATTATTTGTTGACATCCTGACAAGAAAAGCACACACTTGATTTGATTTAAAGCTACTTTCTGATAGAACTAGTAGCCACCAGTAGAACATTCTGAAACTGTGAATAACCATTCCACTATTCATGTCCATGTAAATATTTTACAAGCTCTTTACTGTTTTGTTCTGTTTGTTTTCTTTTCCACTAGCAGAACAATCTTCTTTTCATTCTTCAGATCACCTCTGCTACAATTAATTACTTGGACCTAGTTTGTCCTATTTGAAATAGAAGGGTTAACTCAACATTCAGTGCTCAAGACGTAAACCTGTGGATTTATATAATGCCACTGCACTGTTGAAGACACTAAGCGGTGAAATTTTCCTCTTTTTCAGCAACTTAACTCTCTTTCCAAAGATACCTACTCTTAATCTTCAGTTAAGTGATGCTTTGCACTGAATATTTTCTGCTTTTTATTACTGATTCACTTGGCATCATGACATTTTCTGGCAAACCTTCCTCATCTCTTCCCGCTTTTGGCTGTCCCAAGTAACTCCTCACCACCTGCACAGTCTGCCACCTGACAGCTCACACTGCTCTTCATGGAGTTGTTTAGCAGTTTGTTGAACACCACATCCCTGAGTAACTCTACTGGGAACAGCTCTCTGCCTGGAAAACTCGCTGTGTTTTGTTGCATTGTGTTTCCTTTCATTTGTTATTAAGTCAATATAATTCTCCTCTCATTCCACTGCAGCTTATCCTTTCAGAGCCCCTTAGAACTACAACTAAATGACAATAAACAAATCAGCATTATCTCTGATACTCAACTAGTCACCTCACATACCCTTTGTTTTTTTTCTTTTAAGTTTCTGCCATTAATTTCTAGTCACTCTGAGACTCAGGCATGCAAAACATAAATTGAAGGCAAACTAAAAAAAATGATAATGCATACATATTTCTGGAAGCAAAATTAGCTGTTACCGAGCTCTTTGTGGCTGCATCCTCAAGAGCACACCTGAATGGATAAGAATAGGATGAGGTGGAATGAAATGGGGCAATTCCTGCCCAGCTAAAGTGAGAGGGCAGCTTCCTCCCTGCTTTGGCAGGGGGGTTGGACTCGATGATCTCTTGAGGTCCCTTCCAACTGCTATGATTCTATGATTCTATTTTAAACACTTTCGGTAACTCCCTTGTGAAATTTACTCTTCAGTCTGATATTGCTGGTAACTCCCATTTACATAACTTTAAAATAAGCTCACACCTTTTGTCCACGGTGGCTCATTACATACATATATTTATGAACATGTCCTACCTGTGAGTGAGGCAGCTAGGATGAAAGGAAGTAAAATGAACTTCTGGAACCTCTCCATTGGAGCATTCTATCCTGGTCCCTAAGGCAGAAAGCCACCAGCACTGAATGCCTGAGAAGAAGCTGAAGGACAGAAGTTATGGAGAAACTTGATAACAAGTTGTTGCTTTGCGTCCTGTGATTAAGTGTGATTTTACATGACCTGTAAAGCAAACAAAGATTGATGATTAAACGAGGCAAGGGTCGAGGAAAAAGCAGTACAACTGTCAGGAAAGAAGCACCCAAGTTTTCAGCATACAGACTTTTCTTCATCAGAGAAAACTTCCCTTCAGACCTTGCATTTCTTGCTCCATCCTGTCTATTATAACACTACTGCTTCGGGATTGATTGTGTCTGGGGGGCCCTATCTGCACCATTAAAGTTAATCATGAGCAGCTGGGAAAAATAATTATTTTAGCTGCCTGCAATCACATGCATATGGAGGGCGCTCTGCCTGTGCCACTGGCAGTGGCCTAGCAGAGTAATGAGCTCTGTGCTCCATCACTTGCTTGTCAGACAGAACCCCACGTGAGTCCCCAACTACTCTCTGGGGCTGCAGAGGAGCAGACTTGTATGTCAGGAACTGTTTTCCTCCAGGTAACAGATAAAAAGGACAACCTTTAGGAGAGTGAGAACATGCCCCAAGGGCATTGTTACATCCCCAAAAATGTTTCATTTCTTTTCCATGCATGTTAGCCCAAAGTTAGGATTCCTATTCATACATTCACAGGGGCAGCCTAGCACCAGCATCATCATTGCAGTCCTGCCCACCTCTAGCCACCCCAACCAAAGCCAGCCTGGGGAAATACCAAACCTCCTCCCAGGCACCAGCTGAGCACTATTTCTCCAAATCTGAGGGATCCTCTTGTACTCCAAAATAAACCATAGAATCATTAAGGTTGGAAAAGACCTCTAATATCACCTAGCCCAACTGTCAACCCATTCCCACTGACCATGCCCCTTACTGCCATGTCCACGCGGTTCTTGACCATCTCCAGGAACGGTGACTCCACCACCTTCCTGGGCAGACTGTGCCACTGCCTCACCTCTCTTCCTGAAAATAAAGTTTGCCAAATATCCACCTTGAATTTCCCCTGGCACAAACTGAGGCCATTCCCTCTCATCCTATCACTGTTATATCAGAGAAGAGGCTGACCCCCTCCTCACCCCTTCTTTCAGGTGGCCGAAGAGAGTGATAAGGTTCATACTGAGCCTCCTCTTCTCCAGGCTAAGCAATCACATACGCCTCAGCATGATCACCTTTCCACAGTGGACAGAGATAGGGTACTGAGTTTGGGGTGGAAGCTGTCACCTTAATTCTACATTTTCTAGCAGTTGGCAACCCTGCCTGCAGCAACAGGGTTGGAACTTGATCATCTTGGAGGCCCCTTCCTACCCCAGCCATTCCATGATCCTATGATTGCTCTCTTCCCCCTCAAAACACACGGAGGCTGTTTGACTGCTCTGCTTGGTTTACAAACTTCTCAGCTGGGAAATTTGAGTTTTCCTTCATGAGAGTGATGCAGCCCAGAGGATGTGGTTTTGTGGAAAGCTCTTATTTCTTAGCAAGAATGTATTTTTTTTGTTGTTGTTTCAGAAGTGCTCTTTGTGGCCATGCATAAATATTACTATCACCATAGATATACCCTGAGTTTCCTGTGTAAAGCATACTACTTCATTGCCCTCTTGCTTAAACCAGAACTGAGCTAAGGGCCAAACCACAGGAATCCTGGCCCAGCTGTTTTGCTAAACTCAAGCAAGCATCTGATTTCACCATTCTACACAACAACCCTGCCTTAATTTCCAGCAGCACTTTTGTTGTGAAAGCAGACATGGAAGGATGGCAAGGGGAGATCTGCAGCAGCTCTTGGAGATGGGAGGCTTCTCACAGGAGGAGAGAAGCCACAGGCTCCACATCACCAACAAAACCCTTGTTGTCTGCCCAGGGGTGCTTGATTGTAGGGTCAAGCTATCCTGCAGCTCCACTCGTTAATCACTGCTTTGAACAGGAGGGATCTTGTCAAGCAGAGCACAGCAGCTGTGATGTGATCAGCTGGCAGTTTGCTTTGCTTTCCCCCATTCTGCAAGCTTTCGATTTGCCCAACAAACTTAAAAGGGCAGCCCTGTTAATTAAATAGTGTTTTAAGCTGGATCTGTTTGACGATTTCTTCATCTGTGTGTTGGGAGGGGGGTAGTTTGTAGGTTGATTTGGGCATGCCTGAAATATTCTGAAAGGTTTGTTTTTCCTCGGCTGTGTGCTCACTTGAAGGCTCACACAGGTAGCAGAGGGGAGGGCTGTGGAGCCTTCTCCCATTCCTCACTGCCCCAACCTGCAGCACACACATACACACCTGGGAGCTGTCAGCATTAGCGTTATATGCAGCCTTAACTGAAACTGCTCAAATGAAGCACCGGGAAGCAAGCACAGAAGTTGGTATCGTATCCTTTTTCCAGGAAGTCACCATCCCAGGAGGGATATGCCAGTACAGAGAGCACCCCAGGACCCAGCATGTCCCTAAAGCAGGCAGACACGGTTGTAATCTCACTCACAAACAAACAATTGGCATTGCTGACTGCGCGGGGTGGCCGCAGACTCTGCTCCCAGCCCTTGCTCTTGATCCTAGTCCATTTCTGCCTGCACCCACAAGGGCTGAAGGGGGCAATATCACCCTAAATGCACAACAGCCGATGGCCTCCCAACTGAAACAGGAGCCAGAGAGAGGGTTAAACTGTGTTTCCTCCGGCACTCCCCCTTCCAGGCAACACAGCTCTTCAGGATAGTACAGATCACCTCCCCTGGATATACCTACACATGTTTTTCTACCACTCTCCGTCACACACAAGCAGCACTCAGTTGGTGAGCCCTCACCTTCTCTCCTGGAAGAAGCCTTCCCCAGGCCCGGCCGTCTCTCCCTGCTCCGTGACGTGGGGTGAGTGCCCGCGAGATCCTGTGATTGCGTGGCTGGGCTTTGGTGTGACATTGTCCCCATGGTAGATAAGGTGAGGGTTGCGTCTTCCCTCCTGCCCGCCCCGATATGCATATTGAGGTGTTAATATTTAACCAGTCCCACAGGAGGAAGCGCGTAATGCTGATGACAGGCTGGCGGCAGCGAGCTACACGCTGTGCAGACCTGAAAAGCTGGATTGGCAACGACACCTGATGTCCCAGCAGAGGGCTGCTGCTGTGCTTTCTGTACTGGTTGTAACAACATTTATTTATTATAGTCTGTAGCCACGAAGTTGTGTGTTAGTGATGGAGCACACCCCTCTGTCACAGCACTGTAGGCAATGTGGTGAGGAGCAGAAGCACCCAACAGGACTCTCGTGGGCCAGGGAGAGCTGAGTGCTGAGTGGCCCCACACCAGTTCTACCTTTGTTGAAGTCCCACAGAGCCAGGGCTAGAAAGCTCGTCAAAGCCCCTGACAGAGCCAGAGTCAGTCCAGGGGGTCTGATCTGGGAGATGAGGCTGGGAACATGCAGGTGACAAGGCCACAGCATGGCACCAAGAGGACTAGTGTAGGCGTTGGGCAAGAGACAACTATGAGACAGCCTGCAGCATCACCGGGGTAGGGAATGATGGTTCCAGGAGCTGAGATGAGCACTTGGGCATTGGGGGGAATCCAGGCATTTGCTTGGGGAGGGTCAGGCCTGGTGGTACCCTCAGGGCACTGACAGAATGGGTCCTTGCTGTGAAGTGTCCACAGAGTCACAGAACATCCCAAGTTGGAGGAAGCACACAAGGATCAGTGATTCTGAATTTTGTTTTTCTTTGCAAAATCACACCTTTTTTTCTGGAACATTGTGGGGTAAATAACTCCCAAGGATGGCACTTCACAACAAAATAGTATAGATGATGGTATATTTTAAGTAGTTCTATATAGATAGGATACAAATAATACAAAAGAGAAGATGGCTCACCTTCAGGATATCAAGGCTCACAGGAGACTCCACATTAGAGGGATCTCTGAGAAGAGATCCTTCCCTGATGGTGGTCAGCCCTTAAATGGGGTTTGGGAGAGGTGGAGCCAGGCTCCACCCCTTCCAATCACACAGGTATATCACCTTCACCTGTGCCCCCATGGCTGACTTGGTGCTCACCTCAGGTGACCAATCAGTGGTTCAGGCTGTGATTCAGCAGTTCCCATACACGCATCCATTCTGAAAAATTTTGTTTTCTTTATCGGGTTATATCCAACTTTTTTCTGGCACATTTATAGTCAATTATGGTCACCAAAGCTGCAGTGGTGCCTTACAAGAGACGCTCTTGCTATTGCTACAGCCTTTCTTCCTCTGAGATCTCAACTACATCCTTCAGGCCAACAAGCTGAGCTGATGTGACACATCAGGAAGTATAGCTAATGAGCCCATCTGCCAGGAAGCCTAAATCATAAAGATGGGACATATGATTTTCCTGAACTATATATCCCAGTAATCACAGTAACATTTCTAGCCAGTAAAAATTGATGCCAAACTGATGGAAGATTCACTTCAGCAAAGGGAAAGGGAACATTCTGTTTGGGAAATTTTGATCAATTTCCAAAACTAAATTTCAGAAACTTTCCTTTGCTAGAAAAAATATCACCCTGACTTTCTAAAACAACAACAAAACAACCGAACTTCCCATAATTTCCCAAGCAATTATAATTTTTTTTCATTTTATTTCTTTACATCTCCATATATATCTTTTATAAAAATCTAAAATGTCACACTTGTATTCAACCAGCATCCCCACTGTACTCTTAAGATACCTTCTAAGGATATTTTGATTTCAGTCCAAATAAAAATAGAGGAAGAAAAGATAAAGCATCTACTAAGTTGATTCTATCCCAGATTGCCCAGGTGGGAAAAGCGGTTAAATGTATTGACTGGATCTTGGTTTGGATTAATAAAGATAATTCTTTGTGAAAAGCTTCAGAAAGAATAATAGCTGCATTTAGAACTTGTACAAAACCATTATTTGGCACTACCGAGAAGAGACAGGCTTTGTCATCTCTGCACTTGCTCTTTGGGTAGATTTAAGCTGCTATTAGATCACCCTTTACCCCCTTCTGTACCAGACTAAAGCTCTGCTCCCTTAGCAACTCCTCACTACTGCTGTACTCTAAAGCCCTGGCCACTTGATCTCCTGCCACTGGACCCTCTCTAAGTTCTCCACACCCTACCTGAACTGAGGGGCACACAGGGGTTTCCAGATGTGCCTAGTAGAGGAGCATGATGGTTTCTTTGAAAATGCTGGAAATTCATCTCTGAACTTGACCTAGTATATGGCTTGCCATATTTGCGATGAGTGGGTACTGTTGGCTTGTATTCACCCTAACATTCATTTCACCCAGGTCTCCACTAAATTTCCTACCCACTGTCACCTAGGTGGTATAACTGCAGCCTGTACCTCAGGGTTGCAGATTTTTGTGCTTTGTCACTTTGGATTTCATGATACTGGCTTCATGATTCATGATTCATGATGTCTTGGCTCAGTCTTCAAACTTTTTAAGGTCCCTCTGGATGATGTCTTGTTGCTGCATCTGTGCTACAACTTTTGCTGCAACACTACCTAAACACAGGCTGATCAGCTGACTTTTACCACACGGTAGTCTGTGATATTCTGTAGATGGGTCATATCCTTAAGCATGTACATATATAAAGATGCATACAGTGCCCATTAGGATTTTCACAAACTAGTTTATTACCTCACACTGAAAGAAGTAGAAATTTGGCAAATAAAATATTAGGTAAATAAACCCAAGTGATCCTGAGGTCTACAAAGGGCTGTAGATACTTACTTGTCACTGCATTAGCTATATCCAACATAGGGTCCTCAGAATCCCTACTCTAATACTGAAGTACTCTTCAGGCTGTCAGATATTTTGACACTGGTGACTCTTTGAGAGAGAACAAGACTGTGAATCTCAGAGAAGCACTACGTCATCCCTAAGTCCTGGAAGAAATTTTCAAACATAGCATTCTCTCATGTCTTTTTTCTTAAATGGAGGGTTCCTGGCTGATTTGATTTCAGAAAATAGACAAAAAGGAGCAAATTGTGTTTTGCTGTGCTCTGGCTCATTTTTGACAAGAGCCGAACAGTGATTCCCAGTTTATGAATGCTTAAAATGTTAGTACCTAACAGATGGTGTGTCCAAGTTGTCTGGATTATACTGGAACCATGCAGATGCTTGAGCATACATCTCCACCAAGGTCTATCATTCTTCACAAACCAGGAAGGCTGTTGGATGCAACACATATAAACACAGAATCTGAGTTGATCAGAACTTATATGAGCATCAGTACTCTTGCCACTAGGGCTCATGCAGAAATGGTGAAGATACATTGGCAGCCGCTTTGGAAGAGGTGGAGTATAGGGAGTGAGAGAAACAGCCATGAGGGCTGTAAGCATTGCCAGATTTCTCAAAACAGGGTCAGCTGCCACACACTGGGTACACCTCTGTTCTGGGAGGAGGTTTTTGCATCCAGAGGCCCAATTGATGCTCCTCCTTGGTGAGGACGTGTCCTGGAAGGTTGGGATTCTGAGTCTGAAGTTACTTAGGTTGAAGTGGTCTGAAAATTCACATTTCCCACCTTATGAGAAACTAACCTGACAGAACAGACCAGCAGCATAATCAATGCAAGCAGCATCTATCTCTGCATCCCAGGTTCACAGTTTCATTGGGGCACCTCTACCTACACAAGAGATAAGGCTCCATATAAAAGATTCCGTTCAGTATATTACAGGTTTTGCTGTTTCCTCCTGCAGCATGCTGGCTCTAATTGCAGGCATTTCTTCCCCGCCTCCTCAATGTAGAAAGTATTAAATGAAGCCCACTGCAGGAACAGGGTGTGTTGTGGCCTAGAGCATCCACCATGTGCATGTCTCATTCTGAATCTGACACGAGTGGGAGCTGTCAAGGGAGCACCTGTCACCTCTACCCACACACTGCTAGCTTGGCCTCATGGGCTGAAATCCTCCTGGGTGCATCTGCTGTACAGTGACTGGATTCAAATGTCCTTTGTTTTCCCCAGGGCTGCTTAGGCAACCAACACATATATTAATATTTTATTAATTATGTCTCACTGACCTTGTTAGTTCTTTCTTTGCTTTGACTTTTCTAATGAACCATAGAATCATGATGAATGCAGTCATTGGCACTGGTTAGGATGTGTGTGGGATAAGACATGCAGCATGGTAAAAGAGTACAAATCCCCAGCCACCAAGAAAAACGAGCACGTACAAGGCTACCCATGCTCATGAGTATTTTGTCTTAAGTTTGCTAGCCTGCTGCAAATGGAAAATCATTTATTGAATCATCAGCCTGTGTACCATGCAGATTCCTACCTCCCACTCTAGTTTCTCTAGACACTTCTTTCCAATTCACCCTTTTTCTTTCGCCTGTGAGTAGGAGGATTTTTGCCCATTTTCTTCCGACTCTTCCAAAGTCATTTTGTACACCATATAATTTCTTCTGCAGCTACTCAAACGTGTATGCTGCTGGAGCAATCCTCCAAACTTTTTTGCTCTTGGTCATGTTAATCTGAAACATATGTCTATACAACCTGCTGTGGCAACCCACGCTCCAAGCAAAATGGACTTTTTAGGAGTTGCTTACTGAAGGCTTATGCCATTATCACTGTGGCTTTTTTTTTTCCTTACAGGAGAATTGGACAAATTGCCATGATGGAAACTGAAAAGCAAGCATTTAGACACTTCATTTGTAAGTGCTTCTAACAGGCAAGAACACTGCAGGGGAAATCACCAGTCCCCGCACTTCTGGGCTGTGCTTTAGCTTTTTTAGTTTAGTCAAAGGAAGTATGATCAGAAGATGTAAGCATTGAAATAAGGAAGAAGCACTTAAAAATACAAAACCAAAGCTAATATGAGATTGGTGCTAGAAACTAGAATAAAATTCTTCATTTTCTCATGAAAATTGGCTTGAAAAGTGTTCTGAACATTAGGAAGATTTTTAAAAATAGCTGCACATTAAGAAACAAATGTTCTTTCCTCGAACAGAGAATAGTAAAGGAGCTGAAACCTTTAGAAAAGGCTAAAGTAGGAGACAAGCTGACTTACAGACTGAATTAACTGTCTTTTACCTCCATGAGTGTGTGACCCTTCCCTTCAGCAGCGGATCAGGCCAAGGAGATGAGCTGTGGCTTTTTTAAATCTGCCTCATTTTTGTTTCTTTCACAGAATCACAGAATCACAGAATGTCAGGGATCGCTCCAGGACCAAAATCGTCTTTGTAGCCCTCTGCTGGACTCATTCTAGTAGTTCTCCTTTCTTGAACCAAGGAGCCCAGAACTGGATACAGTGCTCCAGATGTGGCCTCACAGGCCAGAGAAGAGAGGGAAGATCATCTTCTCTACATTCTTACTCCTTTTCTCTACTGTATTTCAAAATACTTGGCCCTCTGAAAGGCATCCTTCTCATTCTCAACAGTGTTTGTTAGCTATAGTGTCTGAACTACTCCTTGCTTCCCCTTCAGCAGGTGCATTCCTTCTCTCCAGTATTGAAATCAAAGAGTTGCAGCTGGTAAAATGAAAATGTCTTAATTCAGGAAATGTAGATGAAAGCATGGAATCCAACAATAAGTTAGTTATTCACAGAACGAAAGAAGTTGCAACTTTGATGCAGTTACGAGGAGTGTAAATCTGAGGAAATTTTTAGTGCACTCTAATATATCAGTTCTCCTAGCAACATTTTCTTCAGCTTTAGAAATGCTTTGTCTCTGGTCCAAATTGTTAACTTAATTGCCCTGATTATCATTCACTCTGTTCTAAGGAACTTTTTGATGCATGATAGCATGCCAAGAAAATGTAAGCCTCATTTTGTACAGTTACTGTAACCACTATTCCGTTTTTCATTATTGCTTTTCATTCCTGCTTAGGGTCATGATTTCAGACTGCTTCCCTATGCAAAACCACACCCTTCAAGGAGGTTAGGTAAAGAGCAGCTCTATCCAGAGCTGCCTTAGCCCTGGTGCTCTTCATACCTATCAATCAGTGACACACTGTGTGAATATTGCACAAGCCTTTTCAGTAAGTGAAAGTGCTTGAACAAGTCAAGAAGTGCTACACCCAAAGCTCCAAATTCCACAGGACATCCAACAGCTAATGCCAGGAAAAATACCAGAGGAGTATGAAGTTATTCACTTTCTCTTTCTTTCCTGATAATTTTACAAGATTGAACGAAACATTAATGCTTACAGTTCTGAAAATAGAATATTAATGAATATTCCCACAGTGACCTACAGGCACGATCCAAACTGACACTGTAATGATGAGAGAGCAGATCATCACCATAAAAGTCAGCACTACACCAGGAGAGCTGTGTCTTCTTTGCATTTTCATGAAATACAACCTTATGACTGACATCAAACTGCTCCCTTTGGGCAATCAGTTAAGATCACAAAGCCAAAAGGACAGGTGTTTTATTTTCTTTGAAATACGTGTTTTTTATGTGCTGTACCTATGATACATCTAAGACTGAAGGCTGCTTTTTGCAGTAAGAGGACATAAATCCCTGACAGATATAATTTCATACATTCAGCTTCTCTTTATGTTCACTGCCAAATTTCTCTTACCTACGAACAGTAACATTTATTTTTATATTTAAACATTAATTTTCAACATTCATATGCAAAATAAGATCCCCTGGAAGGTCAGAAAACTCATGAGTTTTGAAAGACTTCAAGAATATTGAGAAGATTTACATATTTTTAGGCTATAAATTCCAATCTCTCCTTTCCCCTATCCATATACCATTTTCTCCAGTGAAGATAAAGAAGGCAATACCACTCAGTTACAGTGGTCTCTGGCAGCAAATCTCCTCCGCCTCGAGTTGTACCTTGTCATGTTTTCAAGGTTTTTCATCAGTATTCCGTATTAGTGCCCCATTCCATGACATACCTGCAAAGTATGTGGGCCTTGGCCTCAGCATAAGGGGACAAGACCCTCGAAATCACAGAATCATTTGATTTGGAAGGGATCCTTAAAGGCCATCTGGTCCAACTCTCCTGCAATGACCAGGAATACCTACAGCTCCCTCAGGTGCTCAGAGCCTTGTTCAATATGACCTTGGATGTCTCCAGAAGTGGGCATCCACTACCTCTCTGGGCAAGCTGTGCCAGTGTTTCATTATTGAGGGACCAGGATTGCACACACCCTCACCACAGCACTGGGCTCTCCCCACTAGCACCAAATGCTACTCCTCAACTGTCTCCTGGTCCTGGCAGGAGCAAACTGCACTGCTTACACACACAGCAGCTCATTCCCACTCCTGCCACCTGACTTTGTTCCCTCTTTAATTCCCACATTGCACCTTTGTTAGCAAAAGCACGTGTAAAAGCTTCAGGTCCCTTTATGTACCAGAGTCAAACATCTACTTACAATCACTGTTGCAGCAATAACGATTAAATTAAACATGAAGGGAATGTAGCTGCCTGGAAAATCTACAAGCCGGAGGTGTAAATCACACCACATAACTAATTTATGACATTCTGCGCCTACAGCTGTACGCCGACGTTCTGTAAGTGTAAGGGTGGCTCTGATTTCTAAGTGCTTTTGGCTACAGAAGAATAGGAAGCTGATTGTATGTGCTTCTCTCCCTGCACCCAAAGCTGTAAATTAAAAAAGGTCAGGGTAGATCAGCAGACAGACGCGAGGGATATCAGTAAATGGTTCAGTTGCAGAGATCCAGAGATGAAACTTGGATTTTTCTCCACATAATTAACAGACTTCTGAATTGGTGAGATGTGAGGCAACAAGACCTCTGATCCAAAGAAACTGTCCAATTATATTTTCCAGTGAAAATGTACTTGAACAAACTTTTTTAAAGGATTGCCTTACAGTCCTGTCTTATCAGACTTAGAAAAAAGTCTGTTTTCTCAGCCAGAACCTCAGCAAAATACAGGTCTGTTTTTTGGGGTTGGATGTCATATGTCTTGCATATACATGTCTTGTGACTTAGATGTCTTGCCTCTATCCAGCACGATTCTGTCTGCATCTTTGAAAGAAGAAGATGTTAAGGCCAGCTGCAAACAAACAAGAAAAATACTCCAGAAAGGTAAGTGAGAAAAAAAAAAGAATAAAAAATCTCAGTAGTAGGAGAGAACTTTTTTGCAATTCCTAGTCCGGATTGCTTGTAATGGACTCTCTGACTGTCTGAAGTTATCTGACATTTCCCTTGTAAGTGATATCAGGGCAGGGCTGTGCTCCCTGATCTGAAGGAGTTTGCTAGCCAAGCACAGACAGTGCTGGCTGTTGTGACACATGCAATGAAGCATCAAGTCTGTTTTATTTCTGGATCTTGATCTTCAAAGGACATAAATTATGGTTAAAAAAAATCTTTTTTCCATTCCTTTGCTATGATTTTAATAATCTTGCACTTGACACTTGTCATTTTGAGAACAAAAATCTGTTTTCAAATCACAGCCTGCTTATTATGATTTTGTTTGCAGATGCCTTTGACTTAGAGGTGCACCCTGCGCAGACCATTATTGACAAGACTGTAGTGTGGCAGGACTGCATGCTTAACTCTTGGGAAAGCACTCTCATTCTTGGTCACTTTGTCTTTCATGGGAGTTTTGTGCTTGCCTCAGGAAGAGGAACCAACAACTCCTATTTTAGGAAGCACAGAATAAGTATTTTAGGGAAGTGGAGAAAATCCTTTTTGACTGAAAAAAGAACAAGCCTCCTAACTTAACTGCATACCAAAATGATAATTCACAGACAAAAAAAAAATGTTAACACAAATTTCTGGTAACAAAATAGTTTACTAAAATATCGTACATTGAATAGTTAGGTCAACATTCTCTGATTCTATGCAAATAATGCAAACATTGTCACATGTTTGTATTTTTATTAACATCACCCAGTATCCTGCACACATCCAGGAAGAATAATATCCCTGCCAGATCCATGATAGACAGTTAGCCCTTGTATCCAATTCAGCTTTTACATAAGGCAAATGCTGCAAAAATCTATCCCACATTCTCAACAAAGACTGGAAGGATGATACCTCCTCAGTTATGCTGAATCAGATATCTTTCATGGACATACTGAAAAATCACAATAGGTTGAGGTTAGGTTAACTGATGTTTAGAATTGCAAATAAAGCACTTACTTTACTGTGTTCCAAAACTGATCTTGTGCTGGAAATGTACAGTATGCTGAAATGCCCTTAATCAGCTCTAAGACATTGACAGCTCCGTTGAGTCCTGCACTCCTTGTTACTCAGTGAGAAGCACTGAAGTAACTTTCCAGAGTAACTTTCCAAATCTCTTCATAAAAAAGGTGACTGAATTATCATCCTTCCCAAGAAACATAAAAATTCTAGGTTTGTGCAGATAAACTGCTAACAATTTTTCTGAGTTCTTGTATTAATACATAAAAACCTAAAAAAGGATAAGTATATTTTATAAGATACATACACTGCAGTATTTTGTTAGTTACATTTCCAGTATTTCTCTGGTGGCTTTTCATAGGAAAATACACATAATTAGGCAGAAGGCTACTAAAGAGTTTTGATTGTGTTAAAAGTCATGATCCATGGCCTAAGCAGCAAAAGCTAGTTTAATTTAGCTGATACATATAAACTGACAAGCTCAGTGGCTTTGTTTGAATAAATAAATAAATTTGCCCTATGTGCAATCTGTTAGCTTTATTAAATCATCTTTCACAGTAGAAGAATACTACGTAATTAATTAATTAATTAATACATTCTTATTCAAAGCAACATACTGAATGTGAAAGATTATGAAATCAATTTCTTATTTGTGTGAGCTAACGGAAAATTATATGTTGAGAAAATTAACGTGCAGCAACCTGAAGTGTTCACTTTGGAAACTAATTTGCAATAAGAATGGGAACAAGCTACCAAAATCCATAACATTTCATTCTGTACTGGTTTCCTCCCTGTTGCAGACTTAGTGGTGGCAAGGCAAATGTTTCAGTCAGACATACCATTAAATGCCTAACAACATACATTTGGAGGGAACAAAATATTACAAATGCAGTAGTATGTAGGCATCTTGCAGAGGTTGGGGGAAAATATCCTCCCTAGAAACAACATCCAGAATGGAGTGTTTTGTTCAAACATGCCTGAGAATCTAACAACCAATGGCACAGTAACAATGAACTTAGCCCTGAAAATATAGGGGTAGCGTCTGCTAATGTGATTAATACTGAATAGCATCATCTTCCCCAGTTAGTTAGGAACATTCCTGAATTAAAATAAAACCTGTAGACAAGAAATCTAGCAGAGCTTGCTGTCATAGGTAACACTTCTGTGATGATACAAGGCCACATCTGTTCAAGTAAGATGTATTTTAATGCTGTTTGAGAGCAGACATCCCAGAAAGCTGTATCCTAATGAGAGACTTTACCCTTTGGCCACAAGCTCAGCCTGGCAGAAGACCACGAGCAGCACAGTCGCGGGAGCCAGATGCCTCTTGAATCTCATCACCAAGTAGAAGAGAACAAGCAAACTCATCTGTATGTAAATAAACAGCTTTCTGCCTAGACAAAGACTCTTTGGGTAGTTTGGTTGGACTGGTCCTGGCAGCTGGGATAAAGCCAGTGCCAGGCACAGAGGTGGAAGTGAAGTGCATGCTGCAGTGAACAGATGGGACAAGAGACCCACAAGGGGCTGGAATAGTATATCTCTTGAGTACCAGAAGAAGCCAGGGTGAACATTAAGCTGCATTGTGCTGTCCCAGCTCACAGACCATCTACAAGACTGGAAACTGAGATAGACCCAAAAGCATTAATTTATACTTAGCATTTTTCCTTAAATTGGCCTTAGAATAGGTTGGAAAAGACCTCTAAGGTCATCTAGTCCACCCATCTAATATTGCACACTAAACCATGAGCCTTGGTGCCACATCTCTACATTTCTTGAACACCTCCAGGCATGGTGACTTCACTACCTCCCTGGGCAGCTTGTTCCAATGCCTCACCACTCTTTCTAAGTTTTTTTCCTAATATCTAACCTGAACCTCCCCTGACTCAAGTTGAGGCCATTCCCTCTCCTCTAGGGATGGGGAATCCATAGCTTCTCTGGACAGCCTGTTCCAGTGCCTCATCACACTTAGCAAACAATTTCTGCCTTATATCTAATATAAATTTCCCCTCTTTTACACTAAAACAGCTACATCTTGTCCTGTCACTACACTCCCTGATAAAGTGTCCAACCTCAGCTGCAGACCCTGTAGGCCCCCTTTAGGTACTGGAAGGCCACTATAAAGTTTCTCTGGAGCCTTCTCTTCTCCAGGCTATACAAGCCCAGCTCCATCAACCTTTCCTCACAGAATAGGGTCCTTCCCCTAGACCACCCTGGACAGGTCCATGTTCTTCTTATGCTGGGTGCTGAATGTAGTAATTCCTGTAGTACAATAACAAGCTTGCACCTGGGTACAATAATGGCAAAAAATGAACAGCAAAGAAAAATGACATTTCTACAGGTTACATGGAAATAATAGTGATATAAATGCTGCTGTTCAGTCTGAGCATTTGCAGCTACTGAAGGCGGGAACAAAAGCAAATGTGCTATAACAGGGTTTTGAGTCCAACTGCAAGCTGGAGATGCTGTTTGTTCAGCCTGGAGTTGGGCTTCCTACTGCCAGTACAGTGTATGTGCTACAGGAAGGCAAACACCTCCTTTGCCACCCACACTACCACCTGTTTAGCCATGTCCCTGCTAATACCATACCTGTGGCTATTTTCTGAATGGGCAACTTAAAATAGAGCTGATTATTCTTCTACAAAATAAATAAATAAATATTTCATTATTGTCTGTCAAAAAACAGAGCATGACTTCCATTTACATCAGAAGAAAATATATAACTTAACCATCAAAACATTTATCAGGATGGGGCATGTTCCTGCTGAAAATATTTATCCTGCTCTTCAGGCACAGGTAAGGGAAAAAAACACTTACACAGTTGTAACAAAGTTGAATAAAAAGAACAGAAACTAGAAAAAAAAAAAAAACAACAACAAAAACAAAGTAATAGAATGCTGTATTAGAATTTCTGAACTGGAATTATTGTATTAGAAAATATATCATGGAAACCCTGAAAAACCAAAATATCTAAATCACTCCTTGCTATATTTGTTTCTGGATCTTCCCATATGACCTCCTCAGAAAGCCTCAGCAAGGCTGACACTGCTTGGTTTTTCACCTATTCTAATTGCCCATTAGACCCCTACCTTTATTTGAACCTCACCACTCTTACTAATCTTTTCCTAATATTCAACTTGAACATCTCCTCACACAACTTGAGGCCATTCCTTCTCATCCTATCACCATTACTTGAAAGAAGAGGCCAACTCCCACCTCCCCACAACCTCCTTTCAAGCAGCTATAGGGAGTGATAAGGTTTCCTCTTCTGCAGTCTGAACATCCCATTTCTCCCAGTTGTTCCTCATAAGACATGGTCCAACCTCACATTTTTAATACTTCTTTGAGGGTAAAACTTTTAATACACCTTTGAGGGTAAAACTGAACTGAAGTGCTGCATAAGGCATCATTTTATGAACTCCTTATTCCCTTCCCAGAGCCCAAATGTATTTTCCACAGTATCTACTGTAAGGGCTCAATTCCTTATCTGTGAAACCTAGAAATATCCAAAAGATTTTCTGAGTTTTTCTTGCTAATCGAACAAGAAATGAGGTTCCTAGTCTGAATGATTACTTTGACACATTTTCTCACTATGTCTTTTTTAAAAAAGAAAAAAGAAAATCCTCCTATCTTCTCCATCGTATATAACCAGTTCCTTGTAGGGAAAGTGTCTAAATCAGATGTACAATTTAGCTCCCTACAGTAAGGGACTGTAGTTTAGCCTTGATCAACCATTTACAGTAGCTTTCAATACATCAAAGCGAAGCACAAAACACAGCAGATATCTCCTAGGTTCATTGCAATACAAAGACCAGGACACTCTTCACTGAGGCTCCTTATGGACATACTAGAGACAGACCAACAAAAGACCACTGAGATGACAATGATCATCACTACTATGAGGAAAGGCTGAGAGCTGGGCCTGTTCAGCCTGGAGAAGAGGAAGCTCAAGGGAGATTCTGTTCTGTACAGGTGACGGAGTACTGACACAGGCTGCCCAGAAAGGCTGCTGAGTTTCCTCCTTGGAGATCTTCAGAAGCTGCCTGGACATGGACCTGGGCATCCAGCCTTGCTTGTCCCTATGGTAGCAGGGTTTGGGACAGGTGACCTTCAGAGCTCACTGCCAGCTTCAACCAGTCTGTGGCTGATTATGTAATAAGGATCCAGCTCTATTGCATAATCATTTCCTCTGGGAGGCATGCATGAGGTAATAATACAGTAGCCTTATACACTCAGCAAAGTGACCTGCTATACCTAAAGCTGTCCCAGGTGTTCTGCATGGGCAAATTCTTCCACCTCAGAAAGAAAATCTGTGTAGACTAAAGGGGAGATCTGTTCCACTACACAGTTCTGCCCACACAGGGCTCACTGCAAGTGCATGGCTACAGTTCCCTATGCCAGAAGGGAAGCACCATGACAGCTACAAGAAACTTGTCTGAAATGCCTGCAAATGCAGTAATCTCTTACAGGAGACAGGGAAGCGGGTGCAATTGTTTTCTCTAGATGAAAATACCTTGTTTTTTTGTTTGTTTGTTTTTGCATTGCAGAAATATTCCCTTGTCCAGTAGCAGCATGATTTTGAAAGCTAGTTTGTGGAGAAAGCAGTTTTGTGGGCCTTCCAGAAAAAAAAAAAAAAAAAAAAAAGTTGCTTATGTAGAGAAGATGGAAAGAGGTAGAAGTGACTGGGAGAGAAAGATGTTACAATGGTCTGAGGCAGAAATGGGGACTAAAATAACTGTTAAAAAATGTCTTTAACACGATGGATCTAGAATTAATTGGGAGCTTTTCTGGAGTCAGGAGCAGCCCTGTAAATTCAAAGCATTTCAGTTTGTAATTCAATCAGAGAAGGTGCTAGAGCACTCTTCCACGTTCTTCTGTCACTAACTGATTCCAGTAGCTCTGTTGTTCTGATAAGCTTACTTCATGGCATGTCACAATTTTCTTAAAGCGAGAAACAGAGAATGGAATCTTTTCTGGAAAAAATGTCTGTTCTGAATGAAGCTCTTCTGGATGAATTTTTAATTTGTCAAGGCACAGTCCTACGAACACGTCCTCCAGTTTGATGAACGAAATGTTCTCCGAAACATTATAGATCTGACTAGCAACATCGGTCGATAAAATATAGCCAGTCCCTGAACAAAAAGGCGGGTAGGTCTTACCCGAGTATTCCTCTACCCTCACGTTCCACTTACTCCCATTTTTCCTTATGGGATGCTCGTGCAGTTTTAGAAAGCCTGTGTAAAGCCCTGTAGTCCTCTTTTTCTTTAGAAGCAGCTCAGTAAGGTAAAAAACATTGACAAACACATCTGTGTCGGTTTTCATCACAAAGCTGGACTGGTTACAAAACTGATGAACCCATTCGATTCCTACCATGGTCTTTAAAGTCAAGTTGTAGTATGTGTCCACAAAATCCTTTTGAATAATATCTTTGAATTTTTGGCTTTCAGCACTGATGTCAGCCTGCTGTCTGAGATTCACAGGGGTTCCCAAGAGGAAATACGTCACCAGGCGCTTGCCAGCGACCGTTCTCTCCTTCCCCCAGGTTTGCCGGATGACCTTCCTGGCATCGATGTCTTGACATGAGGATGCCACAAGGAGGACAAGGAAGGGTGGGTTCTTATGGCAATCAATATCTGGGAGCTGCAAGAAGTTTCCTTCAATTCTCCTAAATGTTTGTAATATGGAATTTTGTTTTTTTCCATAGAATATAGAGAGTCCAGTCAAACTCATGTAAAAATAACATAAGCTGACACAGCTGAGCCCCACAAGACAAACAAGCACCTTGAATTTTCTGAAATCCATCTGAAATAAAGAAGGAATGGTATATTAAAAAAAATCCTTTCAGTGCTGCATACAAAACTCACTACATAGGGATTTAAAGCTAGGTCATCAAAGCCAGACCTCCGAGATCATCCAGTCCACCAAGGTTGGAAAAGACCTCTGAGATCATCCAGTCCAACCACCCACCTACCACTGTTTCCCCACTAAGCATGTTACCAAGCATGCCTTTGACCCACCAGCAATGACACAAGAAAGACAGTGGAGAAGCAGTGGATATACACTCATGTCAGATTAGAGAAAATAACAGAAATACAATTTTTAAATACCATATTTCTCCATTCATTTGAAAAATGTCTGGGTTGCAAAGCCAGCAAGCCCTGTCCAATTAGCAGGCATAACCAATCAGGTTCTTCCAATCTTCATCTTCTCTGCATCCTGTTGGTCTCTTGCACCAATCCAGAAGTTGCTCCCAATCTTGCTGCTGGAGGGGTCATGAATGGCATGTTTGACACTGAGCCAGCTGCTTGGAAAAAAAGACAAAGCAGTGCATCAGGTTACTGGGATCTTTCTCTTTTTGCAGACTGTAGGTGACTCACTAGGGCATGTGCAGATGAAAAGGAAGTAGTCTGCACTTCTCTGTTCTTGAGAGGAAGGAGACCCAAACCATAACAACTTACTCATCCTCGTAATATATTAATGTGCTGCATACATGGTTACAAACCAAGTACAACTTGTAACAGAGAGAAAAACAGTGAAAGTAAAGCCAAATAGTGCCAAAAAGAATTATAAGCCTCCATAATTCTAATGGTTGAGTTACTAAGTACCTGACTGAAAGGGTTCACCAGCTCCTCTTTCAGAGCACCAGAGTGAGGAAATTTTTACTGGGATGAAAGCATTCAATTCCTCTTCTCCCACTTCATAACAGCAAATTTGATCTGGTTCCCCATCCAAAAACACAACAAATTCTGCCTGGTCGCCTCAAGCCACAACAGTGCCCTCCTCTCAAATGCAGACAGGGGCCTCCAACTTCTTTCCTTTCTACTCAACAAATATGTTATGTGTTACAGACTTAAATGCATTTTAAAGTTCAGTCAGTAAGTTCAACCCAATTTAGCAATAGGAATGATCCCATTAATTTTGATAGGTGCCCACAGAAACATAAAATGAGTATAACCCATTTTTGGAATTTCACTGCTGAAATTCCTTCCAAAGTGAAATGCATTTTTTTTTAAGATTCAATAAACATGTATATATTTTTAAATATATACACCAATTTCATGTTTATTCTGGTATTTGTATTTTAATTACTATCTTCGAATTGAATATTCTTCAGATTCATACTTTTTTTCAACTACGGACAGCATACAGTAGTCTTAAGATAATCTCAATCTCAAAACAACTCATGTAAATTTGTGCAAGAGTATAGCTACAATAAAAAATACATGCATATATAAACACTTTTTTGTATATTATATTCTGAGAGCAACAAAAGAGTGGCAGAATGGGTTAACTCCCGTTATCAGTTCTCATGAATCTGTTCAAGGATACATCAGGACTCCCAGGATATGTACATCCAGAACCCCTTCAGTAAAGCCATTCCCTTAATGGAAGCCCATTAAAATTTCTTCAGAAATACTCTAGTCCACCTGCTAAAGCAGGTTCTTACAGGAAATCACACAGGAAAGCATCCAGATGAATCTTGAACATCCCCAGAGAAGGAGAATCCACAACCTCCTTTAGCAAGTTCTTACAGTGCTCTGTCACTCTCACAGTAAAGAAGGTCTTCCTCATGCATGTACATTACTTTCTGTGTTGCAATTCTTCCCATTGCCCCTTGACCTATCACTGCACATCACCAAAATCACAGAATGGTTGGAGGGGACCTCAAATTGCACCCAGTCCCAACCAATTCAGGCTGCCCAGGGCCCCATCCAATCTGGGCTTGAGTGCCTGTGCCAGCACATCACTTTCCTCTCAGGGAAAGAATTTCCTCCCAACATCTAATCTGAATCCTCTCTTTTAGTTTAAATTCATTTCCCCTTGTCCCATTACTGTTAGATAATGTAAAAGGTTAGTCTCCCTCCTGTTTATAAGCTCCCAGTAAGTATTGGAAGGCTACAACAAGAACTCCCCAGAGCCTTCTCTTCTCCAGGCTAAACAAGCCCGGCTCCCTCAGCCCTTCTTTGTAGGACAGGTGCTGCAGTCCTCTGAGCATCTTCATGACCTCCTATGGACCCACTTCAACGGCTCTACTCCTTCCTGTGCTGGGGTCCCCAGATCTGGATGCAGTACTCCAGATGAGGCCTCATGAGGGCAAAGCAGAGGGGGAGAATCCCATTTCTCTCCCTGGTGGCCACCCCTCTTCTGTTGCAGCCCAGGATACCATTGGCTTTGCAGGCTGCGAGAGGGTACAAGAGAACACTGCTGGTCACATCCATCTTTTCACCCACCAGAAGCGCCATGTCCTTCTCCACAGGGCTGCCCTCAAGGAGTTCTTCTTCCAGTCTGTACACGTACCTGGGATTCCCTCTATTAAATGCAGCACCTAGCACTTGGCCTTTTTGAACCTCCTTAAATTCACATGGGCCCACTTTTTAAGCTCATCTGGGTCCCTCTGGCTGACATCTCTTCCTTCTGTCCTATCACTGCAACAGTCAATGTAATGTCTGTAACATGCTGAGGGTCAGTGATAAAGATGTCATGTCATTCTGGTATCAAGATGGATCGCTAGGGGACTCCACTCATGACTAGCCTTCACCTGGACATATAGCCACTGACCACAGTTCTCTGTCTGAGACTATCCAGCCAATCTTTTATCCACTGAGTCAACCCTTCAAATTCGTATCTCTCCAATTTAGAGATAAGAACGTGATGTTTTACTATGTCAGAGGCTTTACAGATATCCAGGTATATAACATTGATTGGTCTTCCCTTTTCAACTGATAATGATGCTCCATCCTAGAAGGCCTCCATTAGACAGTCATAACACAGCTTCCAAGAGGGTCTGTTCCATGAGCTTCCCTGTCACAGAGGGAAGGCTCACCAGTCCCTAGGTCTTCCTTACTCCCTTTCTTAGAAATAAGAGCAATGTTTTCCTTTTTCCAGTCACTGGTTCTGACTGATTTCAGCAGAATCATACTGATGTGACTTGACCGCAGCTACTTCTCAGTTGTCTTCTGAGATTGGTCAATGGTAACACGTCTTAAAGAAAAAAATCCTGGAAGGTGCTCAGTATGGGTGATAGGCACACCAGTTCCTGGCAGGTACTGACTACACTGTGTGTCCACAGCTGATGTCCTCCTTTTCAGTCTGCATACGACAACATATATACAGAGGTGGACTATGTAAATGTTTGCAAATTAATACCTATTGCAAAAGGTGATTGTAAATGATGGTTTCCTGGAGCAAAATCTCTTTCAGTTCTGATTGTGCGGCAGCTGTAAAATGTTTGCTTTTGACACAGGTTTTATCATCAAATCCTGAGCTTATTATGTAGGAATTGTATTGTTGTTTGTTTGTTTGTTTTTCCATATAAAATCTCTTTATCTACCCCAGATGCATGTGCCAAGTATGTTGAGGAGTGCTTACAAGGACCTAGGCGGCACCAGCAGCAGCTCAGGTGTTCCCGGTTCAAGGTATTCCCAGGTGTCATGATCCCCTGCAGTACACTTTACTGGGTGCCCTCCTGGCCTACAGTTTGTTGCCACCAACCCCCATCCCTGAAGAGCCCTGCAAGCCCCAGACAAAGTACACAGCATCACAATCCTGTTTCTTTTCTCATTCCCTATAACAGCAGTCTTTCTCTAGTATAGTACCAGCTTCCCTAACTCCCCTCTCCAGGTAAATTCAACAATAGGGAAGAACTGCTTCAGATGCTTCTGAAACAGGTAGGAGCTCCTGATGCAAAGTGTAGGCTGTTGAAAGAGGTGCACATCTACAGCATCAGTGTCAAAAGAACACAAACTTACAAAATTTTAGAAAGTTGGCATTTTGAAAGTTAAAAAAGACTTCAAATTAGTATGGGCAAGGAGATAACTCACCTTGAACACTGCATACTATTCTGAGTGCTACAGTACAAGAAAGATCTAGTTGGTGGCAAACCATGACAGGGGGGTGGAGCTAGGTGATCTTCAACGTCAGTTTCAACTAAAGCTAATCTATGATGATTCTGTGATTTCTCGGGAGTCCTTAGGATTGGTTTATCAGTGAAATAAATCCCACTAGCACTGGCTCCATCCCCATAGAACTCTGAGCCCCCAACCCAAGCCTCATCTCACCTGTAAAGAGCAGGGTTAGCTTCAGGGCTGAAGCAGATGCTCTTTCTTCTGCATTTTCTGGGGAAAAAAATGCTGTTGTATAAAGAATGGTTGAAGAGTAACTGCTTCTGTCATGCTTAATTAGCACAACAAGGCCATGACTGCATTTTGCAGAACCATCACCATCCATTCTAAAGCACCTTGTTTTACAGCATAGGTTAGGTGTGACAAGGCCTACAGTTTCTAAATTACCTGAGTTTCCCTGTATTTTTTCTCCTTGGCCTACAGCTGACAAATAGTACAGCCTGCAATTCAAGATTTCCAGCTTCTATGCACTTATCTTCATGGAAGAGTCCTGGAGTCTACAGAAGGTGGTCTAGAAAATAGGGACATTCAAGCACTGGGATACATGTTTACAAAAGCTAATTGGTTAGATAACTCTTAGGAATCTGTCAATAGAGCTGGCCCTGCCCAATTAAAATATTTACACACTGCAGAAGGGAAAAAGTACCAGTGGTGCGTGTAAAAGGCTTGCTGGGCAAAACAGACTGAATTATTCCTGCCTCAGGCAATGGCAAGCCCATCTGTGAGATTGCTTTTGAACCAGGACATGAGTGTACTTGGTGAGTAACATGAAAGGATGGAGAAATCAGGTGTGTACCTCAAAGAAATTTGATGATGGTTGAAAATAGCCAATAATTTGAATTGTATAATGTTAACTGCTATGCAATACTGTATGTGATCGCTTCTACAGCTGTTATATACCGTATCAACAGTATTACAAGAATCACCCAAATTAATGAAAAATTAATTTTAATGGAACCAAGCAAAGAACTGTGGTTATTGAGCCAGACAAGCACAGAGATTATGGGAATCAGAACTGACTTCAACATGCAACAATCCAGCATTACACACCATCTTTCCTTCCCAGAGGGACCATGATAATAGATGGAGCCCAAAATCATAGACTAAATAAACTCTATGGACATTTTAGAGAGATAGCCCATAGACAAAGGGAATGATAACCGGTAAGTGTGGGATCTAATAATGTCATAGATGGCATGGATATTGAAATGGTCTTGGCTGGAATAGAGTAAATTTTCTTCCTAGTAGTGTTATAGAATCATAGAATCACTAAGGTTGGAAAAGACCACCAGGATCTTCCTGTCCAACCATCCACCTATCACCATTCATTCTCAGTAAACCAAGCTCCTCGGCACATTTTCTAAACATTCCTTGAATACCACCATGGTCAGTGATTCCACCACCTCCCTGGGCAACCCATTTTAACACCTGACCACTCTATTGGAGAAATATTTCCTAACATCCTCTCTGAATTTCCCCTGGCACAACTTAAAGCCTTTTCCTCTCATACTGTCACTAGTGACATGAGAGAAAAGGCCAGCCCCTAGCTCGCTACAACCTCCCTTCAGGTAGTTATAGAGAGCAATAAGGTCTCCCCTGAGCCTCCTTTCCCCCAGACTGAACAATCCCAGCTCTCTCAGCCATTCCTCTTAAGGCCTTCACTCCAGACCCCTCACAGCTCCATTGCTGTGTTTGGATTTAGGACAAGAACAATAGTGATAACACTGTTGTTGTAGTCGTTGCAGAGCAGTGCCTACACAGAGCCAAGGACATTTCAGCTCCTCACACTGCCCAGCCAACAAGGAGCTGGGGTGCCCAGGGAGCGGCGAGGGGGCAGAACCGGGACAGCTGACCTGAACTGGCCAAAGGGGTTTCATGCTGAACAATAAAACTGGGGAGTTAGCTGTGGGGAGGAAGTACTGCTTGGGCATCAGTCAGTGGGTGGTGAGCAATTGCACTGTGCATCACTCATTTTAATATTCTTTTATCATCATCATTATCATTATTATTTTCCTTCTCAGTCCTATTAAACTGCCTTTATTTCAACTATGAGTTTTACTTATTTTTCTGATTCTCTCCCCCATCCCACTGTGGGTGGAGTGAGCGAATGGCTGTGCGCTGTTGAGCTGCCTGCCAGGTTAAATCACAACATAGGTCTATCTGAGTTTTTTCTTTGATTTGAGTCAGAATTTGCAGTTAGTAATTATCTCAAAGCTTTTTTCCATTTCCTACCATTTCAACTGCCAAGCATTTTATGTAGGGCATTGCAGAAAAAAATATCTGTTTTGTGTCCTAGAGAGTGGTTTGTTTAACCTGCCCAGCAGAGTGTGTTATGGCTCTGTGTAGATCCAACAAAATTTGCACTAAAGCCTGAGACCAGAGCAATGTGGGTTACGGCAGCCTGCAGCCATGCACTCTCTTGGCACATGCCTAAAATGAACAAAGGAAGAAAAGAGGAAGATAACATAGGTCTGTATCACATCAGACAAACCACAGCCCTTTGCTCTGCACGCACCTGAACTCATTTGGCACTTTTGGGGCTGCTGGAGCACCAGGAGCCACTTCTTGTCTGAGCGTCAGAGTGATCTAAAAAGCAGCAAAGGGACAACATGGAGCTCGCTGGAACTCACCAAGATACCCCCCTGAATTTCATTTCTTCCAGTGAACAAGAAGAATGAGAGAATTTATTTGCCGTCTTTGCTGTGCCAGGAGGTTTCCCAAGCACCATGATAGTTTGCCACGGCAAATTTGCTAGAGTCTCTGCTTACAACATTGACCTTTGTTAAACTCCTTCATGTTGCACTGTGAATGGGTCACGTTAACTCATCTGACTGAGCCTAGTTATTCCATCAAAATTAGCATGGCATCTCCTTTAGATCTGTTAATGAGTACAATTATCTAAACAGCACCAAGAGATCGAGGTTACATGGCACATGGATCAGGAAAAGCAATCTGGCCTGTAGGTAAGTAGGTCTAGAGTCCCCATGAGAAAAAGATTCAAAATACCAGTTTAAAGAAATAAAGTTTGCTTAATTTTTCTGGGGCAAAGTTACAGTCATGCTGCGGAATTCAGTGGGTGATTAGAGTTAGATTCTCATTCAGGTCGCTCATGATGAACAGTGAAGGACCCAAAGCACAAGATGTCCAAAGCACTTTAGGCCATTAGCAAGAGTTGCCACTTGGTACAAGAGAGAAGCAGTTTGCAGACCCAAAAGCACAGGTATGATCTAAACATGCAAACAGGAGTAGGAACCTCAGGCACTGCACAGCTAAAGTCAGCAGAGGTATTTCAGATTGCTTTTCCTGGCAGCCAAAAGTAGCATGTGCCCTGGTATAAGCACTACTAATACCTGTTAATTTTTCATTTTCCCCGGAACAAAGCCTTTAAACTGCATTCATAGAAGCTTGGCAGGACACAGAGAGGGACTGAATATGCACAGATAATAACTCAATACATCAGGAAACAATTTTCCTGAACACAAGCATTTTAGGAGGGCAATGGATCACCTTCAGTCTCTCAAAGGCAAAGACTGGCAAAGCAGAGGACTCAGCAGTAGATGGACCAACACTGTTAGGGAAGGACGAATTGTCCCCTTGCTTAGGCAGCCAGATTTCTCTGTTAGGTCAGGGTCATCCAACCCAGCTGATTTTTGGTCCAAAATAAAGCATCATCCTAAGATACACGGCCCTGCCATGCCCCCTTGAAGTACTGGCTGAGTCCTGCCCCCTTGCTTGATGGCCACGTACACAGGTCCACCCCTGACAGCTGGGACAGGCCACAGTGCCACCTTAACCACAGGAATTCAGCACAGTGGGGCCAAATGTCTCCTTCACGATGTGTTACAATGCCTTTTTTCAACTCGGAGCCACGCACAGCAGCACATATTAACAACATCCTCATCCAAAGTGCATGTCAAGACTGGAAGGCAAGGAGGATGGAAAACTGGATAAAGAAGAGGGGAAAAACATCTTCTTCTGGCCTTTCTGTTAGATCACAGGAAGCCTTTTCCCCTCCGCTTCCTCTCACTAATGTCAGGATTCTCTCCTTTTGTCAGTTGATTAGCAAGTCTAAGAAAGACACTGTTCCAGTGCTTCATAACTGACAGTTTCTGTCAAGGACGCATGGACTTGCTAGGCACCTTATTTAATACTGGGAAGTATTTAGTTTGGCTTGTTGGTTGGTTGGATGGGTGGGTTTATTTGTTTGTTTTCACAAGCAACACTAGTTAATTCCCATTATTCCGTAATGGGATTGACACCAGATCAAAATACAAGCCACATGATCGAGACCTGTTGACTCTGTCCCACCCCTCCAAAGAATGCTTTTCACTGTTATTTTTAAATGGAAAAACATTTAAAGAAAATATTGGCTTTTCCATGTGGGGTAGATATCATTGCAGGTTAAACAACCTGAGGGGCAGGGAAGCAAAGAGCTGTGCACAAACCATCTTTGTGTTTCAGAAGCACACATCAGCCCCAGGGTGTTCCTGAGTGGCCCTGCCCTCCTGGTTCCTCCCTCGCAGACCCTGGGCCACCATTCTGGGGCATAAATAGGGAGAGGGGTTTGAGCAGGGAAGACGCTAACATTTCAGATAAACCTCCTGATTGCCAGAAAGACAATTTGTGAATGGGGAAACGGCACAAGGGAGAGATTGATTCACCAGCAGATACAGAGAAGGCCAGCTGTGCAGCCAGGAAAGCCCAGGCCTTTCTGAGCTGCTGAGGTGAGGTTCCAGCTGGGCATCCTTCCTGAAGGAGGACCAGGGGCAGGAAGCTGCTGCTAAGGTTCTCAGAGAGTCACTGCTGTCCCCAGCCTTGCCCATCCAAAACATCCTACTATCCTGTAAGTGGTCAGCTACACTACACTACAGATGACACTAAGCTGAATGGTGAACTTGATAGCACAGAAAGAAGGGACACCAGCCAGAGGGACACAGACAAGTTTTAAAGAGGGGCCCATGTGAACTTAATGAGATTCAGTATGGCCAAATGCAAGGTGCTGCATTTGAATCAAGACAATTCCAGTATGTGTACAGACTGAGGGAAGAACTTGAGAGAACGCTCCAGAGAAAGAGTTGGGGGCTCTGGTGGATGAAGAGCTGGATGTGTGCTCTTGCAGCCTGCAAAGCCAATGGTATCCTGGGCTTCATCACAAGAGGGGTGGCCACCAGGGAGAGAAAGGGGATTCTCCCCCTCTGCTCTGCCCTCATGAGGCCTCATCTGGACTACTGCATCCAGGCCTGGGGACCCCAGCACAGGAAGGAGTAGAGCTGTTGGAGTGGGTCCATAGGAGGTCATGAAGATGCTCGAAGGACTGCAGCACCTCTCCTACAAAGAAGGGCTGAGGAAGCTAGGCTTGTTTAGCCTGGAGAAGAGAAGGCTCTGGGGAGTCCTTATTGTAGCCTTCCAATACTTAATGGGAGCTTATAAACAGGAGGGAGACTAACTTTTTACACTATCTAACAGTAACGGGACAAGGGGGAATGGTTTTAAACTGAAAGCGAGGATAGTTAGATTAACTGCTGGGAGGAAATTCCTTACTCAGAGGGTGGTGAGGCACTGGAAACAGCTGTCCTGAGAAGATAGCACTTGTTTTATTTACTTCTTTGGATTTTAATAATAAACAATTCTTTTTTTTCTTTAAAATTGAAGAGAATAAACTAGTCCATCTTTGAAGAATTAAATAATTCTATACTAAAATCAGCTGTGAAAGTTACATTAAATTCTAGATAACTGCTCATACTGAGGAAATCCTATGCGTATAGAATCTGCATTCAAATATATGCATACAACTGTATCTTTAAGCAGCATGATCAATACAGCCTCAACACTCCTGCAGTTGTAATATGCAGTAATAAGCGGAGAAAATATTCTTGTAAAAATCAAAGAAATTTGATGTCTCTTAAAATCTCTAAAAATGACACCTGCTTGCCCTGGATCTCCTATGGTTGTGCTGCAGGGCAGACAGTTTTAGAATAGCTGTCTGCGGGTTCTTTATTTGTTCTTATCTTTCAAAGAGCACACCACTTACTCTCCGAACGACGGTTTTAGTACCAATGAAGGTAACACAGTCGAGGTTAATGACCCCTTTTTCCCATCTAGCCCCAGCTTTTAGTGCTCAACACAACACCACATGGCAAAGGACACCCCTTTAGCCAGTCAGGGTCAGCTGTCCTGGTTCTGTCCCATCCCTGCTCCCTGGGCACCATCAGCTCCTTGCTGGTTGGGCAGAGTGAGGAGCTGAAATGTCCTTGGCTTTGTGTAGGCACTGCTCAGCAACTTCAACAGCAGTGTAAGATCATTACGATTTTCATCAAAAATCCCAAACATGGCTTCATATGAGCCTCTAGGAAGAAAATTAACCCAGCCCATCTCCTGAGACCAGTGTTTTTCCCCTGTAGGAGTGTATTGGGACAGCCTTCCTGAATGCACAGATGTAGCGGGTAACTTAGCCAAGGTCCTGCCTCATGGCAGTGGAGATAGTAGCCCCTCCCTTGTGCTGCCTTCTCCCCCTCACAAGGACCTTCACTCTTCTTAGCAGCCCTTTTTTCCAACTATCAGTCTCAAAACCTTCACTTTCTGTCTCTTTTTTTCCCTTTACCACCCTCATGCCAAATGTTGCTTTCTTGAATTCTCTTCACTACCAGTGGACTCTCTACAATTTCCCCATCCTTATCTCTGATGCTAATGAGTGTTTTTAACTTTTCTTTTTTTATAACACCTCATGAATCAGTGAACATAATACAATTACTGTTTTATGTGCTATATTCCAAACTCCTGATCATATCAAAGGTAAGGGGATGTCCACAACTGGATGTGCCCATTGTCCCCCAGTACCAGCCAACACCATTCAGTGTGCTGAACAGTAAAACCCAAACTCAGAGCCATCCTCTTACCCTCACTGTGAAATAAAGCAACGAGTTTAATTCTTTCTTCAGCTCTTGCTGTCAATGCTGTGGCTCCAAAAGCCCAGTCCACTGATGTGCAGGAGCACTGTGTTTCAAACATCATGCAGATGAGTTTGCGTCCTCCCAAATAAATTACTTACAGTCATAGAATCACAGAATATCCTGAGTTGGAAGGCATCCACAAGGGCCACTGTGTTCATCTCTTGGCTCCACATAGCACCACCTGAAACTGAACTCTGTTTCAGAGTGTTGTTCAGACGCTTCTTGCACCCTTATAAGCATTGCTACAGTTGGAATTTTCATCATGATGAAAAAGCAAAGTGAATCTGAAAATGATATTTGAGGCAGGACAAAGTTCGCTCTTCTCCCTCAGAAGTAATCTCAAGATACAGGGAGGAGGAAGGAAATGAGCAATGTGGAGAAGGGATAGCTATGCAGACTGTACAAAAAATGTCCAAACCAAGGAAAATGACCAATAAAAGCATTCCAATGTCACTGAGATATTTTGTAAACAGAGTGCTTCTCAGCCCAGCCACTGCCACTGTGGGATGAGGATTTGTCAGGATGTTGCTCTTTAGATGTGGGTTTATTTTTCCTATTTTAACTAGAAGCAGCACTTGCACAGAATAGGTGAGCCTGGTGCTTGTGCCTTTCGCTGCCTGTTCCTCTTGTGTTCCCTCTTGGCATCATTGTTATTTTAGTGTTTGGAGCTTTATTTTTCACTTATCAACATAACATTTGTATTTGCATGTCTACAAAAATGGCAAGCCAGTATTATGGAAGTTAATGTTCTAGGGCATCATATAGTTCCCATCCTACAGCTCCCATCACCCTATAGCTCCCACCTCCCTTTGGCTCCTGTCCAAGTCATAGGCAGTTCAGGAGAGGCAGCTCGTGCCCTTTCCTTTCTCCAGCCCGCTCAAAATGCCAACCCGGGGGTTCAGCACCCAGCTGCTCCTTTTGGCTGGTGGGATGAAGGCACAGAGCAGAGGGACTAAACCCTGCCATGGGGTCCTCATTACAGGAAATGCTCTGTAAATAAATATTTGGCTTTAGAAGTGCTGACAGTATGTATTTGCAGGATCGGGCCAAGTGGCTTCTTTCTTTAATTATTTTTCACTACCTCATGGGTCTCTTTATTTTTAAGTGTTTTCACCCTGCTCTTATCAGAAGCATGGGACAGCCAAACCTTGCACACCACCCTCCCAAACTCAACCTGCTCCGCCGCTGGGGGCAGGTTCACGGTCAGCCAGAATGCGCTGAAATGTTCTAAACCATGCCCTAAATGATCTGGTACATGAGATCTCTTACTGCTATCCCACCAGCTCAGGGTACCCCTTACGCCAGGGAGCACCTCCTGCTCATTTTACTGCAGGACAGATGCTTCAGTCTCAAGCTTTCAGACGAACTCACTGCCAGCCAGGGACATGCAGGTAGCTCGTTCTGCACTTTGATCCCACTCTTCAAAGCAAGCAGATCCGTGCTCACCGCCCTTTTTTTCTTTTGTTCTCCCCACCGAAGGCCCACCACATTCGGGGGTCGCCAACCTCAGTGCACAAACGAGACTCCCGCACATGGCCATACCTGCACCGGGTGATCCGAGCTCCTTCCCTCAAGCGCTCGTGGCACATCCTCGGGCTCATTGGGCCGTGCTGTGGAGGCTGCAGGGGACTGCTCTGCCCGCTGCGTCCCGGCCCTTCCCCGCGGAGCCCCACGACCCCACGGTGCGTGGCCGACTCCGGCCCCGCGTGGGCTGCGGGCGAGCTCGGGGACGGCACTGATGCGGCTGCAGTAACTCGAGCTCTCCGTCTGTCTCCTTCCCTCCCTCCTCTCCTCCTCCTCCTCCTCCCTCTCCCTCCCTCCGTCCCTCCCACCCGTAGGTAACAGCATCACGCTGACACTGCAGTGGGATCGGCCAGGGGCAGGAAAGTTAAGAACTGTCCGAGTAGATGGCGTTATGTTGCATATGAGGAGGCGACGATGTTCCTCCTTCCTGCCAACGGAGCTGCTCATCCTGCAGAGCTGAGCCGAAGCTCTGCGGTGCTGGGAAGCTGGGCTCCGTGCTCTCCGCAAAGGGTGATGCTCCTTGGAGCACCCTCCGAGCCTTGGAGCACCCTCTATGAGGCGGAACAACCTCTGCATAAGGAGCAAAGAGCACTCCGTGTCTGTCCCAGCACCCCTTCCCCGTCCCTGTCCTCTGCACTCCACCTCACCTCACTCCTCGTGCCCCTGGTGAGCAGGAGAGACGGGGACTGCCAGCTGTGTATGGGCACAAGTCCCCAGGTGGTGGTAATCCATAACAGGAAGTTTTGCAGGACAGCAGTTATTGAAGCAAATGCAAATAGATTTCACTCCTAAAGGCTGCAAGCTCTGAGGAAGGTGTGCTTCCAGAAGGCTGTTATAGATAAAGCATCCTGTTTAGTAGCTAACGTTCCCACTAACAGCTCGGGGAGTTTGGACTTCCAGCACAAATACCTGCTTTGATTTGTCGTTGTCATTTCTGAAGCAAGTTGCCTCAGCGCGGCACAAAAACAAGGCAGAAATCAATTGCAGCACGCTGCTGGCAGCTCTCCTCCTCCTCCCCCTCTGCTCCGAGGGTACGGCTAGAGAAACATGACAGAGGAGATGCACCAAATGCTCTCTGCTTCTTCTTCTTTGCAGGGAAATATAGGAGAGAGATGGGAAATCACTTCTAAATTTGCTTAAAAAAAGCACAGGGTACTGCTTTATATTTTATAAGAGGGAAAAGAAAAACAAATCCAGGTACCCTTAGTTGCCTCTACTTTTTATTTTGTGCTCAGAAAACTCTCCTTGAATTTTGGCACTTTCCACCCGCCAGCTTCCAGGGGGGACACACAAAAGCTTCAGCACAGCTGTGTCCATGCTCCCTGAGGGCAGAGTGGGCACCTCAGGGCTGTGCTGCTAGGGAGCACACTGAGGATCTCTATCAAACTTCTTCCCTGCTCAGTGCTGTAAAGGAGGGCAGGGGGAGGCAGTCCCACACAAGGCTGCACACGGAAGGGCTGGTGTTTATGAATCACAGAATTATAGAACAGTTTCGGTTGGAAGTGACCTTAAAGCCCACACACCCCAACCCGTGCCATGGGCAGGGCTGCCCCACCAGCTCAGGCTGCCCAGGGCCCCATCCAACCTGGCCTTGAGCACCTCCAGGGATGGGGCACCACAGCTTCTCTGGGCAGATGTACCAGCACATTACCGCCCTCTGGTAAAGAAATTATGAGTTATTGTGCCAATATTTATCGCTGAGGGAGTGGAAATGACAATTCTGAGAAACATAACCCCTGTGCTAGGAAAAAAAAAAAAAGAGGAAATGAATCTACATCTCTGTGCTCAGTAGTGCACTTGATGTGCAGGTCCACCCCTACATCAGTGAAGCATTTAAGCGGAGCAATGTAAACATATGCTTATATTTCACTTGCAGGAAATCTAAGTCAACATATATCTCTGTGAAGTCAGACCTCAAAGAATGAATCAGGGATCAAATGGGTGTTGTAATTGAACTAAAATAATCCTAAGCTTTCTGTAAAAGCACGTAGCTTTAACCTGTCACATCGGATGAGAATTACACACTTAAACTGTAATCTTCCTGTTCCCTTAGTCATCAGAGCCTAGATCAAAGTGAAAAAGAAAGAAAAAAAGCACAGATGCTGCTCTGCTGGAAATGGAGGAAGTGGAGCTCACATAGAGGGACAATGGGCTTGATAATGGAGTATTTCTGCTGCCCAAATCAGATTCACCTGAGTGCAGCTCCTGCAACACTTCCTGTAGCTCATAGTTGCACACTTGGGCTCGAAGGAGTTGGCTTGATATCATCATCTCATTTAACAAGTGCTGTGGGTTGGAAGTGGCCCTCATAAGTGACAGCAAATATATGCACATGGGAAATCACCAAGGCATAAAGCAGGCAGAGAGAAGGTGGAGCTACAGTCACTCACCAAAAATGCTGTTGTTTGGGGTGGGATTAGGTTTGCTGTGCTTTGCTGTGGTGCTGGATTCTTTTAACATTATGAATAACTTACATAGGAGCTACGTCCCTGGGCTGTGCTCATAAGACAGCTACAGGTGTGGGATCTGTGGGCTGTGCACCTAGGGTAGGTGCTGGGCATCATAGTGGCATTACCACCTGGTTGTGTTGGGAATGTCAAGGCTGTCCACTTCACAAAAAAATATATCCATCTACCTTGTAGAAGCCTCCAGCATTTTATTACATTGAATATACATGCAGATTTATTTCAGTCAGGAGGGCAACATTTCTTGAAATTTTTGGGGCAGTGTTTATGTTATAAAGACATGAAGAGCTGCCATCTCATGTGAGGAACAGTGGTACCAATAAAACCCATTTGTATAGTGCTAAAATGCTTTTTAGGTCCTGTTTCGACTTCTGGTGGAACCAGTACTGGTGGGCATGGCTGCTCCTGCGGTGGCACAGAATGAAGGTGGGGACAGTGATGAAGTGCTCCCTTGGCAGGGATGGGGTCAGCACTGCAGCAGCTGCAATGTTCATCCACTGCAGAGCAATGAAAACCAACTTTTTTTTTTTCATAGAATCCACAGAATTCATATAATGGCTTGGGTTGGAAGGGACCTCAAAGCCCACACACCCCAACACATGCTGTAGGCAGGGCTGCCCCCAGCAGCTCAGGCTGCCCAGGGCCCCATCCAACCTGGCCTTGAGTGCCTCCAGGGATGGGGCACCACAGCTTCTCTGGACAGATGTGCCAGCACATCACTGCTCCCTCAGGGAAAAGTTTCCCCCCAACATCTAATCTAAATCTCCCCTCTTTTAGTTTAATGTCATTTCCCCTTGTTCTGTCACAATTATTCAGTGTGAAAAGTTAGTCCTCCTCCTGTTTGTAAGCTCCCATTAAGTATTGGAAGGCTACAACAAGAACTCCCCAGAGCCCTCTCTTTTCCAGGCTGCACAAGTCCAGCTCCCTCTGCCCTTCTTTGTAGGAGAGGTGCTGCAGTCCTTCGAGCATCTTCATGCCCTTCTCTGGACCCACTCCAACAGCTCCACAACATTCCTGTGCTGAAGGCCCAGGCCTGGATGCAGTACTCCAGATGAGGCCTCATGAGGGCAGAGCAGAGGGGGACAATCTCCTTTCTCTCCCTGCTGGCCACCCCTCTTGTGATGCAGCCCAGGATTCTTTTGGACTTCCAGACTGCAAGAGCACATTGCTGGTCACGTCCAGCTTTTCACCCACCAGAACTCCCAAGTCCTTCTCTGCAGAGCTGATCTCAAGGAGTTCTTCTCCCAGTCTTCGAAGCGCATGTTAAAGGGCGTTTATGGAAATAAAGGCTCCCGTTCATAAAACAGATGCACATCATTGGTATGACCCTAAATGTTATACTTATTCTGCTGCTTTCTTATTTTACACAGTAGATTGAGCCTGAGCCAGAGAACCTTGGCTGCAGGACACCACAGCACAAAAGAAGCCACTTAATGAGAGGCCTGGATTCAAAACAACCAGACATAGAACACAAACATGTTCTCATAACAACTTCTTTTGGAGGGAAAAATCTGAAGTTGCTGATAGACATTCACACTCTACATTCTGGAGTAAACGTAAGCTGTGAGAGGACAAAAAACTAGTGACTGAGTAAAGGCAAAAAATTGAACTGCTTCAGTAAACCACTAGCCCTTTGAAAGCTTCTTCATCTTCACAGTGGATATGGTATTCTTAATATTTGTTTTGCTTATGCATGCCTCATGACAGCATCCACCCGCTATGTATGAGAAAGCAAGCTCATGGTATGTGAATAAAGCTGAATTCAGAAGTACAAAGGTTCTGATTTCCCTTAACACAACTTTTGCTAGCTAAGCAAAACTCTTGCTGTCTAATAACTTCTGTATGTCACGATCTCTCATCATTTCTTGCAAAGAACTTTTGAGAGCCAAAGACAAACTCCAACTCTTTCTGCACTTGGCCTTTTATACAAGCAGCAGTTCTTGCTCAGTGCTCTCACTGAGACGTATGGACTTGCAGCTTTACTTTCACCTCCCATCTACCCTCATCCTTTCTTTGTTCCAGCTGCCCCAGGGCCAGCTGCTGACAGAACCTGCAGCAGCTCACCAGCTGAGGACAGTTGAAGCTGTGCCTTTTGCTTGCATGTTCCTGAGTGGGACCTGACCAAGAACACCACTCATGGCCACTGCCTGCACTCAGCCTGTGTCTCACTCAGAGACACAGCCCATCTCTGACAGGAATTTCGACTTGATTTAAAGCCTGTCTAGCACAAAAACCTTTTACTACTGCTGATAAGCTGCTATCCATCCAAACCATGGAGCTTTTTTAGCCATTTCTTGCTATGCTTTTGTTGGCTAGGGATTGCATCCTGCATTTTATCCCCCAGTAAGCAGACACAGACTGTGATTAAGATGCCACTTGATTTTCTTTTGAATAAGCTGGTCAATTTTTTTTTCCTGCAGTCTTCTTATATATTAGGTGAGAGCTGTACCTGGCCCAGCAGAACAGGAGGCTACGGGATCTTGGATGTGGTACAGAGAATTGCCTTGCTTCCTCATGACAGAATAAGTTAATGATTATGAACTGAAGGGGAAATTTCGATTAGATATTAGGAAAAAACTCTTTCCTCACAGGATGCAGATCCATGCAGGATATGAGCCTCTGAGCAGCATTATCAGTAGGCAGGCTCAGGCATTTCAGCTCAGGCATCTCACCCTAGGGAAAAATGCAGATCTCTAGGTGGGTATGTATATGGGCTGGATGTCTAACTTCAGTCTTTCTCCTCTTCTTGTGATGCCTTGTTAATGCACATCTGTCAGCTGGCCAGGCAAGATGTGACCTCAGGTAAACAATGATCAAAAAGCAGGTTTAGCGTGGCTCCTGCTCTCTTCCCACCAGCCCACCAACCTGCAAGCATTCGCTCAGCTCTGACTACTGATCTGAGCACCGTTACATAGCTCAAGATGAAGGGTTTGGTAGAGCTTGACTGCAGTGCCAGGAAACCAGCCCTTCATCTGTGGCTTCAACTAATGGGTCCCTCTGAGCTACTGAGTTTAATGTGCTTTCAGGTTTATTTATTATCAGCATCTTCCTGCCCTGGGCTGGCGAGAGAGCAAGTGGCAATGGGAAGGACTCCAAATAGCATATTTTTGATTTGGCTCAAAACAAGAGCTGTCAACAAAAAGGTTTGTTTGAATTAAAACCAAGCATACCAAAACTTTCAAATTAAAAACAAAAAACAAAAAAGGAGAAAAAAAAACCCCAACATCCTATATTCTTTTCTTTGTCTCTCTTCTGCTTTTTAAAGAAAAAGGGACATCTCAGGGGCAGAATGCTACTTGGAGACAGCCATGGAGTGTGGTGTTGGTCAATGAGCTTGAAGCTCACCCATAGATCGGGTGCTTTATTAGAGGCTAATTTGGTTCAAGGCCAGGGCTGCTTAGGAAAAAGCAATGGGGCACTGCAGTGTCAGCAGAAATAGCTCCTACAGCATGTACCTGGAACAAAGAGCTCCAAGTCCAGACACACACAACAAACTAATGCACTGTCAGACATGGCGCTGGTATAAAACAGGACACAGCGGAGATCTGGCACATTATCTTCAAAAAAGTTGAAATTCAGACACAGGTACTCCACAAAGCTTTTTTTTTTTTGACATCATTCTGCTTTCAAATGATCTCACATAGTTTAAAGCAGAGGCAAAAGATGTGTTTCTCCAAAGAAAAGAAGGCCATTTGGTGAATGTTTATTTCTTTCAAATCCTGGACAGTGTGTAGAAAGCACAGCCACATAAACATCTGAAATCAAATGCTAACTTTTGCCTACTTTTTTCCAGGGAAACCTTGTTAATCAGCACCACTCTCATCCAATGAGGGTGACTACTGCTACATTGATGGGTATCCATCTTCCCTGTGATTTTCCAATAATCTAAATGAAAGAAAGTTGTGTCAAGGTGAGGGTTGGGCTGTTCTGAGAGGTAACAACAAAAGAGCGAGAGTTAATGGCCTCAAGTTGCACCAGGGGAGGTTCAGGGAGGATATCTGGAAAAATTTCTTCTGAGGAAGATGGGTGAGGCAGTGGCACAGGCTGCCCAGGGATGTGGTGGAGTCACTAACCTTGGATGTGTTCAAGAACTGAGTAGATGTGGCACTGAGGGACATGGTTTCAAGGGAGGTGATCCTCTCCCTCTGTCTTGATGAGACCTCACCTGGAGTACTGTATCCAATTCTGGGCTCCCTGGTACAAAAATGACAGGGCTCTCCTGGAAAGTCCAGCGGAGGGCTACAGAGATGATAAAGGGTCTTGAACCCTTTCCCCTATGAGGAAAGACTGGGTGACTTTGTGTCTGTTCAGCCTTAATAAATGAAGACTGAGAGGTGATCTTATTAATGTTTATAAACATTTTAAGTGTGGGAGACAGGGACATGGACATCCTCTTTTCAGTGGTCTGTGGTGACAGGACAAGGGGATATGGCCGTAAACTAGAGGGTTTACCAAGTTCTGCACCAGTATGCAAAATAACTTCTTCACAGTAAGGGTGAGAGAGCACTGGAACAGGCTGCCCAAGGAGGACATAGAGACTCCTGCTCTGGAGATATTCAAGACCTGCCTAGACACCTATGCAGACTGCTGTAGGGAGCCTGCTTTGCCAGGAGGGTTAGATTAGATGATCTCTAGAGGTCCTTCCACCCCCTACAATTCTGTGATGGTTAGTGTGCATGGTGGGGACAGGATGATGGTTGGACTAGGTAATCTCATAGGTCTTCTCCAACCTATCCTATGATCCTATGATTCTATTATTATATATGTGCATAATCAGTCAGCAATGTAATCTCAGTGAAGCTTACAAAGCTTATCAAGTGAGCTTATCGAGCAGTGAGGGATCTCTGTCACAGGAGTCATCTCAAGAGGCTGAGAGAGCTCCCAACGTGTACCCATTGCCAGGCAGCAGAGATCAAAGGGCACACCATCACAGGGCATCCTGTGGTGGCACCCCAGGCAGTGGGGTCAGCAGTGCACCCTGCTCTCTCCTCCACCCAAGTGGGCTGCCTGCAAGGCTGGAGCTGTCAGCCTGTAGCAAAGTGCCGTGAAACAGAGCAGCAGTAAATGGACCTGGCTTTGTCTTCTCTTGCCCACTTAATCCACTCTCTGCTCTTTCTCCTTGATTCAGGAAATGGAATTGTAATTAAGAAGGAAAAAAGCTTTTTATCTGGAAGCAGTCCTCTTGTTAACAACTGCAAAACAGAGCTCCTTAACATCTCGCTCCATCCATTAACACTCAGGTGCTGGCTCCCAGCTCTGCCTGCCAAGGGCATTCATCCACCCACAGCTCCCAAAGACATTAGCTACTTCTGGTAAGGATATTTCAAATATTCAGGATAATTCAGCACATCTAACTCACATTTTCCCACCCTGCATGTGCCAGTGCTAGAGTTACCCACCTCACCAGAGCTTGCTGCAGCACAGGACAGATCTTGTTGGCAAGAGGAAAGTTGTCAGTGTGAGGCTGCCCAGATGTAGAAACCTTGTAATTCTGACCATGGGACCACTGAGAGAAAAAAATGTCTTAAGCAGCAACATGGGGGCTTGCAGTATCAAACCACGAGATCAGAGACAGTGGTATCTTAAGGTTTCCACCCAGAGTACCACACTGCAATGGATTTAATTCCATCCTACCCCAAAGCAGTAAGTGCCTGGTGCTGCACCTGTGCTTCTGGAGGCAATGGTGAAGCCATGCTACTGCATGCTGTAGGAAAAGACAATTGCAGTTAAAAAAGTAAAAGTAAAAAAAACCTAGCACCCTTTCTTAGATGTCTAAGAAGACTTCTAATGACTGAATTTTTAAATGTAGATAGCTCAGCAACCTTAAATAGTGATACACTGCACTTTGCTGCTATATTTTGAGTGTTAAGCCATACCCTCTGCAATGCACTTAGTACATTAATTTGAAATTACTTTCTTAGCATCACCTATCACTTTTCACCCTACTTTGCAAGGCAGCTGTCATACCCTCCATTACTACCCTGCCCAAAGCAACAATCATCCCTCTACTTCCTTATCCTCTTCGGCACCAACAAAATATCCCCACATGAGGCAACAAGCTTTTATAGCACCACCATAAGCCACAAAGCCAAGACATGGAAAACAAGGGCTCCAGACAGCCACAGGTACTCACAGCTGGACACAGCAACAGAGAGCAGACCATCAGATTTGGAGGTAAGAAACCGGCCTCTAAGTGATGGTGAAGCAACAAATGCTCTGCTCCTCTTATATCAAGCATCAGAATTGCAACACACAGCTTAAGGTGTGAATTTTAAGAGCTGCTGACCTTCACTTTGGGCATGGATGTTAGACACCTCACCGCCAAGAGACAGACCCCTCTATAACCCAACAGGCACCTCGTCTGGGATTATTACCATGTACATTTCTGAAGCCCACTCATTGACACTGACAGAGATCAGCTGTCTGCTAGACCCTCAAGCTGTTTGGACACTTATGACAAGTGTCTGAAGCACGCCTTCAAGGCACCATGCACCATGGTTCCTGAGGTTTTAGCAAAAGTCTCCTGGGAGAAGGCATTGAAGCTGACATTAAGAATAGCAGCAGTCAGGCTGAGAGCAATAAATGGAACAAATTTAACAAAAGCAGTGATAGGGCAGAGCACACTGTTGAGTATGCTCAGCACTGGTTGAACTCACATGCTCAAGCTCCTGTAGCACAGAGACAGCTCTACTGACATCCCCATGCAGCAGATTTCCACCCATGAAACCTGTGTGCTCAAGGGGAGTTCCCCAGTACATTGCAAAGTCCTGTAGAGTATTGATATTCCCATGACAGGGAAAAGCCATACAGCAGCATAAAGGAGACTTCTCATTGCCCATGCTTGTGTCTCACCAGCTGCTTCTTCCTTTCACAGTATCATAGAATCATGGAATCACGAAGGTTGGAAAAGACCACTAAGATCACCTAGTCCAACTGTCAGCCCACCCTCACCATGCCCACTGACCACGTCCCTCAGTGCCACATCCACACAGTTCTTGAACATACCCATCACTTTCCTGGGCAGCCTGTGCCACTACCTCAACGCTCCTTCTGAGAATGTTTCCAAATGTGCAACTTGACCCCCCCCAATACAACTTGAGGCCCCCTCACTGTTACATGGGAGAATAGGCTGGCCCCCACCTCACCACAACTTCCTTTCAGGTAGTAATTCATAGAGAGCAATGAGGTCTCCCCTGAGCGTCCCCTTCTCCAGGCTGAACAACCTCAGCTCCCTCAGCTGCTTGTGCTCCAGACCCCTCTCAGCTTCATTACCGTTCTCTGGACACGCTCCAAGGCTTCAGTGTCTTTCTTATAGCGAGGGTCCTTCAGTTGAGAGGCATTTCTGGGTTCTGGTAATACTCACGCTATTTTTCAGCACATCAGGCAGCCCACTCTGTGTGTTCAGTACACACTGCCATACAATCAATCATACCACTCCTTGCTTTATTTCTCATGCAGTTCCTTATGATATGTAATGCATAATGCTCCACATACATCTGCTGATCGGTTGTATTTCCCCTTTCTCCTGCATTAAATTTCTTCTCCAGCTCCATCCTTTATTTCTGACCACAGAATAATTCCCAACATCCACAGTGTTGCTGGACTGAACCACCACCCCATCATCATATAAACTGGGCCACACAAGCCCCAGGAATCTGGACCAGCTCTCCCCTGATCTCTCAGTCTGATTTTATCCTTTTGGGACAGAGGCTCAGCCACCACGCAGCACCCAAATGAGATCCTGCTGCAGCTTTATCCAACATTACTTGGTATGCAGTGCGCTTCTGAAAATAGCTCCTGAACACATCCACTCATCACATGTCTCCTTGCCACTGCTGCATCACATTACAGCTCCTCAGGCTTCCCAACGAACCCGTGTACACAGGCTCATACAAGTGTCCCAGGAGGACAGGCACTCAGATTTGAGTAGAAACTCCTGTTTGCCCCCAAAGCACGTAATATTGATTCTTTATATGGTCAAATTTCTGCTCACTTGCATCCTTCCAGGGCCATTTCCTGGCCCACAGTCCTGTTCTCTGCACAGGCAGCAATTCCAGGACCTTGCCTATGCTAAGCTTCATCAGCCTGTGCCAGGCATCAGTTAAGCACAGCTCCCAAAACTGATCCCTGCAGAGAGCTGCTACCTCAGCCTCATCCTGTCCTGGCTCTGCTTCTGAGCAGCAGATTTTGGCTGCCTGGGTCCCCAGTGCTGCTGGAGCCTTTTCCTACAGCTAATGTAGGCATCTGCAACAGAACACTTAGGTACTTTGGTTGAAATGAAACCCCAGGCTGGCCAGAGGCTAGGCATCATTTTTCATCACTGCCTCTAGCTTTCATCATAATCCAATTAGGAACACATGGATGCCAGTACCAGACCCATTTAAGTTGGCTGCACTCAACATTAATACAGCGTACTGCATCATTAAAACCCATCAACCTTGCAACTCTTGTGGAAAAGTACCAGAGCACACAAAAAGCCAAGAATCCTCTAACTCACTGTGCTCCATTTCTGACTGCTGGCGTCACTTGTGGGATGGCCAGCAGCTGCTTCTCAGTTGGGTCTGGAGTGGGATGCTGGAAGGGGATAAGTCTGCTTTGTTTGTTTGGAAATTATTGTGTCAGTAATTCATCTCTTAAATGCAACAAAAAGAAAAAAATCCCTGTGGTGGTGGGGGAAGGAAATACAAACCCAGCAGCAAGTAAGAAGGCCACTCATGTGCCTGGTATCCTGTGCCTTGGGGCTGCTAACTTTAACAAAGCAGTGGCTCTGAAGAATAAGGCCAGAAACAGCAGGCATCCTTATGGCCCCAGTGCCATCCAACCAATTCCTTACTCACCAAATAGTCCAGCCTTCAAGTCCGTATCTCTACAATTTAGAAATAAAGATGTGGTGCAGGACCATATTAAAGGCTGTGCACATGTCCATGTAGATGATATCAGTTGCCCTTCCTTTGTCCACTGATGTCATTGCTACATTATATAAGATGCAGTTCCATTTTCTGATCAATGTATTACATTTACACTTTCATTTTATTCTCATAAATTTTCTATAGCAAGATTTTTTTTCCCTCTTTTTTTTTTTCCTCTTTCATAGAGAATGCAAAGCACAAGGAAGTCAACCGAATAGGCTGTGGTCAAAAACGTGTTTGGAAAGGGTGGAATCAAAACTCAACTTCTTGTACACCTGTTTACACAACAACTGTATTCTTTGCAAAGCATCCTCATTGAGAAAGATACCTTTCCTCAGTGAATCTGTGGTCACCGTAGAGCAGGTGCAGGGGATCTGTAGTCCCCTGAGTTAAGAACTCCAGGGCTCTTTCAAGCTTCTAATAACAGAAGTCCAATCTGCGTGCAAAACCATGGATGCTGTATTCTGAAGCAGTGGGATATGTCCCACATAATCCACACCTAATGTGGAATCGATTATCCTCAATCTGTGGGCATTAAACACTTCATGCAGCCTCTGCACATTATACCTCATGAGCAAAATGGAGACAGCAGCTCACTAAGGATGAGCTGAGCATTGCTGTTTCCTCTGTTTGCTGTGTGCATGGCAATGACTTCACAACTGCAGGAACAGCCCACAATCTTCAAGACATTTGACATCAAACTGTAGACTTTCTGTCTTTCTGTCTATCTTTCTTCAGAAGAAATTAACATGTTGAATTTTCATCTTCCCAGATTGTCAAGTTTATCTCCAGCCTCCTGAGGTTGTCAAAGGATGCAGATAAATAGGCTTATCTCCTTTCACACTGATAATCTCACAGTATGCAGGAGACCATTAGCAAGTCTTATTAGCTGGAAGGCAGGTGTGCAGACACTGTGGCTAGAAAGATCACCAAAAACACATGCCGAGGGCTGGTGCCATATTGGCAATTGTACCGAATAATTTCATTTCTCTCCAATGAATTTTGCTTAAAGCGTTCTCATAAAACCTCTTGCAAAATCTGGCGGTTACAAAGTGCTCTCATGTGAGAGAAAGCATGGCCCAAGTTGCCTGCTGGAGCTGATATCCAGCCCTCTCCATTTATAGCAACAGGTTGAAGCCCCTAAAACTTATTTTCCTGCAAAACTGCCATTGACTCATCCTAACTACTCAGGTACTTTACGATGGCACTTGTGCTCTTTTTACATTTCAGCATCCTTAAATTTGACCATCAATTTTTTTTAAGTGCAACCACCCTATGACATATACGGATCTGTAGGAAACACAGCTTGAAAGCTTTCTAATTTTAGCTTGTTTTGGCACACTGTCGGTCATCAAGAAAAATACTTGACATACCACAGTGCCACCAAAGAAGCCTGCTGTTTTTTGTTTAACTGTGGTGAACTAGAAATGATTTTTCAACCACAGTGAAATGCAGTGCACCTGCAGTCTCTGTTAGCCAAGTCTGGTTGTTTTCTCCCAGTGAAAAATCAACGATAGAATAATGCAGACAGAATGCTTTCAAATGCATCTAGTTAATAGGTTCACATATGTGTGCTACTGCGTTTCATCCTGCTGGAGCTAGAAAAGCTTATTTATTTTCCTAGTAGCAATGAATTACAGCTTAAGTGTTAAGCTTTTGCAAGCAGTGTTATGGCTGAAATCACAGGACACTCCTACAGAGCAGCAGCTGGCTTCAGCTATTTGTCCTTTGCATACTCACAGCCTCCTTTCATCTGGAAGAAGAGGTGATCAGTAAATGCCAAGAAGTATTATCCCTAAGAGTGCACCAAACATCCGTTCAGTGAGTGTGACCGTACGCTGTCCCACTGGCTTTGTCACCAGGCACTGAGTGTCATGTGCCACCAGCTGAGGGCAGGTCAGTGCGTCACTCCTGCATGTAAGGCTTAGCATTCCTCACATTCCCTGCCCAGCTTGCCAGATTATACCCTCTCAAGGAGATGGTTGCAATATTTCTGCCTTAACAAGTAATTCCTGAAGATGCGAGGTTGGGTGGGTTCGTTTCAAGTCTGAAGCCTTGGAGCCTGCCTGGTGCATGGGGAATGCTTGGGCCTTCTGTTTTGCTCATGAGTGAAGGGAAACTGGAGTGCACAGGCCATCAACTGCCATTTGAAAAGCCAGCTCCTAGATCAGAATCAATCACAAAATTGCAGCTCCTTCAGATGTGTAGCTATGGACTACTTTGGCAGTACGTGTTTTTTATCTTCTCTCTTCTGTAAGCAGTTATTAGAACTCTCCTAGCAAGTAATTGCACAAGGAGATGAAATTCAAGCTTCATCTTTCTCACTGAACATCTCACAGAGCACAAATATGAATTAATTTTCTCTGCCTCCCTGTCCCAGAGAATACAGATTGACATAGTTTCTGTTGAAAGGGCTGGGACAACTCTTTCCTTCAAAGAAGATGATCTACCCTTGTGGCTGGAGTCTTCTTAACTCCATCGTTCTCCATACCCTACATAACTGTGTTAACCCCAGTTCTCCTGGGTAAGAGGAGAAGAAAAATGCCTCATTTTCTCCTTTTTTTTTTTTCTTATGAGCTTCTGATCACATTCGATCTGCTTCTGCCTCTCTGATGAAGAAGGAATATGCTCATGTATCTTGTACATCCCTTGGGACACAGGCACATGTATACACAACACCAGAAACAGTAGCAGGAGGCAAGGTGAAAACCTTCCCATAACCTATAACCATCATGGTGAGGAAAGCTTACTTTTAAAGAAGCTAGTGCAGCTAGCTAGGGTTACATTAACACTTCTACAGACAAATAATGGATGTGACAGAAAATGCATTTATTTAAGCTGCTGTACAGTGGAAATCTCAATTGCTTTCAAAAGCCAGCTGAGGGAGAAGTGACTCACATAAGTTGCATACAGGAAGCCCTTTTGTAGCTTTCATCTCTGAATTACTTTTCCTCTGAATACAACACCACTTGTGTGAGTGCAGTTATCTGCTGAGTGGTAAAAGTAAGTTTGGCAGTACATAAACATGGAGAAAGACGTGGTTCCTGCTTTGAGGAACTTACAAGCTAAGAAATTACACGGACAATACTATTCCAGCACATAACAATCAACTGAAATATTAGCAATCAGATATAAGAAGACCCATTTTAACAAGCAATTGTAATACCAAATATATATATAAAGGCCTCAAGTAGGATACAGTGGTATCTTTGTTGTTCTGTATTTATATGTTCACATGTACACAGGTGTGAGAAAGGTAGTGACAGTTTGAGAAAGAGGGAGGCTTTTCCTTTGGCAGGGGTGCTCCAGCTTGTGCTTCCTGAACAAAAATAAGGAAAAATAAGGCAGAATTTAGTACTCCTTCTGTGACTTTAGATGTCTGAACCCTGTCTTAATATTTACCTGAAAGCCTGTTCAAGTAAGAATGTGTCATAAGGAAGTGTACTAAGACTCTTCTTGCTCCTCAGCCTCTTCTTTTTCTTCTCCCTCTTCTTGCTTTTCTTCTGCTTCCTTTTCTTCTCCCTCTTCATGCTTTTCTTCTTCCTTTTAATAGAAAATATTGTAGTTTAGAATATAGAAGTCGAAGGAAACAAAGTCTTGAAATGCTTTTGCAACTGCGAAAGTAATCTTACTAAAACTTGAAAAATAGAACAGAGGTGTGATATACAAAGTTTTTATTCCTAATAGGCCATGGCTATAAGCCCTGTGGAGTTAATGGGCAAGCATAGGAATATGAGAATCCTCTTCTGGGATAGGTTAGAACATAGTCCATAATTAAGATGCAAATAGCCATTCAGAATCAAAATGAGAATATAAAATAATGTAAGCATGGCAAAATGTTAATATTTTGAAGTAGAAGTTTTCTTCAAGTAAACAAGTGAAGATTCATGGCACAGGAGCTAAGCTCACAAACAATAGAAAAAAAAAATCATTTGTAAACAGAAATAACCAAAAATAAACAAAATAAAATAATAGAATAAAGACACAGAAATAAACAAAAAAAAAATCATTTGTAGTCAGACAAAATAGCTTTATTTCAGTCCCTTAAGTTTTTATTTCTCTTTTTTTCTTTTTTTCTTTTTTATAAAGGATAAAATGCATGATTTACAGGCAACAGTTCTTTCCTCCAGTCAACCAAATAAACTGCTATCTGAAAGGTAGCATTTATATAACACAGATAACAATCTGTGTTTATTGTCTTTTAAGAGCAAGTAAATGAAGCATAGAAGTATAATCCTTTCTGGAAAACAACCAAAAATAGCTCTGTAGTCTTTTCTACTCCCTCTCTTCCAGTAAACTCATGCTCAGAGCAACCTCACCCCCAGTATAAACAAATTTTATCTCAAAAATGTCATTCTTTTCTCAAATACAAAACTTAGAGGAATTTCAAACTAGAGACGTAAGCAAATTACAGATTTCAAAATTAGTTTTCAGTCAGGACTGCTGGTAACACATGAGCATGGAACTTTTCTTTTTCTCTCAGACTCATAGTCCATACAGGAATCATATCTGAGTTAACTGAGTCAACCTATTTGAACACAGGCTTGAGAAACGGACCTACTGCAATCATGTTTCTGTTACTGAATAGTTGTTCTTAGAGGAAACTATTGCACTAAGGGATCATCTTTACAAAAACAGGAAAATATTTTATCTTTCAGATTCATTCCACTGTAGTGTCTTTGGTTATCACTCTTTTTGAAACTTGAAGGAGTGAGGACCTCAAGTATTCTAAGCAGCAGGATCTGGAGGAATCATATGTACTGTATTAAAGATAAGGAAGAAAAATGAAGTCAAACTGAAAACAGATGGGCCCTATCAAGAAAAAAACAAAGAAACCTCATTAAGAGGGAAGGCAAACAACTAACTGAGCGTGCTCCTGAAGACTAGGGAGAAAAGTTTAGGTGCAATGAAGACTAACAGCCTTCTTCACCTTGACCCCCAGACAACCATAATAGTGAAGAAATATTGAAGGCATAAACTTGCAATGCTGTGTAAAGCAGAGAAGTATGTAAAATTTGCACCTGGGCTTTACAAACTCTGGAAGGAAGCAAGGAAAACATATCCTTCATAGACAGAACTGCCTAAATTGTCAGCATGACTCTGTAATGAGCATAGTGTCAGTCAGAGATTTTCAAAGACCTAGCTCTTTTGTGAGTCCTTGGCAAACTTTACTGAAGAATCCAGGAAAGTGTATCTTCCATTGACAGCTTTTAACAATTAACTGCCTATTTCTGCTCCCCAAAAACAGGACTATGATGTGGTCAACAATTTCCTTTAGCAGAATTTAATATGGGTTTATTCAGTTTCATGACTAAGAATTCGCCATCTCTTGAGCATTGGTGAGACCAAAAAGAAATTAAATGCATACAAACGAAAAATGAAAGCAAAGTGTCTGAAGAATATACTGTACCCCTGCTGCTGCATCTTCCTCCTTGTTTTCCTACATGAAAGATAAAAAAGAAAAGTTTAAAAAATGATCAAAAAAAGAATATCAGAGGTCATACAGGCAAAGTACAGCAGAAATTAAGCACTGAACACAGGAAAATTATGTGGAATTTAGTGGATTTACTTTGGGATAATGTCCTTCAGATTAGCTCACAAAACACATTTGACTAAGCATTTACTGTGAAAAGGAAATATAAAAGCATAAAACACAGCTCTCTTTTTCTCAGTTACTTCCAATCAAATCTGCTTCATCTGCAAGCAAATCATTAGAGCTTAGGTTTTGTTCACTTTTGTGTTAGTGGGGGAGGGGTGGTAGTTAGCTGGTCTTCAAAATCAAAGTTAAATCTGAATTATACAGAGTTATATCTGTGTTATATATCATCAGATTTTGGTTTGAAGTTCTGCTAACTGTTGTAGGCTGGAACAGATGCCTTGGCTCAACATGAGTGGAGAATATGAAATACTATAAACTGGTTTTAGACTATAGATTGAGCCAAAGTGATGAAGAAGGATAAAAGAGAGAAAATAAAAAGAGAAAAAAACAGTGAATAGAATTTAGTGTCAGATACCAAGCCAATTGTTGGAGAGAAAGCCAAATGTTGCATGAAAATTCAAAGAGAAAAGGCAAATGCAGCAGTAGCACAGAAGGCATGAGCAGCTATGACATTACGTAGAACAAGTTGAGGTAAGGAAGTGATCTGGGGTGCCAGGGTTTATATGTGGCCTGGGGAACTGCAGAGACAGGATACAGACTTGCACTTTAATATGATTTTTGAACGTGGTTCTAAAATAATTCTGCCCTGAAGTGAGCCTAATCTGTACTGCAAACTGATTTAACTGGGACACCACTTAAAAAGATTCTACTCCCCTAAGCTAAAATCTAAAGTTAATATCAGACAGTAAAAATAAAGAAAAATAAGTGCATAGGAGGTCACAGTCTTTTCTTCCAAAAACTCAAAAAAAAAAGGGACAGACCAAGCAAGGGTAAACAATGCTATATCCAAGCAAAATGGTTCCTCAAACATCTCTATCTCTGTGGGGATTATGAATGAAAAGAAGATTAGAAGTAGGTCCTAATTATTAGGAAAGATAAGCTTAACAAAGCAATCAGGGAAGGAAAGAGTGAATGAAAGAAGTTCTTAGGGAAGTAAGGAAAGGTTTAAGGTGAAAAAGAAACTATAGTCAAAAGGAAACCAAGAGTTCCTGTATTTTAACAACACAGACTGAGAGCTGCTCCTGTTACTGCAGGATCTGTGTAAGTGACTTTGTATTCTAAAATCTGCTCTGGGCTCTCCTGGATGCGTGTGTGAATGAGGAGCCAGTGCTGCTGAACCCAGACAGACTGAAAATCTGCAAGCAGGTCTGACGTGAGGTGAGGAAGAACAACCTGCTGCACTGTGCACTTATCACTGCTGCTTCCAGGACGGAGCTGCTGACCTAAGAAATTTGTTTTTCAGAGGACTGTGATCTCTCACTGGCTTCATCAGGGTCCTACCTGACTGAGACAAAAAGCTGGGGCTTCTGGGCTCCTGTATCCCCCAGCAAGGGCAGCAGAAGCAGCATGGGATATGTGCAACCTCTATATGTACCCACACTGGCTCCTGGTCACCATTCCTGCTGCTGGGATGGAAGAACATGCTGAAAACACCTATTCATTGTGGTCAAACAGCCACATAAGATGTGTGGGGCTGAAGAGGGAGAGAGGGAAATACTGAAAATATCTATATAACAAAATATAAACCTTTAAGGCCTAACAGACGGTGGAAGTACTCCAATAGCAGTCTCATGAACTTATTTAACTTCATAAAACACCGACCAGATAAGGAAATGGCATTCTAAGCTCTTTGTAGGGTAAAAGAATGAGGTACAGACATGAAAGACAGAATTCACTTCTGAGGCAATATAATTGTCTCAGAGTTATCCTTCTCATCTAAACTGGTCTTCCACATGCTCACTGTAGTGAATGAAAATACCAGAATTTCTAAAGAATGATTCATGCCATCCATACAGCAGTGATAATTACAATGATCTGTGGCAAGGCAGACAGATGCCACGTCACTGATGTGATCTGTCCTACGTGACACAGGGAGTGAGTGGGAGGCCAGGATGAAAAATGAGTTTTGTTCATCCCTGGCAGGAACTGCCTTGCTGCCTGCAGTCATGGGTACCCTCTGTAACAATGAGTGGGACAGAAACAGGAACATTGTTGTTTTCTTCCCCTAGAAACTGGCATACGTCTGACATGATGAAGGTGGGTATCAGAGCTGGATGATTTCCAGAAGACTTTACTTCCCCCTTATTAAACACCACATAAGAAGATTTCAATGTAGCCAAGACTATGCAAGTGAAATAGACCGATTTGGAAGACCAATAATGTTTTATGCCCTCATAAACAAGACAGATCTGATCAAATGCACTGTCTTGCCTGGTGTTCCCTCCCTGTATCAATTCCCTCCCTGTAAAATGAAAGGACAAACATACTTTCCGCTTAGAGCTCCAATCTATTCTGTGAGAAATGGAGCAAGGTGCTTGTTGTATAGGAGCAGCATTGCATTATGTCATTATAAAACCTCTCATACACAGCTGCTTGACACATTTGCAGATATGTTCCAGCATTCTGTTCTCATTTGAAAAACATTACAGTAGACAGCCAGCCAGAATGTCAGGTAACCTAATCCAGCCAGGGGATGCACTACAGCACTGTGCTGGGTTTCTCTTAAGATCTGGCATTTATCTAAAGAAAAGAGGGTATTGATGGCATTTATGTGCTGGCTGAGTTTATAGAGACATGAAAAGCACTCAGATACAGTTTAAGAAGAAATTTCAGTTCCCGCTAGGGACTGTTTCTCTCCTCATTGCCACATAGGCAAATTTTAAAATGGGATTTCCAGTGCCTGAGACTTGGATGAGGCTGTGCAAGAGGGTGCACTATTCTAGTCTAATGGTTTTGTCACCGTTAAAAATGGGAATGGAGAAATTACAAACGGAAATGCTGCTTCTGGATAAGCACTGCACAACAGAACTTGACAAAACCACACAAAACAAAACACAACACACACACACACACAAAGAAAAGAACATTTGTTTTGTTTTTTAGTGAAAGGGGTTATGCATTCATGACAGTTACTACAGGAGGTCTATCTGATCTCTGTACCAGTATCAGCTAACTACAGGAGAACATGAGTATCATGACTTGCAGCTATTTTACTAGAGGAAATATGTTTTCTACCATGAACCTTTTGCACTGCAGTTTGAGGTGTGCCTATGTGACTTTAATATCACAACATGAGGTAGAAAAGATAACAATGCTCTGCATTTCTGCTCTTCCTAGGGGTTCCTGCACGGCCTGGAGAAGACGCTGGCAGATATGTCTGGCTGTGGCAGCACTCAGTGCTGGTACATGACTGCAGATATTAACAAACAGATTTACGAGTGCTGCAGATGTTGGCCATCGATAGCAGCAAATTTTTCCACATGGATAGTACTCAGATGTCTAGCTCTAAATTATCCTCCATAATGAGAGTCAGGTTCCAAATGAGCATTAAAAAACATAAAATAAATAAATAAATAAAGCACATAGTAACCAGTGGCAAAGGGAAAACATTAAATACAGACAGTAGACTTTATTCATGATTTAGAGCTGAGTTCCCTGGAGTATTATCTAGGTTTCATATCACCATGATGAAGAAAATGCATCCAAAAGACCATTCTGCAATCAGTCTTTCCCACCCTCAGGTACAGCAGTGGGGACATGGAGTACTCTTTCATAGTGCTTAGCACAGGCAGAACCCTTAAATCACAAAGGGAAAAAGGAAAAATTACCTGCTGATCTTCTGATGGTGATTGAGCCTCTCCATGGGCCCCTTCATCTGCACTGTGTTCTGTGTGTGCCTCAGCTTCACTGGTGGTATCAGATTTTTCAGTCTCCTTGAAGCAAAGACATCACTGTTAGCACCAGGACACACAACCAGTAACTCATTTCTATACCCTCGACATTCTTATTTGGTGAGAGGATTTCCTAATTTTTCTCCAGCACTCAAATCAGAAATTACCCCTTTGGACACTTTTCTGTGAAAGGAACTTGTTGCCCTGTTGGTAAATGTTTGTATAGGGAAAACATGAATACACGTACTTCTTGCCAGAATCCCTAACTCTTCTGTGGAGAGTTTGATAGGAGTGGATGCTCACCCTTATGGCACATTCTGACTTCAGAGCAAGAAGCTATTTTCCCCAGCATGCATAACAACCAAACTTTACCAGGAAGATACAGAAAAACAGATAAAATAAAGGATTTTGTACATAGTCTCTTAACTGCCTTGTTTAAAATCATCAGCTAACTATTTACAAACTAATCTCTCTGATCTATTTATTCCAGCATCACGACCAAGCAGCTCACAGAAGGCTCTTCATTTGAAGTCCTGCCTGGGTTAAGTAGCTGTGAAAGGTCCCACTGGATCACACACTGTGTCCGATAAAAGGAAAACACAATGGCTTTGAATGGAATAATAGAAATAGGTTGAACAGCAATAGCATAAAGAGCAAAGTCATGTTATTTGGGACAGATAGTTCTGGGACAGATCCTAGAAAAAGATGTTTCCACTGTACTTTGGAAGCTTTTTAGCAGATAATCATCAAACAAGAAGAAGATAGATGTACTTAAATAACCAGTGAATAACTGATCAAAGAACACAGTGCAACAGTGAAAGTGCTAATAAGCATGATCCTCACATGTATGAGGTGAAATATATTTGCTGGAGCTGAAGGCAAATATATTAATGTCATTCTGTGAATCAAAGGAGAAACCTCCTCTGGATCACCTTGTGCCATTCTAATCATCCAGGCTCAAGAAAGAGAAATTCAGCCTGCAACAGGTGCAGAGGGGGTTACAGGAATATTTGAGGGAATGGAGAGCCTGTCTTATGACAAAAAAAGCTTCACTACTTTCATCTATTGAATGTAATGCAGAGAGGGGACATGATGGCTCTCTAAAAATAGATCAGAGTAAATATCAGGGAGGGATGGGATAAGGAAGAGCACTGAAGTGTATGCAAAATGAGTACAAACCAGCTGTAAATAAAAACTCCAACCCTCATCCGCAGGGTGGAATTTTAGAAGAGCTTTCTAGTAGATAAATGGAGGCAGCTGACCTAACTCATTGAAGGAAATTTGACCAATTCTGAGAAAGGTTAACCTGGTGTGGTTGCCTTCAGCAACAGAGAACTGGGCTCAGAAGTTATGCCCTGTGCCATCAGGAGTCCTACACACTATGGGCAGAGCAGCACATTCCTGAAAAGAAGATCCTCTCCATTGCTGTGGCCAAGCCCTTACAGCTCATCCATGTGAATGACTCTCTCACAATTTGATCACTCCATTACACATCTACATGAATGTTTTTGCTAGAATGTGGAGGATGGCTGTGGACAGCAATGAGCAGTTGGGAGTAAGCACGAGGATCGACGAAAGACTAAAGACCTTTTTTTTCCCAGCAGCACTGTCTCATTTGAACGCTACCTAAAAATGTGTAGCAACACAGAAACATATTGTAATTCTCTTGTGCAACATTGTGTTTGTACATTGTTTCTTTAAGCAAATGATTAATTTCTTTACAGATACTTTCTTTGTAGCAAAATGGAAAGGTTAGTAGTGTTCATGAAACATAAATCAATTAGAAACCTGTTTTCAACATCTATCTTAACACTTCATTTTAAAATGCCCACAGTCAATATTTTTTGGCAGATACATAAAACACATGAAAGAGTGAAGACGGCATTCTAATTCAAATGTATCTACAGTGTATAACTATCTCAGATGAATCATATACTTCCTCAGAATGTAAGGCAAGTAGAAGTGGTGGCTGAAAGATGTGAACTCAAGAATCAGTCAGCCAGCACACACACGGACACACAGTGTTCCCACGGATTGTATGGAAACCTGTGGTACTTGGAATACCATCATCACTCTAACTCTGCAGAGCAACATCAAATTCATTTCTTATTTTAAAATGAAGTCCCTTTCATGAAGATTGACTGATCACTTACTTACCTTAAAATAAAATACATATTCTATAAATTTGTAATTCAAAACAGTATAAATCTTTTTCAACAAAAAGACTAAAGCTCAAGTATCTATGGATTTGAGGATATCAAGATGATGACACTAAGATCAGAAATAATAAGATTCACAGAACCACAGAATCATAAGGGTTGGAAGGGACCTCCAGAGATCATGGAGTCCAGCCCCCTGCCACAGCAGCTCCCTAGCCCAGGTTGCACAGGTAGGCGTCCAGGCGGGTCTGGAACGTCTCCAGAGAAGGAGACTCCACCACCTCTCTGTGCAGCTGTGCCACTGCTCCGTCACTGCACTGGGAAGGAGTTCCCACAAACATTTGTGCAGAACTTCCTGTGCTCCGGTTTGTGGTAATTTCCCCTCATCTTATCACCACACACTCCTGAGAAGAGTCCAGCCTCGTCCCTTTGCCTCCCACACCTTGGATATTTATAGATGTGGATCAGATCCCCTCTGAGTCTTCTTTTCTCAAGGCTGAACAGACCCAGGTCTCTCAGCCTTTCCTCATAAGGGAGGTGTTCCATGTCTGTTATCTTTGTAGCCCTCCACTGCACTCTTTCAAGGAGATCCCTGTCCTTCTTGTACTGGGGAGCCCAGAACTGGATACAGTATTCCAGGTGAGGCCTCACCATGGCAGAGTAGAGGGTGTTAAGGAGATGATATATACAAGATTTGAAACAAGGCCCTCAGACTGAGTAAAGCAAGTTTATCTGAGTTCACATATCAACTGCAGACAAAGATAATCTTGCTGCAAGCTACCTGCTCTCTGGAGTTCAGAGAAATGGAAGCAGTATTCCACCTCAGGTAATAAAGCTGCCAAAAAAAAAAAAAAAAAAAAGTTTGTCCCTGGAAACATAAAGCAATTAATTGCCTGCATTTAGACCTTGCTAAGATGCTCAAAGGTGTTGTAATTCAGCATCCTATTCATTATCTTGGTTTAAGTAATAGGCATCTCACTGACAGAACAATTCACTTGTGTCATTTTAGAAAAAGCTATGTAGCCACTGCTTTTAATGGGCTTTTCACACAATAACACTATTTCAGAACATTTTCAGCCATATTGAGAACAGTCTCAGGCTAAGCATAAAAGTGGGGATGCTTTGAAAAGAAATGTATTCAGAGAATCATCATAGAATCATAGAATGGCCTGTTTTGAAATGGACCTCAAAGATCATCTAGTTTCTACCCCCTGCCATGAGCAGGGCTGCCAACCACTAGCCCAGGCTGCCCAGAGCCACATCCAGCCTTGCCTTGAATGCCTCCAGGTATGTGGCATCCACAACCTCTCTGGGCAACCTGTTCCAGTGCACCAACACCCTCTGAGTGAAAAACTTCCTCCTAACAGCTAACCTAAATCTCTTCAGAACCATTCCACCTTTTTATTCAGGTTTAGGGGTGGCTGAGAATGATACAGCATGACTCTAGATACATGAAGTACATTGATTACATGTTCACATTGGCACATCATTCTGTTCATGTCACTAATCCAAGATTAACTGAGGTCTTTCAGAATTCTACCACAAACTTGAGTAATCATTTGGTCAGGCACAAATGCCAGCCTGATATGAAAGATGCTAGGAAGTTGGAATAGAAGTATTTAAGTTCAGGTAGTCCTTCAACTGAGAAGGTATTTCATATCAGTAGTCTAAAAAAAATTACTAATGCAAACATCTTGCCTGCTTTTCTCATTGGCATAGGGTGGTCTGACACTGGAACAAGTTCCTCAGGGCAGAGGTCACGGCACCAAATCGGGCAGAGTTCAAGGGTTTGGTTTTGGGTGGTCCTGTGTGGAGCCAGGAACTGGACTTGATAAACCTTATGGAACCCTTCCAACTTGGGCTATTCTATATTTCTGTGATTCTATGACATAAAATGTGTTAGTCATCATTATTAAATGATGGTTTAGAAAATATGAAAGCCAGTGTGATGGTGAGGCAGAGAAAGAGGATTGTTTGAGCTAAGTTACTTTTTTGGAAGTACCAAAAATATGTATTGATCTCTGGTAGGATCATTGAGTTTTATGGCCAAATAGCACCCTTTATAGTAATGGTAATAATGTATATAGTAAAACAAGATATATACAAATATATATTTACTATATACAAGTAATGTATATAGTAGAACAAGAGTGATCTCTTCCTGACTCCCACATTGGTCTAAGCAAATACTCAGCATTTACAGCATCAGCCTTTGCAAAGATCTGCAGAATTTTTCATACACCATTTGTGCATCGAAGTACTTTGTTGTACTGGAACTGGGAACAAAGTGGTCAACAGTAACTTGCTAGTTGTACAGTAGTGCCTCACCAAGACACTAGCATTGGTCAGAACACTTTTGGCTGCAGGCAGCAGTAGATGCCTACTTAGACAGATGCCCCCCAAACTGTTTTCCAGACTCCTTAGCTAACTTTGATGTTGAATTGCTATTTCTACTGAAACAATTGAAGCTTTTTCCTACGAGGGTTCTTAATAAGTGTGTAATGAGAAACTTACATGTGTGCTGCAGATCTAAGGATCTTCTTTACATATGTGTGCATTCAGAACTTCTTTGCTTTTATCTTACAGTCAATCTGGCATCAGTGACAATTTTAATATTACTTGTACATATCAGACTCACCCTGTAAGCTTCCACATTAGGCTCTGGCACCATTGGATCTCCATTATCTATCAGTAACAGCTCAATATAAACATTGGATAAGTGTCTGGTAATGAGTTGTAGCCACCTAATGCTGAGAGATATCAAGGCTACAGGAAAGAGAATTTGCAAATCTGAAACATATTTTGCACTCAGCAAGATAACATGACAATGAATTTAAATTCAGCTTGTTGGGAAATTTGAATCTGTTGCAAGAGTTCCTCTGCATGCCCTAGAAAACAGTCTCAAAACAGCCTTGGGTCATGATGTTAGTGGGCTGTACTGTGAAACAACCACATGGACATCAAAGAGCTTTTCTACTGCTGGTGTAATATGAGATGTAAAAAAGGAAAAGGAAAGAGAATCTTCTAAGGCAAGATTAGTCAATATAGAACATATAGCAGCTTTAAATTAAACTTACTCCATGAGGTACTAACATCCATAAATCAATGGTTACTTGCTTTATGGTGTTTCTACATCTTATAGTTTACTTATCCTAGTGTTCCAGGAAAAGAAGAAGGGAAGGGGAAGGGAAAGTTTTATGAAGTATCATTATCAACATCTCTTAAACACTTGTCTTATTATTCCAGATTAATGCTGCTGAAAATCGATGTCACAAATCACCCATTGTACTTGACGCTAAGGTTGAAATGACAGTCTAATGAAAAGAAAGCAGAAGCAGTGCAGCAAGGTTATTTGTATAACAAAACACAGAGGAACTGTCATGCAGTGAGGGTACTAAGAAATACTTCTAAAACTAATGCTAAAACACTCATATATGTACTTCTCAAATTCACAAACAGATTACTAAGGGATGTAAATAGACCTCTACTTAAAACCACTGTCACTTATTTCCCCTTTCTGGACTGAAACAACTACCATCTTAACCAACAGAGCCATTAATCAGCATAAACCATACTTGTTTTCTAACGATAGTACTAATAGCTATCTGCTCAGAAGAATGCACTGAACTCGTTATTTTCAACATTTACAAAGTTGTCACGAAGCAGAAAATGTAAGAGACTTAGCTGACATCTGGGAATGAATGAATTCTAAAAAAATGCTACTTGGCTTCACAGACCCACTATCTAGCAGAACACTGTGTGAAGGAGAAGATAATATAAAAAGTGAGAAAATGGAAAAATGCAATTTTCTTTATCTCATTGATCCTTCACATATCTTTCATAATGATTATTACAAGTAATATCTGCAGTCCTTTAAACCTTGCTTGGCTCTGTGGATGTTAATTCAGTGAAATCTCAAAAAACTCTCGTGAAGTAGGCAAGTAATTTTTATTTCCCTTGGTGGGAGATGGGACAGCTAAAACAGAAAGTTGAAATCACTTGTTATTTATCACACAGGGATTCAAAGGCAACATTTATAGCAACCTTGATTTACTCCTGGGTATATCTTCATCTGTAGTTCTCAAAGCACTTAGCAAATATTTGCTTTTCTCTATTCTTTTTCAGCAGAGGATGAACAGGGGCATTTACAATGGTGTTTTGCTCAGAACTGCTAGATAGTTGGCAGCTTAGTTAGATCAGAAAGCAGATCTCATGCTCCAGGACAGCTCTTCATCCAGGTCATGACAATACAGCTGAGTTTTGTGCTGTCACTGACTCATCACACCTCTGATTCAATTTGTGTTTTGAATCACTTATGTTAAAGGCAGCAACATTTGATTATGATCAAACATGGCTGTGAGATAAGAGAGCTGCAATATGCTGTCATATAGACAGCTATTGAGCTTTTACCTATAAAGAAACTGTTAAAGAAAGAACACATTGCTTTCTGTAAAAGGAAGAAAAAAAAAAAGGATCTCCTTATGTCGTAAATATAACATTTTGTCATGATTCTATAATTTTTGTTATCAGTATTCCACATCATAACATCATGTGAGGCAATGGGAGTTAAAGAGTTAATGCTCTAAGTCTGTGGACCACTGAATTTCTGGGCACCTGGCTCTCAGAAGAGAAGAACTACATACTCCAGAGGACTTTGCTTTCCCGGAGTGAAGTCCCGGAGACTTTCTCTTTTGCTGGTCATCTCAGCAGTGGAGGTTCCCTAGCTATCCTGCCTTCAGCTTTAGCTTAAGGCCTTCGGTTTTGGACACTTTCTCTCATTTTATTAGATCTATTAGCTTCAATTCTAATTATATTGTGTATATATATGATAATATATCATGTTATTTTGCATTCCCATATCTTATTTAGTAAATCAGTTTTTCTTCCTCAGACTGTTGGAACTGTTTCGTTTTTAGGCCCATCTCCCTACCCCATCCCTTTTCCACCTTCCCCTTTCCCAGGGCATGGGTCTGTGGACCACAGAACAGGGCCGAACCAGCCCATAAACCATTGACAAATTTTGAAAACACTGTGGATGAAGAAAAATGAGTAGACTTGCCAAAGGGAGTTTGTAAAGTCTGAGTAAGACCTTAATTTATCTCAAGGCAGAGGGAATAAGCCTCACAGTGCCAATGAGTGTGCACCCTTTCAGAATGGAATGGCTCTGGCAGCCCAGCCCCCTGCTGGAGGCCATCACGGACCTCATTTGCTCAAGGTTTGATGCAGTTAGTGAGAAATGAATGCTTCTTGTGATTGACACGACCTATAAATTTATTCGAGAAGTTCTGCATCATTTTAAAGCTGAACATGGTAAAACATGACTGGTTTGTGCCAAAAAAAAAAAAAAAAAAAAGCAAGAAAGAATTATTGGATGGAGGCATGGTAACAAGCCTGAACTGAAAGAAGGGAAGACAGAAGTATTTTCTAATACCAAACCAGTCATAATTGTTTTCCCTTAAGAACATTTTGCTGTACCAGCATCTAATATAAAGCTTGTCACTATCCTTCATCTATCTGACATGCTGAGTCACTGCTTATCTTTGTCTTTTATTAAAATCAAATATATGGCCCCCATGGAAGGACAGCAGTGCATACCTTTGTGCCTGGAGGAGGAGCAAGACCCAGGAATGAATAAATAATGTTCTCTTCTTTAGCAGAGAAAAAGGATTCAAAGTCCTAAAAATGGAACAGACAAACAACAGAGAATTGGTAACAAAGATCAGAGAAAAAAGACAGGAGGAAGAGACCAGCCCAAGCAAACCTTTCTTGCATCAATAAGAATGACTGAATTTGTACGAGTGCCTGCATTATCCCAGCCTTAGGAAGAATATTTGGATAAAGAGAACTTCATCCTGGCTGGCAAAATTAACAATTGGGCAAATCTCTCCAGAAGCCCACATTTTAATTATATCATATCTACATCAGAATCAGATGAAATTAAGCATCCCATTTTAATGTGCCTCAGCTATACATACCGAAGCAAAGCTATTCCCATTAAAATATTAAGATAAATTGTGCTGTGAGTAAGAACATAAAATAGGCTCTCAAAATCCTGGACAGCTTTGTAGCAAAGAGAAGAGAACAGTCAATATAATAGCACAAGTGAAATGATAATAAGGAAATTGTTTTAAAGAAAGGCACTCTAACAGGAAAATGCAGTATTTTTTCAGACAAACTTAGCAAAAGCTTGTGTTATTCTCTCTAATGTATATGTACCATCTCAAATGTCTTGTACAAACCTGAACTGAAGATATAAATCAGTACCATAAATGCCCATTTTCTCTTGAGTGCTAAAAACTGAGAAGTAACTGACAAGATTGAATGTGTGGCTCCCATTCTATCATCTAGAACCCACGCGGTCTTTATACTCATCTATACAACCTTTCTATTGAGTAAGGAAAATTTGCTATCATTAAATTGTTTCTGAAGAGTTCATGACTCACATCTTATACAGAAAAATATTAATATGTATCTAAGAAGTCAACTGGAACTCTGCTTATACATACTGGCCCACAATCATGCAGCAGGTCTGAAAAAGACAGGGGACTAAACCCACATCTGCTGAGTCCTAGATTGCTGCTGTGACCACGTTATGATCCTTTCTCTCACCCCGAATAACTCCAAAAATAGAAGCCAGTAAATAAGAAGGTGCTGACTCATCCTTGAGACTTGTTTATAAAGCTACATTATGACCTGAGTTGATTTTTTTGGTCTGTTTTAGCATTTCCATAAATGTTTGTCAAATGGTATCCTAGGGAAAGGTTGCAGCAAGTGATTAAGAAGCTATCCTGATATCAACAACACTGGAATCAATGACATTTCTGTCCAGTTTGGAGAGGCAATATAGCTTAACAGCTAGGCCAGATGACAGCCCATTTCACTGATTTATCGAAAGGACAGATTGGTTTTCACACAGACCCAGCAGCAGGAACTGCCCAACCTGGGAGAAGCCCCACACAAATTTCACCCTGAACAGGCAGAATACCTGCTGCTGTTCCAGGTTATTCATTCCTCAAGCCAACTCTTTGCTTTTGTTTCTGTGGGGTTTCCCTTCTTACCCGACTCACATTTGCCTCTAGTGTTTAAGAAAGCCACTGTTTCAAAAAAGATATATATTGGTAGTTTCTCTTGATTTCTGTTTAAAGAGAAACCTATAGATCTCAGCTTACAGAGAAAAGCAGTTTATTTTTCATTTCCTTCCTAGTTTTCTATGTATTTGGGTGTTTATTTTTTTTTTAAGCAAAAGCAAAGATAAGAGCAGTGGAGTGCTCAGTATATTTAGAAAGTGACATAGACACAGACATCTGTCTAGACATGAGCAAAGAAAGAGATTAAGAAAAAGATCAAATAAGAACATAATTGCCAACACTGATGGATTAGAATGGAAATTTGAAACTGGTGCAATAGCCAAGCATAGAAAACAAATCAATTTCTAATCTGTTTCCTCAAATGCCAACTACATTTTTTTTTCTGATATCTGATTAAAACTCCATTTGCTGCAGTTTTTGTGTACATTGAGTCTTATCCATCTCCAGCGGTTATGAAGCAGAACATATATTACAAAGTCACAGAACCACAGGTAAGTTCAGGTGGAAAGAGACCTCAGGAGACCATATAAACCAACCTCCTACTTGAAGCAGGATCATTACTTAATTCAGACCAACAATAAATTCCTCTTTGTTGCAGTTTCAGACTTTAAAATAGTTGGAGATTGTCATGTCTCTATTCAAACCCTCTTTCTTAGGGTGAGGAAGAAAATCTTTATCCAGAATGTTTATTTTCTCAATGCCCTCAGTGCGGGATATTGCTTCTGTATATGCACATAGATATGTGACTGGAAACAAAACATACAGGACCATCAGTGGGATGAGAAGTGAGGGAAAGGGAAGGTTTCAGAAGGATGAAGGAGCAAAAAAACAATTTCTGACCTATAAAAGAAAAAACAGAAAAAAAAAAAGACTATTTGGGAATGAGGAATGAAGACAAAAAAAGATAGCAGAAAGTAGAAAAAAAAAGTCTTAAAAAAACAAACAAATAAAAATCACTCTGTGGTGTAAAGGGCTTGACTTCTCTAGCCCGGAAAAAAAGAACATTAAGAGGATATGATCTCCAGTTACAAATGCACTGAGTTTAAGCTAAAGGGCAATTTTAGCATACGAGGTAATGGGTATAAACCAGCTGCATATACCCAGTCTAGAAATACTAGGCTTCCAGATGTGATAAATCTGAGACCCTTGAAGACTCTTATAACAAGAGCAACATATTTTAAAAGGATTTTCATGACTTCAGGACACAGGATTGAAACTTCACTATCCTTCACCCTATTTTTCCTTTGTGCTGAAGACAAACGAAGTGGGACACTTGGGAAGAGCTAAGTATTTATGGCCTATGTAAATTTCAAACAGGGTAAAACAGTCCTGGATTTGAGAATGATTAGTCCGTTGGGCTTGGAAAGGTTATGCAGGCAAGTAGAACTCAAATCCCTAGCTTTGTACTACAGACACACTGTGGAAGATGTCAAGTCCCTCTGAGGAATCTTGCATCAGTCAGTGATCCATGTTCTCAACCATCCCATGCCATCTCACTTCATCTCACTCTACAGTTTCTTTAAGGCACCTTCTCCCATGGAGAAATGTAAGGATCATGTATTGATATTTCTACCTTATTTATTTGGAAAGTGTGCTGTCATGCAAAAAAATGAATTGTTGTTATGTACCTACCAGAGTCGTTAGATATAAGCTCTGAAAGCTGGGCATGTAAGAACTCTGGAAACTTTTAAACTAATTGTAAGTTTGATTTAGTTTTTAAATCAGTAGCTAATTAATTTCTGGACTCTTTTCCAAACTGGGATGTTTTTGAAAGGACTTTAACATAAATTTACTTTCAGATGCAGATTATTCGGCTTCCTGAAATGGCTTCACACACAGAGTAAAAACTACTCATCATCTACTGGCAAGGCTGACTGGCTGCAACGCTTTGCAAGGCAATTACTCTTCAGTTCACTAGATAACCTCTCTAGAGAACCTCAGAAATATTTATGGCAACATTGGCTGCCACAAAATCCAGGGTAAGATATATCAAGTGATATTTTTTATTGGTACAGATTGGATGTTAAAACATACATGAAATCTAACCTACCAAATTCTCTTCTAAGATTCCTATGAGAAAATGAGGAAACAATTGCACTCATTACACATACTACCAACTTTTTTTTCTCAGAGTACTTGAGTGAATTCTGAAAACATTATGACATGCAAATCCCTTCCCTCCCAAAGCAACCTTTACAGTAGTTCACAGTGGATTTGCTGAGTAACATAAAACTGGACTCACTATGTGAGCTGCGTTTCAGAGTACTTTGCAAGTTCACTTCAGAGATCATATCAGAGTACTTTCCAGCTTGTATTTCCACACATACTGTAAGCACAAAAACCGTCTCTGGTTTCTCCTTTTAATCTCAATCCTAACGTTTACCTTGTAAAGTATTATGTCACTGAGTTGAATTTTCTCAAAAGAAACAACCTGCTACAAGCATGTGTGAAAACTTGTTACCATTTTTGTCATGAAGAGTTGGATTTACTGAATAAGTAATTTAATTTCAGTAATTCGAACCACACATAAGAACCATTCCAGTTAAATATATTTCCTATAACACTGTGGAAAAGAAAGATGCTTGTTCACAGCTCCTGGTGTCTGAGACATCTGCTTGACTTCCTAGCAGCCCAGGCAACCAACACGCACCACAGAAAATTAACTGAAAGGTAGAGAATTGTAGTGTCAATCAACTACCAAGTAGGTTGATACTGTTAAACAACGTAACTGAGTACTCAGTACTCCAAGTGCAGTCAAGATGTTTTCATAGTCTACATTTGGTTATCCTGTGATATTGTGTGAAGAAGCCATAGTATCACATATCCAGTACTGATTTTGGTCTTCAGGAGCTGAAGTAAGAATTTAGTCAGCATGCCAACAGCAGGCTAAAGTGTGAGTGGGCTACACAGCAGGAGGTAGGAGAATGTGAGAGGAAAAACACGGAGCTCCTCACAGGTGGCAAACCACATGCATAGGCAAAGGTCTTTAGGGGATAACCAATTCAGCCTGTTAAGTAGAGTTTCTCTAATCACTTTTCCAACTGTATTTTTTTCTTAAAAACAAAACAAAACAAACAAACAAAAAAACCCCCAAAACTTTAATTTCCTTTAATTTCCTTTCTGTGCCTAAAAATGCTTTCTAAGGTCCTTCAAAGTGAATCTCTAATTGTCTTAAGAAATTTTTGGGGGACACTTTGTAGTAATGAAAAGGTGTCACTTTCTGTGAAAGAAGACTGTCCAAAGGCATGAGATTTTCAAATAGCTTCTTACCCCACAGTACCGCTCCTCATTGAAGATCTGTGGAGGAAGAGGAATTCCATTTTGAGGCTTTTTTTCTCCAGGAACATTCTCTCTCATCCATTTCCTGTTGTCCTCATCACCTGCTATGTCCATTTGCTGAAAGTCAATCTTGTTGGCCTCTAAAAAGCCCACTACCTCTTGCTGTTTCTTTTTGATCTGGTTAGGAAAGAGGAAAAACAAAACTGCTTTTTTAAATTGAAATTTGTTTTCAAAAAGCAATAACCATTACAAGCAGAGCTGATGCAAGTATGTCAAGTTGGATTCACTGCTCAAGTGCCCACCAAACCTTTCAGAGCTGAGATTCAACACTTCTCAGCACCCAGACTACTACTGCTACTTTTCTTTCCCCCAGCTCCCTTTTTCCCTCCATCTGAGGAAAGAAACTCAGCAGAAAGCCTCCTACTGTTTCCAGATCTGTGAGTGTTGTGTACAAATTGCTAAACTAATCCCACCTACATTTGCAGATATGTACATATTCTCCTCGGTATATGATACCTTCCTTTTTCCTACTCTCTATATATGACATTTCAGAGCCATATGTGTATTTCTCAGTTCCTTTTCTTAAATGCTATGCATAATTAAAGTAAGTAAGTGAAAATCAAGTAAAGTTTAACTCCTATGCTTGAATATTTCCTATGTTATAGACAACAATGTTCCAGTATGGCCATGGAGAACTTATCATGAATAAATAAAGCATGTTATACAAAATTTGTGTCAACTAGAATTCAACTGTGGCCATTATTCCTTTGACACTAGTACTGTATAGACCTAGGACCTAGACATCAAGCCTATAGCTTATCCCTTTAGCTTAAAGATGTAATAATAATCATTACACTTCTCTACTAAAGGGCTGCTGCTTCTAAGCATCATTTAAACAACTTCCCAATTTTGCCTGTTTCTAATATTTCCAGACTTGGAAGGCCAAATTTTGTCTTGCAAGAACTGCAGTATTTGAAGCAAATGCTGTAGTGACTGATCTATACAAATTTCCTCATGCTGCTCCTTGGTCACACACAACTATATTACTGCCTAGCACAATCCTGCTTCAGTAATGACTCTCCTTCCAGTTCTGTTCCTCCATGCAGCAACTTAGTGTGATATAAAGATATAAAGATGACAGGAGCTAGAATAACGTATCCAAATAAGTTTTACATACAAGCCATCATCTTATTTGAAACCAGATCTCTGACAAATCAGAAATCTGAGCACTTGAATTTAAAATGAAACCAATCTAGTGTAAATCAGTTTGCGATAGGCAATGAGATGAGAAATACCTATGGGTTATGTATTTCTATAATCTAATAAACCTGAAAAGCTGAAGTAGACTGCAAACCTATTCTACTGGTGGAGTGAATTTTCCTTATTATTAAGTATACAAATTCTTGTTCTAGCTTAAGTAAGGATATATTCTACCTATTCAGTTATGTTTTGCTTATAAGAAAGAAAAATATATATCACCTCTTATGCATGTTAATTTAGCAGCAGAGGTTCACAGTGAGCTAGCAAAAGCAAATAGCTTTGAATGTAAACACTGCTCAAATGTGTTCACGAGCCACAAGTCTGGCAGTTCTCAAAGGTGCTCATTTGTGTTCTTAGTTTCAATTGTTAATTAGAGGTCATTTTCTTAATAGATATCTAGCTGCACGGTTATTTGCTAAACCCACCCAGATGGCAGAAAGGATTGCCTGAGGAACATACACACACTTCATCAGAGTAGGTGGCAGAATTATGTTTGTATAAAGGGTTAATAAAATATGCATGGGCCAATACTAAGAGTTCTACCACTTGCTCTGAAAGCCAGTGCATTCAAGTGCTGTCAGTAGCAATTTCAGCGTCAGCTTGTCCCTTGGAGCACTGAAGGAGATAGGGCTCCTGGAATAGCAAGTGCTGGACAGATAATGCCGCTGAGGAGATAAGGAAAACAGACCTACTGAGTCTGTGCTCCCCTGCATATGGCTGCAGCTATAGCTTTTAGAATTAACACTGGATAAATGGCTTTTTCTTCAGTTTGAAGTTCATAACACACAGGAGGCTCAGACAGTGCCAGAAAAAATTAATATTGAGGATTAATAATGTTGCATGCAATTATGCTTGGATAAGGATAAGGCAAGATATTTTTCATTATGACAATAATAATAGACTGTGCAGGAGGTGATCCTTAAGACTTAGAATGACTAGGGCTTAGGCAGGAGCAAAAGATTTGGTGCCTGAGACACACATTAAGTATGAAAACTTAAGGTGAGCCTCTGCCGCAGCTGGCACCAGGTAGCTGGGCAACCATAAGAATGTCTCTAGCAAACAGCACTCAGGGAAATCTTCCAGTTCACAACAACACAAAGGACACACAAAGGTTTTCCCAGAATGGATGAGACTGCAGGAGCTTGTTTGTGCCCTCACTTGTGTCTGATGGCATGGGAAGAATTCAGATTACTCAGCCATAGATTCCCTGGAAGTGGTGGTGTGCAAGATATTATTTCATCAATGCCATTTTCCCTTTCAACAAAGCTTAAGTTCTGCTATGCCTAGCTGACAGTCCCTTAAATGAAGAACCAACTCTTTTAAATAAATATCATCTAGCTAGAGTGTAAGAGCTACAGAAAACAGTAGTTTCACCTGATGCATAACTGAATGCTATCTATATTCTTTGCAATCCAGACCATATCCACTGACCAGCTAGCTACCTGTGGCAGAAGCAAATGGTATCTAGTCATCAGCTTACTGCAGTGGGAACATCAATGTCAGCAGGCAAGGCTGCTGCAGCTCTCTGTTCTAACTGTGACACGGACAATCTGTCAATCGATATTCTTATTTATTACATTCTAACTTTCTGCTGTGGCTTTTTATCAAGTATTAGTCACATTGGTCTACATCTTGCTTAGACTTTCTGATGTGATTGAGTTACATCAAAACTGAGACCTGCTGATTTGAAAGTAAGATAAAACAAAAAAAAAGAGAAACACTTACAAAAAAAGGGGGGGGGGGGGGGGGGCTAGAGGTGCCCTAACCATAAGCACTTAGAAGCAAGACTTTAGAAGACCTCTGTGTTAGATGTGAATCCCCATTCTCATGGTACACTCATACTTTACAGGATATTATCCACTTCTAAACACTTCTGTGGCTAGTAACAAAATTATTTTAGCACTGAATGCTTTTTTCAAGCCAATCATTTAGTACTTTTTTAATGCTGTAAATCTCTCCACTCCTCCTTGCCTTCATGCATAGTTCAGAATCAGCAATGTTTGGCTCAGAAAGATCATTAAACTAAAATTATTTAAAACAAATTTCTGAATCATTGAAGGGAAAAATACAAACCAATCTGTCCAAGACCTACACTAAATTACATCACTTGAGCATCTGATCCAAAGCACCAGAATGCTGCTGGGTTCATTGCATTCACTTTTAAAAAGTACTTCTTTACATGACAACCAGTTGAAATTAGTAATGTAATTGTGTAGTACATAAAACAGAAATTATTTCTTTCCTAATTATATTCTGCTGGCCTACAACAGGAGTGGTCAGGACCATCATATTTTGAAATTCAGAATGAACAACATGCATTTGATGGAGATCAGACACACAGGAGAGAGATCATTAGTGCTACTAGGATAATTTAGACTTCCAATTTAAAACCCACAGGGATGAAATTCATTCCTCTAAAGGATACTCTGGTTTCTCTTCAGGTCATATAAATCTTTCACCTTTTACTAAAGATTTCCATGGAGTGGAATAGCAGAAGTTGCACAATGCTGATACAAAATTCACAATATAATAACAAACTGGGGTTTCTGTTAGCTCCTTGCATGAGTGACTTATTTAATATATATAAAAACTTAGCAAAGGTTCACTGAAAAGATACCTTCCATCTATTTTAATCAGCAAATGTGGAGAAATTCTCCAGCTGAACATTGTGTTTACTTGAAATGACAATTATGTACCAGTAATCCAAACACATGCTGCCTTCTGAGATTGCTACAGCTATTCATACAACCCACACACTAGCAAGAAGGAAATACAAAGGCATATTGCCTGGCAGAGATGCCATACTCTTCCTTTCAATATGTCTGGGATCTCACTGACAGCTTTTGAAGGCTGCTACCATATAAAGGAGAAGGCACTGATGAGCTTAAAGCCTATTGCAGAGGTTACTGGTATCAGTCATTTTTCTCACAAGTAGTAACTGAAGGAAGCAATGCTTAACAGTGCAAAACAACTGGATGAAGTTTGCATGTTGTTCTGCATTCAGTGGAGCATACACATACACCCCTTCATTGCAGGTAGCAGGAAAGCAGGTAGTTATTGCTTAAGGCTGGGAGAGAGATGCAAGAAATGTGTATAGCAAAGGCAAGATTTGGGTTCAGATAGTACTAAGTATACGATATGTTTTGTTTTAATTGCTTAAGTAACCCCCTGAATGTCAATGTTTAATTAAAACATGCAGTTCACTTGCAAACTGCAACCCCAAACCTGAAGCTGGAATGGCAACACTCCAAGCTAGTTGCACATCAGTCTTGAAGGAGGACCAAGGCCACAACACACATAGAGGATGTCTGCAGTGGCATTTTGGTCACTGTCACACCTTTTCCATGGAACAGAGGACTGGTTAAGGGAGCAGGTAAGGCTCTTGTTCAGTCAACAAAAGGAAACCAAAATAGGAGATCGAACAGGAGAGAAAAAACGGCCAATACACACTTCGTAGCAATTTACAATACTGTTTAAGCAGTCACTTCTAGATTACAAATTAACAAACCTGCAGTTTCCAACCTCCTCCTCATCTTTCTCTGTCTTTCACGTAAGGTTTCTTATTAAAAAAGGAATAGTAAATTGTCAACAGCAAATTCAGAGTGTCAGGCTTACAGATGGGCAGGCAAAACAATAAAATAAAAATAAAAATCTGATGAGAAAGATGCAAAATTTCCTTTTGAAAGTTTGAATTCTAGACAATATCTCCCAGATCATTTTCTAGAGATGATAACTGTGATCAGGGCATTGGATCTTTATTTTATTTATTTTGGAGCTTTTCAACTCTGGAAGCTTCTTAAAGACATGAGGCTGGTGTCAGAGAGACAGAGATGTAGTTACAGCTATGTGCAAGCACCAGCCAAATTGTTTAGCCATGTCACTGGGAATGAGTAAGTGCCAAAGGAAAGCTGCAATCTGAGATGGTATGGGAACTGGATATAAAAGGAAACAGTCCTTTCCCGGTTTCCACCTCCAACAGACTTCCAATCTCTCTACAATTCACATGCCCTTTCCTTCAACTAAACACTATGTTGACAGCTACAGCAGTAGATCTCAATTCTAAGAATCAACAGTACCTCATTTTAAGAGATACTTAAAAAAAAAAAAAAAAAGAAGATGGAGAAGACATTCATTCTGCATAACTTTATTCAGCTCACTTGGACTCCAGGCTCTTTATCAGACACAGTTCCCATTCAGCAGGAGCAGTGTCCCTAAGTTTCCTTTAGAAATAAATACATTAATGTCTGCTATAAACAACCTACCTTAGTATTTGTGCAAATACAATATCTGCTTTTTTTCTTCTTCAATTAATATATTTTGCATACACTTCTTCAAACAGTAATAAATCTATTAACTGATAGATAATTTATATGTAAATGCTGCCCCTGTAGCAAAATCTAACATGCACGCAAGTTTGCGTTAACATGAATTTTCTACATCTTCAGTTGCTTTCAAAAATAAAGTGGTCACTACAGATGAGAATTAAATCAGTGTTTTCCTCTTACATGCAAACTCAGGCTGTTCTGGGATCTTCTAGGCTAAATTAACAGCTTGATCCCAGGAGAAAGAGGCGTATGTTAAACGAGACACCTACCGCTGTAGACCCCGAAGATGTGGCTACAAAGACTTTGATCACCATTTTGATAGTGATGAAAATGAATCAGCAGAGAACGCCTGCTATCCACAAGTCAACAAAGTCCCGAGAGGAATCCCAGCCTTCAGCAGCACCCAGATCCTAAATGCGTGCTCCCCACAGCAATCCACCAGCTTTAGCTCTCCCTCTCCTCAGGGTCCCGGGTTTTCCCACTCCATTGGCTCTTAGGTATTTTGGGATGAGGGGCCGGTGTGAGGATTGGGCAGTAAGAGGAGACACAGCAAGGGGTTTGCACCTGCCCCTGACCTTATCGAATTAGATTGACAGGATGGCAGTCCATAAAAGGCAAAGGAGAGTCCTGCACCAATGAGGCAGAGCTGGAGAAATGTTCAGGAGTGGGGGAAGGGACAAGCATCAGGCAACTCAGCGCAGGGGAAGATCACAGAGCTGAAGGGTAATGTTTAAAGCTGTGTTGGCACAGCCTCAGCCACTTTCAAGATAAAAGGGCTTGTACCCTCTCCCCAACCACATTACAAAAGGGAGGGGAAGGCAGGGGGAACATCGGTTCAGAAATAATTGTAGCAGATATCAGAGATTTCTTACAGAAATAAACCTGTTACTTCCAGCTGCAAAAAACTCAGATCATGATCCAAACTGCAGGGTTCAGGCACTTCTCCAAAACCAGCATGTCAGTCCATTTCCTAATACTGAGGAGGATGAGTGGGCCAATTGCATATATCCAAACACTATTATCAGATTATTTCCTTTATCTTTACACCACTGGTGAAAATTTCCAATGCACAAGGTGTAAGACAAGGTCCAGGATTCCTGGTTAAAAAAAAATCCATTCTACTGTGTTATCCAGGATGCGCTTTTCCAATAAGGCTGCTTCCTTCTACCCCGAAGACAGTCACAATTCAGTGGCTGCTCAAGAAGGTCTCTAAGAATGAGAGGTATTTAAAGAATGTTAAATATTGACAGATTTTAAGGACCAGGTTCATTTCTTCTGTAAGTCTGCAATGTGATACTGACTTCAGCAAGCTGATCTCAGTTTTATCTCTGTGTCAGAGATAAAACTGAACTCATGCACATACTAAAAATTACGATAGAACATCACAGTGTCCAATCCTAAGACTACTTAAATTGAATATAAGGCTTCCTTTCTAGGATTGATTAGATAGAGCTTAGAGTGCAAGAGAAATGCTGCCCTTGAAAGTAAGTTTTTTGTATGTTCAAACGACCATATCAAGCTGGAAATGCAGCATTTCTTGTATTGAACAGGAACCCTCAAAAAAAAAAAAAAACCTTCAGTGAAAACTAAAAATAACAGGATGGATATTTTGCAGTGTTTACTGTGGCTTGCCATCTGTCATTTTTTCTTTTGAGAAGCAATGGGAAGCTTGGGAAAAAAAAAAAGCCAGTTGGAATCAGATGTTTTCACAGAGTATTCACCTGCAAAACGTGATAAACAACTTAGTACAAAACAATACATTTTTGTCCAAAGTTGTTATGTACTGGAGCTTTTGAAGAAGGTCCAGAGGGGGGCCACAAAGATCCTCAGAGTTCTGGAGCATCTCTGCTATGAAGATAAGCTGAGAGAACTGGACTTATTCAGTTTGAGTAAGAGAAAACTGCAGGGAGACCTCAGGGCAGCCTTCCAGCACTAGAAGGGAGCTTATATACAGGATAAGGACTGACTTTTCACATGGCTTGACAGAGACAGGATGAGAAATGGCTTTACGCTAAAAGAGGGAAGATTTAGGTTAGATGTCAGAGGGAAATTATTTCCCAGAGGGCAGTGATGCGCTGGCACAGCTGCCCAGAGAAGCTGTGGTGCCCCACCCCTGGAGGTGCTCAAGGCCAGGTTGGATGGGAGCCCTGGGGCAGCCTGAGCTGCTGGGGGGCAGCCCTGCACACAGCACGGGTTGGGACTGCATGGGCTTTGAGGTCCCTTCCAACCCAAACCATTATATGAATTCTGTGAATTCTATGAAAAACAAAAATGCTGGCTTTCACTGATCTGCAGTGGATGAACATCGCGCGTGGAAAGGAAGCGCAGCCATAGACACGCATGGGCGGAAGCGAGCTAAGATGGCGAGGCCACGACTACGACTCCCAGCGTGCCCTGCGGCCGCCGCCCGTCCCTATGGCAACGGTGGCGCCCAGCGGACGGTAATGGCGGTAACACGGAGCTTGGGGCGGTGTGATGGCGGGGCTGGGTGGTTAGGCGGCTCTCGGAGCCTGGGGCTGACTGCTAGGCTGCCAGGGCTTCTTGTTCCGCCTTGGGCTGAAAGCTGGAGCCTGCGCTGGGCAGGGAGGTGCGGGGGCTGCTGGAATGATTGGAGGAGCCCGGGGCAGAGCAGGCGTTCTTTGGTGCTCGTGTGTTTCATCTCCCCACTCGATCACTGTTTTTTTTTCCTTCCTGTAGTAAGAACCTCAATTTCCCTGTTACTTGTCCTTAACCTTCTGTCTTCCCTCCCTACAAAGGCTTCTCCTTTCCCGTTTACTTCTCAGTGTCTCTTTTGAAAATGCATAGTGAGGTTCAGCCCATGCTCATCACCGCAAAGCAGCAGTTCTGAGTTTAATTGAGGCTTATTTGATGTAAACACAGTTTGGCCAGAAAGTGTTGACAGTACTAAATGAAATTTGAACAGCAATACAAATCTGTGTACCAAGGCGGCCTTTGCCTCATCCTCATTTTACAATACAAGTTCCCATCTCCTAGGTGTGATTACAGTGGCTCAGATTCAACAGGACCCTGGGCACTCCTCTGTCTTTCACAACGAAAAGTAATCAGAGGGAATGAACAGTAAGAAAACTTCTGAGTTGACCTATAACGTTAATCCTAAACTGCACTTTTTGGTGGGGAGGGAGAGTTAAATGATTCCCCTCTGTCCTTTAAGAAATCTATTTAAAATAAAATTTCACCACAGAGCAAAAATGACAACAAAGTAGGAAGAATATTTGGTAACTATCCCCCTTCCTTCCCCGCCCCCTCCCCCCCCCCTTTTTTTTTTAGCTTTATTTTTTGGCTTAGGCTATTTCTTACATTTTACCTGAACTGAAATGTAATTTTAATATGCCTTTAAATTTATTTACCTACTTGCTACTCTCTCTTAAGTTCCCCCAGATAAATAATTTATTCTATTGGTGCATAGAATTCTGCATCTGTAAAACTATGGGCTGAGTCATCTTCAGGTCATATTATGAGAAAGGCTGAGACATATCCCAAGAAATACTTAATTTAAACAGTGTAGCTTTAGTAAAATGTTGCCTAGAGTGTAAGCTATTGAAATCAATCTGTTCTACTTTCCAGTAGTCTCAGTAAGCAAAAATATTTAGGTATAATGTGTTTACAAAGATATATCACTTGCCAGCATTATATATTTTATGCTATATATATTCTGTTTTAACAATTAGGAGAATTAATTTTGTTTGAAAATGAGACTATTGAAAAAAGAGGAACTTTTATTATATTGTGAGGTTTTATTTAGCAAGCTTTTTCTTTTGTTTCTATTAGAAAATAAGTAAAATAAACAATGTCCTAAAAACTTAAGAGAATTTTTATTTCAGTGTCAAAATCAGAGACTGTGTTGTACAGCTTTAGGTGCTGCTACATCCTCTGCCTATTATGTTAATATGCCAGTTAAGATCACTTCATTTTGTGATCTAATTTGTGATCTAAGTATTGAAAAATATGACTAGATGATACTTTTATGATGTGAATGGAAAGCTAAAAATAATGGAAGAATACAATTAGCAATAACCATCATCTTAAGTTTAGAGACTTAATTATTATTTAATATTGCAAAGCACTTTTTGGGCATTGAGCATAAATGCGAGTGCACTTCTTTTAAATATACTTACCATGAATAAAATGAGTATATTACTGTAAACACACTGTGCTATCTGCTTACATTTAAGCAGTAGTGTCTTGTAAATAATCTTTAGAGAACATGCCAGTATTACAGTAAATTCTGAGTTAAACGATTATATTTCATATTGCAATTATGTCTATAAATAAAGTTACTGCTTACTACAGAACACACAATTATTTTAATGGGTTAGTATTCTTTAGCATTGCTTAATACAGTTGCAGACTGTTTAATACTATTTATGTTAACTGTAAGTAACTTGCTAACATTCTAGTTCCTGATAGGTCATAGAGGTCAATTTGTAAGCCTTCTACTACAGCAATGATTAAGGAAGCAATGATAGGAAGGCCTAGTAAGTATGTGGCACGAATTATTCTCCAAAGCACAGAAGTATTAGAAGCACCAGCTGAAGCAGAGGTAATGATTGAAGGTGACACAGCGGAGAATGCAGAAGTAAAAATCATCACACTAACTATTCTGAGGGCTTTGTCAGTGAGTTGCTCTGAAACAGCTAGAAGCAGCTGTTGTTTAGAACTATCTGGAACTGAAGAGAAGAAAATGCAGAAAACTGAAAAAAAGAGAAAGAAGAAAAAAGAACAGCAGGTCATTTCCCAAAACAATAAAGGTAATTTGTTTTCTGGTAGTATTCAAAATGAGATTGTCTTGAGAAATGCAGCTGTTCCCTTTCTATGGCATTTTTGTGATAATGAGGAGGGCAGCGGAAACGCTTTTTCACTGAAGAATAATAAATCATGTTTTGAACACTGGGAAGAAGGAGAAAGAGACGTAAAGACCTCTTATTATGTTATTCCATAACATTCATTGATCCAAGAGGCAGAATAATCGCCTGAGATGTGGGAAAACCTTTGCAGTCTTTATTCCTCAGTGTTGAATGGCTTTCCTGCAAACACTGTGATTTCTCTGGATTTGACTATGCATAAGTTGATGAGTCTGAAAAGAACCTTTTGTAAGAAAAGTTAATAAAAATTGTATGTGTGCACAAATATGTCAGCTATTTCACAGAAACCTATGTTTTGGCCAGCTTAGTCATAGTATATTATGTAAAATATATGCTTCAATGCAATGACCGTATAGCACAAATACAGTTCCTTGTTGTAAATGCTAACAGTGAAGTATCTCTCCTGCATATTTTCCTATCTAGACTTATTCCTCCTTAAATCCAACCAGGTGATGCAAGGAAGAGCCTTATCCACAGCAGAAGCCACTCTCCTGCTTGCCTCTGTCTTCTTAAGTAACACTTGTAGCTTCTAGCTTTGGTCATGGAAGAAGTGAGGCTGAGGGCAATGGTTTGGCTCACTGGGGCAGTGTCTTGCTTTACCTTGTTCTGACATGGTGTTCTGACATGGCTTTGCTGTTGCTTCCTTTCTGCTATAGGGTGTTGTAATTAGTGTAGAATTCTCATTGAATTCAGCTCTTAAAAAGATCTGTCATTTCTTTTTTACTCTTTTTGGGGGGGTTAGGATCTTGTGCACTTTGTAATTAAAATGTTATTTGATCGATAAATTGTTATTACAGATTTCTAGCAAAATGCTGACTGCAATGACTTTGAAAGCTAGAGTGAGATTGAATATGTGTCTAAAAGTGGGGAATGCACACTGATATAGTCCTAACTATTTTCAAATCCTAGTTACATTTCAGGAATGGAAAATTAGAATCATTACCTAGAATGCTGGCCATACTGAAAGGCAAAATGACAGCGATACACTTAGAATGCTAGCCAATAAAAATATAGATTTTTTAATTACTGCTTAGAAACAGTGTACAAATTGCATAACTTTTTCTATGCTTACACATATATAATGGTTAAAAACTTAGCTCACAGCTGCCTCAGAAGTTCCAGAAAGCTGGTTAGAAGTCATAATTATATATAAATTTAACCATGTCAAAGTTTGATCACCTTACATTTTGGATTCTTGCAGGTCTGTGGGTTATTGTTATTTTTCTTCTATCGTGCCCCTTTTCAAGGTGTAGGTCCTCCTCTTCAAGGCTGTAGAAATCCTTCTATATAATAATACAATATAATCCTTCATTGGGTATATATCAATGTCAATTTACTTTGATCTGAATGCAGGGGGAAAGAAATTGCCAGCTAAGAAGATACCACATCAGAATTCTTCATTTTTAAGCCTGCAGAATGCCACGATTTCCCAGAAAAAAAATAAAGTGGCTCAGCGAATATTATCAGCAAGACTTCATAAAATTAAAGAGCTGAAGAATGAAATATTTGTTTTGCAACACAAATTGGAAGCATCAAACTTAGAAAACCAGGTTTTGAAACGACTTCAGTACCGGCACTCAAAAGCGATAGGTGGATATGAAAATTCAGGAAGTATCTTGTCTGATCTTCTAACAAGGCATTACAGTGAGTTGAGTACTTTGAGGAAAGACCTGAGGATGTCTCAGGAGGAAGAAAGATGTGCATCCAGAAAGCTTAGGAAAGTTGAAGCAGCGCTGCTAAGAGCTAAAGATGATTTGCAAGCCTTGTATAAGCTGTCAGAAGACAAGACTCTTGCTGAGAGAGAGGAACTTTATCTCAGATTATCAGTCCTTACAGAAAAAATGGAAGGGAATAATAAGAAAATACAGGTAATATGTGCATATCATTTTATTTGTGAAAGAATAGGAGAGGTTTCTGTGCAAGAGTAATGGATGGGTTGTTTTTTTTATGTTTCTTTTCAAACTGATGATTATGATACAATCCTCTAGCATTGAGCAATTCTTTTTAATCCAGACTTTAAGGTATAGATATTTTAAAATCTGTCAGTAATGACTGAGTAAATTAAATCCAGCAATAAAGATTTCTAAGAATTAAAGTCCTGTTTTAACCCTACTAGGTCAGAAGCACAGCACATGGCCAGAGGGCAATCTTCAATAGAAAGCCTGCTGTACTCTGCCAGCAGTGTGGAGTTACCCAGCCTTTCTTGGGCTGTCCATATGGAACTCCCTGAGCCCTAATTTGCCCTGGTAAAACACAGGGTTAGCCATACATGGGGAGTACCTGGCTACTGCTGGTGTGCTTCCTTGGACAAGTGAAGCTGGCTCAGGTGGAACAAGCACTGTTCCTTCCATGTGGTGCTGGTGGGCAGCATGGGTGTAGTTACATCTCCACTAATTACTGTCACTGCAGTCTGCTTTTAGAGTTGGCTCTATGGAAGATTTATTATGCAAGTGTAGTAAAAGTCTGGTGAGAGTTTAAGAAGAGATAATTCAAATTATCTTCCTTTATCCTTTTATGTAAAGCTTTATTCTTATTGAACCTTTCATGAGGAGACAAAACTGGAAGAGTGAAATTTCCGCTGTCCTCCAGGAATTAATTTCTATTTTCTATGGGGTACATTATGCACATAATTAAATAAAGAGCCAGGTAACCTTAGAGGCATTTCACCATCTCAAGAGCTAGGGCTGAAGTATTTGTGAAGTATATATCTGTAAGAAAATGAAAACATAAAATGCGTAATTCAGACTCTTGAAAACTTCTATTAAAAGAAGTTGCAGTGAGAAGCTATAAAACTCTTCCAGGATTGGGTTCTCACCCTACAATTTTAGTAACTAAAGCTTCAGTGCATGGCAGTAGGTTCTGATGATAAAGTACCTGGTCAACTACCTAACTCCTCATGAACATGAGCCTCTTCATGCTGCCATAGTAAATTGATCTTGGTGTGAACTGAAACGTCTTACAATGTCGTGAGGATGATTGTTTTCATCAACTTTATCAGAACAGTAACGTACAGGCTTATTTTTCATGTTTGAATGCCAGACATGCTTTATTTTTTTATCAGTAGAATTGGGTTTTAATCCTGTTTTTGCTGATTTCTGAAGTAACTTTTGAGTTACTCAATTTCATGCACTGTTTACATTAAATAGAAGCTTACTTGTCATTATATTAGCTTGCTTATTTTCTGGTAAGAAAACTTTTTAACAGTCATGCTAAGTACATCCACATTTTAAAACATGTAATTTTTTTAAGAGCCTAGAAAAGCAGCTGAAGTTGAACAATAGCACCTTTAGTCGCCAGCTGGCAAATGAGAATAAAAAAGCTGTTGAAGCTGGGATAATTACAGAGAACTTGCAAATGGAAATTAACTCTCTTCACCAAAAAATTAAGGTACTCAAGATTCTTCACAGGTTTCTGCTCCTACAGAAGATTCAAGTCTTTAATTTTTTCTATTCGCTTGCTGCTTTTATTATTTACTAATAGAGTTTTTATTCATATTTGAACCTATAGTCTAACAAAGAAAAGTCAAAATATACAATTATGAAACTGTTGTTGGGTCTATTTGTCAAAAGTTAAAAGGACTTTGGTAACTAATTGGAACAGATTAATGTATCATAATTTGAACAAATAATCCCCACCAACCTGTTACTGTTTTGATAGACTCAGCCCAATCTGTCCACCTCATAACTTTGTATGAACTCTGCTACAGGAACACTTTCAAATCAAAATGAGCCAAGTATTATAATCTGAAAAGTAACAAAAAAGACTTAGGAAAATGATTCAAGAGTTTGTTTCAAATTCCAGCATGTTTTTTACAAAAATATTCTTGGGAGACCTGTGTCAAGTTCATCACTTACAATAACACTTTACATTAACATACAGAAGATAAAAGTGACACTAAATAGAGAAAAAACAACAAAGTGAAGTTATGTGATGTGAGTAGTGCTTAAGAAAAAATGTACATATCAAGAAAACATGGAAATCTTTGTGTCCTTTTTAATCTAACCTGTGTTTCTAGCACAGTTAAAATATGCTTTTTATTTTTGTACAGTGACTGATGCATCTGTTAATTCTGCAAGGGAGCTTACTCCTAAGTGGAATCAGATGCCTGATTGTTCCTCTTAGCTATGTATCAGGTGCAGAAACTGTCCTCTGGACATTTGGCAGCAGCTGGGTTTCCCAGGTGCAAATCCGAGTAGTGCTGGGAAAGGAAGAAAGTTTAATGCCATGCCTGGGCCCTGTGTCGATGCCTCAATCAACACTTGCTAATTGCCTCCCAGAGTCTGTTCCCCTATGTGTGCAGATCTGGGAGATGGAAATAGTTTCAGTCCAAATTAAACGGAACTTTTTTTCAGACCTGAAATTGATTAGCGAGAATGTTACTGAAATTTATGTATGAAAACAGGACTCCTACAGAAGTAACGTTGAAAGCGTTCCTGAGAAGCTTTTGTCATGTTACAGAAGGCCTAATTTTCTGAACATTGTTATAAAGGTGTAAAAATGTGCTTTTAGCCTTTAAAGGGAAGAATTTTGGTTTGGCTCATGAAAGAAAGTGGCTGATCCACGTTTAAGTGGATGACAAAGTCACCAAATGGTCTAGAACAAAGGAAAATTGCTGGCAGTTTTCTCCCAGCATAAGAAAATTAAATAGGTAAAGGCTAATTCCTAACATATACAAGGAATTTTATAGTATTTATTTCTTCTTAGGAAAAGGAGCGGCAACTTTATATAAAGAATATCTATACAAATCGCTTGCTTAGAATCCCAAAGGATGAAGATGATTCAGTACCTCATGACAAAAGTAAGGGTGTATTTGTTTTCCCTTGTTATCTTGTTATGTAAATCTTATATTGTTCTGTAATTGGGACATATATTCCTAAGTAAAAGCAGATATGATACTTCTATGTGAGCAAAAAATAGTCTGGCACATATGCTTTAGATAGAAGTGGTTCTTTTATGCTTGTGTATTCTGTGGCTATAAATATATGATCTGTGGTTAGTACTTAACCCATTTTTCATTGTGAATAGCTTTCATCATATATGCAGGTTCAGTATTGTGATAGAGACACTGAAATAGTGTTGTTACTGTCTGTTTGCACTGAGAGCTGTTTGCCTCTTTTACTGTATTTTTATTAAGAGCATGAAGTAATCACTCCATTTTTGCAGACTAATTTTTGTTCAGCCTTGTTTGTTCTGTTTTGGTCATCCCACAGCTACAGTTCCAATGTCACATCTCACTGAATTCAAAGCACCTCACAAACAAACCTCATATACCCAAGTTCCTAGTGCTACTGTAGGCTTTCAGAGCGCTTTTAGATCAGTCAAAATAATGAATTTAACTGGGCCTTTAAATGCTGTTTACTCGCTTTTTAAATTCCTAAAACCTGTAGCTTATAAAGAAGCAGAGATATTTCAATGCCTATTACTGGAGTTTCTGCAACTTGCATTTTGTTGGGCTGCAGGAAAGGAGTTGTTTTCAGGTATGAGGTTTAGAAAGTTTAAAGACTATTCTGATGATCGTACTGTCAGCTTATCTGGCAGAGAAGAGTTGTTATCCTTAGTAGCCTTTTGGTTTTATTCGATGTAAGTAAATCTAAATGGGCAACCAGAGCTCATAATAAACCAGTTACTGGATATCCTCTCAATTATACCCATCAGCAAAATTGACACAGTATTACAGTAGAAAGACAGTAAAATAATAGAAAACTAATTCTATCAACAGGAAGCAATAACTCTTTAGTAAACTATTTCTTTCTTACAGATATTCAGACAGGTATTGGAGAGAAATTTATCACAGGCAATTTTGTTTATCAACCATTCCAAGAGCAGTTAGGTTGTGTGGGATTCAGTTGCCTAATAATAGGCACCATCTGGTGGCATTTGAGATGTTGTAGCACATATGCCTGGCCCTGCAGCTGCTGTTCCAGAAGGACGTGTGTGTCCCACCAGTCCTGGGTTATAACCACCCAGCCTTATGTGGATTCCTTGAATGCTACAGGCTATCTCACATAGCACTGAGCATCTACGTTTGCTGACCCCTTGATCTGAGGGAGCCAATGCTAAAAACAGTTATACAAGCGCAGAACTGCTTTGTTGCTCACATACACGCTCTCAAGGTCAAAAACACTGAAGCAAGTAGTTTTCTTGAAGCATTTCTAAATCGCTAAGAATTGATAAGATGCTTTGGACATAGCATCTAGAATTTATTAATCAATGTGTTTCATACAGAAACTCCATGTGGTAATAGTACGTGAAATATATTAAAGTAACATTTGTCTGCTGCTTCAAGATCATAAACACTATCCTACAGCAGAGCTTTCTACACTGCAACCTTATACTCTTTAGTTTTGGATAAGGATTGGAACACTGAATTTCCTGGCTTAATTCTTTAAAATAATGCTCAGATATTCCTGCTTCTAAACTAGAGGAGGAAATGGAACTTCCTTGTAATAGGTACAGAAGAATACTTAAAATTTACTTGGTAGCAAACAACTAGTGGAAATATTACACATGCCCAATGAATTCTTAGAAATATAGTACCAGTATGAAGTCTTACTGTCGTCAGATGCTTTTTTCCTTCCTAATACACTGCCTTTGGAAATCCATGACTCTGCATTAGTGTCAACTGAAATATAAAGTTGGTAATTCAAATTTTAAGATGTAGGAATGGCTGCTACTTATTCCAAGTTGGACAAATCTTGTATATTTATGAAGCAGCGAATTCTGACTTTTGTTGTATCACATCACCATCTGTGGTTTTTATTTTGATTTTTTTAACTTTACTGATGTGGTCGTGTACAATATTGTTATTTAAATTATAAAATTAAATCATTGATTACTACTTAAGTTCTTATTTTCTGTAAGCAAGATAAGAGAGCTTAGCTTAAATGAGAACTGCTATTTTGTAATGGGAATAGATTGCTAGCAACATTGTCTCATCTTTTGGTATTTTTGCGCAGTAAGGATTTCATTCTTTGCCAATTAATGGAAACAGATGATTTAGAAACCTACAACTCAAATTACTGAAATTGTTTTTCCTTTTCACTGTTGGGTTGAGCTTTCCTATAATAAATTTGGAAATAGCTGCTTCTTCAAGTAGTTATTTTCCTTTGTGCATTTGTAAAAATTTTTACCCAGCAGGAGAGAAAACAATGTGGGGGTGCTTTTTTTGATAAACAACTGAAGGTAGGTTTAAGTTATCAGAAAACTCCATATATGTAAATAAAATAAAATTGATTTAGTGAGTAAATCTGTTAATGTTAGCTGTCCCGGCGAGCAAACTTTGTTCAGTTGTTGGAAGGTCACGCTAGTTCATTTAGAGGTACAGCTCCCCCTAGTTCTGAATCAGAGGAATGTTCCATTGATTTTTGTTAAAAAAGCTTCAAACTACTCTGGTTCAAAAGAGAAAACTATTTCCCTCCATGTCCTAAGTGCCGTTAATTCAGAGGCAATTTTCAAATTAATTATCAACATACTTATTGCCACCAAATGGCAAAGAGTTGAAAATCACCCTTGTCATGGATAGTCTTCCTCTGATTTCAGATATCAGAGCTGGGAATAAGGTTGAATGGCGATGTAGATAAGATTACAGTTTTGCTCCTGTACCCATGTCAAAGCTATTCCAAATACAGAATAAAAAAACAATATACAGGCCTTGCCCTTGTCATCTTATCCTATTCAGGTACTTCTTTGAATGGAACATTCAGTCACTCCCTTGGAACGTCCTTTCAAACATCAGTGATATTTCAAATAGCATGAACTATTTCTCCTCTTCTGGTTCTGCAAAGCCTTATATCAATGCTTAACTTTGAGCAAGTCAGAAAGCATAAAAACAAGCATGTTTACTGCATTATCTAGGATCTGAATTTAGGAACTTGAAAATTAAGGTCCCCCTCCCAGACCTCTTAAAATTTACATTAAAATGTTACCACACAAACTGACCCAAGGCAGGCTTTAGGGTACGTTTCTCTGACTTCACACATCCTATCTGAACAGGATGTCTCTGTATATTTAAGTTATAGTTAAGTCTATGTACAGCACACTAATATACTGAAGAAGATGCTCAGGCCTCTGGGTAGATAAACTCAGAACCTCTAATAAAAAAATCCATTAACACCTAGAAAATGAGATTTTATTACATCTTTGGAAAGTCACAACACATTGGTGCCTGAAATCCAGCTAACAGTGCATTAGCTGTTAGTTATTCCTCTGTTTTCATTATTACCTGAAACACTCTTTAATTACAATAAAGCCAAAGATATGTAAGTATTCACAATGGGAGATGCACCTGAGGACTTTAATTTACTGTCATATACTTACACTGCAAATTTCTCTTTAAAAGAAGGCTTTAACCAACAAAACTTAGAATTCTGTTTGGGTCCCAATTTCAACACTTCTAGACCATACTCTTAAGAAATAACTCCATTATTAAACATGCAGCAACAGCAAGAAGATGCTTAAATCCTAAATCACATACCATTGTTTTGGTCATCAAATGTATCTTCTGCTAATACCAACAATGTAATTCCAGAAACAGCTGTACTACTAATGATTGTCTTTTTGCAATAGATCTCAGTATAAATGCACCAGTACAAGTAGATAAACAGCGTTTTAGATCGCTGCTGCTGCTTCAGTACCAAACCCAGGAAACAGAAGAAAGTCCAGTTCTGCTATATGAGGTATGAAAGATTGGGATCCAACCCCTTTGCTTAAACTATCACTAAATTTGTATGTTTTTTCTCAGTTTCAGTAATATACTTGATTGGCCTCAACTGTCATCTTAACTTCCTGTGTGTTTCGTATAAATGTTATTATTATATAATAGAAAATACATAGGACACAAGTTGCAATGCAAGGAACTCAATAGATAATATTCATCTTTTTATAAGTATCACACAGACTGTAATCTTTAAGTAAATGAACAAATATTTCCCTGCATTTTTACTTTTAATTATATGCCAATTATAGGAGGAAAACCCTTCAGAAGATAAGAATCAAAAAGCTAAAGCAAGCGAAGCATATATTGATACCCAATGTGAAACAAAAAAGCAATCAACCAAGAAAATACCAAAGCCAGAAAATTTTAGAAGAACTCACAGAGGTATATTTTAATATTTTTTCTAAGAAATGCATCTGATCTTTTCAGAAGTTGAATGAACTGATGATAATGGTAATTTACATGGCTCTGACAAGCTATGAGTTGACACTAATTAGTCCTACCAAACAGTGAACTAGGAGTTACTGAAAGCCAGTTGCTGGGGGTGCTACACTGACAGCAGATCAGCACCACAGCATAAGGTATCTATCTTCATATTGCTGGATTTCTATGAGCAGCTCCTGGTTATGTTGGTAAAAATTCAGTGCTTAATCTGTAAGAGTATACTTGAGTTAACGATTGCTTTGTTCAGTCCACATTGATCAAATACTGATCCCAAACTGTTGGTTGTGAATCTGCATCAGAATGGATGTCAACAGATTTTTCTGGCTCAGGGTCTCTTGCTAAGAAAGGGAGTTCTTCTAAGGGCTGAGAGTATCTCCTCATTACCAACGATCACTGTAAATAGATTTTATGCAAATTTCAACCATTGATTTTGATCTCACATAAAGGCTATATGCAAGGAACTAATCTATAAACAACTTAATTTCAAGGTGCATCTGTATAACAGGTGACAGAGCAATCCAATGCATCTATTCTTTTGGCTGAGTATTTTAGAAAAAAAAAACAACCTTCTTTAAATTGGTGTGTATAGATAAAACTGAGATCTGAATGCTGTCATGCTAAATACTTCAGAAATGGTAGGACACGTGAGCTGAAGTTCACACATGTACAAAGGCAAGACAGGTTGTTGAGGTCACTTACTGGATCAGCAACAGGGCTAGTAATATGGAATGTTTTAATTCCTTTAGTTTGTACTTCATTTTTTCAGCTTGAAACCTTTCCAGAGCCTACCTGGGAATCAATTCAGTCCAATATTGGAAAACTGCACCATGCAATAAGCATGTTGTCAGTTAAGGAAAGAAAATCATATTTAAGTTCCTTGTAATAGCAATACAATGACAATTAGAATTTAGATCTCATGTGATTTCCCTGATACTTTATATGCAAGTTTTCTAGCACTATATTTAGCCTGTGAAATATTTAATACAGATTATATTTGTATGCTAATTCATTTAAGCAAGTATGTCAATGACATAATGATCTTAATAAAATCTTGCCCAATCCTGTTACTAGTAAATAGCACTGTCCTAACTCTCAAGATTGAAGAACCATCAATAACAACTTAAGAAATTATACAGTAGAATTTGCTCTCATTAATGCTTAAAGACTGTTTGTGATCCTATACAATTTAAGAATACTCCTAAAACCCCCAATATTCATTTTAGAATATTTAAAGGAAAACAAACTGCTGAAAGAACAGATTTGTCTGGAAATTATAAAACAAGAAGAAAGGAAGGAAGACTCGCTTAAACAGGAGCCAAAGAAAGCTGAAGAAACTCCTTTAAATGATAGCATAAAAGAGAAGAGTCAAGACAAAGATGCAGTGGAAGAGAATGAAAAAATGTCAGAAGAACAACTAAGTAAAACTGTGAAGGCAGGGAGTAATTTTTTAACTCCAAGAAACAAAACTCTCTCTAAGCTGAAAAAAGAATACATATTCTCAGAAGCCACTGAAAATTTGCATCACGGGCTTCCTACATCAGGTACAAAATCCATAAAATGCAGTCTTTGCAATCACAGACATACAGATGAAGACCAGTGCAAAGGAGCGGAATCAAAAGTAAACAAATTGTCTTGGCTATATGAACCATCTTTTGGTAAAGTTATCAGCACGAGGCAGAAAGACAGTTCAACTGAAGTAGAAGGCTGTGCTCATTCAGCATTCAGTGAAAGGAAAAAGAGTCTTATGAGAGAACTCTTTGGACAAGGTGGTATTTGCAAAGACAACCATTCATGTTCTAACATGAGAGGAGTGGAGAGAAAGCTGTGAAGGGATGCATGATTACACAAGCGAAATTTTTAACTCTAGTTTATAAAATAAAGTGTCTATCATCAAGTGAAGTCGTTACAAATGACCTTATAAGAACACACAAAATTGATATTTATTATTGTATCAACTTATCTTTCCATTCAAATTGCACAGTTAAAAGCATTTTTAAAACAATGTTTCTAGCTTCAATATATGTATATTAAATCTTACAAGTTTTGAGAATTTTTATCAGTGACTCAAAATGACAGGTAAATCAGTTGTCACAGCAGAACATTCTTCTATTCTTGGTTCATATGTATGCATCTTAGAAAGTAGGGTGCCTTGGCAATTTTGTCATTTTACCTGTTCTAGGGAGGTGCCCAAGTTAGTCCTTTTTTGGCTAATTTCCAGGTTTTTTCCATTCTCTCTGCAGTTTGAATCTAAGTTACTTGTTAACTAGCTGCACTGAGCATTCTGCTTTCATCAGATTAATTACTGAATTACTACCTAAAATGTACTAAAAGAAAATGATTTTCTTTTCACTCCTGTCATAGCTTCCAAAATCCGCACAGTAATTTGTTATTACACTGTTTTTGTTAGCATTATAAAGCTCTAAATCTTCATTCTTTTCCACTATTAGAACTTACCAAATCCATTTGCTTGGTAACTTCCACAGCTGACATCCAGAGATGAATGTGCAAGACTAAAGCATTGTTTTGGAGAAGTCAGGCATATCTAGTTCTCAAAAAGCCTTTAAAAACCTTGCGTTTAACGTTATGTAAGTGAGGACAGGAAGATTATGTCTTGCTCCTGGTAGAAATTCATTAAAGGTTGCTAAAATGTTAGCTAGGAAAAAGGTATGTGTATTCTTTTACTGAAGTTTAAAAAGCAGTAGCAAAAAAGAAAACACCTGTACCATAAAACTTTTAGAAGTGATTAAGCTATTTTGATCTGAACCTACTTGTAAGCATATTTATCTTCAATTTTTTAAGTTCTTTAATTAGTACTTGAGCTGTGCAGTGGACAGATTTTGAAGAATGATTTAATGCAGTCAAAAGAGTTCTTTTCCTCTATGTACTATGAATGCTTCTACAATGCCTTTCCTGTGTCTCAAAAGCTAAGAGCAAACAAGCACACATAATCCAGCACTCCTGGTTGTACTAAATCACCAAAAACTCCTCTGTCCCTATTGACTTTGATGTCTGACTAGAGCTGCCAGCAAACTGTGTATTTCATTAGCTCACACTAACTGTGGATAAACAGCAAACGCCACTGTCAATATTTTAAATGATACAGCTTTTCTTGACTTAGCTTGTTACAGAGTTTAACATAGTGAAGTGGAAATATCATTACTTATATCTTTATAGGCAGAAATACATCAACTTCATAGTTAAAAAAAAAACAAACTCCTGAATTCTTAAAGTCTGTAGACTCCAACAGTATAAAGAATGCAGGTGGGTTTTGTTTTGTTTAGGTAAATTAACATTAACAAATGTGGATTAGAAAACCTGAGGTGGGCTGAAAAACTTTATTTCACAAATAAAAACACAATTACACATAACAGATTCAGTCTTGACTTTTTTGTTGTTGTTGTTATTTAATACCTTTACTGTTGGCTAAATGCAATCCCTAATATAAAAACAATTAAGTTTTTAAATAACATTTATGAAAAAAACATTTAATGGATAAATACATACACACAGACATGCAGAAAACGTCTCATGACTTCCTGAATTAATTCTAAAGGCAGTGCTAATTACATGAACATACTCTAGCCCCCTCCTCCAGCAAGGCAAAGGACCTGAAATAACACAACACTGCATGGAGCGGGAGCTAAGCCAAAATCCCCAAGAGCTATGTTCAAGCTTCTGTCCAAGGAGGTATTACAGAACTTTGTAAAGTCACATCTTTGTCTTCTAGGATAGCAACTGTAGGGTTGTATAGCACAGAAGTTAACACAGCCTTTTTTGTTGTTGTATAGGTGTGGAACTAGGAAAATTTACTTTCATTAATGTATGCTGAAGCTCTAGGGATGTAGTTTTCTGAAGAAATGGAGCTGTCTTTCCATTTTTCCCAAAACATGGAAGGAAATACCTGTAGCAATATTTGCTCCATTTGGGAAATAGAAAATACGTCAAGGAAAGAAAGGTCAGTTATCAGTAAAAGTAGGGGAAAAAAATAAGTAATCAAGTGTTCAGTGAATTTTAAAATTCCACAAGGAATTTTAAAATTTTTATTCTGTGAGGAATTTCAAGAAAGGTTGAGTGGCCAGCTGACCTGCATTAGGCAATTGAAAGATTCCCTTAAGATATAAGTTTATTCTGCATATATCTATATATCACTAATATTTTCTAAGCTAGCCTGAGAATACACCACATCTAGAGGTTTTTGTTATTGTTTTTTTTTTTTTAAGAGGAAATTAATTCTGTTTTACCCTAAACCAACCAAACTACCTATTTCAAGTGATTCCACTTGGTGATAAGTGGTATTAAAATCTTTGGGTGAAACTGCTATACTTTACAGTAAAGAAAGAGCAAAAGAGCAAAGCTCCACAAATAATTATTAACGCCAGTGCATTTCCAACTGTTATAAAAATAGAACGCTTTAAGACCTTTGTGAATATGTCACAACAAACTCTTAAGGTTCTGCCACCAATCAACATTTATACTTGTCAAAATGAGGTTTTATAAATAGCAATTTGGGAACTGCTAATCATAAAACCGAAAAACAAACAAAAAAATATAACCAATACTGCCCAACGTCCAACTAAAGTAACAAAAAGTATTTCCGACCTGGTCCATCATGAAAGACAAATGTTTTTGTACTGGGGTAATGTAGCTTAGACTTCATACACTACAGGGATTTCTTCAGCTGAAAGGGTGTAGCATGATAGCTACAACTTTATTACAAACCACAAGCCAACATGTAATTCCAACACCACCTGAAAGAGATATAAAATTTGACTACAGTTATTGCACTGACGCACACCGAATTCTGAAAACAACTTGAAAGCATCAGAAATTAAACAGAGCTAGGAGGTCAACAGGAACAAAACATATTTCTATCTAGATGCAAATGTCTCTCTTCAAGGGATGCCAGTTAACTGCATGCTGGTCTTGAGAAAAACCTGTCTGAAACAAATAACGAGAATCTGAGCCACAGTGAGGCATATACAACCCATGATTTCTAAAAACGTGCACTATGTCCCTATCAAAAGAGGTCCAGGTTGCTGAAATTAAAGGCGTGGTAAATAAAGAATGCTTTGGAGTCTAAAATCAGAGACTTGGGAGAGGAAAGAAGTAATTTCCAAAGAAATGTAAATCAGCATTTTTAAAGAGTATTAAATCCATACTTCTGTCCTTTCTCCTAATTCCTACAAAGCTGAATAAAAAAATCTAAGTGAGACTTTTGCTACTGACCCAGACCTGTTTTACTTGTGTTTTAAAGAGTCTTGTCAATCAAACTAGCAGTGCAGAAGTTTGTACTGGGATGATGGCACAGAGAGTGTGCCCTAACAGCAGTACATAGCATATCAGTATCACAGACTGCATAGAATCATACAATATAGTGCCACTGAATACACAGCTGTTCATAGCACGTACCGGAAGAAACTACATTTTGGTGATTTTTATGTTTCTGTGTTCTTAACTTTATTGCCTAGGAAGAATTCAGAAGTGATCCCTTTACTTTGGTTATTAATCAAGAACTAAGAAAAAGGAGATTGGAAGGCAGACAAGGACATGAACTGTTAAAACAAAAATATTTCTAATCTGAAATCTTCCCAAGGGTGTATACCATATTAAGCTAAAGCTGCTCTGTTTGAGAAGATTTAAAAGAAGACATATCTCCTTTCATTTTGAGTCCAATAAACACCAGCTGATGACATATGGAAACACCTTCAACTCCCCATGTTGCTATTACTAAATACACAGAAGCAGTGTTTTTAATCCATGCGTTGTCATTACATTCTTAGCAACTGCATAGACTTGGAAAATGTATTTTTTTTTCTAGCACACAGTTCTTACCTGCCACACCTGTAGGAAAGGCCACCAAGCGCTCCAGTGGTGCAAGCCATTTGCTTGGAAGAACTGTAACTGGCTCAGAATAGTATTTCCAAATGAGAGAGATCATCAGGGCAGCCTAGAATGGAAGTTCTCGTTAGCCTGAATAACAACACACAAAGTATATTTCCACCAATGTTTTGAAGCAGCAGATCTCACATTCTAAATCAAAGAGAAGAGTGTTCTTGTTATTTTACATTGTTCTCAAGCAAATACAAAAGATCTTTAAGCTTGGTATGACCTTAACTTTACACTCAATAACAAGAGGTAGCAATAAGTAGCTAAAAATTACCACTTCATTTTGAAACTGGTTTAAATCTAGCATAAACAGAAGTAGTAATAATACAAAATGTTACATTCTGATGACTGTTTTTAGCCATAATCCTTGTCTGCTAAGAATCCAACTAGCTTTCACATTACCTAAAATATAGTTTCAGGTTGAGCACTGTTCTTATTGGCAAAAAATTACTTGGCATCAAGCCTGAGTGACAATCTGGTGGGGGAGGCACTGTGCAGAGATACGTGGCAGCTCTGTATGGAAATCTGCACCCACAGCAGACGAACATTTTATGTTTTCGGAAACATAAGCAAAAAATATATACATATATATGAATCAGAACTTTCCTGGGTCCAATGCCATGTATAAACAAATAAAAAAACCCCAAAACAGTGATGAAGGACCTAAGACAAACGCCTATCTTGTCATCTCAATGTCAGAAAAGCAAAACTTCCATGAAATTCAAAACTCATTTCATTCACAATGACCAGACCCTATCAGCAGCATCTCTCTTACATCCAGGAGACTGTTCTGGTTCAGTACGCATTGTGTCACTGGGCTGCCAAATACCTGTGCAACTAATCAGTCAATAAACACAAAAGAGACTTGTTACGCTGCTGAGGATTTAGTATAGAAATTTGTATCCATAATAAAAGACTTACTTGCAAGATGTAGAATACAATATTTATAACCCACTTTATTTTGGCTAATTGGGCAGTTCGTGCTTTCACTGTTAAAAGAAAAATAATATCAGTCTGCATTGTTTACAACAGTAAATTATACTCACAGAAAACTAGTCCTTCATTAATTTTAGTTGTCAAATTGGGGAATTAAACATCATACACCTGTCTAAAAATAATTCTTCGTAATAACTTACAGTGAAAGCAACCAAGAGCAAGGTTCTGGAGTTTTTGCATTGCTATTATTGTGGAAAGCTGTAAAACTCTGATATCCTAGACAAAGAAAAGTCACATATCATCAAGAATGTTGTTCTGAAATGAGAACAGTCACTGTGGTTGCGAACTTAAGAATCTGATTTAGATGAAGCATAACATAACATAACATTCACAAATGGGGAAAATGATGGATTTAGCAGATGCCATTTTTTGCCTTATTTCACTCAGGATCATGGTAAAGACTATTCACAGCCAAGACTGTTCATTAACAGAATGATTCTTATCAGACTCGATGCTGAAAATTCTCATGCTTATTTTCCTACAGCAGTACCCCCAGTGCAATATAGAACAGCCTAGAGACGATAACAAGCACATCTTCAAACACAACAGCAGCCTCAAGTTGTCTGAAAAAATACTGTTATCTAGTTTAATTCAAATCATTAGTTAAGAATAATGCTATTGAGTTCAGTCCAACACTGCCAGTTGTAAAGACTGTCCTTTCTCCAAGCAAGTGCAGAAAAATCCAAGCATTCTGCACAGAGGAAGCAGACAAAGCAGGTATTCTCCTGTCTCATTTGGTTCAGATAATGAGTTTGAACAGAGAAAAAAGAAAAAACTCTAGTGACAAAGGTTTATGTGTGCTCTCTACTATAAGATGGTGGATTTTCCTAGCAAGACAAAGCAGTACAGATTTATCATAACAGCCAGTGCATATGGTCAAACAGGATTGCAAAAAGACAGCAACAATCTCATCTAGTTATCTTCCACATTAACACTTTCCCTCCAGCATCTTGTAGCACAACCAAAGAGCTCCAATCCATCAATTCCTTCTTTTATAATTAAGATATGCAGCTTAAGTGCATTACTTCTTTAGCTAATGACAGAGGACTTTGTAAAATTATTCACAACTGGATTCAGCAACAAGATTCACTAAGAGTAAATATATTGCACAGGGAAGCGCAAGAAAATCTCTGAAAAAAAATTTTCTATCTAACTTACTCCCTTACCAATGTATGCTGAGAAACAAAGAAGATAGATTAAAGAGGATGGGGAAGTTGAAGGAGAACGTACTTGAAACTGAAAACATTACTGGAAAAAGTCAGGTTATTATTTTTTTTTCAGGAACTGTAAGAGTAGAAAAACATTATACTCTACCATGAGTCTTAAGCTTGTCAGTCATTTTATTAATCTTTCTTTCCAGGCGGGCATATCTAGCAAACTCATCCATCATGCTAATGGTTGCGAGTTCTTGCTTCATGTTCTGAATTTCAGCTCTCATTTGGGATTCCTGCTCTGCATCCTTTTGTAACAATCTGGATATCTGAGAGGTAAAGAAATAACATCAGTAGCTTACGCAGAATTCAGCTGATTTTAGCATTCATAAAGCACATTCTCCTGATTTACACACTTAAAAGCTCCCACTGCCAAGACACCACTCCCTTTCACCAAGGCATAGGGAGATGTTAATATTGGGGAGATGCTCCAGAAGTGAAAAGAGGCCCTATTCTCTCAGCTAAGAACCAAACTTTCCCTCCTTGCCAGGCTCCTCACACACGGTGTGGATCACAGAGAAGTGATGCTCGCAGAAGGGGCAGGAATGCAGTCCTTTCATCACTGTCCTCTCCGTCATTTACAGCTCCTGGAGTTGATCAGCCTGAGCTAATCAACGTGGTGAGTTTCATTTGAGCCCAGCTTTGGGACTCACTCAGACACCGAGCATCACTGCTCTCTGTTTCAGCCAGTCTAGTCTGCAACAGAGCTCTTAAAAGCACAGGGAGCGCCGTACTGACTTGGATTCGCGCTCCTTCCAGCGCAGCATCTTACCACTGTGTCAAAAGCAGATACACACTCGCTCCCCCAGCACAGCCCGGAGCCCTCCCCTCAGCCCCCGCCCGTTCCCGCGCTGCCAACGGCCGCCAGGCGGAGCAGGGCGCGGCGCTGACGTCACTCACGATGGAGGAACAGGAGGGCAGCAGGATCTTGAGCGCGTTGCAGAGGAACACGGCGCTGAGCACCAGCAGCCAAGCGCTGCTTTCCGCCATGCTTCGCGCACGCTCAGGAAGACGTAGGGAAGGGGGGGGGGGGTGGGGAAGAGACAGGTGCTGCCACGTGACGACGGCCAGCCAATCCGGAGGCGTTCCCCTCGGGGCACCTAAGCGCGGGTTAGGTGCGAGGCCCCGCCCCTCCGCTGCCCCGCGGGAGGCGGTGCTGCCGGCGGCCGGCGAGCGCGGTGCGCGTCGCCCCCTGCCCCGCCTCTCCCCCTCCAATCCGGCTGGATCCTGTTGCGGCGCCGCTGGCGCTGCTGGGATGGGGGGGGGCGGTTTCTCTGCGCAGCGCGGCTGGCGGGCGGGCGGGCGGCCGCAGCGCCTGGCGGTGAGGCAGTCAGCGCGCAGCAGCAGCCGGGCGGGAGCCGCCGCGCGCTTCGCTATGCCGAAGAGAAAGGTGATGCGGGGGGGGGAAACAGCAGAGGCGGGGAACGCTAAGCTTGGGGGCGAGGAGAAACAGAGGGACGAGGGGAGCGGCCGTCGCCACTCGGCTGAACTCGCCGGCGGGCAGCGCGCCCAGGAGGGCCAGCGCTGGGCGACGCCGCCCCTTTCCGCGGCGTGCTCTGGAACGTTCGGCCGCGGGCGCCCGGCCGAGGCTCGCGATCCGAAAGCGGCGGCGGAGAGAGGGGGCGGGCCGAGCGGCGCGTCACGTGGTCGCATCTGGGCCGCCTCTGTGTGCCGCGCATGCGCCGTGTGACGCGCGCGCTTTGTGTTGGCAGGTAGCCGCCAGCGGTGCGGAGGCCGCTGAGGAGGTACCGAAGAGGAGATCGGCGCGGCTCTCTGCCGTGAGTAACGGCGCGGCACCGGGCGGGCGGGGGCGTGCGTGATGGTGGGGGTGTGCCTACAGCTGAACACAGCTCTGCTTCTGCTTTCTCTTCAGAAGCCTGCTCCGGACAAAGCAGAGTCCAAACCCAAGGCGTTGGCGGCCAAGGTGAGAGCCCCGGGGCGCGGGGAGGGGGAAGAGATATTTCACATCAGTGGCTTTTGATAAGAAAACGTTATTTGAATTTTTCAGCCAAGCCATTGAAGAGGAACCACGTTTCTAGTCATGTCTGCAAGCTTTGTGTCCGTGCATGTGTGCAAATTCAGTGTGGTTTGGCATCATGTTTCAGATCTGTGGTGTAGTTCAATAGCTGAGATGGAAATCTTTTTTTAAATTATTTTTTAACAAATGACACTCTGTATCTGATAGCATATCAGTGTGTGTGCTTTTGTGTTCCTGTGTTGTTACAAGCTTTTAGGTCCTTATTGAGTATTTTCTTCCTCAAGCAAATGCCTTAGGATCATTTCAAAGGCAGCAAGTTAAGAAGTTTTGCAGAGCTGTTGATGGTCTCACGTTAATATTCCTTAGCGTTACTGCGCACACTTTTATTCGAGTGGCTTGAATGGGAATTTGTTTTCACTCGCTTCCTTTTAAGCCTAAAGAATTTTGAGAAGCTTTCCAAATTGTTTCACTTCTGATCCTCTTATTTTTTTCCCTTAAGTCTCTGCATGGTGTGTCTCATTGATTGTTATTTTGAAAATTCCAGAACCCTATGTGTTGTGAAGTTGCTTATTTGAATTAGTAATACTAAGTACTAGCATTTGTAACTTTATATTGCATTTTTTTTAACCTCATCCTGGTGTTGTAGAGAATTTTAAAAATAATCTTTTCTAAACATAGAAAAAATCTCTGACGTTTTGTGGACATTGACAACTTAGCTGACATTTTGGCGTTTTTTCACTTACTTATTTTTCACATTGCACCCTCTATATATCATATAATGTACTGCATGTTTGCATACAGTGATGTAAAACAGAACTGCTAAGTAATTGCCATCATTTGACAGAATTATATTCCTATAAAGACAATAACTTGCAAGATCATTCATATACAATAAGAAATGTATTTAAATGTATATTAAAAAGTTCCTTGTGTAAAATAGCTCAGTAAACTGATGTTGGTTTTTGTTGGTGCTGCTTGTTTTTTATTTGTTTGTTTCTTTTGTGAGGATGAACTCTTGGAGAGAAAACAGTATGGAGGAGTGCACTTTTCTGCTACACATAGAATGAACTAAAATGCAGTTATTTTTTTCTCAGTAAATTTTTGTTCAGAAACAGTAAATTAGGGTATACATTGAAAAACAGACATGGAATGCACACTATTTTTAATGAGATCAGATACATCTTAAGGTAGGTCATTATAGCATTCACCTGCTTAGAGGTATAAATGGATTACATTCTTGTCACTTACTCAGTACCTGCCCAGAAGAATCACAAAATTGTAGGGGTTGGAAGGGACCTCCAGAGATCATGGAGTCCAACCCCCTGCCACAGCAGCTCCCTAGCCCAGGTTGCACAGGTAGGCGTCCAGGCGGGTCTGGAACGTCTCCAGAGAAGGAGACTCCACCACCTCTCTGTGCAGCTGTGCCACTGCTCTGTCACTGCACTGGGAAGAAGTTCCCACACACATTAGTGCAGCTTCCTATGCATCAGTTTGTGGCCATTTCCCCTTGTCCTATCACCACACACTGCTGAGAAGAGTTCAGCCTCATGCCTTTGCCTCCCGGTTCTTAGATATTTATATGCGTGGATCAGATCCCCTCTGAGTCTTTTTTTCAAGGCTGAACAGACCCAGGTGTCTCAGCCTTTCCTCATCAGGGAAGTGTTCCATGTCCTTTATCATCTTTGTGGCCCTCTGCTGGACTCTTTCCAGGAGATCCCTGTCTTTTTTGTACTGAGGAGCCCAGAACTGGACACAGTACTCCAGGTGGGGCCTCACCAGGGCAAAGTAGAGGGGGAAGATCACCTTCCTCGACCTGCTGGCCACGCTCTTTTTAATGCACCCCAGGATGCCATTGTCCTCCTTGGCCACCAGGGCACACTGCTGGCTCATGACCAGCCTGTCATCCACCGGGGCAGCCAAGTCCCTCTCCTCAGAGCTCCTCTCCAGCAGGTCACCCACCAACCTGTACTGGTGGCTGTGGTTATTCTTTCCTAGGTATAAGTCTTTACACTTGCTCTTGTTAAACCTCATCTGATTCCTCTCTGTCCAACTCCCTAGCCTGTAGTTTGTCATTTATTAAAAACTTTTGTTAGTATCTATAAAATCATTGTTAATTTTTGAGGTATGGTGTCAAAAACTTCTTCTCTATCAGTTAAGATTGATGTAGGTGTTTTACAAGCATGGGGATCAGCTGGAGAACTGACTTTGTAGTACTTGATTGTTATGTGGAATGTTTGGGAGAAGATTCTTATAAAAAAGTATTTCTATAAGAAAATAGTTAACAAGAAGAGATGGCAGATATAGAAGATGTGACTTGCAAGGGAGTGCTGAAAATGATACCTTTAGGTGTATGTCTATTTAGTATAAGTTACTGAAATTCTAGCCTGTCAATGCAAAAGAAAAACTGAATCTGAAGTGTTTGGTGTTTACAGAGTGAAATGACTATTGATGGATTTTGTTGTTTTTGTTAATTTTTTTACATCTGTCACAAGAGATTAAACCACATATGACAAATTGCCCTGACTCTCCACTGGAATTTAATACAATTGTTTTTTCTCTCTGATAGGTTTTCCAGATGGGTTTGCACCACTCTAAGCAGTGTTTTTAGTTGCTGTACAATATAATGATCCTAGATTTTGTTGAGCATAACGTTTGTACAATATGTGTTCTTCAGGGAAGTATGTATTAGCTTGTTAGTAGTAGCTTTTGCTGTTGGTGTGTCCATCCTGCTTTTGTTTAATCACTTTCAAAATTTACATTATAGATTATATGAATTTATTTCATTTAATTACAGGATAAGTCTGAGAACAAGAAAGCCCAATCAAAGGGGAAAAAGGGGCCTAAAGGAAAACAGACTGAAGAGACAAACCAAGAACAGATAAAGGACAACTTGCCTGCAGAAAATGGAGAAACTAAAAGTGAGGAGGTAAAGTTGTATTCTTTGGTCTAAAACAGCTGCATAATTTATTGTAACCAGTTTAGATATGAGTGTTAGAAACGCAGTTCTTAAAGTAGAATATATTTCATGGCAAACAAAACTGTAGGTTATTGAAGCATTAGTAAATAAATCAAGGAGGTTCTGGTTGTTCTCAAAAGAGTTGCAGTGATGTGTTAACAGTCCTTGACATGAAATAAAAAGGTGAAAATCTTAACCAAATTCCAGTACAGGATAGCGTCCTTCAGCAAGGTGCTGTTTTGCCTGCTGGTTGAGGGAGAAGGCTCATAGAAGGAGGAGGGGAAAAGGCATACAAGAACAACTAATAGTTGTTGAGAAATGGACCAAAGCAGTCTTAGTTGTAATTATCTGCTAAAATGATTGTGTTGCTGATTTTTTTTTTCTACTTGGTGATCATCTAAATGAAAACATCCTTCGCCTTGCTTTTTTTTTTCTGGGAGGTGGGCATCACTTAGTTTTAAATTTAGGACAAGATCTGTTGAGGGAGGCAGTGCCTCCTGTTTGGTCAGCTGTTAACAATTGGATAAAACCAGCTTTGATGCAGTAACGTGCTTAGAATTACTCTCAGATTACTGCATTATTGACTGCCTTGCTCATTTCAGTTACAGTCAGTTGAGTTTGATCATATAATCAGGATTCGTTAATTTAAATATGATACGTTTTTACTGACTTTTAACATTAAAAAGTAATTTTTATTTTTTCACATTGTGCAAATGTATCTTCAAGGAGGGGAAAAGAGGCTTTTAGGTAGATAGTGGTTTTCTTGGGGAGAAGCTACAGAGTGATACTTGTGTGGGCAAGACAACTTTGGATTAACATTTCTCTATTTACAAATGTTTTGATTTTTGTGTCAAAGTTGTGCTGTAAATGTGAGTTCTTTGGTAGGCTTACATTCACATGTGGCTCTATCAGTGTATTAGCACTGACCAATTTGATTTTTCCATTTGTGTTTGCTTTATTTTGGTAATACCAAAGAAAGCTCAATTTGTCACTGTTTTTCATCTGTGGTCCATTTAATATACTAGTTAAAGGAGATGTTAATTTAAGGAATGGATGATGATTTTGGGAACTCACCTTCAGGCTGGTCACAGAATCACAGAACTGTAGGGGTTGGAAGGGACCTCCAGAGATCATGGAGTCCAACCCCCTGCCACAGCAGCTCCCTAGCCCAGGTTGCACAGGTAGGCGTCCAGGCGGGTCTGGAACGTCTCCAGAGAAGGAGACTCCACCACCTCTCTGTGCAGCTGTGCCACTGCTCTGTCACTGCACTGGGAAGAAGTTCCCACACACATTAGTGCTGAACTTCCTATGCATCAGTTTGTGGCCATTTCCCCTTGTCCTATTGCCACACACTGCTGAGAAGAGTTCAGCCTCATGCCTTTGCCTCCCGGTTCTCAGATATTTATATGCGTGGATCAGATCCCCTCTGAGTCTTTTTTCAAGGCTGAACAGACCCAGGTGTCTCAGCCTTTCCTCATCAGGGAAGTGTTCCATGTCCTTTATCATCTTTGTGGCCCTCTGCTGGACTCTTTCCAGGAGATCCCTGTCTTTTTTGTACTGAGGAGCCCAGAACTGGACACAGTACTTCAGGTGGGGCCTCACCAGGGCAAAGTAGAGGGGGAAGATCACCTTCCTCGACCTGCTGGCCACGCTCTTTTTAATGCACCCCAGGATGCCATTGTCCTCCTTGGCCACCAGGGCACACTGCTGGCTCATGGCCAGCCTGTCATCCACCGGGGCAGCCAAGTCCCTCTCCTCAGAGCTCCTCTCCAGCAGGTCACCCACCAACCTGTACTGGTGGCTGCGGTTATTCTTCCCTAGGTGCACAACTCTACATTTGCTCTTGTTAAACCTCATCTGCTTACTCTCTCCCTCTAGCCTGTCCACGTCTCACTGAATGGCAGCACAGCCTTCTGGCATGTCAGCCATTCCTCCCAGCTTTGTATCATTAGTAAACTTGCTGAGGGTGGACTCAAGGTGACTGAGGAAGATGTTGAACAGCACTGGACCCAACCCTGAGGAACAGTGCTAAGCACAGGCCTCCAACTGGACTCTGTGTCACTGATCAGAGCCCTCTGAGCTCTGCCAGTCAGCCAGTTCTCAGCCCTCCTCGCCGTCCACTCTTCTATTCCACACTTCCTCAGCCTTGTTATAAAGATGCTGTGGGATGTGGTATCAAATGCCTTGCTGAAATCAAGGTAGACTATATCCACTGCTCTCCCCCCCCCATGTACCCAGTCGGTAATGTTATCACGGAAAGCTACCAGGTTGGTTGAACATGACCTCCCCCTGGTGAACCTGTGCTGACTACTCCTGATAACTCACTTCTCATCCATTGCCTGGAAGTGACATCCAGAACAAACTGTTCCATCACCTTTCCAGGGACAGAGGAGAGGCTGACTGGCCTGGAGTTCCCCATATCTTCCTTGCCCTTTTTGAAGACTAAAGTGACGTTGGCTTTCCTCCAGTCTTCAAACACTTCTCCCATTCTCCATGACCTCTCAATGATGATGATAGAGTGGCTCAGTAATCACCTCTGCCAACTCTCTCAGCACATGTGGATGCATCCCATCGAGGCCCATGGATTTACATACACTGATGTTGCATAGACTCTCTTGGACCATCTCCTCCCTCACCAAAGGGGAACCTTCCATTCCCCAGACCCTCTCACCCCCAAGATTCAGGAGTCCCAAGGGGGAGTTCTCACAGTGAAGACAGAAGCAAAGGCGACGTTCATTATCTCTGCCTTCTCTGCATCCCATGTTACCAGAACACCCCCTTCATTTCTTAGGGGACCCACATTTTCCCTAGTCTTTTCTTTTACTGTTGACATACTTAAAAAACCTTTCCTATTATCCTGTATCTCCTTTGCCAGATCCAATTCCAGTTTGGCTTTGGCCTTCCTTGTCACATCCCTGCAGGCCCTGACAGCATTCCTATATTCTTGCCAAGTGGCCAGACCCCTTTTCCACATTTCATGGACCATTTCATGGTCACACCAGTCAAAACTGGTGAATTAATCATGAAAGGGCAGTTAATTCTTTGGTTCAAAAGAGCATAATGCCTCAGTGAGGGGTGAGTGGTGGGAGGCTAATGTATTCCGTCCTTCAAAATGCTTCTAGGTGGTGATAATTTGTAGGTATTGGGGTTCCACTATAATTAAACAATATATTTTGCTGGTGGTGCTGTAAACCTTTAGAATAATGAAATTAAGTAAAAATTTTATGTTGTATTCTTTTTAAACTATATTGCGAGAGGTAACAATTTTCTAGTCCAGATGGAGTCACGACTGTAATCAGATAAGTTTGTATGAATTTATCCTGAAGTTGAGGTACAACATATAGAGGCCTGACATAAGGGCAGTGTGGTTGTGCTACATTCAGAACATTTTCAGTGCAGTGTAAATTTCAATGCAGTACTGAGTGCCTAAATGCTACTTGCTTTAAAATATTGGAAGATTTTATTTAAAAATGTTAACCGTGCTGCATTCAAATACATAAAGTATATTTATAGTGTCTTTTTTAATTGCAATATATGCAAGGATTTATTTCATTCTTTTTTTATAATTTCAATAAGGCAAGTCTTGAAACTTTTTTTTTTCCTAAAAAATGTTGTAAGTGTATATTGAGTGGTAACTGTACGAGCATTGTGAAATCCATAATGCTGCATCTGAGCTGTTAGAAGCTCTTTTGAGAAAACTGGAGTTTAGTAGAGTGTTATCCAAGAGAAATAAGCACACCGATTTGATTCACTAAGACTACAAAGCATGGAATATAGAAGCAAGGCATGGTTGTTCTGTATGTCAAGTTGACTAACGTTTGTGTTAAAAATATTATGAATTCAAAGTCTGCATTCCTTAGATACTTTTTGCATTTTGTTTTCTTTTTCTTATTCAGGCCCCAGTATCTGATGCAACAGTAGAGAAAGAAGAAGCGAAGTCTGAATAACGTCTGGTACCAAGTCTTTAATTGGTGATCCGTATACTTTTCTTCTTGTACAATTCAGAGGAATATTTTTATCGACTATTTTGTAAATGCAAGTTTTTTAGTAGTTAAAAAAAAAAGTTTTTAAAAGGAGAGAATCCCAATTCTATCCATTTTTTTACATATTTAGATAAGTATAAATGTTTTTTTTAAGTGGTAAAATCACGCACTGGTTGTCTGTTTTCTATGAAACCAGAAATTAATGGAATATCACAAAATGGAGAAGCTTTCTCAAGTCTTAATGAGGCTTCCCGTTCCATAGATTGGGTGGAAGAGTTTTCTGTCCTGTTAAATGGAGCGTAACACAGGTGAGGTGTCGGAATTTCTTGATATGCTGAGAACATCTTAACATTCTAGCTATTTATCTATGGTTGTACCATCAGTAGATTTGCTTATCTCATGATCTGCTCCCTAGTGCTGGATTTCTTGCCGAGTGATGTATACCTGTGACAAAGTTATTTTTGGTAGGTGTAGTTTTATTTTTTCCAACAGCTTTGTAACTGCCACGGAAAAGACTGGGAACTTTCACCTTTAAATACTGAATAGGTAAAAAGTTTCTGATGGATAGACTGAATGTCAGCTGGTACTTCACATCTAGTTTTAAAGGAGTGCTTGTCTACTAAGTCCGAATGGAAAATATTTGAAATAGGCTTAGAAAAAAATAAAATTATAGTTTTTATATTAAAAATAAACTACGTGAAAAAAAATTGTAAAATTGTAGTGTCTGTGATCACCAAACAAAAGCCAAATAAATCTTGATTAAGAAAGGGTGTTTCTAGAGCTCTTGCATTGACTATGACATCTCACAGTATAGGGGGTGCAGTCATTTTGTGCTTCTGCTGGAAAACAATGAATAAACACCACTGGCTTCAACTCATAACTGTGTTCTTTATGTTGTTAAAAACTGTGCTACCTATAGGGAGTGGGAAGCAAGTAGAAAACTAGATTTAGTCTTCTAGACTTAGATCGAGAGCTGATAGTTGATAGTATACTGCTGCTTCTGGTAAAAAAATAAAAATAAAAGCTTCATAAGCACTAGCTTTTTTTTGTCTGTTCAGTATTTACACGTATAAATAACTGCTTTAAAGAAAATAGGCAGAGCAGTCCTCTTGAACATTAACTGTTCTTGTTGGAACGTTACATCTTGCTTTAAAAATCAACAAAACTTGGTTAAAAGAAAAGTGAGCCTAGGCTGTGAACTTCCTCAAGCAGCCAGCTGAGTTTATGTCATGGATCCCACAGAAGATAAGGTTTGTAAGAATTTGGCCAAGAGCTGTAAGGGAAGGAGAGAAAAACTTTCCTTCTTGTTCAGATGAGCTGCTACGTGAGTGTAGCATGCTTTGAGGAGCTGCACCCGCTATGTAGATCTGCAAGTTGGCAGAGCATGGATTCAAATAAAAGTAAAACATAACCAAGCTGAGAGCTCATTCATGTAGCACAAAACTGGTCTGATTCTCTTAAAAAATATTAAAAAATAAATTTTGTAAAGATTTAATAGCATTTCAGGAGAAAGGAGTAAATTTATGTATATGTTAAATATGTCTTAAAGTAAAAAATGAGACCTGCCTTATCATTTCAGTTTTTCCAGAGTGCACCTGATTTCCCCTCCCCCCCCCCCGCTTTATTTTGCTGTATTGCAGCATGTACACAGCTTTACCTGATAAGTCTGTTTGATGCCAGTCAGATAACTGTCAGCCTTGGCTTGGGAGGAGTCAAGATCAAAAAGCAAGTTTCTTCTTTTTCCTCTTGAATGAGAATTTGTCCATGCTCGGGTAACACCTGCAAGTACAGAATCTGCTGCTTCACTTTTGTGCCATCATCAACTTTTAATAGTTGCTTCTGAAGACATCAAAGTTTCACCTCTAACTTAGTTTCTCAAAGAATGCTTTCATTTAAGCACTTCCTCAAATGCTTTCAAATAATAAAGCATTTTCCCATTTTTCCTTCCTACATACTTAAGGAATGTTTAGGTTTTCCTTTACTTTATAACAGGGAATGTCTTTCAGCACTGGTTCACAATGGTCCCACCCCACCGCAGTTGTGTTCCGAGCAGAATGCACCTGGCTTTGACTTCAAATTCTGTGACATTTTTTAAAGACTTGAACTAAATTTGTCACTTTTTCTATACTTCTCCTCCCCCAGTTACCTTATTTGACTGCTTATTTCTGTAGTAGAGTGACACAGCTGCTTTTGCTCTGTTTGCTTTTTTGTGTGTGTTTTCAGCAAATCAGAAACATCAGTTCAATGACTAATAATCTTACTGGTAATTATCCCCAAATAACCTCTTACCTCTACTGAATGCTTACTTCTCACGTTTTGAGTCTCTAATGTTGAGACTGTTGACTTCAACACCTCATCTCTAACACAGATGCTGTTTAGTAATTTCCTAGTGTTTACTCTTGGAGATAAAAAGCGATTCCTTTTTATTTTGCGAGTGAAGGGACTTAAAGATACATTAGTGACAACTTATCTTTCACAGGACACAAATTCCCATATTGAAAAAACAAAGGAAGGCGATTGTGTCAGGAGCACAGAAGCCCCTGGTTTGATTTGAGCAGAGCAAGCCAGTGTTGATGCAGTAAAGAATGAAATGTGCTTTCACAGGAAGTGGAGGTGATTCATCTAGGAGTTCTCATTCTGCAATAGATGGGAAGGCCTTTCATATATGTCAGTGCTTGTTTCATCAGAGCTGAATCATGTGAATACTGGCATGAAAGGGTTCACTTAGCTTTTTCTGTGAAGATAGCTAGCGGTGGGGAGGATTTTGAGAAGGCAAGAAAACAAGCAAGGGATTGTTTAGTCATCATAAGCAGTCCCCTTAAGAAGGAGGAAATCTAATTTCAAGCTTAGCAGTTGTATCCCATGAAGTGTAAGGTTATGGCAGTGAAAGGTACTATAGCTTTTCTCCACAGAGCTTGAAATGACAAGTAATGGGGGGGGAAAAAGAAAAACTGGCAACACTTCACCTACTAGGAAGATGGGAAGGGTGTGTATGGGCACTAGATGCCAGCTGTATGGGTGGAGAACGGGAATGGGATGCATATGTGGGTCTCATGAGTTTCTTTCACAACTCGAGGTCCCTTTGCCCTGTGTGAGTAAGGAATGGGGTGACCGTTAACATTTACATACAGCACTATTCACGTAAGGGGAACCATCCTTTTAAAAACGTGTTTCTGTGAGGCTGATCACAGAAAGGTGGGGTTTTCGTGAAGGGTCTGGAGGTCAAGTCTGATGGGGATAAAATGGAGGTCAGTCTGGAAGAGGCTCAGGGAGGACCTCGTTGCCCTCTACAACCACCTGAGAGGAGTCTGTGGTGCGATGGGGATCGGCCTCTTCTCCTAAGTAGCAGCAGTAAGACTAGAGGGAACGGCCTCAAGTTGCACCAGGGATGTTCATTCAGATTGGATGTTTGGAACAGTTTCCTCGTACGCTCGTCCGTACCGCAGCACTCCAGGAGCGACCGAAGGCGCTGCCTAACAGCCACGCTGCACTGCTGCGTACTCATCGCGCGGAGCCTCCCAGAGCCTGGCAGCCCCGACTCGTCCCGCGCCACCGCCCGGCGCATGGGGCGCTCCGCCCACCGATGTTCGTCACTGCCCGTCTTCTAGCGCGATCCTTCCGCGCACGGGTTCTCCTTCCTCCGCCGGCCCCCTCGCTGCACGTTGTCCCGCGGCGTCGTGTTCCTTGCTCCTTCTCCCCGCCGAGCTCTCCTTGAGGGACTGCCGGACCCGGGGCGGCGGTGGTAGTGGTGGTGGGGGACTACTTTTTCCCCCCGCCCCCCCGGAACGCGCAGGTGGCGGCGGCGCCGTGGCAGTTGGAACGGCAGCGATGGCGGCGGCGCTGAGGCTGCGCTGAGCGGAGGCGCAGGGGGAGGGGAGAGCCGGAGCGCGAGAGGCGTCCGGCGGGGGGCGGCGCGCGCGGATGCGTGAGAGAGAGAGCGAGCAACAGAGGGAGAGAGAGAGCGCGGGGGGGCGCGGGGGAGGGGCGCGCTGACAGGGCTATGCCGGGCCGGGCCCTGCCCGCCTCAGACGCCGCCTGAGCCCTGAGCGCGGCAGCCGCCATGACCGAGTCCTCGGCTCCGTCTGGCTCCGGCGCGTCGCCGCCGCCGCTCATTGAGTCAGGTAACGGCGGCGGGCCGCGGGCCGCTGCTCCCTGCCGCCATCTTCTCGAGGGCGGCGATGGATTACAGCCGCCCCCGGGGCCCCCGCCTCACTCACTCCCGTCTGTCTCCCTCCGTCTCTCCCGCAGAGCTCTACTTCCTTATCGCCCGCTTTCTCAGCACCGGGCCGTGCCGCGGGACGCTGCGGGTGAGTGCGTGGGGCGGGCGGGCGGGAGGGAGCCTGGGGCTGCGCGCCTCGGCCCGCGCTGACCACGCTGTGTGTCCCCGCAGGTGCTGGTGCAGGAGCTGGAGCAGCACCAGGTGCGTGAGCCGCCCCACCGCCCCAACGGAGCGCTCTGCGGTGCCCCCAGCACCCCTCAGCACGCCTGCTGGCGGTACCGTCCCTCCTTTCCCCCTTTAATTTCACTCTTCTTATTTCTCGATTCAGTTGCTCCCTAAAAGGTTGGATTGGGAAGGCAACGAGCATTATAGAAGTTACGAAGAACTGGTGAGACTTTTATCTTTTTAAAAACTTTCCGTTAGGACGGTAACGTCGGAGCCGGGCGCGCCCCATCTAAGGCGGGCCCGGCCCTCCGTCTCCCAGCGTCGCTCCGTTGGGGTTCACTCTTCGGGGTTCCCGCGGCGGTCCGTACCGCGGCCGTGCCGTACGTTAGGATATTGTTTACATAGCAGAGGTGGAGCCCGGCGCGGTGCGGTGGTGCACGCCGCCGCCTGCGTGCGGCTGGCAGCCAATCCGCAGCTGGCTTTCGTTGTCGAGTTCCGCCGGCCAGCTTGTTAGGCGCGTTGTGATTGGGCGCTCGTTATTCTCTGCTCGGTTTCCTTCTTCGTTCCCCTGCAGCGGATTAGGAAACGAAATCGCCGCTCCGAAATCGACGGTTGTGGTTCTTGCGGGTGCGATCCTTCTGGTCTAAACGCCAGAAACACAGCGGTGGGCACTCCACGGCACGTACTCGGTTAAAGCAAACTGCCGCTTATGTGCTGACGCCCCCTAAAATTGGGGCATTGAGACAGCTCCGTTACCTGTCACTCTGCCTGTGCTGTAGTTGCACCCCCTCGTACCTCCTGTGTTGCATGTGAGCGTCTCAGGGTGGCATCTGTGCACAGACAATGACATACTTTTTAAAAATGCTTTCTTAAATTAAGTGCTGCTTCAGTTTGTAAACTGTGTTCCATTGCTTTCAGTTGTCAGTGTGGTTGGCAGAGCAAACGAGGTCTTAAATGAATTATTTAAGTCGCCAGAAGGACAGGTCTTGCTAAACAGGAATGCGCTGTCAAGCTCTGACTTGAATTTAACAGATGTGAAAGTAGCATTGAGTTTAAAAGGTCTTTATTTATTTTAATTCTTCTTACCTGACCCTAGTTCTAGTATGAAGTGATGGTATTTAGAGAAAGGAGGGCTCCTCTAACCTTTCTGTGTTGAGGTACATCACGTTGTCAGTTTAATCCTTCAACATGTACCACCTTCTCTCTCTCTTCTCTATCCAGTTTAAAAGAAGCATCTGTATATACTATCTGGCAGTAGTATTTAAGAGTATTTGGAATCTGTCGTCTGAAGGTCTTCACCTTCTGATCTTGAGGGGCTTTGGGAGCCTCTTTTTGTCTCATCTAGCCTCACTGAGTCTGCAGCGATGAAAACAAATAGCAGTTGTGGTACAGTTATTTGTTTCTGTCCATTGTTGAGTTGGAGTTCAGTTTAAGTGTTCCTTCCACAGTCTGAGTAAAGCTACTTATAAAAAGGTGCCTGGTTTGGTCAGCGTGCTTCTGCCAGTGGCTACATTTAGAATATAAGCTTCCTGATGGTGATGTGTGAGCAGAATGGTTTATAAGACCTGACATAGGTTGCGCTGCATTTTCTGCCCTGAATAATTTATCTGACACTAATCTGTGCCAGTTGAAGAGGCAGAATTTAGAAAGAAAGGGTGAAAAAGTGCCTTCTTGTAATCTTTGTACTGCCAAATAATTTCTCTACGTGTCTTTGGAGCTGATGTGCTGAAATAACATACCTACACAGTCAAAGCTAACTGTTTTACTGATATTTCCAGATGCTGTGCTTCTACCAGGAATACAGCCTATACCCCTGAAACTTTGTACATTACATGGATTCTTAGTATTAGAGCATGTTAGGCTGTTGCTTAAATCATATTGTTCTTGTTACTTGGTTTACATTTGGGCAAGTTTTTGTTTAACTGCTCTTGACTTGGTAGAGTGCAGTATTTTTATTCCTGCTCTTCTGATGATGAGATCAGCAGTGTTGAGACTTCTCTCACTGAACTTCGGTCGCTAGGCTGAGGGAATGGCATCGTAAGCATGAGCTAGTTCTGCCTGAGTTTTGAGCACTGTGGGCAGGAGGCCGCATACCTCTGTTGTTGTGGGCCTGCTTGCTTTTCTTGGGTGTGTTGTCTGGAAATGGCCTCAGTGCTGAAGCAGCAGTACAGCTTTTGGGTCCGACTGGTTCTTTCGTGGCCGGATCAGAGTCAGGTTGGCATGGGTCCATTTGTACCTGCTGATTCACACCTTCCTGGAGTGTAAGTTCACGGTAACAATGGTTTGTTTCATCTAAGTCTGTGTAAACTTTATTAATAGTTTGAGAGTTATTGTGATTAACTTCATTGTTGGATTAGGTTATTTTTTTTTCACCGATCTCCTGGGGAAGAAGAATTAAAAAAAGAAAGCCCCAGACCATATAACAGCACGGTTATTCTTGACTGAGACATCTAAGTGGTTGTGGAGGTCTGTGTATTTTGGAGTATTAGATGTAGACAACATGGGATCTTCCTAAATGGACAAGTGATTGTTCTGATCCCCTTGATTTAAGGAAGTAAGGAAGTCTGGTGTTGTGTAGTGTAGGCATCCTTCAAGGAACCTATTTGTACATTAGATTGCAGTCACCTAACAGGTTATGTGCAACTGAAGTTGTAGTTGCATAAATTCTTAGGCTTGATTATAACAAAGTTTTCCATGAACTTGAATTCTGAAGACCTGCTTTTTATCAATAGAAATAATTGGGTATATTAGGCAGCAGCATCCGCTGTAGAGTGCCGCACAAACAGTTACTGTATATGTGAATATTGTGGACTTTTGTGGGTTAAATGATGATACACAGAAGGTAATTTTGCTACGGTCATTTTTTACTACAGCTCTCCTGTTCTAGGCGAGCGCTTCCTGAATTCACTGGATGAGAGCTTTACAGCACTGTTTTTGTTTCGTAATTTGAATGCACGCACATAAAGCGTTGTCTGAATATTCTTAAGATTATTGACGTTTTTAGGTTCATCTTTTCAGAATGTACTGTATAAATGTTTAAAACTTTAATATTCTGTCAGGTGCAATCCAACAAGCATGTGGCTCCAGACCATTTATTACAAATTTGCAAGCGTATTGGCCCAATACTGGATAAGGAGATTCCACCCAGCATTTCGAGAGTGAATTCCTTACTTGGTGCAGGAAGGCAATCGCTGTTACGTACAGCAAAAGGTATGGTATAGTTTGTTTCTTATTTGAAATGGATATGGTGTGTTTTCCTTAGTATTTGCCTAACACTTTGGGAATATTTTGAAGGCAGTGGGCTTTCACCAAGTGTACTGCGTTTAATGAACCAAACCGCCATCAATCTGGGTATTAATAGCATAGCTGTGTGCTAATTGTTGGGGAGGTGTTAACTGCATCTCGAGAATCACCGTTATTCTGAGTGCTGAGGCTGCTGAATGTTGCCAGTTTTCTGTGTTACTGCAATAAAGTGAACCATCAGGAGACGAGTACTACTTCTTCAATATCCCCAGCATTCTGAATAGTATATTGATTGGCCCTTGTGGTTTTCGATTGTGGTAGCTGTTGTGCTGTATTCAGTGCCAACCTGAGACAGTAACACCATTTATTTTGATAGTTTGCTTGGTTAATGCAAACGGCATCAAAATTAGTACATTGTACATTTGTAGAAAGAGAGTTATTTTCTGTAATTTAAAGTGAATGGTTGGCAGTACTAAAGCACATGGATTATTTGATTTTCACAAAGTAAGTTTTGGCTTTAAACTTCACTCTCTGAATGTTTCGAGAGGTAGGTGTTTGTTCATGCATTTCTACAGTTTTGTTGGGTAGTGAGGCACTGTGGTGTAGGACTACTTTATTGGATGCTCTTGTTTTTTGGTTATCTATCCTAACTGCTTTAAAAGGTGCACTATGAATAACTCAGTGACTATTTTGTACTTCAAATTGGGATTGCTGTTATTTTAGCATGTGTCAAATGACTTTGTGTGAGAAATAGTCACCAAATTGTAAAGTTGGAAGGTGTCTCCTGAGATTTTGTCCAATAATTTGATATTAATAAACATTGTGTTTATTGTTTTTATATTTTTTTTAATCTTCAACGTTTTAATCTGAAAGCGAGTATAAAAATTTGAGGTGAGAATTGTAGTTATGTGTTCTGTGAGCTGCGGGGGCATCACCAGTTGCTATTCAGGGGTAGTACCAAAGCCAAGCTTTGGTTTCTTGATTTTCTTGGTTTCATGTTGTTGTTTTGGTTTGTTGTGTTTTTTTTTTTTTGCTGTTACTGTATAAAATCTGCATTTCTTTTATGCTGTACTGTTCATGACAAGTTTGGGGACTTTTGGTCTTAATTTTTAGTTCTTCCTCTCCTGTGTATGATACCACTGACTGTTATGTTCATTACTGTGCTTTGAAACTGTGGCTGGCTTGGTGTTCTTAACCTGCGTTTATGACAAACTTCCACTTGGTTTTTACAGATTGCAGGAACACTGTTTGGAAGGGCTCTGCGTTTGCTGCTCTTCACAGAGGACGACCTCCTGAATTTCCTGTTAACTATGGCACACCACCAAATCTTGGTATGCTGTTACTGATGCTCACTGCTGTTGGTATGAGCATATGATGCACATCTTATACTGGTCTCACTATGACGCTGGAAGTTATGCCTCAGAACTGGATCTGGAGGCTTATCTGGTGAACTTCACATGACTTCAGTGGAGTTATTCATACATGGGAATAGAGGCCTACCCACAGCACTAGTGAGATAGTAGCCACTAGCTGAGATCTTTTAATTAAACCTACAGATTAGTATTTAAGAATAATTTGCTTTCAGGTAGGAGGGCTCTTCAGAAAAGGGTGTCTGACATAATGAAGTATGTAAGTCTCTTTAGGTATATTCTCAAGTAGTACGTTAGCAGGTGATAAATAGAATGATATTTTAGAAGAAACGTTGTACGTTTTAATATACTAATTCTCTTATTTCTTTGTGTTCTAGTGGAAGTATATCGAGCACAGCAACTAACTGGACATGCAAAGTTCAGTACTTTGTTTCCAGGAAGTATGTATCAGCATGTAAAGATGCACAGACGGATCCTTGGCCATCTTTCTTCTGTGTACTGTGTTGCGTTCGATAGGACTGGACATAGAATATTCACTGTGAGTTGAAATTAATCTGAATCTGAAAATAATAGTAGTTGGATGCTAGGAAAAGAACCTTGAAATTCTGGCTTTGCTAAAGCTTGTGGAGGTGGATGTTAGTACTGTTGGAGTGTAACTGAGAGCTTCATCACAGTGCTGAGTGTAACATCGTTGTATAATTAAAGGTCAGAAGCATGTAAGAAATTGTTGTTACGCGATGTGAATGTCTGGGCAGATATCAGTGCAGGAGCTTTCTTTAGCAATATACTTGTGTGTTCAGCATGTTTCATGTTCATCATGAGATGACAGAGAACAAATAGCTTTTGCAGTATAGTGTAATATTTTAAATTGCAGCAGCAAATAATTGTAATTTCCAGGCTAAATTTAGTCCATACTTTCTGCTTTACCTGGAATAGATGTGCATTGATTGCAGTATAATCTTAAACCATAAAAGAATGTTTTGTTTCTTAATGTTGATCATGCAAACTTATTTCTGTCAAGTTAATTAGCGTGTGTTGTTTTAAATAGATGTATAAATTTACCAAACTCTGAAAGAAATTATTGAAATGAAACTTGAAAACTTATCTGAAATGTCTTCTAAACACTTTGCTAAGCATTGTAAATGTTTCTAGGGTTCAGATGACTGTCTGGTAAAGATATGGTCAACTCATAATGGCCGGTTATTTGCCACACTACGTGGACATTCAGCTGAAATTTCTGATATGGCTGTCAATTATGAAAACACTATGATTGCAGCTGGCAGCTGTGATAAGATGATCAGAGTGTGGTGTCTGAGAACTTGTGCGCCAGTTGCTGTCCTCCATGGGCACACAGGATCCATTACTTCATTGCAGGTATGTTTTGGGTTAATGCTTGCGTTCTGCATCATGAATAGATACTTTGTGTAGTAGTAGAGGTCCTATTAAACAGACAACTTGAGTAAGATACAGCAGGTTGGACAATAGAAGTAAAAATTCAAAAATAAAACTGCAGACTTCTAAAACAGCAAATGCAACTTGACCTGGTACTAACTTTGTTTTTGTTACTAAGTACTGCAAATTCTCTGAGTAAAAATCAATTCTTGCATAAAAGTTAATGAGTGGTAAATGTAAATAAACGGGAATAGAAGTTCCTGAGTACAACAAAAAACTTTTACTGGTACAGGATGTAAAATTTTCAACTCTGGCTTAATATAGTCCCTGGACTTCTTCACTAACTGAATGAAATAAAGTATAATAGCACTGAATTCCCACAAATTTAACCTTTATGATTTCATAAAAACAACACTGATGCCAAAAGACATGTAAAAACAATCTATAAAGTACTTTTCTTGAGAAAACTGTTTCCAGGTAATCACCAGGCATGCCACCTATCATGTTTGAGTTGTTGGAACTGGAGAGAATTTCTGGGTGATATTGTGACCTCCTTTTGTCTGTTACTGGAGATGGGATACGTGGGCTTATGTGGGTGGCTATTCTGATGCAGTCTGTGATTCTTACAGCTTCTGTGATATGGATATCTCTCTTAATCTTATAGCTGCATTATTTCAAATGTTCAAAGTTACATAGTATATTAGAAAACAATCTAAAACAGGTATTTTGTGGAGCAGATGAGCGAGCAAGTTGTTCAGTATGGAGAAGAGGAGGTGGAGGGGAGAGCTCGTTGCTCTCTACAAATGCCTGACCGGAGTTTGTAGTGAGGCGAGTGCTGGTCTCTTGTGAGAAGTGATAGGATGCTGCCTTCAACAATAGCAGTTTCTGTGGCATTTATTTATTTTGTAGCAAGAAACTTAATCATGATATTTATTGTAGTATGCTGGACATGCTGGATCTTTTGCTTAAAAGCTCTTAGTAAGAGGAAGCTTTTTAAGGCTGATTCCAGCACTGAAGGTAGCAGTAATTGATGAACAATTTAATCAGCTTGTCATCTAAAATGTTTTGAGGTTTTCTTGCTGTGTGCTGCAAGAAAAACTGTCTCAGTGAAGCGTCTGTGAGGACTTCCTATAAAGTTGTATGTGATGCTAGTTTGCACATACCCAAACTCTTCTAATGTATGCCCTATTAAATTACAGAATTGAAAAAGTGAATCTATCTAGTGAAAATTCGTTTGGTTTTCTAGTGCTGTCTGTTAGTTCCTTTGTACATTGACCAAATTTTTGATGGGTACTTGTGATTACTTAGGACTTCAAAGCAAAGCAGTGAATTAAATGTTATGTAATACAATAATTGAGACCTGCAGCACAGACTTATTTAGAGTATAGGAGGTGTTACTTTTGAAATGTTATCAGCAACCACTTTGAGTTCTGCTTAAAATGTTATATCATTGCTTTGTTTTTTTTTTATGCTGTGATTTTTTACAAGTTCATAAATAATTTTTAATTATCTGGGTTTATATGTTTCTGACCTTATTTTTTTTTGCCCTTGTAGTTTAGTCCAATGGTGAAAGGCTCCATGCGGTATATGGTGTCTACTGGTGCAGATGGAACTGTTTGCTTTTGGCAGTGGGATACAGATTCCATGAAATTCAGGTATGTAACTGGGGATGCTGATGGACTCCTTTTAATGCATTATTCTGCTTGATGAAAATAAACGGAGTGCTTTGGCAAGCTCGAACTGACTTAACTATCTAGAAACTTTGTATAAATATTTAAAAGCACTAATTATAGTCTTTACAAATGTGTTATTTTGTTACCCTGGGAAATCAATCTAGTTTTCTGTTTTTTCTTCTTAATGTGGTTCTTAATAGCCACTTTGTTTGAAATTTTGGCCACATTAACTGGAAGAGTGTGTTTGTGACTTGCAGAACAGGAAACCAATCACTTTGTGTAGAACTGCAAAACTTGTACCTACTTCTGTAAAATTTTGTGAATTTACATTCCTCAGTAATGATACTTAATAAGCCTTATTTCATGTATCGCTAATGGTTTGTAGCTTGTGAGCACGAGTTCAGCACTTTGTGGATACTGTGTGGGGAGGATGCACACTCCTTGGCTTGTCATGCTTAAGATTGTACCGAAACGTGTAAGCTACTGCTTATGTGGGTTTCAAATACCATTTGAGTGCATGAACTTATAGTAATTTAAAGAAGTAAACCTTATTGCTTATCCTCCTGCATGAGATGTATAGATGTTACTGAATGCATTTCAGTACCTGTTATGTAGGTGTTCAAAGAAACGTACATGTTATGTTTTGAAGCGAAGATAAAAGCTGATTTTTTTTTTTTGTGACAAGTCCTGTTTCAAACAATTTTTCTTTTAAGCAATCGGCCAGTGAAATTCACAGAGAAATCCAGACCAGGAGTACAGATGCTTTGTTCTTCATTCAGTGTAGGTAAGGCACATACAGGTTGAATTTAGCACTGTGATTTCTCCTCTTTCCCTGTGAGCACGTTTATAATACTTGTGCTGTGACAGCTTTAAAAACAAAACAGCCACTGAACAGTTAGCATTGATACGTGTGTGTGTGTGTGTGTTGTTAGGCTGTGACATAATTAAATGTTGTGAATTGCCTTGTTAACAGTAAAAGGCTGTGGAGCTAATATTTCCCATTTGTCAGTGATAGTTTGCTGAAGGAAAAATCAGCTGATGGCTCCTTCAGTCTTTGTCTTTACCAGATTGTTGTAGTACACTGCCATGATTTTGGAGAATTATTCTTGTCTAAGATACAGCAGCAGTGGTTATTGCCAATAGTAGGAGCTCCGGATTCCATGCTGGTTGTATGTGGAGATTGTCATAAAGGTCCCTTCTTACTTAAGAATCCATAAACATATCTGTAAATGTGCTTCAGTCTTGGCTCGTATTCATTCTTTATTCTAATCATGTGGGTAAAATTTTAGGGGAAAGCTTGCTGGTACGAGACAGCATAAACATCAGAAGAAAATTGGAAACAAATAAAATACAGTCAAAGTGTAGCTTGTTAGCTCCTGACCATTTTTAAATTGTTTTTTATTTTTTAAATCAACTTTGGGCAACACTTACCTGGAGCCAAGAAGCAGATTGTTATATTGCTGTCATCGCAGCTAAGCACTGCTCTACTTATGCTGGCGTACCCATACTTGTACCCACTTGTGATATGATTCTCATAGCAGAAATGGTACGCATGCTGCAGTGAAAGAATCATCTAGATGATTCTGATGATGGTTATCCTGATTTCCTGTAAATGAACACCTGTGAGTACAGTCAGTAGTGTTAGGTGTCAAGAGTTACTCCTAGTTACATGTTTTAAAATGTTTGTAACATTGAATATGACTTGCTTGTTTTTACTATGGCTGAGAAGGCATTCTGGGGTAAGAGGGGGATTCCAATCTATGCACATATGTCTGTGTAAATTTGTATTTTTTTTAAACTAAACATCTGAGAATTGTGATCTCTTTTACTTTGTTACACAATAGCCTGCTTACTGCTTGATATATTTTTTTTTAATTATTTTTTTGCAGGTGGTATGTTTTTAGCCACTGGCAGTACTGACCACATTATAAGGATGTATTATTTTGGATCTGAAACACCTGAGAGAATAGCAGAATTGGAGAGTCATGCTGTAAGATTTTTAAATCTACTAATTGGTTGCTTAAAGCAAGTTACTGTTGTTCGTGCAGTGCTTTTATTGAATATGTTTTTAAAACTTGTACAGAATTTCAGCCAGCCATTTTATGTGACTAAACTGTTTTAAAGGATGGCAGGTATCTGTAATTTTAAGGCATGTGTCTTGCTCACTTGCTTCCCTTTACAGTGCAAGTGTGCATAGCCACATGTTATATGATGTATTCAGGAAGTCACTATGTTGAGAAAATTGATTTAATTACCTAGACAGTTGTGATTTCACGTTTTGTGTTAAATCTTTAAATGAGGACTGAGTTTTTAGAGTTTTACAGAACACTCGTGTTCAGTTTTTGAAGCTTAGTCCAGTGAAATCTGCATTCTCTAGAGTCTAAGGGAAACTTGGCTGACATTCACATGGTGAAATTTTAGTGACTTTTTCTTGTTTGTGTTTTCAGCACTTAATACTCCAATCTTTAATGAGCAGTGTTAATGTACTGTTTTATGTAATCAGTACACAGAGTCTTCCTGTGAATGGGACTTGTGTCCTTACATTTGTATAATTTAACGCTTGGATTTTTTTTTCTCCATAATTTGGACACTTTCTTACATCTGTTCTTGTTCACGTGTTTCAATCTTGTTCCACATTGATATTTTTTGTCATATGGTGTGCGAGCTCTTTTTCCACTATATTTAAAAGCATTGAAGAACTTAAGGAAAGGCAGTATATTCTTCCTTAACATTTCATGCTGTACAAGATTTCCTTGAGAGGTACTATAGAGTATCAGGATGCTACTTATATATATATACATAACTGTAACTTAACTATAGGTGTTACTTGGGAGTGGTCACATATGTGGGATACAGAAAACATTCATTTCAGTAAGCAAGTTGAGAAGTATGTAATGAAATAGTGTTGTTTTGTCTGTTTTAAAAGACATCTGTCAAACCTGATCTTGGGAATAACTCTTTTGACGTAGTGAATCTAGCTATGTGGCTTCTGTGGGAGTAGTCAAGCAGCAAGAGCTTAAGCATATTTAAAACTATAAGTTTAGAATTCCACTATTGGACCTCTTTGAAAATTTCACACCAAAGTGTAGTGTTGGTATTTCCAAATGATAAAAATCAGAGCATTAGTAGGGTTCTTAGGTTGCTGGGTTGTATAATCTATGCATGTTTGGGTGGTTCTGCTCATAGGCCACTGTAGTTGGGTAAGGTGATTCTCTACTTCATGTGAGAAGGCAGCTTTTCTGCCAGATATGTTTTTAACACAAGTTTTTAAAGTACTCGGAGCTTTTGTTTTTCAGATGCACTTTGTCAGCCTCTATCACAAAGCACATGACGACAGCAGTCTTTTTTTTCCCCCAAATTTTAGTTTTAATGCTTAGAGTTGTATTTAGTTGAACTCTTAAAGCTCATTAAAGGTCAACTTTTCAAATACTCATCTTTCTTATTCTTTTTTAATATGATTACCATAGTGCTGAATCAAAGTTTAACTATTTCTGTTGTACTGATGAGACTTGATCAACGTGTATTCTGTCAGTGGAGAAGACTCAGCTCTGTAAGATAAATTGAGTGTAGTATCTGCATTTTCTATTACTTTCATTGTAATAAAAATTATAGCTAGCATATTTTTTTTAAGGATTGTGTGAGTGGGAGCAACAGAATTCTCTGGATTGTAATTGGCTTATGATATTAGAAGTATGTATTCAAGTTCATTGGCTGCCAAGTTATTAATGGACAGTTATTTCATCTGTTTATGCTTCAGGTTTAAAGGAAACATTTTTGTTAAGCTTGCATTTTAGATGTAGCATTAGTGGTTAGTGAAGTCTGTCAGGCTTGGGTGTCTCTGTTATAAAAAACACATTTTTTTCATCATTTCACATTTTTATAATCCCAGGTCTGTCAAAACCGCATTTCATTTTGAAAAATATAATTTCTGACAAACTTTTTTTTTTCTCACAGGACAAAGTTGACAGCATTCAGTTTTCCAACAATGGTGACAGGTATGTTGAAAGGTGACTTTGGAGTCAGGGATGTGTGCTTGTTCTTGCATGAAGCTTTCTAGTGAGATCTTACTAGTTCAAACTCAAAGGTCAAATAAGGACTAAGTAAGTGAGAATAGCGAAGTTGCAGCCTGTTCACCACCCTCATAGTAAAGCATTCCTTCCTATGAAAATTAGAATTTCTGTTGAAATGAAAATGTGGTTTTTAGCCTTCAAGGCAGGCTTCAGTATGCAAGCATAAGTTACAGCTGTATTTTTGTTAGGCCCTTTCTCTCTCAGAAGGCCAGGTAACTGAATGAGGACCCTAGTAGTTAGCTTAGTTGTAGTTGTCTGCCTTTTGAGCGTGTCTTTAACTATATACATCTTTGGCTCTATAATTTTGCACTGATACGTCATGCTTGAAGCGTATAAGGATTACCTTTGAAGGCCAAAGGTCCCTTTTGGGACCAAAAGTCCCAAAAGAAAAACAAACCTAAAAAAAGAAACAATCTCACTACTGCTGTTTTTCTTGGTGATACTTTCTCTGGAACATGTTTAGCAATTATTCATATTAGTAATAATTATAAATTCTAATTATAGTCATGATATACCCAGTACACAAGTTTTTCTGTGGGAGCTGAGTCAGCTGTCTTTTCTCAGTGTTGTGATTCATGGACTAGGGAGATTGTTAGGATGTCTGATTGCTTTTTAGTTTCTTGCTTAAAGAATTATTGTTCTTCTATGCTAATAGCTCAGCTGTTTGTGAAGCGTAAGCTGAACTGCTGTCATTTATACCTCAGTATCTCAACGAAAACCCTAGTAGCAGTCTTCTCATTTGTGCACAGTTGTGGGTGGTTTTGCTATGCTGGTCTGTCCTTGCTTCTACATCACTATCTGATACTCTTTGGTTTTAGAACACGTTACTTAAAATAGATACTTAGAGAATTGTAATTGAGAAGGAGTTGAAGATAAAGTTGTTAATTAAACTTGGAAGTTGATACTGTTCTGAGTGTTTTGACAGCTTTGCTCAGCTTCAGTGCAGGAAAACTCTTTTCTTCTTCTGGATAGAAAACTAATAACAGTTAACTGTGGAAAAACTCTTTATACAGAAATTGGCAATAACATTTTCATCAGTATTTCATGGTGATATTTTAATTTGTGGTGTTGTTTCCCTCTGAAAATGCTTCAAAACAAATTCTTCTAACCATCCTTTAAAACTTCTTTAAGGTTCATAAGTGGCAGTAGAGATGGGACAGCACGAATCTGGCGCTTTGAACAAGCTGAATGGAGGAGTATTTTGTTGGATATGTCTGATCGATTACCAGGGTAGGTTGTACTGTTCTCTTTCTTAATCTGTTACATGAAATCAGAATGATCCCAGAGCTCATCAAGCACTGTTAGGATTTAGAAGAAGCCTTAACAATGTTATGATCAGATGGTATGTTTTCTGAAGGGTGATAACGAGTCTTCCAGTGATGTAACAACTTGTTTCATTATTGTCTGTGCTTTCAAAAATGCATAAATACATATGTAGGTAAATACATAAATTCAGATGCATAACTTGTAATTAATTTGGTATAGTATATGTTTAAAGGCCTATTCTTATTAAATTAACAGAAAATCAGTAGGCTTCTATAGCTGGCATGCAGTCAGAAACCTGACATGGTGCCACAGGAGGAACTCCTTATATTAATGAGAATAAGATAGATAAGCTTCTTACAGGAGAGGTGATGAAGGGTAATAGGTGAATTTCATAAAGCTTTTTGTTGACTCTCTTCACTTTTTAGAAGTGTATTAAGAAGTATGTTTGTCACACAAAGTTTAAATTGCATTGTTACAGATGACGATCAGGATATTGCACTGCACTGAATAAAACCTGATAAGTAGATGATTTACAGTAGTACGAAATGCTTAAACACCTTGTGTGAAGACTAATTTGGAGGTGATTAGATAGGGGGAAATAAACAGAAAGCAAGATAAAAACCAACCCAAACTCAGGTATACTATGTAATGGCAAGTTCTCTCTATGAAGCAAAAAAAAAAAAAAAGTGGTTTTGGTAGAAATAATGACTAATGTTTGAAATATGACTGACATCTACCTTCCTGAGGTAACGGGCATAGTTATATTTTTGTATGATTCAGGGAGACTTTATAGAACAGACTACTAGCTGACGCAGAATATAAATAATTCTGTGTTAAAGTATGTTTGAAAGAAAGCCCATTCCTTTAGTTAATGAAGATGCTGAAAGGGAGTTCCTAGTATCTTAGAAATTTAGTCTGGCAAAAGAGAAATGAGGGGAGAAAAAAAAAGAAAACTGTATATCTGAACATCAAACTGTTTGCTTAAGTATTAGTTCTGAGGACTCCATTCTTTGTTTAATATTGATTTTTTTTTCTAACTCTTAAGTTATTCTCCTTCACATATGTACATATATATGTATGCCTGCCTTTGTGAAAATGCAAATTAATCAAACCCAAGAAAGGACAGATTTGTTTTATACTTGATCATTTTAAGAAGGAAATAGTTTATGGACAGAAGCGTCCATAGAAAGTTTTAATAATAAATGTTTCTTCTCTTGTCTAATTGTTAATACTGGAAAATTTACTATTTTTCTCTAGCTTGACATTGAGATGGGCAAATGAAAAATAACTCCTGCCTTTATAACTCTTTTAAAATAGTGACTCGTGTTCAGAAGAGGACAAATATATGAGGCCTAAAGTGACGATGATAGCTTGGAACCAAAATGACAACTATGTTGTTACGGCTGTGAATAATCATCTGCTCAAAGTTTGGAATTCGTCTACAGGGCAATTGCTTCATTATTTGGTGGTATGTAGTTATTTTTCCATGCTTTTTTGAAGCATGTCTTCAGTAAGGCTCTATATTTAGAGTGGCATGTGTGTGCTGAGTTCATCATTAGCTCTGATTGTCTTGAATACTCTACATTAATCATAAGGCAAGTGTAGTGTTTCTTGGATTTTTTTTAATCAAAACTGTTCCCTCCTGCTTTTGAACAAACCTTCCCCCAGTATTATGTAGAGTTTTCCTCTTCAGTCAAACATTTAAACAAAAATTTTGAAATAATAATTTCAGAAAATCTTGTCTGTGTAATAGTTCTTAATAGTGTACATTCATTTGCCAGAAATCTCATATTTCCTGAGTTTTTGTTTGCATTTAGGAAATGATTACATTTCAAATGATGTTTCTGCATCTCAGGAGTATATTGGAGGTGGCTTGTAGAGATTTCATTTGAAAAAAGTCTTTATATATAGTGGAGAATTGTGCAGTGCTTTAAGGTCTACTGTAGATATCCTACTGGTTTGGATTTATATCCTCTTGTTTTCATGTGACTTGCAATTTTGAATTTCAGGGGCATGCGGATGAAGTGTTTGTCTTGGAGACACATCCTTTTGATTCCAGGATAATGCTGTCTGCTGGCCACGATGGCAACATCTTCATATGGGATGTTACAAAGGGCACAAAAACAAAGCATTATTTCAACATGGTAAGAGGTTTTTTTGTTGTTGTGTTTTGTTTTTAAACTCCACTTTCTCTCTACATACAGTTGTGTGTTCAGATATTATTTTAAAAGATCATTGTCAGCATTCACAATCGATACCTGCTGCTATTTCATTTGTTGGTTTTTTTTAAGGCAAAAATTGAGTTCAGTTTGTTGCTAGAACTCTTACTTTGAATTTCCTTGTCACTTTAACTGTAGATGCAATGAAACTCATAGTGAGTTTATAGTTTAATGTGGCAGAAAAGGGGGCAGGTGTTGATTCCCTTATCTGCTTCTGGCTACACACTTCCATTTTCTACCTTGAATCAGATATCTCTTAGTGGACCCTTTTCTAAGCTGAATCAGTTCCCCAGCCTTCTAGAAAAAGTAATACCCACTTTCTTACACTAGTACAATTCTCCAGAGCTTTCAGGTTGAGTTAGGTCAGGGTGCAAGCTTATGAGACAAGGAAGATGAATCTTCACAATGTGACTACAAATGCTCACGAATGTGAGGTACAGGGGGGAGCAAAGCAAGATGTCTTTTTCATCATTATCACGTTCTGATCACTTGGACTTGTTTATTGGTACTTCTCAATCTGTGAGTGCTGCAGATAGTTAACACCAGGGCTTTTCCGCTCCTTGTTCTAAGAGACCTTTTTGCACCTCATTCAAAGTATCTGTTGTTAATTCAGATGAGGTAGGTTCCCGTGGAAAGACTGGAAGGTCTGTCACTTCAGGAATCACATAGACAAGTATTTCTATTCTCAGCTGTACTCAGCTTTGGTGCTTTTGGAGAGCTCCTTTGACATTCACTCTCAGTCAGCTTTGCAGTAAACTCCTTCAAATAGGTTGTTGTCTCTGAGGCTTCAGTATGATACAGTGTTGATATTCTTTATTTATTTTTGTTGTAGTCAGTGGAGAAGGGTTTTTTATACTTCAGGTTTAAAGCTTCATGCTTTTTTTTTTTTGAAAGTGGCTTAATAAATATGTAGTAGCTAGAATTTAACCAGCAGTATACTAACAACTAAAAAGCCTCAAAGTTGTTTTTTTTGTTCTTTTTTTTTTGTTGTTCTTGGTTGTTTTTTTATTTCAGTATATATCCATATTCTTTATGGCATCTCTTAATATTGTATGATTTAGGACTTTGTTTCACTTCCCTTGATGTTTTAATTTAAATAAAGTGACTGGGGACTATTTATTGCTTTAATGGAGTCATTTATAGAGGTGCAGGGCTGCTTGTGACAGAATAATTGATTATTGATGTTTGTTCAGAACGTTTGGTACAATACTCTTTAGTTTCTTTCTTTCAATCTAGATTGAGGGCCAAGGACACGGTGCTGTCTTTGACTGCAAGTTTTCACCAGATGGGCAACATTTTGCGTGTACAGATTCTCATGGGCATCTGTTGATATTTGGTTTTGGCTGTAGCAGGCCTTATGAAAAGGTAAGTTCAGCTTTTTATTAGAACTGTTCAGTTAAGCTTCTAACTGAAATTAGTTATGCCACTTCCTGAAACACAGAAGGTAATAGTTTAACATGTGTAGGGGATGGAAATAGAACGTGTTTCTTGATATCTATGAGTTCCCCTACACATACAACCCTGGCATGGCAGAAACAGCCAGTGTCATAACTTCCCCTCTGGGAAGTAACTAGCAGTACTTCTCCAGAAGTACTGGAGTCAGGCGCTGGAATGGCCTGCCTAGGGAGGTGGTTGAGGCACCATCCCTAGCGCTGTTCAAGAAGCGTTTAGATGAGGTGCTGAGGGATTTGATTTAGTAGTTCAGTGGGTAGGGATGGTGATAGGAGGATGGTTGGACTAGATGATCTTGTAGGTCCTTTCCAACCTTATGAACCTAGAACAGATATCTTCCAGTCACCTCATTTTCACGTCATAATTGTTGAGAATTTATTTCTAAATTCTTAAAATAGGTTAACATTTGCAAGTTGGAGTGTATCACAAAGTTTATTGTGCTACTACCAAATTAAGAAAAAGCACAATGTTTATGTTGGGAATAATTTGCTGTTTTATTTTCATTGTTAATAACTTGTGATTCTTTAGACCTTGGGTTACTCAAATCCAAATTCATTATAGCAGTTTAAAATAAACACAAATATACAGGCAGCACTGCTGACTGTGAAATTTTAGAAGAATCTGTATAGGATTCAATGCTTTGCTTCTTTAGTCTATCAGCCTCTTTCTTTTCTGTTTTGATAAATACATGCCTTTCTGTTTTCTTGAAATAGCTCTCAAAAGTGCAATTCTGGCCTATGTTTTTTCTTCACTTTTTCAATTTTTTAGCAGTTGCAATAGTAATTCCATGTTATTTTGAAGATTTTTTTTTGCTGTACATTCTTAGCTGAAATTAAAACTTGTTCGTCTTGCTCATCATTGCTGGGAGCAGAGATTCTGACTGATCTAATACCTATGTAACTCTTCTACTTCAGACTTAACAGACTGGTTAAGTTGTAGAAAACTTTTTGTGTGGACACTGCGCGATTAAGAAAGGACCTCTCTTTGAGAACTTAAGTTGAACTTGGGACAGTGATTTCCTTGCATGGAAACCAAGGAAACTTTTATTCGTTGTGTGGAAAAAAAATTGGATAGAAAATAAAAAGAATTTTGAATGTTATGGGTGGAACCACACTGATTTCTAAAATTGTTTTTGTTGCTTGCAGAAGTGCTCTCAAAAATGAGAGTAATGCAGCATGTACTAGTTATAGTAATTATGCATAACTCTGCTCATTGGAAACTTGCATTCTTTTTCTTTCACCTTTTAAGGTGGTTTTAGAATATTTCAATCAGTATTGTTTGTTCTTTCGTGTTTTCTATTTCCATGTTTTTTCGTTCAAATTTGACAACATAAAACTTTCGTTTCCTTCTAGATTCCTGATCAGATGTTCTTCCACACTGACTATCGACCACTTATTCGAGACTCTAACAATTATGTCCTAGATGAGCAGACTCAGCAGGCTCCTCATCTCATGCCCCCTCCCTTCTTAGTAGATGTGGATGGAAACCCTCATCCAACAAAATATCAAAGATTGGTGCCAGGAAGAGAGAATTCTGCAGATGAACATTTGATTCCTCAACTTGGATATGTAGCAACAAGTAAGAATGATCTCACTAAAATATATATATCCAGAATTTGTCTGTGCTGTAGTAATTCTGATTTGGGAGAAGGTAGATGTGACATAGGTGGTATAAAACTGTCACTGTTTTCTTGCATGCTTGCAACTGTCATATATACTTATGTTTGTCAAGGATGCTGAGATGTCCCACAGTGAATACTACTTTAAAAAAGCGAAAAAAAAATTTTTTGCTTTCTTAATTTCTGCTGGATCTGACAATATATTATCTGGAGTGTTAGACTCCATGAGCATCTCACTTTGAATAGGTAACTTGAATAATTTCCAGAGTTGTTCTTGTTGTAGTTAGTTGTAGAACATGTCTCTCTGTGATGTGAACAAAGAGATTAAATCATTTGCTATATTGTTAATTACCCTCATTCACATTTGTTCTGTGGCACTTACAAGGTGATGGAGAAGTGGTTGAACAAGTTATAGGCCAGCAGACAGTTGATCAGGATGAACAAGGTTTGGAGCCCAGCATTCTTGATGGTATGATTAGACAATTACAACTACAACAAGATCAAAGAAATGCAGCAGCAGATCAAGAACCTGCTTCAAGTGGTCTGCAGAGTGGAGAAGGAACACCTAGAAGAGGTTAGTACTTAGAGGCTCTCTGAGGATGCAGCCTCATTGCATCTCTGAGGAGTGGAATTGGAGTGGGAAGTGGCAGACTCTTCTCTGGGCTCACTGATGAAAGGATGCGCAGGAAGAACATCGAGCTGGTTTGGGGCAAGGGGCTAGGTTCAGAGTGGACAACAGGAAAAATTTCTTCACTGTGTAGGTAATCAAACACAGAGACAGGCTTCCTAGCAAGATGGTTGATGCCTCATGCCTGTGAGTGTTCAAAAACCATTTGGATGATGGCCTCAATTGCATACTTCTGCTTTTGGTTACTACAGAAGAGTCTAGCAGTTACACTTGGTCTTTAAAGATCCCTTCCAGATGAACTTAATCCATTCTGTTTCCAACAGATTAACTTGGATGTTGTTCTGGGGACTAAACTCCCCTTTATGTAATTCAGTCTGGTTAAGATTTCTTCACTAAAGCACCGTTGTGCCTGTGATTAAATTACAAAAACGAAACCTTTCACTGTGTTTAAAAGCATTAACTGTATATTGTAGAGTGCCTGTTTTTAGCAATACATGACATCAATAGGATCTACACTGATACTTCTTTAAGGTTTTCAGGATGTGCATTTTATCATACCAGGGCCCTTCTTCCTTCTTTGTAGATTTAAACTGGACTTTTACAATGTGTGTTTGTAGTTTCAATTATATATAGCCAGTTCCAGAGAAAGTGCTTTTCAGGACCTCAGAACTGCCTGAAATTGTTGAGAGAAAAATACCTGTTACATCATACTTGCTTTCACTAGGTTAAAGTAGTAGTATAAACGGTCATTTAAAAAGTCCATTTGTCTTGTTAGTATATTTTTCTACAAGACACATCCCTGAAAGCGATCTCTAGACTTCTACACGATGATCATGGAGAATATAGGAAAAGTGTTTTTTTAAGCTATAGTAAGAAAAACAAGATTTTCTTTCTATGTAGTCCAGAATAAATGTTTTTGTTTCGATGTTTTAGTATTTAGAAGGCCAAGTTCAGACATCCAGTCTCCTCCCAATATCGGTCTGCGCCGTAGTGGGCAAGTTGAAGGTGTGCGGCAGATGCATCAGAATGCTCCACGAAGTCAGATGGCTACGGAGAGAGACCTTCAGGCTTGGAGGCGAAGAGTTGTCGTACCAGAAATACCACCAAGCGTACTCAGGTCTGTAGACAGCTGACTTGGCAGCAGATAAAACTATAGAGAAAGCATCATTCTATTCCTTCTACATCAAGTACTGCTGACTAAGCTAACGTAGGTTGCGGTGTGAATTGAAATAATTGAATGGACAGCTGTGCTTAAAGCTTTTAATTGTAAGTCCATTCAACAGCATGAATGGAAAATTAGTTTAATAAAGAATGATTCTCTCATGTTTTATTTCAGTATTTTGAGTCTGCTTAGAAGATAAATGTCTGAGATTCTTGCTTGTTCCAGAAGAAAGGGAAGTGCAGGTTAAGTCTGCACGTGTGAAAGACTTCAGAGAGATCATGATTTTGTGAAACTCTGGGAGGGCAATGTGTTAAGATCAGACACAAACTGAACACTTGATACACGCACAGCAAGATGCATCCTGTAAACTTCAGAACAGCTGAACTTCTTTAATGCGGAAGAAATGAGCTTGCTATCAGTGTGCATCTATGAAAAGGAGAATTAATGTAAATATTTCTTTGTAATGATACAGCTGTATGTGCTGCCATCTGAATACTTGGGTGTGGAATGATTGCAAAGGGAAGAGTGTAAATTAAAAATGGAGTTGAAGCAGTTTCTTCCTCAGAAATGTCAGAATATAATCCTTCGTGATATCTGACTTTTTTACCTTAACAGAAGTCCTCTGACTTCCCAATATGTTGTACTATTGTTCAAATGCCTGCATGTCTGAAATGAATGAAATAGATTTAGATGTGCGGGCTCTAAAAGTAGATCTATTTTTATTAAGACAATGGACCGTTTGATTCTGTATTGTTGAAAGAGGTGCAGTATCAGACTTTGATGATTTCCCTGTAGGAAGCAGGAAGAATACCGAATTGCAAAAGGAGAAGAAGAGAGAAATCTTTACGAGTCAGAGAAGAGAAGGAAGTCATTCCAGTCATTGGAAAAGGTATGCAGCAGCTTCTAGGAACACTGGTATTCTGCATAGGATTGGGAGAAGTCACACTTAAAACAAAGAAAGCAGACATTTCTGAAGGTATGATCGGATCTTCAAAGGTACCTGGTGATTGAGCTTCCACTTACTGCAGGACAAAGTTTGTTTTCCTTCTGTGAACACACAGATTTCATAGTTTTCGTTGTTCTTTTATTTCAGTTTTGCCTCTTTCCATTTAGGGTATTAAATAGAATTTGTAAAGACAGAGTTGGTTTTAGACCATTTTGGTTTTACTGTACTTAAGAGTTTAAAAGACAATAGTGCAGGTCCTTGATAAAGCACTGAGGTACAAATGAAAGTGTTTGAGATCTTATATTTAAGAAGAATTACAGGCTATATTGTGATTCTCTGCTTTTTTACTTCAAAAGATAATGTTTTGTGTATAATAAACCTTTTCCAGAGTTGCTCTTCTTGGAATGTTTTTATCATTTTCAGTTCTTTGGGAGAGATCAATAAGAAGGAAAAATAGATACTGGACTAGTTGTATAAGGTTGGGGCCTAATTCATTGTATTTTGCAGTACAGAACAACTTGATGAGCAGCTTGAGGCAAAATCTGTACTTTATGATTCTAGTAATTGGAAGGAGTCAAGGATTTCTGTTCTTGATTCTTCAAATATATTTAGGTGATGTGAATCGACTTGTCCCTTGCCGTTGCAAGCAGCAGTTTAAGATGGCTATTACATCTTAAATTGGGGACTGGAAATTTAATGGCTTCCACTAGAATTGTTTGTTGTGAAAAGGAATTGTGACGAGATAAGTCTGAAATGCAAAGAGGCCATTTCAATTATTGTATTTGTCAGTGCTTTTAAAACACCCTTTTGAACCCCGTGTTTGCCATGTGTGTATTCCTGTGTAACAATACTTTGTACTTTCTAAATAAATTAGAGTGACTCAGAGTCTTCGATAATACAGTGTAAACGGAGACTGCATAGACGGAAATACCCGAATTACCGAACCCGGAATAACATTGAACAGCTTGATTCTTCTGATGAGGAGAGAGAGAACTGCTTTGGTTTGATAGAGCAGGTAAGTTCTCTTTTAATTTCTGTATTTTGCATTTCAGTTCCTGAAATGTAATTTCATAGTAATGCAACTTTTCCTAAAACAAAACTCTTCTACCAGGGAAGTATTTCTGTAAGCATTAGTACTGTTACCATAAACCGTAACACTTCTCAAGCATTGTTACTTGTTGCCCTAAACTCTTTGCTGAGAATCTTCTAAATCAAATTCACAGACTGAGTCAAAAACCTGATGTATTGCTGAGGTTGACTTAAAGTGAGATTTGGATTCTAGATTTTTTTTAACTATTCCTCTGCAAAAACCTTTGAAATGTGTGCATACACCAAAAGCTGCAGAATTTCAAACTTAAAGCACTTCTATGGCCTAGTAAGGTAACTATTCTGTGGTCTATTTATACTGCCTGGGTCCTGGCTCAGAATTTAAGGGATGAAATGCAGACGTGGGTTAGCAGGAGGGTTTGACTCTTCTGGAGTCAGATGCTGAGTGTGCTGGGGCTGCTTACATTGCAGCTGATTTGACTTGTGCACAAGGAAATAGTTTCAAATGGGGAAAGGAGTGGAAGGGGTTGACAAAGTCAAAACTTGTTGGACTAGTCTCCTGTTTTGTAAATGAAGAATGCTGAATGGGGATGTTCAGGAGCTAAGATAATGCCGTAAGATGATTTTCTCTGGAAAAGGACTCTTCTCTTGCTTAAATAGTAGTAGTTAAGGCTTTAATGAAAAGATTTTCTTATTTTGGTAGTAGAATAGAAAGGGAGCTGACAGAAGACTTGTGTCACCTGACAAATTTCAAGCACTCAGGCAGCAAATAAGTGAGCTATACGCAAGTGTCCAGTAAATGCCACACAAATATTTTTGAAGTGAAGTTTGACGTCCAGTTTTCAGTGTGTTTTGTTTCCCAATTTGTAACGTTATTAGGGAAATTAGTAATGGCAGAGTAATTACAGAAATCAATTTGTGAAATCTCTTATTTTGAAAGTTTAAAAAAAAAAGAAAAAATATTAAAATGAGGTTTGCTGTTAAATGCAGGAAAATAGGTTGTGACTGGTTTTGTTTGTTTAATTCAAATATTTGTAGGATGAAAGAGATCTATGCTGTGTGAAAAGTATTGGTCTTAAGTGGGAAATTCAGTCTGACAGACTGACAATATCAGACTAATTCAGACAGTATTAAAATCGAAATTGCAAGTCAAACTTTTTCTTTTCTGGTTGTTGTTTGGCAGTATAAAACTTGGTACATAAGCAATGCATTATACTTAGTCACTGCAGTTATGGAAAACAATTCTTGAACGTGAAGCTAATGTAGATGTTGAACAACAGTACTTGTGCTGTAATATATTTCAATATACCTGGACTTCTTAATTCTGCGTTTAAATGTATACCTGATTAGTGCTGTGTGATACTGTGCTAATACTAAAATCAGAAAAGTTACCTGATTCTAACTTGCAAACCATAATACTAAAAGAAAAATATTACAGAAATGTCACTCCTGTGACAGAATATAGCTATGCTGTCTGTGGATGTGAGCCCTGGTAGCTTTCCTTGACTTGTTCCTTTTTCAATCATTAAGTTCTTCTATTGTGTTCTAGGTAGGTAGATTTTAAGTTCTACGTGCTGTAATTACAGCATCGTCAGTCAGTGCCGTGAAAATAGGCAGCCAGCTCATTTTCATAAACAGTATGAACTTAGATTAGTAAAAAACACAAAAAACCAGCATTGTTGTGGTAGGAGGATGTCTTGCTTTGTGAAGACTGGCTGCAGCAGGTAGAGCCAGGCTTGGCTAGTAAAATGTGAGTGAAGGCCTAGGAGTTAATGATTAATAGTGCAGTCCTGAGGTTAATCTGCTTAGTTAATATAAAGGAAGTGGTAGGAAAGAATACTTTAAATACCATTTTAACAGCTGTTTTTACTAGCTTTCTTCTTAACCATGCAGGTTAAGTAGTGAGTGTAGAATGTGTTTTTATGTTTAGAACCATTAAAAATATTGTGAGAAAGCGCTGGTTTGACTCATGTATTTTTCAATCCAGGAAGCTGACGATAGCGAGGGCTCTGGCTCATCTGAAGAGGAAGAGGAGTGGAGAAGTGACAAGAAAAGCAACACTTACAGCTCTAGGTAAAAGCAGACAAATCCAGCTTTTACTTCCATGAGTTTCAGTTCAGTTTTGGCAAGTTTTATGGAAATTCTACTGTGATTCATATGTAATAATGGTTTGTTGGTGGCTGTGTGGCATTGACACATTGCATCGCTATCTAGCGTCACCAAACAGTTTTCTCTTTTACAGTCATTTCTAAACCTTCTGCTTGTTGGATTTTTTTGGTAGCTGGCAGTGGAAAAAAAAAAATCCAGATTTTATTTATTTTTTTGGATAACTTAGCAACTGTTAGTCACTCTTAAGATTATAGTTGGTTGAAAATGACAATCATAATTTTGATGAGTAACTTTATTTAGAACAGAAGTTATAGATGTGTTTTTAATCTTAACATGGCTTTCTAAATATTCTTTCTAGAACTCTCTAATAGCAGAACTGTAAAGTATGAATGCCTGAAAGCAAGTTGAGCCTGTGAGATTTGTATAATTATTTTTAGAGAATTCAGCTGACACTTAACTGTTTTGCTACAGATGACTTTTATTCAAAAAAGTTGTGAACTTTAGAATTCAACAGACAGATTTTCTTTGGAAATCAAATTTAAATTGCTGCTTTTCCAGAAAATTAAATATCAAGTAATTATTGGGGGGAAAAAAAAACTGAAATAGTTTTAGTTCTTCTGATGCTTCTTTCTGTGATTATCTGGATCAGGAGATGTTTGTTTAAGAAAATATAGTATTCTTAAAATACTGGCAACTCAGTTCTGTGTTTGTATTCTCCCTGACGCACCCATCGTGGTCAGTGATTCTTCAAGTAGGTACTCTGACTGGATTGCTGATGCAGGGATCAACCTGCAGCCTCCTGTGCGGACTTCTCGACGGAAAGCCATCAGATACTGCAGTACCTCAGAAGATGAAGTGTCAGCGGAGAAATCATCTCCTCCAAAGCGAAGAAGGAGGAAAAGGAGAAAAAAGCCCAGACCAAAAAAGCAGGAGGGGGTATGCAATTGATTTATTCTATTCGCTTTTTACTGGGTTCCTCCTTTAGATTTAAAACGTCATTGTGGAAAATTGTCTTAAAAAAACAGTGGCCATTGCAGTTGGACACTAATATTGTTTACAGTCTGCATTTGAGAATTTGAGAACTCATATCCAAGACATCTACCAAGTTATCTACACTTCAAGTGAAACCTTTTTTTTGTTTAAAATAAGAAGTGTTCAGAAAAATGTTCATAGAAGAAGACATGATTAAATAACTGTACAAAACAGTAGACAAAAACCTTGTAATGTAATCTGTTTTTTATTAGTATATTGTTTGAGAAATCTGGGAGACATAGTTAACTGTATTTATGAAGTCTTCTACTCAGGTTGAATTTTTTCATTTTTTTTAAATATAATTGTTCTTTTTCAAGTTACTTAACTTTTTTTAAATTAAGTAAATATCTTTTATGAATTAATGTATTTTTTTTGTCATTTCCTCTCCGTACTCTCACTTGATTCTAAAATTTTTGTAAATTATTTGAAACTTTTAATATGTATATTTATTGAACATGTGATTGATTTATTTAATTATGCAGCCACTTCTGATATTAGAATTTTGTTTTATCTCTATTTTAAGAAATCCTCGATGAGCAGGGTTAGCTTAATCTTTCTTTAGAACTGTATTAATTAAGGATGTTTGTTGACAAGTACATAATTTGAAATTATACATAACTGTAAACAGTTTAGGGGAAGAAAGCCTTCAATAAGTCTCTGATCACTCTCATAACTTTCCATCTTCATAAGATTCTTATTGAGCACTGAGGATGTCATCTGAATTATAAGGCTTTGATTCTCTTGAGAGTTGCAGAGTAGTTATCTTGTTCACTCAGGTCTTCAAGTAAGAACAAAATGCTTAGCATGAGTACTGCAAATACAGTGTGAGGAAAGCCTTGGAGGCATTCAGCTGGCAGGTTTTGGAAATCAGTCTTACAACACCTTAAGTTATGAATGCCAAATTGTTGATTAGATGTCACGTCAGCAGTGTGTCAGTTATGTCTGCTTTTGCTGTCCATTAAATTTAAAGGCTGATACTCCAACACAACAAGTAAATTCGGAACTGTCGTATGATTGGCATCCTCCAGTTTGGATTACAGACACAGCTCTTCGAAGATCTCCGTTTGTTCCTCAGATGGGCGATGAGGTGAGCAGATTTGTTACATCTCCTTCAAGTTCTTAGCTGCTTACGTATTGTTATAACATTTACCTTTGGGTGTTATTTTACTTTTACTTTTTTTAAGGTAATATATTTTCGACAAGGACATGAAGCTTACATTGAAGCAGTTAGAAGAAACAACATTTACAAACTGAATCCACACAAGGAGCCTTGGAGAAAAGTAGTGCTTAGGGTAGGTCTGCACTGAAGATGCTCTGGGTTTCAGCACTACTAATCTGTGAATGATAAAGATTGTGCTGCACTAGTTATAAAATAGTAATTTCTGAGGTTATGTCATTTTCCTTCTTGCTTTTGTATGAAAACTAGAGGAGAGAACAGTCTTCACTTAACAGAACAGATTCATAGTTACCTCTGAATACAAGTAGCTGTCTTCATATTGCCAAGTCTAACAGGCTGTCTTCCACTGAAATCTCAAATGTGTTTCTAATATTCTTGCTATATTGTATGTGGATATAATATAATATTCAGCTAATAATATAATGTTCAGTTAACTATTATTAAACTAATAGTTCTGTGCATAGTCCAGTCAGTAATACTTTCTGAAACTGTTCGTTCTTACCTGTAGGATCAGGAGTTGGTAAAAATTGTTGGAATTAGATACGAGGTTGGTCCTCCCACATTGTGTTGCCTCAAGCTTGCCTTTATAGATCATGCCACCGGAAAACATACTGACAAATCATTTTCCATCAAGTATGTGCATCTATATTTTCTTGAAAAGTACTGAAAAATTTATTTCTTTAAGCTTCTTCCTGAAGTCCTAATGTACACAGCTGAAAGGGTTTTTTCTTAATTTAGATACCATGATATGCCAGATGTTATTGACTTCCTTATATTACGTCAGTTCTATGATGAAGCACGGCAAAGGAACTGGCAAGCTTGTAAGTGTATTTTCTACATGTTCAATAAGATGACTTTGAAATAAGAAATGTATCATTACAGGATGTTCTAGATGCTGTTTGCTTGTAATTTCAAAGGGTTGTCTGTTAGATAAGGTTAGATGTTTCTGCCTGTTTGAAATTTGAAACCACTAATATCAGTATTTTTGGAAGGATCTACCATAGCTCAGAGATACAGTCTTCAAAACATAAAATCAGCTTCTGGTGTTGTCTTCTCTTTGCTACTTAACCATACAGCACAGATTTTTAGCACCTTTTTTATAATCTGTTGTCTCATCTTTTACTGAGTATCAGTATTTTTAGAGCTTTAAACTGAAATCCATTGATCAAAAATGTTTTAATGACGTACAGAAAAAGCATAGTTAAATAACTCTTGTTAGTAAAATACACGAGCAGAATTTTTTTTCCTCTAGCTGACAGGTTCCGATCCATTATTGATGATGCATGGTGGTTTGGAACAGTGTTGGGTCAAGAACCATATCAGCCTCAGTATCCAGATAGTCACTTTCAGTGTTACAGTGTTAAGTAAGTATAAAAGGATTTTGCACTTCTAATATTAGTAGTGTGAACTGCCTTTTACTTAGCTAGCCTCTTGGTATAAGAAAATAAGTTGTTCAAATGATTTTACTGGCTGTTATCACTTCTCAATGGTACCTAATCCAGCACAACATGAATGTTTAATAATTTCAGGTAACTTTTCAACGAAGGATAACATGTTAAGTTCTTGATTTCTTTGATTGTGTCATCTTCTGTAACAACTACTGCTTTATTTCTTCCATGAAGCAAGCAGCACAATTTCCAATGTATATAAATTACTAGTCTTCATTCATAATTGGTTTTGGATGGGACATGCTGAATTCTTTTTGTTGCTGAGATTGTAGTTCTTAGACTTCAATTTCTCACACTTCTGTCTTTCACGTTTTAATCCACAGAAGCAAGTATAACTGTGGTGTGATTGTATGCTATCACCTGGTCTTGTGTAAATTATGTTTCTAAGTGTAGCTCTATCCTCATGCTTGCTGCGTGAATGTGATGGCAGCACTTTAGTCATTCTACTGCATAGTAGAATTTGGCTATGTTTGCTACTATGTAGGTTCTGTTTACAGTTTGGCCTGCATTTCATCTTTGGGTTATATTTAGCAAGATAGCTGGCAGATAACGTTAACCCTATGCTACCTCAGGCAGACAAATCCCTTTGGCTGGCATGCTTGTCAGGAGGTAATGCTGCACAGGTGAAGGCATGTATTGTTAAGTTCATTGTTCAAAACGTGACAAGGTTGAGCAAATCCAATGGTAATACAACTGGGGAAAAAAAAAACTGCTTAAGCAGTAAAAGCCAGGAACTTCAGAGACAAACTGGTAACATAATAGTTGGACTAAGGCATGCACTCACTTCCTGTGAACTACAAAGCTGCTAGTTGTCCTCAGTTTTGTGTCCATTCTGAACTCACTTCCATCACATATGGCAGTGAATACTTCTCATGCAGATAGTGTTTCTCCAAACAAGACACTTCCTGTGGAAATAGTAATGTTTCCATTCTGCTGGAGGAATTTCTGCTTCGTTTTGTCTTGAGTCAAATTCTTGGACAGGTAGGAAGCTTAGGAGATGTTGGCCTTCTAAAGAAAAGGGTCTTTTTATCACTGTTGCAGTTCAGAGTGCCTACTACCCATGTTTTCCATCTTTTAGAGACAGTATCTTGTGTTAAGTGGAAAATGTTGGAAAAGTTTTGGTTCTGTATTAAATCTGTGAGCTCCATAACCTGTACCTTACTGGAATCAGTCTGTCAATACTAGGAAGGAGCAGATAGTCTTGCTGATGGTCACCCTGAACTTGTGCAAAGATTAAGCTGTTTAACACTGTTGAGCTGTTAATGAAATGGTTTTTGGTAGTCCCTGGAAATGAGGTCATGCTAGCAATGCAAGAGATGTCAGCAAATGATTCAAAGCTTCCTATTCTGAACTTGATTTTTATCCTATGTCTGTGCCAGATGCATTCCTACTCTTGACAGCCAAATGTTTTCTTTTTCTCATCCCTGGTTCTGGGCTTTGCTGCGTTTGTGGGAAGTTGCTGCAATGATTAGCTTACTTTGATCTTGCTGGGGAGTTTTATTACGAAGCTCTGCCATGTTCAGCATGGGGACCAGGGATTTGAGCAACTCTAATTTTAAAGTTCTGATGGAGTTGCAACCTGTGCTGCAGTTTTATGGTTTGGAGGGAACCTGGTGATTTGCAGGCTGATGTACTTGACTGCAGCTTCTGGTATATGTGTGTAATATGAATGATACTACTGAGCCTAAGGTTAAACTCGGAAGTAGGAGAGAACTAGTCTTGCATCTGTACAAGGAAGCTCTGCCTTTCTAGCCCTTTTTAAAATTGTGTTTTTTTCAGTAATAAATGAAGGGGCAGTATTTTGTGCTTTTTTTTTTCTTGAAAATCTCTTGAAAGGATTTCTCTTCAAGAGATGTTAACTAAGATGACACAGTATCAGAGCAAATACTGTGTGTTGAAAATCAGCTGAAGTACAGGGAGCAAAAGAATGACTGAGGTAGTCACTGACAGAACCAGACACTATTAGCAGACTCATGAAAGTATTAAATGAAAACAGATACTGAAGGAAATAATCTGGGATTTATTCACTAAATACCCAGTGATTGTGAACAATGGAAGTAAGAGTGGAGTGTTTTTGTACCAGGATCATATGGCCTCCTACAAATAGTTTCAAATACACAAATTGCTGGTATAGCTGGACCAGTAGGATATTAGGTTGATTCAGAAGTACACATCTTACATTTGAAATACTAAAATTTGCTGTTAGGCACGTAGGAATGTTCCTAACCATTAATGAAATATCAAAGTGAATATGCTGGTACTCTGTTAATGTCAGCTCTATTTGCTTTTGCTTCCTGTTACTTTAGTTTCTGAATTTTATTATTTTGTGTCTTAATGTGGTAGGCCTTCATTCATGAGAAGTTAATATGCCATATAACTCAATTCTTACTTTTTCCTTTCTCTGAGACACTCTTCAGACTTGTACAAATACTGTTGTGGTTGGGGAAAAGAGTCTGCTCCTCCTCATGTTTTTTTTTCTGGTACCTTCCCCTTGATTGTTTTATCTCGTTTTTCCAAGTGTATGCCTTATTTTTCTTAATCAGCTTCTTGATTTGATCATTATAGTATTGATTTTTAGATTGAGTTAAGTTTCATGTAGCCAAGAGTGGGAGATCAATTTCAATTTGAAATTTATTATAAATCATGTTTCCTTTTCTGCAGTGTGACACTTGCTAACCAATACTTCTGTTTATATACGTGAATACAGTACATATTACTAAGGCATAGCAATAATGATGGTGAATTTCTTGAAATATGCTTGGAGGAAATACTTTCAACTTAAGGTTAATGTTAACTTGTGTGTTTCTGTTTTCTTTTTAACTTGGTGAATCAGATGGGACAATGGTGAGGTTGAGAAGCTTAGTCCATGGGACATGGAACCTATATCTGATAATGGTAGGTAGAAACTCCCCTAACTGAACACTTAATATGCTTCTCCCTATTTATGGATCCTTTGTTACACACAGGTTGTGTCCCTGAGATGATTCTTAATTTCTTGCATGGTAATCTCACTTCAGTGTTAGTGAAAATGTCTTAGATATATCTCAGTTTTACTTCCCCCTGAAACTTTCCATCTTCCAAAGTAGTTTTGAAGGAAATATTTGAACTTTGGATTGCTGGCATATACAATAAAACCTTGTACTGCTGGAAGTCATGTCTTGAAAATGTAGCAACTTTCAAAAAAACAACACCACCTAGTTTGCATTATGATATGGTATAAGAATAGGAATGAATATAAATAAAATTTCCAGTCAGTAAATCTTTGCCTATACTTCAAAAACAGCTTCTTGTATAGGTTTACTGGTGAAACCCAAATTAATTGTAAATCAAATAATTGGATTCCTGGCTTGTCTTCCTCAATTCAGTTTTCCAATGCTTGTTGATATCAACTGGGGGAAGGAAGAAAAGTATGTGGAATACTGACAGAGTAGTCAGTAAATAACTTGTTTAAAGGATAATTTTCCAAATCACCTTTCCTAGGAGATAGCTTATTTCCTAAATGGCAGAGAAGTTTATGCTGCATGTATATAGTGTACTGTCAGCAAGTTCTTACTCTCCTCAGTATCTTCCACATCTGTCATTACTAACAGTGATAGTAACTCCTATGGACTGAGCAGCTGAATTTGTCCTGCTCAATAAGAAGATGGACTGAAGATCTTACGCACTGTATGTGATCAGGAACCTTTGTGATCTTGTGTCCAAATTAAATGAGGACATTAGCTTTTCAAAAATAAAATGGAGAAACTGAGACTGAAGCTTGTCTAAAAGCAGTCTGTGGAGTTAAGGGGAAAGATTCCCAGAGGTGTAATAAGTTCTGTTTACTCAGTTGCTCTGTGTTAGCTGCGCTGCATTAATCTCTGCAAGTGTGACTTTCCACAGAGCCATCTGTCACAGCTTTATTTACTATTTTTTATTGTTTTGAAATTAATTTGATCTGCCATGTTCAAAAGAAATATTTAGAAAATATATCATTAAGGTTACAGTTAGTATACCAGGGAGGACATCACAAAATATATTGCCTGCCTTGCACGTGTTTAATGGTTGAAGTAATAAATAAATTTAACTAAGTTACGATCCTATGGAGTCTGGAGCACATATCTGAAACAAAATTGTGCAAGTAATTCTTCTGAGTTATGTCTTCTTTTCAGACTAGTGCTTAAATCAAAAGTCTAGAAATTCAGAATTGCAGAAGAGGAAAATAAGGATATCTTTTTGTTGATGTTGTGTTGCATATTTTCCCCCATGCTTGTACTATCAAACTCAAGGCAGGGTATTTTTCCTCAGTTATGCTTAGCAAATACTCATATTGTTTCGAATATTTAACAAATTCCTCTTGTTCTGTGTTCTCACTGCTCACACTTTCCTTTTTGTTACTGCTATTCAGTTGATCAGCCTGAAGAATTAGGAGCTAGTGTTTCTGTGACTTTTGAAGAAATGGAGAAGCTACTGTACAAACCCCAAGAAGGGGAGTGGGGGATGCGATCCCGTGATGAAGCTTGTGAGCGGATTATCAGCGGTATCGACCAACTTCTGACTCTTGGTGAGAATGGCCTCTTAAGTTTTAGGAAGTTAACTGCTAAATTTACTGACTCCTCTCTTGAGTGCACATGATGATCTTTAAAAATGAACTTTAATAAAGCAGTAGAGATGTTTACTCATTTTTATGCACGGTTCTCTGACTGCATTTGTACTAACTTGCTTATATTTTGGTACACCATTGTTTTTATCGAGAGTGGTTTTACAAACCAGTTAAAATGCCTGGCTCGGTTTTCATATGCTTACGTGTCTGTAAATTGTTCCATTAATTTTGCTGTTTCTTAACAGACATTTCAGCAGCCTTTGCTGGTCCAGTTGACCTGTGTACATATCCCAAGTACTGTACCGTGATTGCTTACCCAACAGATCTGAACACTATTCGAACGAGACTGGCTAATAGATTTTACAGGTTAGTACTAGTGGCAGAAACAAGACAGAACATGGCCTGATGTTCATACACTGTGAGAAGATATAAACTTTTTTTGGTCTTTATTCTAATAAACATTTTGAAAACCAATAGCCTAGTACCCAAATTCAGCATTGCTACTGTTTTGTAGCAATGTTAACGTTTTATTTATTTATTTTTCTTAGTTCTTGGTTGTGGGTACCCCATTCCTGGAGGCATTCAAGGCAAGGCCGGATGTGGCTCTGAGCAGCCTGGTCTAGTGGTCGGCAACCCTGCTCATGGCAGAGGGGTTGAGACTAGATGATCTTCAAGGTCCTTTTCAACCCAGGCCATTCTGTGATTCTGTAGTGATTCTTAAGGAAACTGATTTCAACTTATATTGATAACCATTCCCAACGTTAACACTGACATACTTAAGGGTTGTTAAGTTCTAATGAGTGGTGTATCCATACCTCTAACAAAAATGTAAGGATGTTGATCATCTGGACTTGTGTTTATCATGTCTGTAAATAAAATGAAGATAAGTCAATGCTATTTTTCTTCCTCGACGAGACTGAAATGATGACTTGGTAAACGGTTTGAAATTCTGTAGATAAGGAACTGAAAACCTGGAGTATGGCTTTCATATTTATAGTGCCTTATAAATTTAATGATATAAAAGCTGTATAATTGTGCTAGCTCACTTCTTTGATGTTAGTTTGTAGCAGTTTCTACAAATCTTTACTTTGCAGAGGGAGTAGAGGGTATTTTGCAGATACCATGGCTGAGGTGTATTTGAAAACATATTTAGACCAGACTTCTTGTCATGCTTTTTATTGCTTGTCTTGTTTTTATTATTTTGTTCTTGATGATTAATACAGTACACAATTTGTACCATTTGATGGGACTTTTCCACAAAGGTGGTAAAGGTAGCCATTTTAAAAATGCATAGATTTTTAAGGAATCCTTTGAGTTTGTGATCTTTGGTTTTGCTATTTCAATGGGATTTCATAATTCAGTAGTATTAAATGCCGATGCTTACTAGGCTAGTTGAATTGACAGAACTTTAAAATGGCAACCAAAGCTTTACAGAACTTTGCCAGCTTCTGCAGATTACTTGTCAGTAATGAATTGGAAAATGAATTAACAGAGATGTGCACTGTTATTTTGCTTCCTTGAATTACGTATGCTTCTGTGTGCATGTACATGTGTATGTGAACACGCTTCAGTGAGTGAAAGCTTTGAGATTGGTGTAATTACATTAAAGTAAATGACATTTACCCACATTAGAAAGGAGCAGATAATTAATGAGAGACAGTTCTTAGTATTCAGCTTAGTATTAAAGGTGCAATGTTTTTAAATTTTCAGGAGAATCTCTGCATTGGTTTGGGAAGTAAGATACATCGAAAGCAATGCCAGGACCTTCAATGAACCTGGGAGTGCTATTGCTAGAGCTGCCAAAAAGATCACTACACAGCTCTTAAAGTTTATCAAGTGAGTGGCCTTTTAATCTACATAGTGCTTGTATACTCGTGCTCTAAAACTGTGAGCGAGCATAAACACCTTTAGGAAGATCCCTTTATTAAGAATCTTGTTTATCTGGGAAAATACTGAAATGTATCTTGACACAGAGAAATTTTGACTTTTTCCTTTGATAGTATTCACTGGTATATATAGTATGAAAGTGTCACTTGACTTGAGAGTAGATCAGGCTGTAATGTAGGCCCATGTAGAAATTCTTGTTGCACTGTGCCTCACTTGAGTTCATTTGGGAGGTTTCTTTTGAAGTAAGTTGGTGTAGGCAGTCTGACTTCAGTAGATCAAATTCCTCATGCTGATTTCACCTTCCTCTGCTTACTAGTTCTAAAATGCATAGTATAGCAGTTTTCCTTATTTAATATTATTTTAGTGATATAATCACCTTGTGACATCTGTATCTCAGATAATTCATTTGCTTCCAGTTTTGTAGCTTTTGGTTGTGCCTGGATTTGTTTGTCTGTCTAGAAAGTGATAGCTGTGTTTTTGGTATTCTAGTAACAAGAGATTTAATTACATTACAGTGATCAGGACTGTACAAACATTTTTGACTTATGTAGCACAACTGATGATGAACAAGACTGTCTTGATGCTGATGATCTGGTAAGCTTTTTTATATGAATAATTGCAATAATGCATTTGAAGTGGTAAGAAAATACTACTTCAAGTGTTCATGGCAAAATTGCTTGATTATTTTTAAATGGAGATTCTTGCATGTATATTTACATAGCTGATAGAAAGACTGAACATACCAGGTAAGTGAGGGATGATGTGGGGGGATATGCTTTAATTGAAAACATTTTGAATTTTCTGTACTTGTTCAGGAGTATAACCAAAAATTTTATGCTGTGACTGCTGCCATCAAATAGAACAATTCTGTGTTTTGTGACATTTCATTTTTAAATCAAGAGTGTATGAGTAACTGTCTTTCATTGTATTTTTAATTATCTGCATCCTTGGTTATTTCTAAGGCTAAAACTCATCTAGACAGTAGTAGATACTGAAAGTTGTCAAGTTGTTATGATTGTTACAGTGATGCAGTCTGATATCTTTTTAGCATTTTGATTTCTAATTCAGCAAGGCTTCAAGAAAGAGTGACAGCTCTCCATTGGAGGTTAATACTGTAGGAAAGAAATTACACTGAGCTGTCTCACTACTTCAGCATCATCTTAGTACTTTCACATTATAAAGCTTTTTTTTTATTTTGAAGTTATTTATGGGAAAAAAATTGATAACTTTATTTTGTGCAGGATGATGAAAAATGTCGTCCAAGAACATCATACAGAAGAAGAAAAGTGAGTGGACTGATCTTTCCCATATATACTCAATTCAGATTTGCCAGGAAAAAAATCGTTTAGCAGACTGTATTGAAATACTGTGGGACTGATGCTTTGTTTTGTAATAATTAGTTATTTTGTTTTTTTTTCCCTGACAATATAAAGAAGCTAAATGCTTTGCATAAATAGTTCATTGATGTTTTAATATATCTGTATATGTTCCATATAATAGTCAAGGAGAATCTTTCTCATAAATTTGTTATCAATGCTGTTCAGTGTGACAGCTTTCAGTTATCTGGCTGATACTGAAACGCAAGTGTTAATCAGCTGAGATGCTCAGAAAAAAGAAATACATTTTAACAATGGGTATATTCAGATTTCTAAATTTGGAAGATATTGGGAGATATTTTTCTGTGCTTTTTGTTACTAAAAAAAAAAATCCCACAAAAAATATCTTGAGACAGCAACTTGGAAGGCAAAAAAACCCAAATCCTGGCATCATATTTTTGCACTCACAGTAGCTTGGAAATGTATTTATCTGATATGGTGTGCCCTTGTGGCCAGGAAGGCCAGTAGTGTCTTGGGCCACATTTGAGAAGAAGTGTGGCCAGCAAATTGAGGGAGGTGATCCTCAATACTCTGCCCTGGTAGGGGCTGAATGTAGAGCGCTGTATCCAGTTCTGGGCTCCAGTTCAGACAGGGATCTCGTAGACAAGAGTCCATCAGAGGGGTACAAAGATAAGTAGGAGCCTTTCCTCGTAAGGTGGATGCTCCAGACTGAGCCTGGGACTCTTAAGTCTGCAGAAGATTGAGATGGGATCTTAACAGTGCTTACAGATATTTTATAATATGAGAGTTAAGTCCGTGGGAGCAAACTCTTCTCAGTGGTGTTCAGCAATAGAACAAAGGGCAATGGGCAGAAACAGGAGTACAAGAGATTCCTTCCAACCCCTATGATTCTGTGATTGATACTTTGATTCTGAAATAATTCCAGTTAAATGAAGTTTTTCAGGCAGTATTTCAATAATATTTTTTCTGGTTTTTTTCAAGGGACGGGGGAAAAGAGGAAAAAGCATGAAAAATGGCTATGATGAAAACTGCTGGAAAAAACAGTGTATGGAACTAGTGAACTTAATTTTCCAGTGTGAAGATTCTGAACCTTTTAGGCAGCCAGTCGATTTGGACCAATATCCTGTGAGTTGTTTCATGAGCCTTGTAAGATAGAAATATTACTTGTTTCTTTCTCTTAGCATTTGGTATAAGACCCTCACGCTTCTCTTGGAGTTATTAGTTCTCTTTTGCTTTCAGTTCTCAACCATTGATGCTTATCTGCATCAAGGTTAAAATTTACCAGAACATCAGCAGAGGAGACAAAACAGCTGTAGAGCAGTGGAACTTTGTCTACAAACATCCTGATACCTTGAATATGTTAACTGTTTTCCATTTAATGTTCATTTAAAGGATGAAACTTAAATAGACAAACAGTTCACAGTCAGTGTAAACTACTTATTTGTAGTTGCATCAGTGTCTTGTGTACCCATTGTCACTGCTGTCCGTATTGCCTTTGCTGCCATCTGCATGTTTTTGGGAATCTGTTCTCTCTTTGAAGCTTCCCATCTAGACAGAATATAGGTCTTGGTTCACGTGTATGTCTGAACTATGGATTCTGTCCAGTCCGTTTTGCATTTTCTACTGTTGCATCTTGGAACATCTTAATGTTCTAATGGCCCCTCTTCCAAATCAACAAAACATTTTTAAGCATTTAAGCATTCAAGCCTTCCTGCAACTTTATCACGTACTTTCTGCAGCAACTTCCAAATTTCAGAGATCGTTTCTCTTCTATAAATTATGTCAGTGTGCGTTGCTTCTGAGCTTTTTTTATGTCTTTTAGGAAAAAAGAAAATAGCAAACTCTAATGGGGAAAAAACATACGAACTTTTTAACAAATATGCAACTTTTTTTTCCTGTGATCTTCACGTCTTGAGTTTGGGTCTTATTTCAGCTTTCAGAAACATCTTAGGAGTCTCTAAAACTCCACATTTGCAAGAGAGAAAGACAAAACTGTGGAGTTCAGGCTTTTTTTTGTTTTAAAATTTAAACAAAATCGGTTCCTCGTTGTAAAAGGCATCAGTGAAAGAACTGCACGGATTGCTACAGTCTTTATTTCTCGTTTTGATTAGCAGTAATAAGGTTGACTTGCATGTTATTGTTACTAAGTAGTCACTGTTGAAGTGAATTGGGAGAAAAGAAACTGAAGAACAGTATGTGCAAGTATGTATTGTATCACATCACAATCTTTAATAAATTCTGAAGATGACCTTGAAAAGATGCAAGATTTTCTAGGACATAATGTAGTGGAGGCTTTAAGTCAAGTAGTTTCAGCAGAAGCTTAGCTGTGTGCTATGGCAAGTACTTGTTTCTTGAGCCAGTGCTTAAAATAATCTTAGCTCCTGATCAATTCTAGAATTGAAATTCAAGGTGATTGTTTCTCCTCTAACAACCTGAATTGCTCTTTTTTTTTTTTTTTTGCTTTATCTAGGACTACAGACATATTATAGACACTCCAATGGACTTTGGTACAGTGAAGGAAACTCTGGAAGCTGGAAACTATGACACTCCAATGGAACTGTGCAAAGATATAAGACTCATATTTAGTAATGCAAAGTCTTATACTCCGAACAAAAAATCAAAGGTAGATGTTACTACTGGGGTGTTATACTTCTCATAATGGAGTTAGGTATTATTTTGGAGTAGTTTTTATTTTTCAGTATTTTAAGAAAATTTCTGGTCTAGTAGGTAACGGTGAGAAGTGCAACAAAATATTGAGTATGCTTGCCTATGTCTTGTGTAGCAGTACAGTACATTGTACTGAACAATTTCATTTTTTTCTAATTTTAGAAAAGTTAGTCTTAGATGAAAGGTTTCGTTATTAACACAAACTACTTTCTTGCATAGATTTATAGTATGACCTTGAGATTGTCAGCACTATTTGAAGAGAAAATAAGAAGAATTGTTTCAGATTTCAAAAATGGCCAGAAACAGAACGAAAGGATACGAAGAAACCAGAGGTACACTAGAAGAGTTCAGAGTCAAAACTCAACGCAGCATCCTACCAAAACACCCAGGTAACAAATTATGAAGAACTGACTATATTCACTGACACATTTAGTCTAGGAAGAGAAGAACAATTGTTTTATGTAGTGGCTGCTCTTAAATTGTTAATTTGCAAATGGGTTCAAGTGAAACAAAATAAAAATGTGGTAAATTGTTGGAATTGAGCATATCCCTTTCTCCTGCTCTCTGGCCTTCCTTGTCTTTAGGAATTCTTGGAGTGCTTGGATGCATATATGTTTCCATGTGTCTAAAACATCTGAAAATTTTAGTCTGTAAGCAACAAACTGTGAAAACAGTAGTTCTAAATGTGAAAATAAGCAACGTTCTTTTGCCTGGTGGACTATGCATTGCTTATGTGTAATGCATGACCTTTCCTGTCTAAAATGTTATTAATTTAGTGTGATCAAATAGGATTGTGTGTAACGCTCTAGAATGTATTTTAAGGAAGAAGCACATAGGTGAGTTCCTCTCCAAACATGCATTTTATTTTTGACGATACTCTCAAAAGATGCTGTTTCTTCATGGTTTTGGAACAGTTTCCATGAAATAACGTTAGTATGCATAGCACATACTTTGAGATTTGTGTAGCTATCAAGAGACTGAATTCAACAGAAGTTGAGGCTGTTGATGCAGTCTGCTGGTAAATGATAGGAGGGCGCAGGCATAAAAAGATATTCAATATTACCTTCTTCGGTTTTGAGTAGAGAGAGAGAGAATGTCTTTCCTTGTTTAACTTTCATTAGGAGCATGGACTATTATTTTAATAAAAGCAGTCACTGCTTATCTTCATCAAAGTTAAAACTGTCCTGTACCATGTTAGATTACAAAACTAACAAGCCTTCCGTAAATGTAAAATCATATAGCATATAGTTAAGTAAGCTTTCAGAGAGAATTACTTTTTAAATGCTTAAGTGTCTATATTTTTTTTAATAGTTTTACAAGCTATGTTGCTTCTACTCCTTTCCCTTTTCAGTAGAAATTTAAAGCAGAAACCATTAAAGTCTCAGGCAAAAGTTGAATCTGAACAGGAAGATTCTTTTAGTCAACCTACCTCAAGCAGAGCAGCCTGTGTTGCAAGCCATAAAACAAATGCTAGCAATTACAACCATAGTTCGTCTGGAGAATCCTCTGATTCTGCATGCCTGGCATCATTTGAAAGGAATGGAAAAGCTAGATCTACAACACTAACAAATCGTTCAACATTGTCATCAGGTAATTAATGGAATCTGTTTCAAATGAAGATTTTTATCTATGCATTACCTACTAATGTTTTTGGTTTATTTTTTTCCATTAAATTGTCCTAATTGCCAACTGTATTCTGAATAAAAAAATACAAACTTAACAATGCAGAGATTTTAGACATTTTTATACAGTTTGTATTTCAAGCAATGCAGATGTGTATATAATACATTAACAAGTCAAAAAAGTTCTATGTACTAAAGAATATTCTGCTTTAAAATCCTATAGAATGTGGTTGATTAATTTTATTAATGAGAAAAAAAAATAAACCACATGCTCCTAAGGAGAAATTTATTGCTGCCATAGATTACTTAGAGGTAGGGCTGTCTTGGCTGTACGTAGATCTATTTTGCAGTCACATGGACAGTACTTTCCTGCAGCCTTGTATGTGGATTCACAGGAAAGCTGAACGGAGTAGGTTCAGGTGATAAGTTGACCTACAAACCTTTATGACTTGATGCTCTTTAACCAAATACAGTAAAAGAACTTTTTCACTTCATGCAGCTGTTCTAGCAAAGTGGTTGTGGTGAATGGATGCCTCTTACTTGAGAGAAAAGCATGGTGTATTTGATTTAAATAATAATAAAGGTCATGTTCCTGTGTATGCTACGTAAAAGTTAAAATCCAAATTAGCAAAAAGTTCCCAGGATCATGAAATCTTTCCTGTCTCCTTTTCTTTTTTTTTTTCCTCCCTGAACTTTGCATTGGTAAAAGTTGAGCTTCTTTCACAGGACAAGGATACTAATCCTGGCAAAAGCAATTTGCCAAATATTTCAAGTTTTTTTAATGTGCATTTTTCTTTGGGGTTTTTTCAAATAATATAGTTGCTGTTTTACTTGAAACTTAAGCACATCTTGAAGCAACTTATCACCAGACACCTCATAAATGTGGAGTGGTCTATTTTGTAGATCTGTCAATTTCATATGTGCAAAAGACTAAGGCACAATAAAAAGTGTATTGTTAGATAAAATTCTGAGGAAATTTGAAGATTTCCTGCATAAGCAAAAGGCACTTACTAAGTGAAAACTGATTCCTTAGTATTCTAATTGAGGATTTGATATTTTTTTTTTAGCAGAAAGTGAAGTCGAAGGTTCTTTAGCTTCATCTACATCCTCTTCATCCTCTACAAGTAGCTCAGAAGAGAGCAAAGAAAGCTCTGTGGTTCTTGTGTCACCTCCACTACATAACGGTATATGTAGAAGAAAGAACATCAGCTGTAGAGTAACCAGAAATCAAGCTGCTCAACGAAAACAAATAGGTAAGATTTGAGTAGTCTTCTTCTGAATGGCCTAAAAGCCAGGTGTATACATGTATGTGTGTATATACACATACACAGAAAAATAAAAATACTAATTGTAATTAGTATTTCTTCAGTTGTTGTGTGTTGTGGTACTATTTGTATGCTTAGTAGTAGATCTGTTGCTCTCAAAATGCTGCTTTCTGGACATTTCAAGATTTTTTTCAGTACTTAATGTAGGGAGGGCAGAGGCCAAGAGCCTACTGAGATAGCATCTCTTGCAATGTTCTGTTTCTTGAAGCAGAAGCAGTAAAACATAAAGCAGTTTTCAAAAGAAAACCTAGAGTGAATCCAAAATGTCATGTATGATTATAGGTCAATAATTATTCTTGCCAGACAGCAAAGCCACCTAACTACTACTAGAGGGATCTGTTTTGTTCGTCATGTCTGTGGGTTGAACCTGTTCCACATTTGATAAGGCTGAAAAAGATACTGCTCTTGAACGTAAGGCTTTCATCCTTCTGTTTCACAGGTACACTTCCCCAGGAGAACGGGAATACAAGGAAAGCTGTCAGGAAAAGGTTATATGAAACTGATTCTGAAAATACTTCAGTGGTGACATCTGAATCTCTGAGTAATAGTACAGGGAGACATAGAAAAATCCCACGCAGAAGTGCTACTGTGGCTGCTACTAAGTTAAGACTAATGAGTGATGTGGAAGAAGAGGTTTCGAGCTCAGAAAGTATTGGTATTGGATGCAAAAACAGAAAACTGCCTCACCGAAATGCCTCTGCTGCAGCCAGGCGAATGTTACTAGAGGGGTCTGAGGACGATGCGGGTTTGAAGTCTGAAAGTGAAAAAGAAACAGTTCTTTCTCTACCTGCTTCATCTGCTGTACGAAGAAAATTTGTTAGTGAATCTGAAAATGAAAGTTCAGATTCTGAGACAGACACACAGATGAAACAGAAAACCTGGCAAAGCAATGGCCATAGGCAGTTAAGAGGGACATTTCTTTCTCCCAAAACGAGGAGTCCCACACAAGGCTTTTCAGAGGAGGACTCCAGAAGCCATAATTCGGAGGATGGGAGCAATCAGAAAGCCAACCAGTCAATGTATGCAAATAAGTTTGTTGTGAGCAACTCTGAGGATGAAGCATGTTCTGATTCAGATACGTGGAATGACAAAAAATTGTTTGGTCTGCACCTTGTTGCTCCTATAAAGAAAGCAAAAGTCTTGAGTGATTTGGAGGACACAGCAGAATCTGAAACAGAAGACCGACAGGATGGGAGAAGTGTTGTTTCAGAAACCTTGGTGCCCTGTAGAATTACGAGCCCTAGTTCTGGACCTGGTGCTCGTTTCAACGACTCTTCTGATACAGAATCTGAAACAAATTCCAATAACAGTAATTATTTTGATGTTTCTTCAAAAACAAAAAAGAAGAGAAAAGGAAAAACAAAAATCTTCAGAAAAGGTAAAAAAAAATTCAAGTTAATGACTCTAACCTCTGATACTGACTAGATGGAGGAAACATTAGTATGAGTAATGAATGGAGGGATTTGGACTCTTTGATAAAGTGTAATAATAGTGTTCCTTGTAAGGTAAGAACTAGAAATCAGGCAAAGTGTAAGGCATGGTGGGTGGTGCTGACAGTGGAACTGAGGTACTGACAAAACTATTTTACTTTTGTGGTGGTAGTTTTTCAGTATTTATAATTCATGATGAATGCTGACAGTTCTTGAGCAATTCAGGTTATACATTTGTCCATTTAAAAAGTCATTGGGTCACTACTGTTTTCATTATTTCATTAGTACTTCCTTCTCTGTGTATGTATTAGCGCAGAGTATACATGAATGAATTCTACCGTATCAAGTTCAAGGTACCAGAAAATCTCAAAAGGAGAGGAATTTGTTCACTTTCATCAGTCTGCTCCTTGTTTTAAGAATTTCAGTAATAAAAATCGATGGGTTTGTGGATGAAGTAATGGTTCTTACCTTCAGGTATTGCCCCTTTCTGTTGAGAATTTCTGTGCTGAAGCAAACTGACAGCTATTATTTTCATTTCAAGTAATTTTGTAGTCTTTTAAAATGAATTTGATAGTGTCAGAATTATTCCTATTTTCATGGCAAATTTTAGGTTGCCAGTGTTTGAGGTTTGGGTGTGCTTTCGGAGAGCAGGTTTAAAAAACCAAGAGGACGATCTGATATATACAGAGCCAAGACAGTTAAAGTCATGACTGAATTGGAGGCCTGCTTGCATGTGAAAGAGGAGTATATCATTGTCCTGTGCAGTGTTCCTGATAAGTACCTTTTGTGCATTCAGTTTCATTAATCTGGGGAGTTGTTCCCATGTGGTTCTGTTGAAGTGTTAGTTATCTTTCATACAAATTGATTAATAGCTCTGGACAGTGTTTACAGTAAAACATGTATTTGATATTTCAGTTTATCTAATTTGGGATGATATCACAGGTAGTCCAATAACTCTTTTGTGTATTGGCGGATGCCTTCTTTAGCTCATTTTGTTCTTCGTTGGGTAATGGGTGCAGCAGGCATGGTATTAGCACAGCCTAGTTTACTGTGGTTTACCAACAGGCATATGTATTCCTCTCTCCTGAAGAGGCTGAAAGTTACTTGTAAATAAGAAGCTTAGTGAGTTTGCACTTGTTAATGTTATTCTTTGGGTACTGCTGTAGTGCATACATGCTTTTGTTTAACTACTTAAGTATTTATAGGATATAAATTTATTTGAATATTTGGCTAATGTAAGAGGCTCTGTATGTGATCCAAGGGATGGCCAGATATTCCTATCCAATACTGCAGCCTGGACTCCCAGGTTTAGAGCTTGATAGCATGTGCTACAGCACTGCTTGTTGCAACAGCAATGGATGAGGTCTTTATATCTCAGTGTCTGTCTTGTAAATGTTTTCTTGTTAATCCTAGTTTGTGGCTAATGGAGTTCTTCATTTGATCCTCCCTGTCTGTGCAGTCTATACCTTTGCAGCATTTAATGCGTGATACTTCTGCACAGTTTCATTAAACTGATGCAAATTTATTTCATTTATTACCACGGTGTGTGTCAGAAACATCTGAGATAGTTTTTAGGAGACAGGATCCCCGGTGAAGAAATTTTTAATTTGCAATTGCAGTGGCAGGCATCCCCAGAACCGCACTCACTGCTACAGCTTGAAACAACTTTGGCCATCCCCAAGATAACTGAATCCAGCAGCTTAGTTAGGTACGCTGCTGGCTGATGCTTATCCCCTATGCCTGAGTCAGCACCCCCAGAGCTGCCCCCTGATCTACAGTAACAGAGAGTGGGAAGGGTTTATTTAATGCAGGAAGAGCTAGGACTGGAGTAGTAATTAGGCTTTGCTTTAGTTTTCCATTAACATCTTGTCCTCAATGCTCTGCTCAACAGCATTGGGTTCTTCCTCTAATAATTAAATATGTAATCCTTTGGTTTTCTGAGCATATGCCTCTATCCAGTGTCTGCAGTATCCTACTACCCCTAGGAATCATCTCAATTCCTTCTTCATTCTGGGCAGGGGTAGCTCAATAATTCCCTGAATCCTCTCTGGGGTTATTCTGTGTTTTCCCTTGGAGACCAAATGTCCCAAATACATAACTTCTTTTTCTATGTACTGTAGCTCATTCTTTGATACTCTCAGTTTCTGTTTCCCTAAGAAGTTTAGTAGTTCGTTTGTGCTCTTTTAACTTCCACTCTTTCTGGTCCTGATAACAGAGGGGAAAGATGTGCAACAACACAGAGCACAGACCATCCCTGTGGGCTGCCCAAAGCAGCTGTAACTACTTATCATAACCAGAACCTCAGTTGGGATTCACTGCCCCAGCCCCCTGACTCATGTTACCCCTTTTCCAGTATTTAAAACATACATCCTAAAGGAGATCTCTCCAAAAATTCCCCCTTCCAATGAAGGTGCATCACCCTCCATTGAGTAACATAATAGTGGTAAAAAAAAAAAAACAAACCACAGAAAACAACATCCCATTTCCTGTCTCTGCACATAATTGTTTGATTAACAGGTCTGGCTCCTTGGGCTCCTGTGGCATCAATCACCAAAATAAAACAAAAACAAACAAACTTGTGAAGTATTTGGAAGGAGCTGTGAACATGCAGTGGACTGCCCCAACCAAGGGTTACAACTGTCTTACTTACCTTTTCTCATGCTTGTTTGTGGGGAACACCCAAAACCTCCCCCCTCAGAGAGTAAGCCTACTCCCAAGACAATATAATTAACTCACAGCCTATAATTAATTCACAGCCTTTTTTTTTTTTTCCCTCCAATTTAGCTTTGTTTCTTCCTTCATTTCCTGTCTTGACACCACCTACAATTCATCACCTTAACTTATCTGGGTCCTTTTTTTTTCTTGCCATCCTTTCCACAACTGTAAATATCTTTCTTTCCCTAACCTCCCCCTTCCCTTGAGGCTGGGCACCTCTGCCCACAAAACAGAGGCCCAACCTCCCACAATCTCCTGGGGCTGGGAGGGGAAGGTTGCCTCATTGGTTTTTCACTCTCCTTCTAACACACACTTTCTGTGCTTCTTTCAAAAGGTTGCTCATTTCATCCTATCTTCTGAAACTTCCTTTGCCTATCAGCCAGGCTTTAGTCACAGTATTGACAATCAAAAGCCCTTGGGCTACAGATCTGTCAGGGTCCATCCCTGAATACCTTTGCACCTTGTCTTTGTCTCCAGAAATTCTACTGGGGTTTGTTTCATCTTTGCCTTGCTGAACCTCAGAAGCTCTGGTAGAATTCTGAAACTTGGTTGCCGCTTCCTTAATTCCCACAATTATTGTATCTCTCAAGTCCCACACTGTTCCTGTGTTGCTCATCGTTATTATCCTAGTTAGGGGTCTGCTAACCAGTACTGTTATTTATATCTTTTTTGTTTTGCCTGGAAAACACCCCTGTCCTGGTGGGTGGGTCCTCTCCCACCCAGCACAGCAGCCCACCTAATCAGTTCCCATTCTTCTTCACTGGACAGTATGCTTAGGGTAAGCATTCTTATTCTATCTTGCCATCAGCCAGTCACCATCCTGGTATTTCCATGTCTCAGAACTCTTCTTATCATGTTGATGTGGTTGTTCTTACCAAGGCCTCTTCCCTTCTGTCTAAAGGACACTTCTTTTGTTCCTGATGCCTTTTCAGACAGGGAAGTTCCAACTTGCCTTCCCTTCCTTGGGCATGTCATGCGACAAAATATTACTTATATATTGATACTAGTTAAACATAAATTGTTACTGGCTATGCCTACTTATATATAATCCATTTGCAATCTTTATTTCTAATTTCTGTGATGCTAGATGGCCGCAGAGACTGTGAAATAAAATTCTTATCTTGTTCTTATGCAGAAACAACATTCTATTCCCATGTGTGTGGGAATGTTGCAGTTACTCCAGAGTGTATTTTAATTCTAGTAATAAGCTTTAAGTAAAAAAAAAAAATAATGCTTTATGCAATTTTGCTGCCAATTTAAGACTGTGTACAGAGTACAGGTTGTATAGGTTTAATAGTCCGGTAGCATGTTACGTAAAGTCTGGAATACTGTCTTGTGTACAGTGTGATGTTGCTGTCCTTCAGTCTTTCATTCAGTCTCACAAATTAGCTGCTGAAATGCTTAAAAAAAAAAAAAAGAAAAGAAAAAAGCATAACCCATTTGTCATGGTACAATTGTTTTTTTTTATCAGGTCTCTCAGAATACATTTTCATGGCATTTATTCTTTGCAGAGTTGGGGGAAAATATATTGTTGAATGCTTTCTTTACACGTGAGGTACTGGGGAACGAAGGAGACCAACCAACTTGAAATTTATTTCAGGAACTTCTGTGTTTAATTTTTAGCAATACCTAATAGCAGTTCTGCTTTACTTAGAAGGTAAAAGTTCAAAGCGTTTATTTTGATAGCATCATTCTTGATATGTATAGATTGAATATCTATTTACAGCTCAGTTTAAGAAGCAGATGCTATATTAAAGACAATGAATTGGTAAATTGGAATATTCACTCTTAGAAGCAGTCTTACAGTTTAAGTCTCAGAGAAACCAAGGAGTTTAAAGTGCTTTCTATGAAGCAATTCTAAAATAGGGAGATTCACCTGGGACTTCTGTCTGTATAAAATACTATAATCTTTTTAAGAATAAAGAGTCTATATAAAAATTTATTTTGAAAGATCCAAGTGGAAAAAGTAGTAAAAGTTACAGCTTTAATGATGGAAATAGGATAATGATGGAAATAGGAGTATGAAAAAGGTTGTTGACAAAGTTGGTAATTTGTGAGGCAGTTTTGTACAGGGATGCTACAGAATGTTACTTTACAACCTTTCCATCATCTCAAAGCAAAAGACTAATCCCAAGAGTTAAAAACATGCTTAGGACTGAGTGTCTGGCTGTATCCTTAGTAAAGACTTAGGGTAGATTGCACATAATGGTTGAAATTAAAAACATATTTGCACATTTCATTAAACGTGATTATGTGTTTATGCTTAATAAATGAGGTATTTCAGGAATGCAAGTTATTTAAAGGAGCTTCTAAATGTTCTGTCTTGTAGAATCTACATCTGAGGAGCCCAGACAAAGTGGGAAAGTGCTCAGGAGCAGGACGTGTATTATTAACTACAGGAAACACATAAAGCTGTCTAATACAAAAAAGAAAAATCCACGCCGATGTGCCACTCTAGCAGCTAATAAGATTAAGATAATGAGTGATACAAAGGAAGAGCTATCAAGCTCGGAAAGCATTTGCACGGTGAAGAAGAACAGAAGGCAGCTTCATGGCAGCACGTCTGTGGCATCCAAGAAGAAACTGATCAGCAGCTCAGATGTAGATGTTAGTGTAATGTCTGAAAATGAGAAGGAGCAGGATTCTGTTGGAAAAAAAGTTCTTTGTTCTGGATCATCTGCTCCTAAGAGAAAATACATCAGCGAGTCTGAAGATGAAAAAACGGAATCGGAGGTGGAGACGGAATTGAATAAAAAGGAGAATGATGATAATGACAGTCAGACACAGAGAACTAAAAGTGATGCAGCTCTTAAAAATACATTTGACTCTTCGGAGGAGAATTCCACAAGTCACAAAGTAGAAAATGGGAGAAACTGGAGAACTTCTGATCAGTCAACTTCAGCCTACAACCATCGTATGAGCAACTCTGAAGAGGAGGTGGGTTCTGAGTTAGCTAAACGTGAGACTAAAATCACCAGAAGAGCACCAAAGAAAAAATCCAGAGCTCCTTTGAAAAGATTAAAATTATCAAACGACTTAAAAGAAATGTCAGAATCTGCAACTGGGAGGAAGAAAGATGAAAAAAGCTCAGTATCAGAGGATGTGGTAACAGCTGGGGCTGCAGGGAGCTCGAAAGCCAGTCTCAATTGTTCTTCTGATTCAGACTCTGGAACTGATAACAGTATATACAGCAATGCCCCAGAAACAAAAAAGAGGAAAACAGACATTGTTAGAAAAGAAATATCAAATTTACCTAAGCCTTCCAGAAGACCCCTGCGAAGGAAACGTTGGAAACCTAACCAAGAAAATGACTCTGAAGATTTGGAGTATACCAAATACAGAAGAGCTAACCGGCGTACTAAGATAAGAACTCGAAATCGGGGTAGGCGGACTGTAAGATACGACGATTGTGACGATGACGACGATGACAGAGGTGTAGGTGATGCAGCTTGTGAAACGTAACCTTAAAAGGAAAAGCCAGCCCACTTTTTTTTTTTTTATGGTAACAGCACTAGAACTCATGTTGGATGCTGGCTCTTCCTTGTCCTACATTTCAGGGAATATATTTATATTTTTCTATGAAAAAGTTATGAATGTGATTAGATGATGACTTTCTCCTTTTCATATTTTGACTTGCACTTGCCTGCCCATGTAGCAGCATTTAGCACAGATGCCAAAATGTGCCTCATTATAGGGGCAATTTTTTTGTCTTTACTGGTATTTTATTACATATAACAAGAGTTTAAGAGAAAAATGTTAAAACACTGCGCGACAGGTTAATAGCAGTATGTTGAGTATTATTGTTATGGGTGCTGCAATGGAATACTACCTAGGTCATTCAACATTCGAGAACAAATTTCAAACATCTCTAATGCTGTATGAAATCATATTCAATATTAACAGGCTTATAAATAATAGTGTACGCTATAAAAATACGGTGGAGGCTAGTACTGCATCAAACGAGTCACGAGCAGTCACTGAGTTAACGACATTACAGCTTCTGTTAGTACAGATGTTAAATGTTCTGTACGTTCATTAATGAGAACATGCAACTAGAACCAGTTACCACTTGAGAAAAGCATATTTGCCAATCAAAAAGGCCTGTTGGTGCTGGTAAAGAGAGGGTTTATACTGACAGGTAGTACGATCATTAATGTGACTTCTATACTGTAAACTTACAAATATGAAATGCAGGTGAACTCTTGGGCCTAAGGGTTTTTGTGTGTTTTCTTTATAAAATAGAAAAACCAACAAAACACTTGTTCTGTTTGCTGTTTTTGTTTTTTTTATGCGCGAGAAGTTGGAGGTGCGGGATCCTTACATTCCAAACCGTTTTTGCTAAATCTCTGTTGGTCTTCCACATTTGAACTTACAAGTGCTTTAATGTTAGACTTTTGCGTTGATTAAATGTTTTGGTTTTGATGGTTGCCGTTTATCTACCAATTTGTGAAATGTTTGAGGTGGCTGTTGTCAGACAATAATTACTACATAGAAGATGAATGCCCTGGGGGGAGGTAAAAAATAAATACAGATTCTTGGTTGGCCCTGCATCCAGGAGAATGCATAGCACCTCTAAATTCTTACTTTTCCCTGGAGCTGCACAGGCTGAAGCCTCAAAATCACTGCCTGTAATCCAACACGAGGTGCTCTGCTCCTTTCTCACTGCTGTGGGTTTCCTGCCTCTCCTTTGCTCGTTCAGTTTCTGATGTATTCCTTTAGGAGAAAGTTCGAAGTGCTAGTTGTGACTCAGCTCAAACTGAGACAGCAAGCTCATTAGTATTCTAGCAGATCAGACAGGTGATAGCATCTTGAAGGGCTTTGGGGAAAAAGTACAGCTTTATAATCACACTTAGTAATATAGTTAAGTGCTTTCACAAATGCCATTGAAGGAATGGAAGTGCTGAGTGGCAGCAGTTACTGAGAAACACTTCTCCACCATTGTTGCTGACATTGTGCCAGAAGGTGCCCTGACCATCATGCTCTGGTATCTATAATGCTAGCTCAGTATAGGGAAGTACTTTTTGTATTGTTTTTCCTTAAAACTTCTGTATGAAAAACTTCTGTATGAAGTCCACGAAGCAGCTCGCTTATGCCACTCTTGCCTCAGGAGCTCTCTTTATTTATAGTCCCTTAATTTCATGTTAGAATCTAGTACGTTTGAGCTGTTTATTTGATTTTATTTTATTTGTGTTTATTTGTTATTTCTGTTAAGTAGGTTTATGAAATTCCAGCACGGCGGTGTCAGGGAGGAAACGTGGCTCTTCAGCGTGGCTATTTCTGTTAACAGCTTCTGGCCTCGGCCTTCCCGTACGAAGGTGGGAACCGCTTAGCTTAGAGGCCGAGTCGGTCCTCCCGCCGGTCCCCTCTCTATGGTAGGTGCGGCCAGAGCGCCGCAGCGCTGAGGGAAACTCCATGGTACCGGCTCAGCGCGCGTGCGCGGTGCACGCCCGCGGGGGAGAGGTAGGCGGGAGGCCGCGGAGTGATGGCGACGTTTTTCGGAGAGGTTGTAGTGGCTCCGTCCCGGGCCGGCGTGGACGATGAGGAGGAGACCGAGGAGACGGCCGAGGACCGGGAGATCCGCAGGGAGCTGCAGGAGAAAAGGTAGAGGCGCGGGGAGCGAGCGCTGCTTAGCGCCATGCTTCCCGGCGGGTGTTTGCATGCCCGGCCTCTCTCGGCAGGGAGATCGCCGCGCTGTGGGCGCCAGGAGCCGCGGGGAGCACTGCCGAGGAGCCTCTCCCGTGCTCCAGGTTCATCCTCGCTGTAGGACACAACGCTGTCGGTACGTGGAAAGCGACGCGCGTGGGTCAGCAGCGGCCAAACCACAGTGTTTGTGGCAGCAGCCTGCTGGGTTGGTTCGTGGTGGAGGGATAGGAAGGGGGAAGGCAGAACGTGTTTTGTATTTGGATTGAGCTGGGACCTCAACCTTCATCCTGCTTGTGCGTGGTGCTCTTACCTAGATTGTTATGTTTTCGAAAACAATCTTCTGATAATGGCACGTAGCTCAGTGCTGTGCTTAGAAACAGGGCTCTGCAGTCATAAACCCGTGAATCAGTCGGCTCCAGCGCTTCTGCTCGTGCTTCAGAATGCCTGGGAGGTGGCCAACTTATCCCTGCTGTGCCCAGGTCATGTAGCACTACTGAACTAAACATTTGGGTTACAGCTCATATTTTACATGTTATTTCAGCTTTTTTCTTTTCAGAGCTCTGGGATGTTAACTAACTCTTCCTGCCTGAATATGGGAGGAACTTCTCTGAAACTTAACTGTTCTGATTTTGGAAACTTTCCATGTCCTATTCATCCACTTTCTGTTTAGTTTCATGTTCTTGTGGAAAATATGGGTTAAATACAGAAATTTCTGACTTTGAATCCTCCTTAGCTTTTTTTAATTACTAGTGAGCAACGATTCTTTTGTACAACTTTTTTTCATGTTTGGTTCCCCTCTTACACTTCGGTCCTACACTCATTCCTGATGCTCTGAGATGGTTACACGCTGAAGGCAACCTTTCCCCTTCCCACACATGTTTACCATGGCTTTGTGCTTCTGAATAGCTCTGTCTCTTTGGGTATGGAGGCATCTTAAGTCTTCCGTACATGTAGATCATCTTTATCCTAGTCACCCTCCTGAACTTGTTTGTTTGTTTGTTTATTGAGGTTGTCTTCTCTTTCATATGAGCTAATTTATAGACATTTGATTCAGCCACCCTTCTGCCACCAAGGCTTGCATGCTCGTGTCTCTCACTTCCTGGAGACAGAGTTAAGAGTTCTGCCTTGCTGACTTTATTTTTTTTTTCTGAGAAATCTGTTGAATCTGATATGTCAAGAGCTATAAGAGACGTAATATTTGGTAGCACTTCTTCTTAGTGTATGCTAAAGGTATCCAAGTTGGCTGTAGTGATACTTAGTACATCCTATTGATGATAGAGATCTCTACTGAGGTGTAGAACTCGTTCTTTATATCTTGATTCAATGAGATTACTCACATTCTTGATCTCTGCTGGATATGGTTGATAAATGTATATCAGTAAAAATGTTTCCAATATACCTTTATAATATGAAGACGTTGAAAAGAAATGTTCCACTTTAGCTATTTATTTGTAGAACAGAGGTTTTATTCTTTGTAAATTAACATTAGCGTTCTTTGCAGCTTTCCTGTCTTCTTTTATTCTGGATTCCGTATGTTGGAAAGTAGTTGGAGCTGTGAAACTGTGGAATGAATGGTGTCAAACAACCAATGCAACAAATGTCCTCCCAACAGATTCTTTCTGCTTGTTCTATCAATTAATATCAGATCCAACAGTAAGTGACTTACGCATGAATTCCTCTATATTTTAGTGTTCTGAAAAAGGGAGCAAACTCCTTTCACACTCACCTTGCCCAGGACAGACATAGGTAAAGCATTAAAGATGCAGCATTTTGGATGAATCTCACAAGAAAATGTGAAGGGTCATTATGGTCACTAAAACTGCCTGGAGTTTCTGGCTTGTGGAGTTTAAAGCAAAGATGGTATTACATGGCAGAATACTTCATATCCAGCTACAAATGAAAAACTTGTGTTGGAATAGAGCTGAAGAATCCCAGGAGTACTGAACAAGTTGCTGGCTGAAGTCATGTCACCTTTACACGTGATCACAAGCTATTGTTGTGTCCTATAAACCACTTATACAACCTTTTTCTTTCTTTGTCAGGTTTTGTTGTGCCAGTGCAGTTGCTATGTTGCTGAAGACCAGCAGTTCCAGTGGCTTGAAAAGGTATAACTGCAAGACAACATATTGAGCTATGAGATCTTAGAACTGGGGATCTTCAAGTTAGTGCATCTGCCTCTTCTCTCTGCTCTTCAATACCTGACTGTACTGCCAATAACGTTTTTACTGTGACTTAGGTGCTCAACAAATTTAGAATTGGGAATTCTGAGAAATTATTTTCTAGATGTTGCCAGTTACTGTAACTCACTGTGCAGTTAGAGAGTTTCAGTTTTGTTCCTTTCCTCTGTTACGAACTTTTTCCTGTTCATCTTAACATTCCAGTGGCGTGTTTCAGCTGGTATTTCAGCTCTGGGAGAATCCTTCTGTAATGAACTTGTAACCTAATTTAATTAGAAAAGCTGCCAGGTAAACCTGTTGTGAAATTCATGGTAGAGTTTCTTCACAAATGGGTGTGATGCATTTCTTTCACAAGGTGGAAGTCTGAAGCTGCTTCCAAGTTAGTATCTGTTCCATTTGTTGCTTTTCCCCCAAAAAAAACATCCTTTTGTTTTTAGTAAAGTAAGTCTAGGAGGAATTTTCAGGCCGTTGCTTTTGGATATGGATCTCGGTATATAGACTCAAGGGAGGTATGGCTGATCTGGTTGTGGTTTAATCCTGTGGGGCAGCTCAGCACCGCAGTGGTCACTCCCTTCACTTCCAGTGGGAGGGGGGAGAGAACTGGGGACAGAAAAGAACTTACAGGTAGAGATAAAAACTAGAAATAGAACTGTATACTAAAACAAAAAAGGAAGAGAGAAATAATAGAAACAAGTGGTGTACCAAGCAGTTGCTCACTACTGCTGACAGATGCCCAGTCAGTCCCTGAGCAGCTTTGTCTCACTTGCCAGCAGGCCAGGCCAGCACATAAGGCCGATTGCTTGGGTGCAGGGGAGAATTGTACAAGGGTACCAAGTAAGAGAGAGCCACAACAGTTGTGGGAAGGCAAACGAGATGAAAAACTAGGGTAACTTTGTTGAGTGATACAGAGATTTCAGACCCAAGTTTGTGGAAAACTAATTTTGTTGTCATTCCGTGGCTGGTAGATAAGTTATTTGATTTTGGTGAGGGGTTAGTGGTTGAGTAGAAATTTGAGAAACCTTAGAACCTTAAACATTTTGGTTTTGCTGTATTCCATGCTTTCTTTCACTTCGTTTAAATTGGGAAAAAGAGAATATTATGTTTTTTGCTGTCTTCTCCATTTTTGTTTTTCCAGCTGTTTGCATATGTATTATTTCAAATGTGGGTGGCTTTGAACAGTAGAAGCATACAGTTTTAACCAAGTCAATACTATTGAGTGTTTTAGAATTTATGGTTATTGCTATTTTTAAATGTAGAGCTCAGTGAGCAATCACTGACAGAATGATGTGCACTTCTGGGGGACTTTAGTTGATAGCAGCCAGTGTTCCCAGTCTGAGTAAACAGTTGTCCTTTTACCTGGCAGGCAGATAACACCACACTGCCATTACTCATTCCCACCCTGCTGTGGGATGAGGGAGAGCATCTGCAAATGAGCAGAAGGTGAGCAGAGGTCTGTGGGTAAGAGGTAAGGGCGATTTAATAAGAAAGAGACTGGGGGGGGGGGGGTGAGATAGAGAGAACAAAAGAGAGAAAAGTAATAGCAAAGGAGTGGTGCACATTGCAGTGTAATTGCTCACCACCAGCCAGCACTTGGAGCAGTGGCATCCCCCCTGGCCTGTACTCCCAGTTTTGTTGTTCAGTATGGGGACATCCACATGGGCCAGAGTCAGCTGTCCTGGTTCTGTCCCCTCCCTGGGCACCCTCAGCTCCTTGCTGCTTGGGCAGTATGAGGAGCTGAAATGTCTTTGGCTCTGTGTGGGTACTGCTCAGCAACGACTACAACAACAACAGTGTGCTATCAGCATTATTTTCATCCTGAATCCAAACACAGCACCGTACCAACCACCATGAAGAAAATTAACTCTGTCTCAGCCAAAACCAGGACAGTAAACGCCCCATTAATTGAAAAATAAGTGCTTCTGAAAAGTTACACCAGTTTTATATTGCAGTGGTAACACTGTAATGTGAAGTAGTCGTCAGGTCCACTTCTGTCATTGGTACTGTGTACAGAAACAGGCAACTTTTGTAATGTTTACTAAGTGCCTAATTTCCTTTATGATCACAAATCTGGACAAGAGTGCTGAGAGGGAAAGCGCACATTTCTCATACTTCTCATTTTGACATACATCCCTTAAAAACAGTGAAGGGCTGTGCAGTATGTGTTTTGTGATGGCATGCAGTAGATCTGAATACATTTGGCATGATGTTTTTATAAGGTAATTTGCGTTGGAGGAAAACTGCATAAATATTAATTATTCTTTCTCAATTCTCAGTTCAGCCTGAGGATAATTAAATAAAATCTGAGTATTTGAAAATGAGTTGTCATATGTTTAAGTACAGCATCATAAATCAGGAACGCCATCTGGGGAGCAGAATCTCAATTTCTAATGTCTCTCAACTTGTCAAGCTACCTTGCTGTTATGAGCAGCCTGGTTTTTATTTGGAGCCTTTTTTTTTTCTTCTACTATCACCATTAGTGAAAATAGTAAGCCTTGTTTGCAGGTGAAGGGATAGTGATGAAGGTCTGAAGCTTCTTAAGAAGACTGGTAGACTTGGTAAAGATGTCAGCTCTTTGCTCTCTTTCTTTTTTAACTTCTGTCACAATGGGAATTTGTGTGATGTTTCCATTCAGGGGATTGTGAATCAAATTTTAGTGAGCTGTGCAAGCAAGCTGCTCTTTGCTGCCAGCTCTCAAATTGAAATTAGTGTCTGTGTTTTTAACACTGATGTGAGAAAATACATTTTGCTGATACGTGAACATTTTTCTTTCAGGTTTTTGGCCATATAAGAAAGGAAGGTTTGCAAGTGACCATTCTTTCAACGTGTCCTGTAGCTGAGTATAAAACCCAGGAATCCACTTTGACACTTCCATCTCCGTTTCTGAAAGCCTTAAAGACGAAAGAATTTGAAGAGGAGGTCTGCTGTCCTCTGCTGGAGCAACCAAACATTGTGCGAGATCTTCCTGCTGCTGGTATTTTTCAAGCTCACTTGTTTACAGTGCCAATATGAAATTTGCATTGAAGAAAATCCAATTGTAATCTTTACTTAATGTTACAAACTGTCTACCAGATCAGCTTCTGTGAAGTTAATTCCTAGCAGTTCACCATCTTACGTGTTGCCTTGGAAAGTATGAGCAAATTTTCATTAAACACTTGCAATTCCTTTTCCCACGTACATGCATGACTTAAGGACTAGAAAACTACTTAGTGTTACTTCATGAATTGTCCTGAATATTGTTTTTTTGAGGGGGGCATTTTACTTTTTATGAAGTAGACATTTTTCAGTACGCTATTTCCATCGAGTGTCCAGTTTGAGGCTTATAAAGCCCGTTCAGTTGGAGTTAAGGAGGTTTCATGATGCTACTGGTAGACCTCATGGGAAGGTTAAATTTGGTTGTGTTGTGTGCTACAGTAAAAACCTCTGTGAGGGTTTTCATTATAGAGTACCAAATGAATGTTAGCAACCATGAGGAATGGATGGCAAGCTCTTGTCTGGCAAGAGGTAAAAGTTGATTTCTCTAGAAAATCTGTTAGTAGTTTGCATTTTTATTTTTTCTTTGTTTATTAATTAGACGTGTGATTTCCCTTGAACATATTTACCAGCATGAAAGCTGGTACCAGCTTTTTGGTAGTTTATTTTCTCATCTACCTGTTCGCTGCCGAATGTAACACACATTTCCTTTTCACTTGTATTTAGTTCTGAGTTATTGTCAAGTGTGGCAGATTCCTGCAGTATTGTATCAGTGCTACACCGATATCATCAAACTGGACACGGTTACAATTGAAGCATTCAAGCCTCTGCTTTGTTCTAAACCCCTGAAGAATTTAGTCAAGGTACATTTTCATATTTAAAAGTGAACAAGAGGGTTGGTCTGTCTTCCCATTCCTGGCATTGGGCTGGTGATGTGACACACCGACCTGTAAAGCCTGGCTGACTTTAATCAAAGTATAGTTGGTTCAGAACGCCCTCCTCACTTTTGCCAGTTGGATTTCCATTTCAGTGACAGAAGACGGTTGTGTGTGCTGAAGGACTTACTTCAGCTTGAAGTGTGGGAGCTGCCAGTTAGCATTCATTTACAGCATAAATGTAAGTGCAGCTGGCTAACCCTTAAATGTTTAAACTTGGAAGGAAAATAACAATGAAAATGAAGGGAAGAGAAAGGCAAATAGATAAACCCCACTGCACTGTTAAACTGCACATTCCTTTGGTGCCTTTGACGGTCTTTTGGATACCTTCATTGAGAAGATGTGATATTTGCATACAGTGAACATGTTTGCCAGACAGATATTGAAATTTGGTATGGGTGACAGTGAGGCTTGGTGGGGTTTTTTGGTTTGTTTTCATTTTGTTAACAGCAATGCAGAGAATGCTGACCGTCTCTTCTTTTCCCAGGATGTGTCTGAAAGCACAAAGATTTTGAAGATGCTGAGAACCAGTGAAGCTCACAATAATATCTATATCTGAAGAGGACACTTGCAACACAGACAACACTTGTTTTAAATTCCAGTTCCTTCCATAGCGGGCACTTTGGAATTATAGTTATTTCTTCAAAAGTGGAATAAATTCAACTTAATTTTTACTTTTGAATCCATTTTGATTACTTTCTAGTTCATCACAATAAACACACATTTCTTCTGTAAGGGATGGAAGACTTTCTCCAGGAGTGACTTAGTGAGAAAAGATACCTTAACTGTGCAGAGCAGTTGCTTCTCTTCCTCCTCAAGGATTTTGTCTCATCTAAATTGTATACAAAAGAGTAAATAAAGTCAATGTATTCTGTCTATATCTAGTGAGAACACCTATTTTGTACTTCAGTTTGAAACATAAAAATTAATATATTGTCTAATTTAAAGATTCCTGTGGTGAAGAAAATATTATGTGCATCTTTTTATGTACCTGAACATGTAAATGTGTACGTGTAACGTGTAGACATATGATGATTAGGAAAAGGTGCCTTGCTGGTGTCATTGAACAGAGGCCTTTAAATTGCACACAGCTTTGGTGCAAAAGGAACATAGCAGCTTTAGATTTTTCTGCTTCCTTAAACTCTGACTTACACTACGTGTCCAGTGTATTCCTTTCATGGAGCTGTCATCTCTTCTGGTTGGGAAATCCTTGGCTTAGCCAATCCCCACTGAAGCAAATAATTCCAGGCTTCAGCAAGCCCGCTGTCATTTCTGTTGGTCTGGGGTTTCATTTGATGTTTTACAGTGCACACTATTGCAGTTGCCACTGAAGTAGAACATTCTTTATGTGGATTTAAAGTTGAGTATTAATCAAGACATTGATTTGAACTTCAGTTAATATAGCTCGAGTTAAGCAAGGAACTGTTGTTGAAATGGTACTCTGTTTTCAAATGGGCTTGAAGCGTGAAGAGCAGGGTGTGGTTCCTGCTATTTTATTTTTTACTTCTCTGTAGCATTTGAATTTAAACCTGTTCTGTTACGAGTGATCTAAGTTGAGAATTCTGTTGTTCTGGAAGAGTTGTGCATTGGCTGCATCCATTTCATACTTTTGCACACTGAATGTGTTTTGTTACATGCTTTATTATCAACCAGAAATACTTCCTAAAAATAGTCAGGCTTTTACGGGATCTGTAAATAAACTTCAGGTACTGTTTTTATTACCCATGTAACTTAAATGTGTTTAAATCTTTTGAGCTGTAATTCAGTTTTTACCACTTAAGAGTGTGATGTGGGAACACCCTTAAACACCTTGAATAGAAGTGGCAAACAAAACTCAAGCAGTTCAGCGATTAAAAGACTGAAAACTCTTCCATACTTGGAAGCTAGGTTAATTACCCTTTGGAGCATTCTGTCAGGTTGTGATCAGCCTCCGTAGGCTGTGAACATCTACCTGGGATGTGAGGATTTAGTTAGATGCCATCTGCTGGTTTCCATGATCCACATTACAGGTGAGGTCAGGCTTTGTGCTGTACTAATTCCCAGTGGTGTGAACCTGTCCCGTGTGGGCATGTGCACACCGTGCAGTAAGCCAGACTGTCTTGGCATCGTAGGGCTGGGTTGGAAGGGACCTTAAAGATGATCCATTTCTGTCTTTCATTACCAGGTTAAGCACTTGCCCCATAAGCAAGCTCTCCTCGATGCTTCGTCACAGTAATGTGGAAGTCCTCCCTGTCTGGTGTGCAGTCTGTGTCTGCAGCCCAGGAAGAGCCGTGCCTTGAGGTTGGACTTTCTTCACAGGAAACAGAGATGATGCAGACAAATATCCTATATTTGTTTATAAGCAGAAGTGCTTGAATTTCATACAACTAAATGCAGTGAGAAACCATTAATCAAGGATATTCACTTTTTGGGGTAGCAGGATGTAATGAGATACTTCCAGTGAGAAGAGAGCACACAATAATTGGTGTGCTGATCATCCTATGAACCTGGGGTTTAAGGTGGTCGTTGAGAGGTAGAGGTGTATGAAGTGTGCTATCTCCTGCTGGCTCCCTGCTGCTCCCACAGGTCACAGCGGAGGCCTCTGTGCTGCTCAGTTTAATTTGCCTCCAAGCTGCGTGGCTGTGAATGTGAGGAATGTTTGTTGTAAAGGGCTACTGAAATGTAGTACACTTTAACAAAAATAATCAATATGTAGACTTAAGTGTTGTGCTAAGCACACAAGAAAGACACAGAGGCCTTGGAGAGTGTTTGGAGGAGGGCAATGGAGCTGTGAGGAGCAAGTCTGATGGGGAGCGGCTGAGGGAGCTGGGGTGGTTCAGTATAGAGAAGAGGAGGCTCAGAGGAGAGACCTCACTGCTCTCTACAACAACCTGAAAGAAGGATTGTGGTAAGGTGAGGGTCAGCCTCTTCTTCCACATAACTTAAGACAAGAGGTAATGGCCTCAAGTTGCAACAGGGGAAGTTCAGAAAAATTACGTACATATTTTCCCGAGTCAGTGCTGTAGGTCAGATTTTATGCTGGTTTATTCTTGAGGTGTTTTTTGGTCTGGCTCTGATTTGGGCTCAGCCACATCTGATGCCATTCTCCAGCAGGCGGCAGGTCTGGTCCTCAGTGTGCTGACTCAATCAGCGTGGGGCAGAGGATGCAATACCCTCCACAATGGTCAGTTGTCAGGGAGGAAAGCCAACCATGCCTTCCTAGCTCCGACATGTGGCTTCCAGACATCAGCATCCCGTGCGTGTTATGAAAATGCATGAGTGTTGAATTTAACCCATATTTTAATAATTTGGCCACCTGCACCATATCCTAATGATCTTAAAATAGAGGATTCGAGACCCTCTGGATAATTATTTATAGCAGATGTTAAATCTTTGGTGAATTCTACACATTTACACGCCGTGGGAATGATACTAAACGTTATGCTTACAAAAATAACCCCAAACATATTTATCTCAAAGAATGAGAATGGTTTCATAGCAGGAAGTGGATGCGGGAAGCTGTGTCCATTGTTGTGGTTTGTTTTAAAGGTGTGCTCAAAGAGAGATGAAAAGGGCTTTGGTCATTACTGCAGTTGGACAATATTCTTTGAGTGTTTCAAAGACAAAAAGCGTTCTTTGTATTTTGTTACACGACTTATCCAGCTGTTATTTTCTGGCCTATCTTTTGTTGTTATTGTTTTTAGTCAGACCTTGAGAGCCAGAGACTCACTGACCGTGTGTCAACCAACTGTGCAGGTAAGGTGCAGCAAACTCAAGATGTTCAGAATCAGGCTTGAAGTAGTGTTTGTGTGTGCTTTAACACTGATATTTGGTAAGATATGTTGAGGGAGGTGGGCTTGACTGACATATTACACAGGTAGATTGTGGTAGGTCAAGGAGGAATGGTTTTATGCTAAAAGAGGGGTGATTAAGTTTGGATGTCAAGGGGAAAATCCTTACTCAGCATGTAGTGATGCACTGGCACGTCTGCCCAGAGAAGCTGTGGTGCCCCATCCCTGGAGGTGCTCAAGGCCAGGTTGGATGGGGCCCTGGGCTGCCTGAGCTGCTGGGGGGCAGCCCTGCACACGGCACGGGTTGGGGCTGTGTGGGATTTGAGGTCACCTTCAGGTTTGGCTTTAAAAAGGCTAGAACAACATTTTGGGTGGTTCTGGGGTGGCATCTATCTCCAAGAATCTTCCAGGAAGAGTGAAAGGGTTGTTGGAGGGCAGACAAAACTGCAGTGAAATTGGTTATTTTCCTGTGAAGATTTTTGCTTGGGGTCACTGTAAGCGCTGTTGATTTCTATGGGCTTTGGACCAGTTTCCTCCTGTATAAATTGTATATGAGTTTAATCAACAAATAAAATCACTGCTTAGGTCTTGAAGACGTGAAAGAAATGCATAGAAATATCCAGAACAAGCGAAACAGTTCCTGAACTGTCACCTGTGAAAAAGAAAGCTATAAGTCTTGAGAAGTAAATGTGGAAAAGCAATACCTTTTCCACACATGTAAGTTGTTTTGGTTTTTTAAATCCATTCCATATATCTTTAAAATTATAACATTATGAAAATGAGAAACCAGTTAGAACCTTGTGGGTTGAAAAAACAGTGGCTCCTATGCTTGAAAGACAGTAGTGTAACCTGCAAACATTTCAGCAAATCATCACCAGTGCTCAATGGGACCTTTCAGGTTACCAGATCAGCTGTGTCTCTGTGTGTTCAGTGATTTCCTTCTCTTTTTTTTGCCCTCTGATTCAAAACTGTGTGAACATTTTCTTTTCTTGGGTGGTGCTGTGTGGAGCCCGGAGTTGGACTCGATGATTCCTGTGGGCTCCTTCCAGCTCGGGATATCCCGTGATGCTATTTCTTCTTTATTGCTGGAGTGACTGAACCAGAATAACTTAGAAAAGTGAATGTGTGGACGTCGGTAAAAATACATGAAAAACTTCTGCTCTTTTGACAGAGGGGAAAAAGACAGCACAGAATTCAAAAGGGCTTGTTACTGTTTGAAACATTTTGTTTCGAGGTTAAGTAGCCATTTGTAGTGCTTTGTTTTGTTAACTCCGGAGCAATTTTACCTTTTGTTTGTGTACCTATGTAGTGTGTATATAAATACTTACAAAGCGTACGTACACGTATTTACAGCATGTATGTATACATGCGTATGCACACGCATGGAGTTTGCTCCGAAAGTAATGCCTCCTATTTGTTTCCACGGAAACTACAACAGCAACGAAGAGCACAGTAGTGCTGTTCGACAGAGGAGATTCTCAGCTACGATATAGGCAAATGTAAATGGTGTATTATATACAAGTGCGCAGCGGTGCCGCGTGAGGGCGGTGTCGCCCAGGGCAAGGCTCGAGCCGGGAGCCTTATCGGTACGGCTGGGAGATGCTGGGCTGTTGCCTGGGCTCGGGCCGGGGCACTCCGCTTCCTTCCCCTTTCTGCCCCTTCTCTCCCTTCTGTGCCCTTTGCACCCCCAGGGGGACGCGAATCGCCCAGATCCCTCCTCCCTGCAGTTTCCCTCGTGCTTCCCTCCTGGCCGCCAGGCTTCCCTCCCACCCCGAGGTAAATATTTGCACTTTCAGTTGTCCCAGGGGACAAAATGACTGCTGCTATCTTTAATAAAGTCACAACCATTCAGGTTTTTTTTTTTGTTTGATTTTCTCTTCCAGATTTTTGGAGGCCCTCACGCTTGTGAGTGGAAGCAGGGGAGTGCTGGAAATGCAGTTATTTAGTGATGCTAGCTATCACACTGTCACCTTTTCAAGTATCCCTGCTGCCTGCATTTTCTTTCTATGGCCCTTAGAGTGCTATGTGAGACCTGATGGTATGTTAACTATTTCAGCTATTTATCAGCACTATCCATCAGCAATTTGCTGTTGTGATTGGCACCGATTTTACAGCACTCTGCTCTTTCCTCTTGCCACGATCCATACATTGTGCCATGTTTTCAGATCCTGACTGATTTCTCCATATGGTTTCCATATGGGAACATGTTGCTCTTGTTAGCCACCTTCAACTCAGCCTGTCAGCCAGGTCCCCGCTCAGAAACAAATAAATTGTCTCGTGTCTACTGTATTTCCTTTCAGGCCGCACTCTCCACTTTAAACTTGGCAGTGTTTCAGGGCAATCAAAATCCAATCAGTGGCCGTGCTAACTCCATATGTTTTATTTCCAGGCTATGCGGGTGCAGGAAGCCCTGACTATTTTGGTGTAGAGTGAGTTGTGCGCAGGCTAACATGCTGCCATCGTGCTGTGCCTTTCCCTCCAGCTGTGCCCCTTGGGGAGAGGAGCCCCTCCAGTTCCACACTGTGGTCAGTCAAGTACTGCAGGTAAAATTTACTACCCTGGAACACAGAGTGAAAAAAACATAGACTGCAATCAATTCATAGAATTAAGATTGGGAAAGATCTCTAAGATGACCTACTCCAACCAGCAGCCCACCCCCACCATGCCCACTGACCACGTCCCTCAGTGCCGCATCCACACGGCTCTTGAACACCTCCAGGGATGGTGATTGCACCACCTCCCTGGGCAGCCTGTGCCACTGCCTCACTGCTCTTACTGAGAAGAAATGGTTCCTAAAATCCAATCTGAACTTCCTCTGGCATTACTTGAAGCCATTCCCCCTCATTCCTCCCCATCAGACTTGTGCTCCAGACCCCTCACAGCTTCGTTACCCTTCTCTGGACACACTCCAAGGCCTCAATGTCTTTTCTGTAGTTCAGTGTGTTAGAAGCACTCTGAGGATCGACCTTGCAGACAAAGTGAACTCATCACATAATTTTTCTTCAAATGAAGTTCGGATACTGTTGGGAGATCTTTTGGCCTCCTCTCCTAGGTGCAGTGCAGGAGCCCAGCTGCCAGCTGCTCTTGCCTCTACACATGGCACAGCCGTGTAGAAACTTTATCTCCATTGAATGGTCCTGTTGTGTTGCCTTCTTCTCTGTGGTTGTAGACAAAAGGCCTGGCACAGTGAGAAGGACACCTCAGTTTGGGGATTTTTTTCCTAAAACAAGTCATTGGCTGTGCTGTGAGCACGCGATGAACTGGGGAGAGCACACTGCCAAAGCACAGGAAGCAGCAGGAGAGTTGCTGTATGTTAATATAGTATTTAATGTGCCGTGGGTTCCCAGTAGTTACAAAACCATTCATATGGTTTGATGGCTGCATACAACTTTCTGTGGTTGCTTTACATCTGGCTTCAAGAGTGATGGATGTGAGATTGTCACTATGATGTCTGTTAGGAGTACCACGAGGCCTTGGGAGAGGCAATAAACCAAGATTTGTCATCGTCAGGGGGCTGATGTGGAAGATGCTTTGAAAAAACCCTCGGCATGACCTCCTGCCTGCAGAGCAAAGCCGGGCCTGCAGGCATCAAAGCAGTGCCACATGTCAGGGAAGCCTGCCAGGCACAGGAAGCCTGGAAGGTGCAGGACACTGGACTCAGTATGACAGCTGAGGAGAGTGAAAGGTCAGCTTTGGGTCCAGAGCAGGCTGGGACACACAAATACCAGGGACTTAGTTCTGTCACCAGCAGTTCCTGTGGGCCTGATCTACAGGAACTTGGAAACAGTTTTTTTTTTAGGAGTAAATCTCCTTATTCTCATTTCACTATTCAGTCTTATTCAGTTCATGAGTTCAATAAACTTTTTAAAGTCTTTTCCTGTGCCATTTGAGTTTTTCCAATGCTTTCTAAATCCCAACCCACGTTCACTCATTGAGAAGCTTTTTCTGTTCTTCCCACGTTACTGCTATTATTTGTTTTTCACAATTGCCTTGCAAGCTGCTTTTTCCTTACCTCTAGTTTCCTTGTTTTATTTACACATCCTGGCTTCTTTTGTTTCTGGAAGAATAAAAAGTGTGGAGGTTCCCATGAAGTATTACGCAAAGTAACAAGTGCAGCATCCATCCTCCTTTTCCTTTTCTTCTTTGTCGCAGGCTTATGTTGACCAAGTAACTCCACTGATCAGCTTAGACTTTGCTGCTTCCCTGGAGCAGGGTGAGGGGACGTTCCTGGCTCCTGGTAGGAGCTGTGCTGGAGCTCCCTGGCAGCCTCCTGGAGTTTAACAGAACAGAGAGCAGGAGGACTTATCCATTCCTTTTCCCATTTCCACCAACTGGATGTCTGTTTCATTGGCATGCAGAAGACACTCATTTTGATAGGATCAGATAAGAATAACAGGTCATAAGGATTAATATTTTTAATTGCAGGTGAGAGTCTGGCCAAGAATAGTGTTTAGGTTTTCAGCCATCAGGCCCTGGAGCGTGTCCAGAGAAGGACAATGGAGCTGTGAGGGGTCTGGAGCACAAGTCTCATGGAGAGTGGCTGAGGGAGCTGAGGTTGTTCAGTCTGGAGAAGAGGAGGCTCTGGGGAGACCTCATTGCTCTCTACAAACACCTGAAAGGAAGTTGTGGTGAGGTGGTGATCGGCCTCTTCTCCTACGTGACAGTGATAGGAGGATAGGGAATGGCCTCAAGTTGTGCCAGGGGAAGTTCAGGTTGAGTACTGGAAAATGTTTCTTCTCAGATCGATAAGGCAGCGGCACAGGCTGCCCAGGGAGGTGGTGGTATCCACATCCGCAGTGGTGTTTAAGGACTGTGTGGGTGTGGCACTGAGGAGCACGGTCAGTGGGCATGGTGGGGATGGGATGGCAGTTGAACTACATGATCTTAGAGGTCTTTTCCATTTTTAACGATTCTGTGATTCTCTGCTCACCAAAACATTACATACAGAATGAGCGAGATTAATTTCATTTGATCCAAGGTCTACTTCCTCCGTGCTTTTAGCCCTTTTCATTGTATTTAACCTAAGGAAAATAAAAGGAATAAAACATTTGCAGTTATAAAGTGAGCTAATTACCATTTTATTATTGTTCATTTAGTTCTGAAGTGCTGAGTTCTGAGGACTGAAGCTGAACCAAGTAACCAGAGAACTTTGAAATAGTACTTCTAGCTGGGTGCATCTTCTGAGAAAACTGAAATGAAGGTTTAGTGCTTTTACTTTTTTCTATAGTGAGATGTGCCTTTGCTGTTCAGACAAGGAGATCTGAGCAAACTGAAGGAGACGCAGCCAATCAGCACTTTTGGAGTAGAAGCAGCTTCCTGGGGCATCCGTTGGAATGATGACTGTGAGAAAAGAGCAGGAATCACTTAGGAAGCAGGATGGCAGTGTTGCCACATCGAACGAGTTTCAGCCCTCTGACACACGCTGCTTTGCTTTAAATCCCTCTGTCCCTGTAAGGGGTGGTATTTCATGAGACAGAGCACTGTGGCAAGGAAACCCCACAGCTGAGCAAAGCCCCTACCCTTTTTCTCTGCTCTATGCTTGGCTTTGTATTTTTTATGGATATAGCCTTAGTATGTAGGAAAATGAGTCTGTGGTTTTCGATGTACATTCACCCATCAAAAAAATTTCTTTCTGGGCTCTTTTGTTTGAGAAAGAGAGGGAATTACTTGAAAGGGTCCAGTTGAGGGCTACAAAGATGCTGGGAGCAGCTCCCATATGAGGAATGACTGAGAGACTTCAGATGGCTCAGTCTGGAGAAGATTGAGAGCAGATCTTATCACTGTTTATAAATATCTGAAGTGTGGGAGTCAAGTGAATTGAGGCCAGGCTCTGTTCAGTGGTTCTCAGTGACAGGACAAGGGACAGAAACTGGAACACAGGAAGTTCCATACAAACGCAAGGAAGAGCTTCTTTACTGTGAAGGTGACAGAGCACTGGAAGAGGCTGCCCAGAGAGGTTGTGGAGTCTCCCTCTCTGAAGATATTGGAGACCTGTCTGGATGCTTTCCTTGACCTTCTGTAGGGAACCTGTTTTAAAAGGGGCTTGGACTAGGTGATCTTTAGAGGTTCCTTCCAAACCCTACAGTTAATTGGTTCTGTAATAATTTAGTACCTTCCATATCTGTATGGTGGAGACTAAGTAGAAACGGAAATTAAACAGACCATCTCCTTGGAGCCCGCCTCTGCAGTAGGTTGTGTCTTGATGTCCAGAGGCATAACCACTGTCATCACTGCACACCAGATTTGCCTGTGTGCAACTGCAGGGTGACTTTTGTGATGAATGTGAAAAAAATGCTCAGAGCTGGTGGCAAAAGGAGATCTTCAGTGACAGCTTTTCTCCTTGAGGATGTTGTCTGGAAACTACCTCTCTGGGTTTGGCAGGAGTGTTGGCACCTCCAGTGCTTGTCAGTGTTTGGGGAACCTCTGGTTTGTTGCTTTCTCAGGTGTGGTGGGAGCTCTGCAGTGGCTGCAGCCTGGCAGACAAACACTGTTAGCAAAGACCACTGGAGGCTGTGGCGGAATGTAGCTCTCAGAGAATACAGGAAATTTGCATTCAGGACACACAGAGAGAGCAGAAGTCCATAAAAATGACAGTGACAGAGAGCAGATAAAGTGGAGGAAGAGGCAGGGAGAGGCAGCTGTATCAGTTGAGTTTTGTGGCCCGGACAGTTCACAGATTCATAGAATCTTTAAGTTTGGATAAGACCTCTAAGATCATCTAGTCCAACCATCCATCTACCACCAACACTGCCCACTAAACCATGTCTCTAAGAATTACATTTACCATTTCCTTAAACACCTCCAGGGATGGTAACTCCAACGCCTCCCAGGGCAGCCTGTGTCACTGCCTCACCACTCTTTCTGAGATTAAATGTTTCCTAATATCTGACCTGAACCTCCCCTAGTACAACTTGAGGCCTCTCATCCCACTGCTGTTACCTGGGAGAAGAGGCCAACCCCTCCCCTGCCTTGTCACATCTTTCTTTCAGGTGACTGTAAAGAGCAATAAGATCTTCCCTGAGCCTCTGCTTCTCCAGACTGAACAATCTCAGTTCCCTCAGCTCCTTCCCATAAATCTTGGGCTCCAGACCTCTTTCCAGTTTTGTTGATCTTCTCTGGACACGCTTCAGGATTTCAATGACTTTCTTATAGTTAGGGGCCCAAAACTGAACACAGCACTCAAGGTACACCAGAGCTGAGTACAGGGAGACAATCGCCTGCCTGATACTGATGGCTGCACTTCTTCTGATACAAGCCAGGATGCCATTGACCTTGGCTACCTGGGCCAAGGAGAATTCTCCAGGAGAATACTGTAGGAGACAATATCAAAGGCTTTGCTGCTGTCTAGGTAGACCACATCAGCAGCCTTTCCCTCATCCATCAGGTGGGTCACCTAATCAATCTTAGGAAGAGATGAGGTTGGTTAAGCAGGACCTGTCTTTCATGAACCCATACTGGCTGGGCCTGATCCCCCCAGTTGTAGCACACATGCTATATGATTCCACTTCAAGTCAGACAGTGGTCTAATGGGTAGGAAAGAGTCAAGACCTTAGCTTCAGCTTTTACCCAGTGGATATCTGGGCTATATGCACTGTTTTTCACTTCACATCTAGGGGCAAGAAGGTTTATTTTAGTTTTCGTCTTGCTGTATCCCTCTGTTTTTTAAAGGAACCATGGTTCCTTGCTCCCATAGCATCCCTCCTCCACCTCATTGCTATTTTATACAAGCAAAGTCTGAATGCTTTGCTGAGTTGAGACCTTGCTGTGGGGGAGATTAGGGGTTACTACAGGGAACTGAAAAAGTCATCTCATGAGGAAGGCAGCATTTTGAGGAATGGCAGGTAAGACAGCTCTCCATATTTGTGCAGCCCTTGCTTAGCCAACATGCCGGAGTAAAGCAAAAATCTGCATGTCTCCTTTCTGTGATAGCCTAGCCAGTGTGAACAAGGGCAGTGGAAGGAAAATGATTCAGGGGTCTTGTGACGTCTTTGGTTATGAGGATGTAGTGAACCAAAAATCTAAGAAATGGATGAGTCAGTATCCAATGTTTCAGGGAGCTAAAATTTTTGGGAAGCCATAGAGAGCAGGGAGGGCTTACTCCTATGTTTTCAACATCCAAGGGGACTGGAACCTCTGGTCAAGATAAACCTGATGCTATAAGTGCATTCATTGCATACCTTTGGGTGGCTGCATTTGCAGGGTTCTCAGAAAGCAGAAGGAAGATGACTATGGATGTTTCAATGAAGATGATGTGTTCGGTAGTCCATCCTGATGGAGAGGAAGCACTGAACTCACTCAGAGGAACTCAGCATCCAATAGTTCTCCCTGTCTCAGTTGCAGTAAAACGGTTCTAAGCATATTCTTTCAAACTTTTTTGTTCCTCATGTGCGTCTGGGTCTTCTGGTCACAGCATTGCTCCTGACCATGACTTTCCCCTTCCCTTTTCTTGGTGGCCTGACAGCTGCCCCTTCTCCCTCTTTTCTCCCCTGCATGGCCATGCCTGGGGCATGGGTGTACTTGTTTCCTCTTGGCCGCCCTGAGCAGCTGTAGATATGCAGCCTGTCTGGAATTCTGTCCATGTTTTTTGTGTCTTCCATTCTGTAGGAGCAGCTCTGGGCCCAGGGGCCATAAAAATATTTAATGGAAAGAATGTACTCTACGCTGCTGATTATTGTTATTTTTTTAGTGCCTAACATACACTATTTTTAATAGCAACGATATTTTTGGAAGTGTGTATAAAGTGGGGCAGGCAGACACCTCATTTTAGTGCTATAAACTTTTCTTTCTGTACCGGGGGAAGAGCAAACAGTGAAGCCCTTCACTGCTTTAAATCAGTGTAACCTCTTGACACCTGTGTCAGCTCTCCCTTTACCACCTCTTGTACTATAACCAAAGGAATAAACACAGCAGTGGAGGAGAGGTGTAGGAGCAAGCTTATTCTGCACTGTTCTGTTTGCCCCCACCCTGTACTGTTTGGAAGCTTTCATCATCCCAACCAAAATCAAATGTCTGTTGCACTTCTCTTTTTGCAGTGTTGCAATATAACCTGCAAAGGGTGTGATGTTCACCAACTTGTGCAACTGTAGTATAGGCATTCCAGCTAAAGATGCTACCGACAGCCGAGGGGCTGGTGTCATTACACCTGAGTGATGAGTGGCAGCTCCAGAGGAGAGTGAGCTGCCTGCCTCAGTCCCAGTTCAAATAAACATGGTGAGCCCAAGGACTAGTCCCTGGGGCTGGTGGTGGGACTGACTGGGGCTGCTACCTTGCAGGGGAACCCATGTCATGCCATAGTCCCAGCAAACTGATCATCCACAAAGCAATACAGCATCAGACTTCTCTTTGGTTTGGGGTGCTTTCCTCAGTTGTGTGACCACATGAGGAAATTCAATTCCAGAAATAGAAAAAAAAAAACCCAAAAACAACTCATAATAAGAAACTGAAAGTAGAAACCAGGATATGTGTTAATTAACAAAAGCAGAGCATCAGCTATAAAATTACAGAGGCTAGCCAGTCATTTGTAAATGTGCAGAACCACCATCCCAAAATTTAGCGTGAAGTTTGAGCAACAAAGATTAACTTTATATTTTGCAGATAGCTTGTCACTCAAGGATATCAAAGGCCTTACACAAGCCCAGGTGAGGGATTTAGCTATTTCTTTTTGTAACTGCAGCTCTTCTCAGTTATGTAGTTGTTTATTGGATGTTGTTAATGATCTTGTGCTCATTCTCATTTTCTTTAAGGCCTGACTTCATTTTATGATTTGCACTCACAGAATCACAGAATTGTAGGGGTTGGAAGAGAATTCAAGCGATCATCAAGTCCAACCTTTCTGCTAAAGCAGGTACACTACAGCAGGTCACACAGGTAGACATCCAGATGGGTCTTGAATATCTCCGTAGAAGGAGACTCCACAATCTCTCTGGGCAGCTTTTTCAGTGATTGTTTTAGGAGACAGTATTTGGGAACATGATAACAGAAGTTTCAATAAAAGCTTAAACGTTCAGAAGGAGAAATAAAGCGGTATGGACAAGTTACTGTTCCATATAATCAACCTGTTTTTGAGAGTTACATAAAAAAAAAAGCACCTTCAAATAGTTTCCATAAAGAAAAGTGAAAACTCCCGTCAGTGCAAGGCCATTGGGAGCAACTAGCTCATGCTCAGTGTAGATGGAAGGGAAACATTGAGAATAGCCTTCAGTTTCTCTAACTGCTGTTTTTCTTGGACTGCAAGGTGAGCTAAACACTGACGAGAAAATGTGAACTTTCTCCAACATGCTGAAAAATTCAGATTCGGGTCTTTCATTGTCACTCCGTGAGTGCACTTATTTACTCATAGGGCACTTTTAATACAGTGCGACGGAGACATTAAGCTCAAGTCTGGTCTAGTACTCTGAAAATAACTCACCATTTGGGAGGAGAATAAAGAGTGTTAATCTCAGTTCCTTGGCTGAAATTCCTAGTAAAGTTTTTACTTCTTCATTCCCAAGAATAGGTGCAGTGTTTCTCAAGAAATAATTCATATTCAGAATGTTACTCTGTATATAAAATTTCAGTGCACCAGTGCACAACTAATCCTTAGAAGGAAAAGTTGCCCTCAAAAATCTAGCCAGCTCTGCAATACTTAATGTATATGGACTTGAGTGATAGGCAAAATGTTGAAAGAATTAAGCTGAATGTATTTCAGGAGGAAAAAAAGCATTAAGAAAACTTTTGGGTAAATCTTTTACAGATGGCAGACAGCTTAATTGCTGTGGTAAACTTGTCTGATATTTTTGGAAAAATTTGGGTGCTACAGTAATCCGTGGAGCCCAGCGGGCCCAGGCTTAAATGACTCATGCACATCTTAATCACAATTTGGTTGCTAAAGTTTCACCCATGTTTTTGGGGGTGAGTATTTTTCTTCTTTATTTTATTTTTTTTTGTTCAACTCCTTTTAACCAGTTTAAAAGTTGTATGTTGTGTTATTTGGATGGGAAAGCAACAGAGGCCTCAAACGAAGTGAATGAGGCTACAGTTCCTCTATACCAAATGTCTTCCTGGAAAGCTTTATGCTGTACACAGCTGGACAAACTTTATAAAAAAACAACAACCAAGTATGTAGTGATGTGGACCATGGTTCAGGACACAGTGTTAATAGCAGGAATGCAGCCTCTGGCTCTCCATTGCAGTGCATGTGTACTTTGCTGTCCATTGCTCCCATGCCAGCGATCGTGTTAACATCCAACACAGGCACACAGCACAGTGCTTAGTCAGCAAGTCATGGAGGCAGAAGCCACTCAACACTTTGTCGTAGGCTGTCACTCTATATCTGAATGGAAGCGGCTGTGTTGAGACTAGACTTCAGTGGTCCAGTGAGACCACTAGACTGTAAAACCGTACTCATAGAATCACCAAGGTTGGAAAAGAGCTCCAAGATCATCTAATTCAACTGTCCACCTACCACCAATATTTCCACACTAAACCATGTCTCTTAGTACAGTATCTAAGTGTTATTTGTACACCTCCAGGGACGGTGACTCCAATACTCTCTTGGGCAGCCTCTGCCACTGCCTCACCACTCTTTCTGAGAAGGAATTTTTCCTTATATCCAACTTGAACCTCCATGGAGCAAATTGAGGCCATTTCCTCTTGTCCTATTGTTAGTTACATGGGAGAAGAGGCTGGTCCCTGCCTCACCACATATTCCTTTCAGGTGTAGTTCCCCTGAGCCTCCTCTTCTCCAGACTGAGCAATCCAAGCTCCCTCAGCTGTTCCCCATCAGACTTGTGCTCCACACCCCGCATGGCTTTGTTGCCCTTCTCTGGACATGCTCCAGGGTCTCAATGTCTTCCTTGTAGTGAGGGGCACAAAACTGAACACAGTACTTGAGGTCTGGCCTCACTAGTGCCGAGTACAGAGGGATGATCACCTCATAGGTCTTGGCGGTGTGTGGGCAAATGAATCTTATGTGTGATGAAGGAACTGTGATCCTGTATGGGGTTCTGTCAATAGCCGAGGGTCAGTACTGAGCCTGGCTTCATTTGATTCACCATGTCCTGGCATGGCCTTAGTGCTTTCTTTAACAACTTGCTTCTACAGAGGGGATATTTGTTGTAATAACAAGTAGTAGAAAACAATTTCTGCTTCTCTCCAAAGAATACAGCTGTTGTGCAACTCAGAAACTTGTCTGTCAGTGGGAGGGTGCATTGTTAGGATGCTCTGTGATGGGGTGTTCTGCATTACAAATGCATGCTTAAGTGTGTGATATCTAACAGCATGTTTGTTTTCCACTGGATCATTAACACGTATAATATATTGCTCTTGCTGGAAACTTCCTGAGTGTAACTTGTCACAAATCACGTTACTGGTGTGCAAGTGTTAGCAGGTTTAGAGCTCTAGTCTGTGTTCTGCTGTTTAGTCATTTTTGAAGCTTTCTGAGGAATCACATTAGCCAGGCTGATGTCATTGTTCCTCAATTCATCCAACTCTTAAATAAGATTTTTAGTTTTGTTACTCTCCAGCAGTGATTGCTTTTAAAGGCTGAACAGTGCTGATTATGCTCTTTCTTTAAGGGTGGATGTGGATCTGGTCTCTCTCACTTCACATTTCTCTCCTCTGAACGAGAGATCCCCCAAAAGATAAAGCAACTTCAGGCTGAAAATAAACCCACTAGAGAGTGGGGATAGGGTTATATACTGATGTCCTTCCTCAAAAACCACAGCATTTTGGAAAAACAACCGAATATTTCATTAGTGTCCCAGTTTGACCCTTAAGATATCCTATTTTCAGGGTTCTCCTCTGCCAGCTGAGTGGCTGGCACTGCCCAGTGCAGGTGTGTGCCTTCAGGAGGAAGGCACCTTCCTCATGGGCCACTGAACCATAGCAGTTTTCAGCCTAGAAGGCGAGTACAGCACAGCACCAGGTCTTGGGCTTCAGGAGCAGGGCTGGTTTTTGTTTGTTTGGTTTTTTTTTCCACTAGGAACAACCTCAAATAATCAGCACCTTTATGGATGTGTTTTTTAAACATCGGAGCAGCTTGATGTTACATCTGCTAATGTGTTCACAACTGCTCTTTGCAAAGCTGTCCGTACATGCTATTGAGCTACAGCTTCTGTGAGGGGGAACAGCACTAGGGAGTTTGTGGTCCTGTGTGAAACAGGTGTTTGAACATACTGCTTTGTGCTTGTATTCCCTGAATGCAAGGCATAACCTTTTGCAGAGCAACTGGCGAAGCCATCTCAGCTCTGGCACCTGGAATATCCAGTCTGCAACCGTGCTCCTAAGGGGATTTTCCCATTGCCTTCACAGATGGAGATGTCTGGAAGCGATTCCTGCATGGATCTTGTGATAACTACAGCACTACTCCCCTGTGGCTGAAAAAGGCATTGAGCGTGGAGTGTGTGAATGGAGCAAGCATTTCTTGCACTTCACTTGCTTTTCTCCCATTGAACTTCTACTGACCGGTGAAAAAACTTGTCTGCTTGGTGTTTCTCTCTATCCTCTGTTTCGGAAAAACAACAACATGACTGCTGAGATGGTGTATGGTGCAACCACCACACAGCTTGCCTACAAAGGAAGGCTGGAGAGAGTGGGATGAGAAGTGCCTGTTGTAGCCATAAAAAGATGAGGAAACTGTCTCTTTGGCCACCAGGCTCCTGGGAAACCTCTGAATGAGCAGTGTTTTGAGTCAGCTGGAGCCCCACATGAGTTCCTGCAGCCATACAATTCCTCCGTCAGGACGAACTGTGAAATGAAACCACAGCTTCCCTCAGAACACTGGGTGAAACACTGCAGCCATTGCAGCAAAGGAGTGTTTTTGTGGTGTCTTGAATAGGACTGTGCTGTCACGACAAAAAGTTATTATTTACTATGTCACTTCCTAAAAAAAAACCCTCTGTATTTACTTGAGAGAGACAGGAACATTCACAGAGTGAATAATTGCATCTATTTTAGTCACTGATTTCAGGATGGATTGATTAAGCTTCTAGAGTTTGTTTATCCCATCCATTGAAGGTAATCTAGTTTGAAGGCAGGCTCTGCCATCAAGGTCTCCAGCTTACATGAGATGAGATGGATCCATTACTTTATCCCACAAGCATGAGACCAGATAGATCTCATTCTAAGAGAGAGTCATTTTTCCGCTTTGTGTTGATATTTTAATCTGTGCAGTGGGACATGTCATGGAAAGATTATTGTCCCTTTGAAGGAATCTGGTCCCATGTTCGTGGAATAAGAAACAAATCATAGTAACTAGCTTTCTCAATCATTCTCTCTGAAAATAGAGACAGCAGGTACCTCTAGGAGGGCGCATTTGGGTTTAAAATTGGTAATGAGTCTGCTGTAAGAACATGGGAAATGTTGGTGCCTTCACATGGGTCTTTTCTATAAGGAGACAGAAAATGCTGAAAAGTTGATAAAAATATGAAAGTCACTCTGCCTGGTTATAAAAGGGTATTTTGAGGCCTAAGAGACAAAAAGGCAGCATATCTCATTTTTTTGCCTCATGCAACATGGAAGAAAACTGATCCAAGTGTTTGATACATGCTATCTGAGAGCTAAGACAAGATGTCACAGCCCTCCAGCATCACTGAATTCACGTTGGGTATTAGGAAGTATTTCTTGTCAGAAAGAGCAGTGAGGCAGTGGCACAGGCTGCCCAGGGAGGTGATGGAGTCACTGTTCCTGGAGGTGTTAAAAAAAAAGGGAAGATGTCATGCTGAAGGAAATGGTTTAATTGTCATGGGATGAAATTTAGACTAGATGATTTTAGAGGTCTTTCCAACCTTAATGATTCTGTAATTCTATTTAATTCAGAGAAATACGGAGGACCCGGAGAGTGAAAGCCAGGTTTTCTTCTTGCAGTGCCCTCTCCTCCTCTTCACTGCCAGGGCACATTACTCCAGTGTTCCAGTGTGCATAGAGCACAGGTGAGTGCAGAACTCAGAGTTCCCAGAATATTTGTCTGTAAAAGATGGTAGGAACCTGTAATTGTTACAGCTATTTTCAGCAGTGTGCTGCAGCTCCTGGCAGAGGGCTGGCTGCTCAGTGATGGGGTGAGCAAAGCTGAGGTGTAAAAGGTGTTTAGGAGGTAATGGAGCAGCAGGCTTAGCTTGGGAACTGGGGCTCCTCAACCCTAATGCTTTAGTCTTGATGTGGTGACAGCCCTGGGGATAGCCAGAGGTGGATTTTTGCTTTAGAAATTGTGAGGGATGTAAACAACTGATTAGCAAATGAATTAATATTCTCATCTGGTGTTATAGATTAATAACAAAATTGAATACTATGCACACTTATCTAGTCTGTTGATTTAATCTCCTAAGATTTTATCTGCTGTTGATGTAATCTTTACAGAGAGTGACACAGTATATGAAATTCCTGCTCCTTGAACATGTTATGAAATCAGATTTCCTTCAATCTGTAAAACACAGCGTTTCAAACCTGACTTGTGAGCAGCTGTTGCTGGCAGAGTCCAGAGACCTGCAGTGTTTCCCAGAGGAAACCCACACTCCTCTCCCTCTCCCCAGCTAGGCAGCATGTGCGCTGGCGCTGAGCCCTGCTCAGAGCACCCCTTGGAAACAGCATCTCCAGCTTCAATTTGCACTGTGACAGATAATCTTGTCATCGTAACAGTGCCAGAAGCATGCTGTGGAGAAGTAATACCAATCATTAAAAAGAGAGATAATAGGAGTAAAGCCCAGAAGCCTTTAGGCATGAGATTCACCTGGCTTATGGCCCACTCTGCGGCTAACCTTTCCCGTGGCATTCATGTGTGAAGCCTTTTGCAGTCTGTTGCTACAGTATCTGCAGTTATGAAGTACCTAGAAACCCCAGAAAGGGGCAAAGCAAAGGGAAGGTGGTGCCTGCTGAAAGGAGGTGCTCTGAGGAGTACTTTAAAGGGAGTCTTCCTGCCAAACAGAGAAGAAACAATGAGATCGGTTGTGCTAAAACCCAAACCAACTTACCTACATTTAACACCATGTTGGAGAGATTTGGCTCTTTACACTTGCAGATATTATGTGAATTTGATTTAATATGGAGCAGATTATGAACAGGTGGAAATTAACATATGATCCACTGTAATCTCCATGAGGAAATAGGAGGTCATTGTGCTTAATTTACCAAGAGTGGTCAAAATAACATATCTGTGAGTGTATCTCTGGTGCAAGGTCACTTAGAAAAACACTCAGACCGAAGCAACAGCAGATTTAAGTCCTGTTCATTAAGGTCTCTGGTCCAGCTCTCTCTGCTCTATTGGCAAGCTGTAAACGATAGCCTTTCATCTTGCTGTTTGCCTGTCTAGAAAAAGCTCCTTTTTTGTGTGTGTGTGTGCACTTCCTGAGCATACTTGACTACTGGAGTGAATAGAAACTCTGTAAATGAAAGCACAGTATGATTCAGCTCTCAAAGGTGTAGAAATTTCTTCTTTAGATACTCAGAGGAGTAAGTTCTGAGTTGTTTCTTCCTGTATGTCCCCAAAATGCATTTAGCTGACAGCCAACGTTTCTAGCCAGATAATGAGTTTATTTTTCAGAGGCTGTACACAGAGGATTTGTAATGGAATTTCTTCAGTCCCTTACTATTTTTAGAGTTAACATGCAGTTCTCTCTCAGTTATAATAAGACAGCAGGTGCTCAGTGAAACTCAATGATTTTCAAATGTCATATGTCTCTTTTTTTTTACTGGTAAGATTGAGAGCATTTTTCCAGTGCTGTTTAAGCCCAATAAGTAAGTAAATAAATAAATAAATAGTGATTTAAGCATAACGGAAACTCTCTGTGAATCGAGACCAAATGTTAAACGATTCAATAGAAGAACTGCATTGTTTTCATGGAATAGAGAAGAAATCTGACTGTGAAGTGACTTTTGGAGGCCTCCACCCATGTCCCCAAATTTGTGAACTGCAAAGTCAGACTGGATTGTTTAAGGTCTTCCCCACTTGAGTTTTGAAACCTCTGTTTGGAACCAGAATGCAGAGCTTGCAGTGAATGACAGATTCAAAGAGGTTGGAAAAGTCCACTCAGATAATCTGTACCCACCATGCCTACTGACCACGTCCCTCAGTGCCACATCCACATGGCTCTTGAACACCTCCAGGGACAGTGACTGCACCACCTCCCTAGGCAGCCTGTGCCACTGCCTCGCTGCTCTTTCTGAGAAGAAATTTCTCCTAATATCCAACCTGAACCCCCTCCTGGTGCAACTTAAGGTCACTACCTCTAGTCCTAAACACATAGCCATCTGCAATGGTCTGGTGTTTGGATGCTTTTCCTGGATGGGCACTTGTGTTCTTCAGATGATGCAGAGCCATCATGTCCACAGGGTGAATGAGAGAGTCTGGTGAACAGCTCGACCTTCTCACAGCCTTGTTATCTCTCTAGAAGTGGTTTCCTTAACAAACTTGGGCTTTTGTTTGGCTTCCAAAGGACAGACTCATTGTACTTCGTTGTGTGTTCAAACCGAAACTTTAATACTCTATCAAGTCATTAAAATGCTAAGAAACACAGGCCTTTTCCTTTTATACTCTGTGTACAATAAAAGTGGCTTTCAAGCAGAATTTCAACAATATTCTTGCTTTGACATTGAAAAATTCTTGTGCAGAGCTGTAATCATTCAAGAATTGCTGTAATAAACCATTCCATTTATAGAAATGTAAACAGTATTTATGATAGTGCTTTGGACAAAATCTATGCGTGGGCCTAAGTTTAAAAAATAACAGTGAAGGAAGAACATGGCACACAGAGAAAGAACAATCTGATGACTAAAGCTTTGACTGTCACAGTGGCCTTAATGAACCCACGTACTAATGTTAAGTGATCTTTTATTTGAGATTCTAGAAAAGATATCAATTTTCGGGAACTTCTAATTACCCTTTCACTTTTTTTAGCATAATTTTGTTAAAGCACCTTATGCTGATCACCTCAAAACCAAAGACTTTAAAAAATAGGCCTTATCCACCACTTTTCTCCACAAAATTTTTGTCTTGTTTCAGTATCCAACAGCTACTCATGTAAAATAATTTATCAGTTTACAGCTATTATTTTTTTTGTAAGGGTTACTGTGTCTGGTGATATCTGTAACAGGGAAATAACTCTTTTTCTCCCCTTTTTTCCTACCTATCACACTTCTACTTTATGTTCTTCCTCATCTCAAATTCATTTTGTTGAGAATGTGGACTGTAGAAACAAGTGCTCTCTTCAGTAGAAAAATAAAGATTTAAATATATGGACAAAGTGATATTTATTATTTTCTTCCTAATGAAGTGGTCCTAATGAGGATTTTAACAAATCTGCTACAGAGAAAAGTCCAAATTACTGTAAGTGTAATTGAGCCCAATATTTAATTTCTACTCATACCCACCTTTTCCCATTCGTTCCTAGCTTGGTCCAGTTAGTTCTTTGGAGGAAACTGCTCAGTGGAGGTCTCACTTGGCAAAAGTGAAAATCCATTCTGTGAAGTTTGAACAGAGCAAACACAGCTCATCCTTTCAGTTGGAAGAAGACCTGATAAGAAATCATATATATGGGTATCACTTAGAAACAGGGAGAAATACCACTCTTGGAATATTTTGCGATGATAGTCAAACATGCAATCCTGCTAGAAGAAGATCCATTCAGAAAAAAAATTGTAGTTTTGAATGTGAAAATATGACAGGTTCTTTGACCTTTCTCAAGACTGCATTTGTTCAACTGACTAACACCATGTACAAGAAATCACAGCACCAAGTTAAAAAAATGCTGAGTAAGTAGGTCCTTGAATTCAGTAGGTTAGGCTGGTGTGATGATCTACTCAAAGGGAGCTGGGGTCAGAGCCAGGAGGAAGATAGATCCTGTGGTGCTGTGGTCACCAGAGCGGATATTTTAAAAGTAGCCTGTGGTTTGGCTGAAGTGGAGTGAGAAGAAACAACCTGTTCCTTAGTGTTTCCTGAAGGGCCCAAAGAAGTAGCTGGACTGGAAGAACAGGTGGCTAGCTCATCCTACAGATGAAATCATGGTGTGAAACTCAGACCCAGAATAACCAGGAGGAAGAAGGGGAGCTCTGACAGCTGTGGAAAGGTGACTGCCCTGTCAGTTACGAAGAAACAAAAGAAATCTTAGGAAGAGGAAATGCATGCACTAATTACAGCTTGAGGAGGCAAGTCACTGAAATAAAGTTTTACGCATTTAGAGGGTGCCAGTGGCCCTGCCAGAGTCCCACTTCATGCACAGGATCACAGAACTGTATGGGTTGGAAGGGACCTCCAGAGATCATGGAGTCCAGCCCCCTGCCAAAGCAGCTCCCTAACCCAGGTTGCACAGGTAGGCGTCCAGGTGGATCTTGAATGAGACCCTCAGAAGGGGACTCCACCACCTCTCTGTGCAGCTGTGCCACTGCTCCGTCACTGCGCTGGGAAGAAGTTCCCATGCACATTTGTGCTGAACTCCTATGTCTGTTTGTGACCATTTCCCCTTTTCCTATCACCACACACTGCTGAGAAGAGTCCAGTTTCATCCCTTTACCTCCCGCTTCTTAGATATTTATGGACATGGATCAGATCTCCTCTCAGTTTTCTTTTCTCAAGGCTGAACAGTCCCAGGTCTCTCAGCCTTTCCTCATAAGAGAGGTGTTCCACACCCTTTATCATCTTTGTAGCCCCCCACTGGAGTCTTTCAAGGAGATCCCTGTGTCTATTTTGTACTGGGGAGCCCAGAATCGGACACAGTACTCCAGGTGAGGCCTCACCAGGCCAGGGTAAACCAGGAGGATCCCCTCCCTTGACCTGCTGGCCACACTCTTTAATGCACCCCAGAGGTGGGAGTTGTAACCATCCATGTTAAATGACCTGAAGATCAAGCTTGCATTAGCGAGAGGTGGAGAGAGGAAACCATGGGTTCCTGTGTTCATTTGGAAATGTGTTTCATTGGTCTGGGTGATTAGCCTGTCCAACTTTTCAGTGGTTCCCTGCAAGTTAAGATCTTATCTTAGGATAGGACTTCATCTATAATATTTCTAGATACCAGAAATCCTGAACGGCTTGGAGTGAGAAATCTTTCTATACCAAATAATACTTCAGTGATTTTTGGGGAGGAAAAATTCAGGTCTTCCAGTTTTCTGCAGTTATCCCCACTCATACTGCCTGGGTCATCTTTTTGAATAAAACTGTATGATCCCTCAGCAGAAGAGTCTGAGAAGCTAGGAGAGAATAACATTGAAAATCCAGAGGTGGCAAGGCTTGTTTTAGCATTCCCAGTTGTTTTTGAGATCAGTGTGTCTGTAAAAAGATCCTTGTCTCCATAGCATCTCACGGAGGAGGGCAGGAGCTGATCTGTACCTGTGTATAAACCATGAACTTTATGATTACACATTTGAAATTAAGGGGAGAGAAGAAGCCACTTCCTACCAGGTGTGAAGTAACGATCTCTACACACACGGTAGAAAAATGTACAGAGGCCTAGGAGCAGGTGAGCACTGAACTACAGCAGCAGTGGTGGATCTGATGTGGTCTGATCTCAGCAGGCTGAATCTGAGATGCTGAGCCAGTTTTTTTGTGACTGAAAAGCTTATAATGCATGGTCATGGTTGCTTTTGGCACATCTTCTTTACCCCAATAAAGTTTCAAACATCTTCACAGGAGAACACTTAGTGTTGTAACATGACAGGCCAAGGTGAAGAGAGAGAACCAACCTCATGCTTGAAGCTGTTGGATAACAATTGTGAAATGTTAACTATCAACATAGATCATGAGTCTGTACAGAGGATTTGTTGTGGAGTGATTAATACAACCCATAGGAACTGTTGTTGAATTTCAACACCTCAGCATTTGATTATTTTAGGCTTCTGAGAGCTAGTAAAGGTGAAATAAAACATTTGTTGCCCACTAGGTAGAAGCAGGAGTTCCTGATTTATTTTGCACTTATTTTTGTGTTCTGAAAGTAAAACAATTATTTCTTATTCCACTTGGCACGCTTTGATGCATGAAAATCTTCAGAATGATGGAGACAAACATGGACAGTCAATTATAACCGCTACAAAATCACGGAGAAAATAAGCTACTGCTTTTCTGGAAACCTAATGTGTACCGTGTGTTGATCTAAATTTCTTCCTTTTTGGGATCATGACAAAAGTTAGAAATAACTGTTTCTGAATGTAAATAGTTATATTACAGAAAAGATACCCTGATTTATGCCTGTAACGCTGACTTGGCATGGTGGCAGCCTTTTCCAAAAAAAGGAGTGAGGCAGTGGCACAGGCTGCCCAGGGATGTCGTGGAGTCAGCGTCCCCAGAGGTGTTCAAGAACTGTGTGGATGTGTCACTGAAGGATGTGGTCAGTGGACATTATGGGTGGTAGGTGGACGATTGGACTAGGTGGTCTTAGAGGTCTTTTCCAACCTTAGTGATTCTTTGATTCTTTGAAGCAACCAGGCTTGGACACCTCTGAGATGCTTTTGAGTGCTGGCAGTAAGTCAAACATGGTGAGTACCACTTTTTCAGCCTATAGAGGGAGCAGAGTTTACTCCAGCTTTTGCTCTGACCTGCCACATAGCAACACCACAAAAATTCACCCTGAATGAAGTCTGGAGACTCTAATTGTTTCCCTGAATATAATCATTTTTTCCTACTTCTTCTTGCCTGACTGTTTGAGCAACCTGTCACTACTCATCATCAGGCTCTAACGTACATCAGATTAGAAAAGAAGATGACATGCCACGGAGTTAGAGGAGATATTTATTTATTAAAGCTTTTAGAGCTTAGCCTCCCTCTCCCTTGAGCACACACAAGAGGAGAGCACAAAAACCAAGAGCTGAAGGTCAGCCAGGGCTGTGTGGGTATCGGGTGACCTCCCCATTGGTGTTTGCTGAGTTGGAAATGCTGGATAGTGTTGAAGCACTGACCCTTTCTGTGAGTGAGCTCCATGAAAATGTAATAGTAGGTACTGTATGCTAACTTGAAAGCTAATGTGTTATTACTGGCTTTTATATAGCTGGTTACCCATGGATAAAGCTATATGATATTTATTATAGCAGGGCAGGATGGCTTTGTAATTTGAATATGCTTCATTCACACTAGTGACTTAAACAAAGTGTTTCTTCATTTCTCTGGCTATTAATGGTTTTCTCGTAAGAAACCATGAAGTCAGTTTTGTTGTGTTTGTCAGCTGGGTTTTGACTGTGTGTATTCTGTATTCTGTTCCACAAAGGAGTTATTTAAAACCACCCCTTCAGTCTTAATTAATAGCAGACCCTGTGGAAGGCGAGCCCTGTGGAGCTGGAGAAGTTCCCGTCTGGTTTCCATTTAGCCTGTGGCTGTGAGTGGAAGCACGGCTGACTCCCAGCACAGGGACCTTGGCTGCTCGGCATGCTCTTGCCAGCCTGTAGAGTACCAATGATGAAGGCAATATTCACTGACCAGCATCCAGCCCTGGCTTCTCCTCTGGGGTACGCTAGGGCAGAAAGTAAGCTTGCAACCACCTCTAGTGCTACCTCCTTCAGCTAAAGGCCCACGAGGGTCTTTTGGAGACTAACTTCCTATCCACAGCGTTTAAATCTTCCAGCTGTTAGCTGTGCTTTCATTCAGCTTTCAGTCCTGATCCAGGATTTCCCCTCTGCCATCTCTGAATGCCAAGTCTTATACCAGGGAGCCAGTCAACGCAGAGGGGTGTCATGGTGTTCCCACCATCTTCACATATGACTGTATATTTTACTGGAACTGCAAAAGTCAGACGTGAAGAAGTATTTATCCCTAATAAATGTACATAGTGTGCCAGTTCCCTGGTTGGCTTAAACTTTTCAAAACCTCTACCTACCCTTTTAATTTATGCATTTGATCTGTCTGCTGTAAACAGACATAAAGTCCAGAGAATGTCTGTTTCCAGAGGATAGTATTTTTCTTTTGAGTTTGGCTATGGAGGGCTCTCTTCTGCATATAAGTTTCAAGTAGTGGGCTAATAAATGCAAGCAGCTCCTCCAAACATCACTCATCACGCCAGGATAAAAGATGGTTCTGCATTCATGTTGTCCTCCAAAAAACTGCATCTCAAAGCATCAGAAATTAAAAAGTAATAAAGAAATAAGTCCCCTCCTAAGAAGAGCTTTTTGCAAATACCTTCTCTCTGAAGGAGACAATCTACTTTGAATGAAGTCTTGCACATGTGAATGGCTTGCACGAATGGAAGCTTGAATGAGGTTTGCATAGACCCATTGGTTTCTGTCTGGAGAGAGCTCATTCCTGCCCTAGATGGAATGAGAACCCATCTGTACAAGGGCTGAGTGAGGCCATAAGGGACAGAGAAGATGCAGAGCTGAAAAATATACCATGACACCCTGGCCAAACTACCAATGCTGCAGCCAACTCTGAGGCCTCTTCTCTTGGGGGGTTTGGAGAGCTGGATGCAAAACCAGAAGGTGAGAGCTCCTGTGTTCTGCACAGCCCTCACATACAAAGACTCGTATTGTGTTTGGTGCTGGGGTGAGAAGTGAGGGCAAATGTACTTTCTGCTTTGGGCAGCTTTCAATGTAGTAAATCAAAACTCATATAAAAAAGCCTCAGGAAATGCTGAGAGTGGTCCTAGCATAGCATGCAGCTGCAATTATCTGTTATTTGTCATTTTAGTATCTTCTGAATATATAGTCAAGAGAATTCTGAACTTTGTAGGAAAAGTGGTTGCTCTAAGAGGATGAAACTAAAAAAAGGGCAAGAGGACAGCAGAGGCAGCACAGGACAGTGGGAAGAGCTAGGAAAAGGACACTCAACCACACAGTCAGTCTTGTTCCTCCACCCTGTATAATGAGTGGCTTCCCCACCAGCTTATTGCAGGCTTTGGGATTGTACAGGTTTATGAAAAGCTGAGTGTAGGGGCATCTTTAGCAGGCACCCATCCATCAGCACTCATAAATTTGGACCAATTTATTGAGAAGTACAGAAGATGGCAAACAACAAAACTCAAAGAGCAAAGCCACTAGGAAAGCCTACATTGGGTTCCTTCACCTGCAAAAAGAGTCTAGACATAGAAAATGTTTCCAAGTGAATGTCACCTGAAAAGCCCAAAGCATAATGCTTCTCAGACACATTGACATTCTCCTTATTGAAAAACCTCAGACACTGCATGTCCTGGGTGGTCCAGTGGTACTGACTGCCATCTCATCCCAGAGCAAGAAAAATATGGACAGGCTCACCACTTCTCCCAGTCAGGCTTGGTGCTTGGTCTGAGAGTGTTTTGAGGGCAGAGTCCTTTGGGTTTTGTGGACGTTTCCCACTGTCATCCTGGCTGCAATAAATGCAGGCTGAGCTACTGAAGGAAACTGGGCCCATTACATTGATGCACCATTGCTAACTGCTCACTGATCTGCTGACCGTTGAAGTTAAAAGAGATTATAAAGTTAAGTATTTCTTGATATCTAATTATTTAAATGACTAGGCAGATCTAATTAATTATTAAGCAGCCAATTACATTGTATCAAAAGCTGATGAGAAGTGAAAGAAAACTAAAAGAGAGTGGGTTTAGATTAGGTATCAGGAGGAAATTCTTTACTCAGAGGGTGCTGAGGCACGTTACTGAGGAACAGATTGCCAGAGAAGCTGTGTATGTCTCATACCTGAAGGTATTCATGGCCAGGTTAGATGGGGCCCTGGGCAGCCTGACCTTAGCAGGAGGTATTCCTGCCCATGGTAGGTGGTTGGAATCAGATGGTCTTTAAGGTCCCATCCAACCCAAACCATTCTGTGATTATATGATTCTGTGAAAGAAAAGCTTTCAACTAAAATTATTCTAAAAAGAATTAAGGAACACTTAATGCAAAAGGAGACTGAACTCTGAGAAATCATAGTACAAACAAGATGTAGTGAAAAACTGTGCAGCAGCCTCTCCTTTTAAGGGCTCACAGAGAGTGTTTGACACTTGGAACAACACCTGAAGACTCTACATTTCAGAAAAGAGGAACTTGCTTTTTTCCACCTCCTCCTTTCCAATAAAAGAGGAAAAAATCAAGTAGGAAAAATATAGTCGTCAGCAAAGGAGTGCTAGTTTTCTTAATGAAGTCTGCAGAAAAAATATTGAGTGCCTACTTGAAATTACTAAATTCAGAGGGGAGACGTAGCCTCCATTCTTGACCTGTTTCTGATGAATTCACTCACATAATTCAGACATACAAGCTCTGTTGCCTCTACCAAGTAATTATGGGGGCTAAGGGTTTTGGACATTGTTTAGATATAAAAGTTCTGCCTGAGTAGCTACACAGCCCAAGCCTCTTCATGCAGGCAGTGAACAGTGGCAAAAATGCTTTGGCAATATATATTGCAGGCATGGTGAGCAATATAAGACGTACAAAAGCAAATCTTTTTATGCTTGAAGGGTTGATTCTATATTAAGGTTTTTGCTGTCATTAAAATGTTGCAACAATAACAACAACGAAATCACAGCAGCTATGTCTGACCACAATTATTAGACAAAAGTTTAATGTGACCACTTAGCATGTCTTACAGCATCAGCTTCAGTTTGTGGGATGTGTTCACGAAGGAGTAGTGGCAGGTGAGCTGTGAGGCAGCAGAGCTGGGGCGTTTGAGGTGAGAAGTATTAAAAGGAAGGAAAGTTGAAACCATGTTGGTAGCAGAGAATTTTCAGTCGAACAATAAATGCCCACCATTGCATGGCTTTAGGAGTAACTAATAGAAGCATTACCTCCTAATTTTTTTAAGGTGTTCATTCCATGTGCAGTGAAATATTTTGTAGTGAACCAGGAAGACAGGGATGGACGAGGAAGCTCTGGGTCTTCTGTGCTGGAGTTCTTGAGGCATACCAACATTTTCTGAAACTGCTCTTCCCATCAGCTTTTCTCCTTGTCAATAACATCCTTGAATAGTTGTTAATATTCAGCAATAGAAGAAGAAACGTTTTCTACTTGAGAAGCAGGCACTGTTCTAAGCAGTTCTCTTTGGCTAGTGTTGGCAGAGAATATGAGAAACCCAATAGCTTGTGAATGCTTTTAGAAGTCAGATGAAGTATCTCCCAGCAGTGCTAATAAGTGATGTAAGCTTCAAATAGGCTGTTGGTGGATAACAAAAATAATTCCAGGATTACTACAGAACACAACTGAAGATGTTTCAAAACAGAAGCCAAATCATTAATATTTCGAAATGAATCTCCATTCCATTGCAGTCCTTCCAACTTCCACTAGGCTTCAACCAAACTTTTGCTGCAGACCACAGCACCCAGCAGACAGCTCTGAAGATTTCTTACCAGCAAGAAGAAAGGTAGAAAATTTCAGGGAAGGAAGAAGTCTGGCTAGAAAACTGACAGAGCAAAAAATTCTGCAAACAAGTCAAACCTCAGGCTAACAAGAAAAGCAATTTAAATGAACTTCTGTAATCATGTAATCATTTGCCAGAGCTAATAAAAGAGAGCAGAACTCTCTCTTCAGATCTGTGTTAGGCTGCAGTGTCACTGCTAGCACTCAGCTGGAAGAAGAACAAAATGATGGAGCTGGGGTGCAGAAGATAAATCCCAGCCCCACCCATCTGGGACAGTAATCGCTGCAGGATTTGGCCTTCTCTAATGCCTGAGAAGTGTTGGCACTAGTTGAACCCAAAGCTCGAGCGATGTTATTCTTGCCAACCTGTGTTAACATCTCTTTCAAGACAAGTTTAATCACGTTCTCAGAAACAGTCATGGAGAGACAGCACTGAAAGCCTGGGAGAGATTTCTGGAGCAAGCTACCCTTGAACTGGGGCTGTCCTTGAGGTTTGGCACCAGGACTTCCTCAGGGTCTGATGAGACAAGGAAAGCTCTCATCTGCTCACCCAGAGGGCTCCACAAATTCAGAGCCCAACTGGAGTCAGTGCTTCTCTTAGGAATTTGCCATCCATTGCCAATTTATTGCAAGAATGCTACTGTACAAATGCTCAGCTCATTGTGCTGTGAACAGCCCTCTCCTCCTGATGACCCCACTGTTCCTCCCATAACTATCTAGTTGGGCTGAGGCCAATGGAATGGACTTTAACAAGACCAACTGTTGAGTTCTGCACTTTGGTCACAGCAACCTCATGCATCACTACAGGCTTGGGGCATGGCGGCTGGAAAGCTGCACAGAAGAAAAGGACCTGGGAATGTTAGCTGACAGCTGGCTGAACACAAGCCAGCAGTGTGCCCAGGTGGCCAAGAATGGCATCTTGGCTTTTATCAGAAGTAGTGCAGCCAGCAGGAGCAGGGAGGTGATCATCCCTCTGTACTCAGTACTTGTGGGGCCCCAACTTGAGTACTGTCTTTATTTTGGTGCCCCTCGCTACAAGAAAGAAATCGAGGCCCTGGAGTGCGTCCAGAGGAGGGCAACAAAGCTGTAAAGGGTCTGGAGCATAAGTCTGACGGGGATTGTTCAATCTGGAGGAAAAAAGGCTCAGGGAAGACCTTATCGCTCTCCACAATGACCTGAAGGGAGGCTGTACTGAGTTGGGTGTTGATCTCTCCTCCCATGTAATTAGTGACTGGATGAGAGGGATGGCCTCAAATTGCATCAGGGAAATTCAATTTAGATATCAAGAAAAATGTCTTCTCAGCAAGAGCAGTGAGGCAGTGGCACAGGCTGCCCAGGGAGCTGGTGGGGTCACCATCCCTGGAGGTGTTAAAGAACTGTGTGGATGTGACACTGAGGGACATGGTTAGCAATGAGGCAATATTGGTAGTACGTGAATGGTTGGACCATGTGTTCTTAAAGGTCTTTTCCTACATAAAGGAACCTATGATTCTATGATTCTGTAATGACATAGCAGTGGGTTTTGTAATGATAAAGCTTGATGCCACCTGCAGAGCAGGTTGTGTATCATCTCTAATGAGACTGGCCAAAGACAGAAATCTGGTTGGAAAAGAGAAATTTTGTTTCCACACAAGTGTTTGGGAAGCAAAGAGGATGGATAAAAAAAAAGTCAGCGGGTTGTTAGGAAAATACAGGTTTCCAGTTTTGCCAGTGTGTGGCAGTGGTCCTTTAGCAATTGCAGTCGCATGAAGCAAAGCGCTGTTAAGTTTCACATTTTGCTGCAGAGGCCAACTTGGAAGAAGACCCAGACAGCCACTCACTGGGTGTACATGGGATTCAAAACAATCTTTGAGACACCAATGAAATGCAAACATGTTTTTAAAAAATTCACTGTAAGATCCACAGTAGCTTGACCTGAGGTGTGACAGAAATGAATTGCCAATAAAACCTGCCAAGGAGGAGCAGTTTAAAGGATGCCTTTAACACTGTTCACAATAAAATAGTTTTCACAAGCAGCTCATATATCTCCCAGCCTCTCTGGGATGTGTTGCTGCTGAGTGATTCTGGAGTCATTAACGGATTGCAAACTCCCGCTCTGCTCCGCTCCCTGCAACCAACTTGAGATAGTAAAACAGCTCAATACCTTTCCAAAATGATAGCCTTCTTTGAACTGTGCTTTGAAATGGGCCAGGTCTGAGTAATGAGCAGATCTGATAACTGCTGAGTGTTGGATATCTCACTACTCTTTGGACCTCCAAGAAAATCTGCCTTGGTTGCAACTCCAGCTCTCAGTTGCAGGATACTCCCTTGGCTGGTGCCTATAATGTAGGGAGCTGAGCATGAGGTTGAGCCTGGATCCATTAAGGATGAAATTTGAAGCTGTAGTCTAGAGAACGTCCAAAGCAGCTTCTACTTTGTCCTGGAGCACCCGGAGCTCACCCTACTTGGGGCTGGAGGGGTGGGACAGAGCTTCTCATGGGAGCCACCATGGATTCTGTTCACATGTGGTCCAGGGATCCCCTTTGCTGATCCAAATGTTCCCCTGTGCTATACCTGGCGGCTACGGCTTGTAAAGCAGAGGCACTGATAAGGTCTGTGAGAAGATTTGTGTGATGCACTGCAGCCTACATGGCTGTCCTAAAAAAATAGGGAAAGGAAAAAGGAGCAGGAGTGGGATCAAACTACTTTCTGGCAAAAGCACTTGCAAAAATGCCAAGGAAACAAGGATTTGTAATGGGAGTGAGACATTATCCATTGATCCTACCTGCTCTTCTAAGAGGTGCCTGTTTTGGACACAAGCTGGTGAATAGCTGCACTGAAATAGTGAGCAAATGCAAGCTAATTTATTTTATTCTTTGTTCTCTTTATTTTTGTCACCATGCACTGCTACCACTGTGGGGTGACAGGGAGGGGCCGTGGCTTTTGTGGTTGTAAACAAGAGCTCCTTGCACAGCCCTAGGAGGTGCTGGCACTGTGTGAGTGGGTGTGCGTGCCCTCCTTTGGGATAGGTGCACAGGAAGGCAGTGAAGGAAGAACATCAGGAGCAAAGCACAGAACTGCTGAATTGAGAGCCCGGTTTACACTCAGCCTACTCATATGGAAGTAAGATGGTAGCTAGTTGCATGGGTGGTGTTTACAAGTGCTTCTGGGTGTGTACAGATCCCTTGGTTTGCCTGGGACAAAGAGCTCTACTGCAGAGCGCTGACGTTTGCCTGGTGTTCGTGTGGTGTGTGCCTGTCATGACCCTGCGCATGTTTAAAAAGAGGCAGGGACAGTTGCTGTGATCTGAGACATCTGTCTTTAGGGTGAAAACCCAGAGGAAAGATTTCATAAGAAGAGAATATCCAAGATGCTCATTCTGAAACTCTCTTCCTCCCAGATCATCCTGTAGAAAGGACGTTATGTCCCTCTGCCAATAGCAATGATTCCATTACCACCAACATGGCTTTACTGCAATGATAATCAGTTCAAACAGGAGGGTGGCAGTGCAGAGGGGGCAATAAGGATGAGGACTTCTAACATAAGGATGCCTGGTGGTGCAACCCTGGAACTTCAGGAACTGGATCATGAAACCACAGTACTTTAAAAAGCAAGTGCTGAAAACGGAAGTAGTTTGTGGAAAAAAAGTGCATTTGGCTGTCTGCTGTTCTTGAGGAATGAGGACCTGATTCTACTGCAGCTGAAACTCCCTCAGCCTTCTTTGTGCTGTTCTCTTCTGTTTATCCCTTGGAGATGGCCAAGCATGGAGTCTCTTGAACCTTCCCTGGTTTTGATCCTGACAACTATAAGAGCATCACAACATCAGTGAGGACTTTCAAATTTGCCAGCCCAAATGAGAACGCAGCTGAAATGCTAGGATGGTGCCAAAAACCTGCCTCAATCCCCAGAGCTCATTGCTTCAAGCTGGTTTCTAGGATCATGTGCTTTGCTGAGAGGTACCTCATAGTGCCCATCTGGGTGTCAGAGCATTGTAACACTGAGCTTGCCCAAACATAGATGGCGCAGCAGTTTAACTAATCATTAAACTGTTAATTGTAAAACAGTAGCTCTATAGCTCTCCTTTAGCCAAGTGCCCTCATAGGTGCTGATTTAGGAAATGCTGATGTAGGAACAGAGCTGAGGTATAGGGTCGCCTCTAACACCATGGCAGCTCCAAAGAAAACAGCATCTAACTGCCCCAAAATGGGTGGCTCTGTCTGGCCTGTTTGAGCTGTGCTTGCAGATACAGGGTGTCATCAGTCTCACAGCCCTGCCAGAACCCTCAAAACCTCTCACTCCTTACAGCAATTAAGGGATTTTACTCTCACAATCACCCTCTGATAGGGAAAGCATGCATTCTCGTGTAACCAACTGTAAACAGATTTACAGGATTAATTAAGTGACTAGATTAAGGTCATGCAGGAAGCTGTGGTTGAACTGGAAATTTCAGTGCAGGCTTGCAAACATTTGTTTGCCTGGCTCCCCATTCGTTGACCAGCTGCCTGCCTGCAGGATCACAAGGCAGATTTGCATCTTCTGAAATGCCCAGGCTGTTCCTGACAATGGGGAATTGCACTGCTGTCTCAAGTTCCTGATTTCTATTATTTGATCTATTACATATCTCTGTGTTGCATTTGCCATTGTAAGAGATCATAAAAGATATAAAGAGATAATATTGTATCCCCAGACACTATTTCAGTGTGATTGTGGAAGCAGGAAAATGAAAACTGTGCTTAAAGTAGACTCATTTTAACACATTTGCCTTGCCAGTGTGATGGAGCCCTGGCACAGGCTGCCCAGAAGCTGTGGGGTCTCCTCCTTGGTGACTTTCAAAACCCAATGGGATGCAGTCCGGGGCACCCTGCTCTGGGTGTCACTGCTGAAGCTGAGGTTGATCCTGGTGGACCCAGAGGGCCCTTCCAGCCTCAGCCATTGTGTGACCTGAGTGGTGTTTCACTCCTAAGTGAACTGGTAGAAAATTGGGTAGGGGCATGGTTGAATGAATAGGGAGATAACTACTGCTGTGTATCTTAGGTTTTATTTCCTTTCCTTTTGCAGATATGCATCCCCATTCCTTTGTGTCAGTGTTGAGTATTTTGCAATGTGGTTTTTTCCTGGTGTGTGTGCAGACCTTTCTGCTTTGATGGAGCGGCACCAGAGGCGTGTTTGCCTCACAAAGTTTATTTTGAGAGCGTCCTACTTGAATGATGATGGGCATGCCACAAGCTTCCACTTGTTGCTTGGGCAGAAGGTGGAATCCTGGGGTGGGGCATGCCAGGAAAGTACGCAAAGCCTGCTGATAGCTCACAAAGCTGTTTGTCTGAAGGGCATTCATTCTGCAAGCCCCACCCCTTCCCTTAAGAAAAAAAGAGACATCTCCTTCAGAGTAAGATCACCCTCCATGTTTGTGAAAAGGATAAAAAGGTCATAGGTGTGGACACGTCAAATAAGCAGCTTCTAGTCACTGAAATCTCAGTACTATCGCTCCCACTGGGCTGAGGGCGGGTGCTGAACACACTGCACAGACAGCCAGGAGTTCTTGAGTCCCTTTTGTCCTGCCCCAGGCTGTGCAGGAGGAGCATGGATGGACCTGCAGGTTTGTTGTCATTCTGTTAGTAGCAGCTTGCATTCCTATCAGCCTCTGTTTTTATTAACATGGTGGCTTTTCTGTTTTGGGGGGAATTTTTAGCTGAGGTATTTTACAAGGTGTTAAAATGATTCAATAAATAGCATGCAAAATGAATCCCAAGGGGAATAAAACAAGACCTCTTTAAAACAAACCTTGCCAAAGAGAAGATGATATTTCAAATAACAGCAGAGTACATAATAGAAAATTTGCTTAAAGGGTTGCAAAGGTTAAATGGCTTCTCAGAGCAGAGAAAGACTCACTAAGTAGAGGGATGAACAGAGATTTATGAGTATGAGCAGAAAGAGAAATGGCTGCAAAATGAAGCTGTACAAAGAAAAGAAGAACTAGGAAAGGAACTCAAATATAAGAAAGCAGGCTAACAGTATTGATGGAGAGCTCGCTAAAGAATATTACCATAAATATCTGCTATGATCCCAGAAACAAGGAATCATAGAATATCCCAAGTTAGAAGAGACCTATAAGGACCATCAAATCCAACTCCTAGCTCCATGCAGGAGCACCCAAAATATTTCTGCATGTAGTTAAGGAAATCTGCTCAACCATTCTTGCCTTCCTTTTGCATGTGCCCATCACACCTATTATGTCAGCTGGACTGAATTGTCTTAGCGGTTCAGAGTAATTAGTTCAGAGCTCTAGGTACAAGTACTTGCAGCAGCAAATGGCAAATCACGCAGTGTTAATATTAGCACTGAACTTATTTGCCTTATCCTCCAGTCAGGAAATGGAAACAATGGCATGCGGCTTTATGCAACCAACACAGCTTAATTGCCAATAACAAGTACTCCCAGTGAACTGTTTAAGAACAATTGATGGATGCTGACTGGAAAACTGCATCACTTCAAGGCATGAAAACATGCTTGGAAGTAGATATGGGCTTGGTATTTTTTCTATCTTTTCCAAAGATAGAAAATAGAGGTGGCACTGAGTAAGCTGTTAGATACAAACATCTTCAACTAGCAGGACGCAAGCATAACAGAGAGGGGGAGGGATGAAGAGCCAGAATCTGCAGCACAGACTGAAGAAAAAATGATTGATGAAGGGGGAAGAAAGGTGTTAGGAAAACCGATAAGAAAACTGGCAGCAGAGTTTTGGCTGTGGCCCTTTGTAACTCAGGAACTGAATAGCTTGTTGTTTTGCCAATATTAATGTTAGGCTACAGCGTGCCCCTTCTTCCCTGATGGATGAACCTTCTGTGATATTTACTTTTTTCTAGCTCTGCTGCATCGCTGCATCATTTTCCCTGCCTCCGCAGACGATGGATAACCAAAGATAGTAACGCTTTCTTACGCAGTTCCTTGACAGCTGGTGGTAAATGACCTGTGTCCCTGCAGATGTATTTATGGTTCAGTTACTCTGTCATTTGTGTTTCACTGATCCCAACTCTTATTATCTCCCAGATGCATTTGTCTGCCAGGCTCCTGCTCCTGTCACCTGTGTAGCAACTGTAGCTGCTCAGGGCTTCCCTCATCCCCATAATTCACCACGACCTGATCTCTCAAAGGATCTTGTGCCTCTGTCTTTACCCTCACTTCATTTCTTTCACTTCTGTGTATTTGTATTGGATTTCTAAGGCCTTCTAAATGCTCCACTTTGTGATCTGCCTTGCAGTCCTCTGCCAGCCCTGTTTTGGAAGCAGTGAAGAGCACTGCTGTTCTTGGGCTGATTTTTGAGTTGATTCTGCACGAAACCTTCACCAACACCTGGGCAGTGCAGCTGAAGTAGTGCTGCTTGTTGGCAGTGAGTGTGTGCCAGCAAGACATGTGGGGCACCCCCAGCTGGTGGCAGAAAAAAGGAGACCAAGCCCTGACAAAGTATTAAAAGATATTACAGATTCCACAGAAAATTCAATACAGCCAAAATGAAAATACCTCTCTGGTATACAATGGCAGCATTGATGCTGTTTTACTTTAGGTGTGTAGTGTAGGATCTTAGGATCACACCCCCGTCTTTCTTGGTCTTGTTCTTGACTATATAGGGAGTTTGGTCAGCTAACTTTGGTCCTGAATCACAACCACAGCAGATGACTAACACTGCCCTAAACAGAGCTCTTCAGAGTAAGCTCTCATCATTTCCCCTGGAGCTCTGTGGTTGGCAGGCGTGGTGCCTGCAGGCATGGTGTGGGTGACCTCGGCCGTGCAGGTGGCTCTGACTGTCCCCACTGCTTCAGGAGATGTCTGGGAGAGGAAGGATCGAGGAAAGCAGACTACTCCTGCCTGAAGGTGATTTGTGGGTGTCCCCTCCATCCAGGAACACCCCAAAGATCCTCTTCAGCCCCTCAAGATCACTCTCCTATCAAGCACCAAATGCACATCCTAGACAGGAACCAGGGGCTGCTGCATGGGCAGTGTATTCAACATACCCAACTCAGCTGCTCATGGTACTCAAGGGGCATACCTGCTGGGAGCAGGAACAAAGCAAAATTCCTGCCTAGCATAAGGATCTTTCCCACCTGGGGGTGTCTCTGACCTGCTTCTGTGCCAGTTTTTTCCAGCAGCATGGTCACATCTTCCCATGTGCCTTTCACCTGGCTTTCCAACTCTTTTGTGGCAAGGATGTAATTATTCAAATTGCTCTCTGTAGTTACTAGCAGGCTGTAAAACTAATAACTTGAAGCGGTGCCGTGGCCTGAATAATGTCCTGGATTCTGAAACAGTGAACTCCAGTGAAGGTAAATTTGTAGCTGGTGTGGATGTGCTGCCAAATTTCTGCTGAACAGCCAGAATGCCAGCAATGCTCCCTTAAAAGCTTCCCTGATACTTGGGTCCGTCCTCCTCTTTCTCTTTTTCTTCTTTAGTGGCTGTGGCAATGCTGCAGTGATGTGTCTGGGTTGTGGGTGCTGTGTGATGAGGGAAGATGGGCACAGTAGAGTGGCTCGTAGAGCACTTTAAAAAGCCCTGTGCCTTGAGCGTGCAAACAGAGCAAGCTGTTGAACTGACAGTGAGCTCTGTGTAAGTTTGTTGAGAAAAGAACCAAAAAAAAACTAGAAAGTCACCGGAGGGCGGCCCATTGATGCTTTCCAGCTGCAGACAGCTGGGCACTCAGCCCAGCTCCTCCCACCAGCTCTGCACTCCAGGCTCTGGCTTGGAGATGCTAGGGTACAGAAATACGCAGGGCGGCCACGGTGATTTTCTTCTCCATTCCTGGAGTCAGGTGGCAACCGAGTCTTCCATAAATAAGAATCAAAGATTCAAATGGACGGGCAGCTTAACACCACCTACTCCATATAGCAGCAGACTGCTGTTGTCTTACTCTTTGGACCAGATCCAGCTGTTGCTCTGAGACTGAAGGAGCACAGCACCGGGAGCTGGAAGATTACAACCTCCTCCCGCTGCCATGCTCTACTTGCTGTCTGTGTGGCAGCACAGCCACCAACAAGCTCTGCAAAGTGCTTGCACATTTCTCACGCGTGCTCTCCTCAGCCCCTCACGCCAGCACTGCAGGCAGGCTGGTTCCCAGGAGTCGAGTGTTTCCATGCCATGCTTCGTGGATGTGAAAATGCAGCCCCAAGTCAAAACTCTGGCAGGAAATGTTTCTTACTCATGCTACACACTCACTATGCCCTGTCCCGGAGGCCACGCTCACAAAGAGCAAACGCCTCTGTCAATGCAGGGACGGTCTTGAGGTGTGCACAAGACTGCAGCTGAGTGCTCCTGCATTGCTCTTGCAGTGTCCACAGGGCTGTGTGTGCTTAGGCAAGCTCTCTGCTCTGTGTCCATGTTCTCCCATGTGGGAAAAGGGAATAATATTTGCTTGCCGACCTTGCTGGGGTGTTGGGAGAGTGCAATGAATGTCTGCACAGTGCTGCAGACATAGGACGTGTTATACAAATGTGAGGCACTGAGGTGCTGAGCAGTGTGTTTGAACATTGCAGGAAGGGGAAATACAGCCTTCAGACAGCTACAGGTCCAGCAAGGCAGGTTTAATGCAGACGGGAATGTTTAAACTCACAAAGAGGGTGCCAAAATGCATTTATTAGGAGGTGATGGACTGCAGGCACTCCATGAAGCACCAACTTAGGAGGGTGAGCAGCTCTTCAGGATGCACATCCACACCCTAGCCAGCACAGAGATCCTGGGCACTGAATCCTCCAGGCCTGGGGGATGAATGAGAGCACAAAGCAGGCTGGCATTCCCAGCAAGTAGCCTAACAATAGACAGAAGGTGATAAAAGCAAGCGCTGCAAGCTCCTGCCTGTCAATGCTTGTCACTGCTGCTCTCAGGCATATGCCAGAGGCACTTGTTTTCCTGCAGGACAGTGAGCTCTGGTAGCATGTCCATGTCACTGCTGGGCAGAACTCAAGCCCCCAGGCAGCCAGGGTGTTGATGTGGGAGGTTTCTGAGCCCCCATCTCTCAGGGCTGGCATGTTCTGCAAGGAACAGAAAGCAGAATCTGGCCAGCGTGGTTTTGCCAACTATCCATGTCAGGCCTAGCCATGGGCACGCCCTTCTCCAAAATTAGTTTGTAAGGAGAAGCAATGCGGTGATGCTTCATTGTATGGATGTACATTAGAGTTCGGTGTTCAAAGCATGGTTAATGGTTGTAAAGAGCCCTTAGTCCTCACAAGTTCCTGACAGAGACACCTGTCCTGTGATGCAGGGCTTGGCAGCATGGCTCCCCATGGCAACCCAGAGAAACAAACTGAAGGTCTGCACAGAAGGGATAGCTGGAGGGAAAGGGGCAGGGAACAGCCAAACTATTTTTATATTTCCAAACTATGCAGCAGTTATTTTTCACTTTCAAGTGCTAAATTCTCTCTGTGGTATGTTTACTTACTGGGTGATACATCCTTTTGCTTTTCTCTGGTTTTCTCCTAGCTGCAGTCCCACCTATCCACCCAAAGAACTTCACACTTTTTGAGTGAACACATGTCTCCCTGCCCTTGCCTAGAATTGATTTTCCTGGTGTGTGTCTTCATTACTGCTGGCAAGGTATATGCTCTCTATCCCTCACCCCAGCATGTGCCAGGCTTCTCTGGGCAGAGCTGGGACATACAAGAGGTGAACATGGCACTAAAACGGGGCTAACACATCCCTGTGACAGCTGCAATCTATCACTGGCAGCAACTGGATGACCCCAGGCTGAGCTGGAGCTTCCCATGCCACCAGGTGCCACCTGAGACATGTCTGGTCCTGCTGCCCCTTGGAGGCTTCTCTGTGGTATAGCATGGCAGCAGGCATAATGGCTGTGGTGGGAGGCCATTGCTTGCCCTCCTCTAATCCACAGAGGCCCAAGTGTGCCCAGCATGTGCTCTGGCTTATCTAGGTACAAGGGGCACTGTTTAGCACAATGATGGTTGTGATAACAATAAGGTACTGCTCAGTCGATGGTGACAGCTAAGAAGATCAGGCCCGAAGACTCAGGCAAGGGTACCAAATGGGCCGTGGCTAGTTTGTAGAGGTGAAGGTGTGTGCTGGCAGCTGTGAGCACATGCCCCGCAAATCCCAGGGGTGAGGTGGAAGCTCCACGGCTCCAGCACTTGGTGCCAACAGGCAGGCACTGGAAAACAGCTCAGGCAGCCTTGTGGCCAAATGAGTCTTCCTCAGCGATGAAGGACATCGGTAGTCTGAGTTACATGTAGAAAGAGTCAGGTAGGAAAAATTTCCACATAACTCCCAGAGGTGACAGAAATGCTCTCTTTGAGAAATAAAGGCTCTTTGCCTGATTTGTGTTATCTATGAGAAGCAAAGAGACTGTTCTCACTCCCATCTCAATGGCAGGAACTGAGCCAGGCTGAGAGATCCGACATGGGTTGGGATTTGACTCATGCACTTTTATATGCCTGCACCATGGCTGTCTCCACCAACACCTCACCCAGCACTCCCTTTACCGTCCATGGGAGATATGGGTGTGTTTGGGGTATGAGTCAGCTGGTCTGTTTTTGCTTTCTGTCTTAAGATAAGGTGAACTGCTCTAGATTTTACTCTTTAGCCAAAGGAAACGTAAGGTAATTTCACTTAGCATTACTCATAATGTAATAACGTAGGTAAGGACCCCAGAATTCTTTATGATTTTGCTGTGAAGAGAGAAGGAACTCAGTGTCTCAGAAAACAGAGGCCAGCTGTGATGAGAACAATGCTGTCATGCTTTCTCTCCTGTTAATCTGATTTTGCTTTTAAAAGATTCTTCTCGTATTGTGGTGGAAGGAGTTTAATAGTAAATCATAAAAGCACAAGGGAAAGGGAAGGAATTTACTTCAGAGGTAGCTATCTCTTTTCTTCTTTCACTTGCATTTATTTCTCTGCTGGCTTTAGGCATCAGGCTAAAAGCCATAGGTACAGAACAAAGCAATGAGCTTGGTTATCCATGCTCACTTCGCTGCAGCCACAGTTTCCAAACTGATATGCCTGACTTAGGACACCATAATGTCCAGCAGTGCGCAGATGACAGAAGTGGTAGCAGATGCTGGTGGCCATCATATGTTTGAGATTTTTCCCCCAGCGACTCCTTGAGGTTCAGCAGCTTTCCTCAGCAGGCAGTCAGTGGGACCAGGCATGCGGTCCTGACACAGGAAGGAGCATTTTCAGGCTGGTAATTTATAGCCATCCATTGCTGGAACATGTAGCAGACGTCATACTAGATCCTGCTGTGGTCATCTTGTAGAAATGTTTCTTCTTAGTGGAAAATACATGTTTACGGAGATGCTAATCAAAACAGTTCTTCTCTCTGGGCTTACAATGCCCCAGGAGACCAAGTTTCAGCACGCAGTATGTTACATGTTAACTAGGTAACTGAACAAATGAATCAACAGAGAAATTAATGAGATTTCAAAGGTGCAGACAAGTTAGAGCCGCTTCTTTCCATCTCTATGCAAATTCAGCTTCCCAATTCAGAAATCCCCAAGACACTTCCCAGGCTTGCACTGCATGCTCAAAGCCTGGTGCAGCCCTGTGCCTTGCTGCCAGCTGCAGATCACGGATCAGCTGTGGTGTTGCAGTGCTTTGAGGGAGGGCTCAGGTCTCTTGGGTGGTTATTTGCAGCAGATAAAGAACAATAGCTCCATTCTTCACATGGCTGATTCATCGGACCTTTGTTCTTTCCCATTGATGTGCTGGAGGAAAGTCACTGCAAGTGCCATTGTTTTCTCAGAGTGTTTTCGAGGGCTTTCTTTCCTCTGCTTCATTCAATGGTTGTGTTTGTTTTCAGATTATTTCAGATAGGAGAACGCTTAGATATTAATTCTGTTTTGCTGCTTGTGTTAGAAACTGCCTTTGAAAAACTTTCTAGGCTCATTTGTTTGCGCAGTAAAACATGTCTGAAAATGATTCATTGATGATTTTAACCTAGCAGGGCTGGTAGGAGACAGATACAGTCAGAGGGGAAGAGGCATCCCTTTTCATCCATCAGCCTTTGCTCTGCAGACCAAGCTGCAGCTGCCTGCCCATCCGCTCTCACCTTGGCACAGCTCAGTGACCTGCATCATTCCAGTAGGTTGTAATTAAGCCATTCCTAATTTCAAAAATGAAAAGAGGAAGCCCTGCTGGAAAGCTTGCATTCATACAAATACGGTTGAATTCAATCTTTTTTTGCCGTGTGTGTGTGTGTGTGTTGTACCTCTGTTACACATCCTAGAGCAATTATAGGAGAATGAACCCATAAAAAAGGCCTAAAAAATATGCCTGAAACCTCACGTGTATTTTCCAGCTATGTTAGGAAATCTAAGAAAAGCCATTTCCTCTTTTCACAAACCATCTTTCTTTGAAGAAAGCTGTGCTTAGAATAACTGTTTTTAGATGCCACTATGTGGTATTAAGGGAAAGTATTTGTTAGATGTGTCTCCTTCATAGCTCAGCTGAAGAACCATTCAAGAAAAGTCTGTCCGCTGCCCTTCCAATACTGTGGTATTGCAGAAAAAGCAGAGGTGTTGTTTCACTGGCAGAGAAGCCATGTGTGCAGAGGATCACAAAGGATGAGACAGCTTTGCACCTCCAGCAGTACTCCTGTTGGCACTGTCACTACAGCACATTCTTGCTTTCATAGCTAGACTCACCTAAGGCAAATTTCTTTTCACTTCGGTGTCAGAAAGACAGAGACTTGTTTCAGAAGGAGAAAAACAACAAGAACATAGTTACTATTCTGTGGAGCACTGAAGTGTGTACAAAAAACTGATTTAATATCTGGAAAGTGATGGATCCTTCTATCTGTCTACCCACACAAACTCTGGCTCTAAACATAACGTAGAAAAGATTTCCGTGTAAAATCATCAGGACCAGCAAAGTGTTGGTTGCGTGGAATGTGGATGGGTCACAGCAAAATAAAAGAAGAAAAAAACCCATACATCTGAGTTAAATCTTTTGGGAAACTGTTGGTTTGAGCTTGAAATTTGTCATGAACATGTGCAAACATGCTGGAATGTGACGCAAGGCACTAAGTGAAAAAAATACCCAAGGTATTCCCCGGTAGTTGGTTAATTGTTAATTGTTTATTGTTCTCAGCTCTGGTCTCAAGCAGCAAGATTGGTGGAGGTAAAGAAGAGCTTCCAAGAGAGTGAAGAGCATGAATAAGAATGTGTTTAAAGAACTCACTGACATATCCATTCAAAGGCTGCAGCTCTTGGCGTGCCAAAGTGCTGGCACTCTGCTCATCTTATTGGGCCTGGAGGCTGCTGGGATGATGTGTGAGGGCTGGATGTGGACAGCCTAGGGTGAAAGAGAGGATGTCTTGGGGGAGGGAAAGAAATATGAGAATTATGACTAGGGATGACTGGAAAGTGAGACAGCTTGCATCGAAATAGTACAGAAATAATGAGTGGCAAGTTTACAGGGTAAACTGTAGACAGGACTCGAGTGGATATAAAAGTCATATGGATGAACCTATTATGTAGAAGCAGTCCTTGGCCAGGGTCAGCGCAAAACCCACCAGCTGACCTCTCTAGGCTCCAGAGACAAGGCACACAGTAATGCAGGGAGGCTAAACCATATGCAGGAATAGTGACAGTAAAGAGAAGCCAGGTGGACTGAGGTGGACTGTGCTTGGATGGAGGTGCTCTTCCAACTCTTGCCTACCTAGGAAAGCTGGAAGATTGATGAGGGAGGCATCAGTGATGCCCTTTCAGATACTAGTCCCAAGACTGTGTTACTTGAAAATTCACTAATAGCAGGTTGGGAGACAACTAATAAATAAGGAGTTTTTAGGGCAGAAAATCCCAGTTGTTAGGTAAAAAGAATTCATGAATTTTTGATTACTTGCTTTAAAGAGAATCCCATGAAAAGAAGATACGGTGTCCTACAAAGTGGTGCAATTCCCTCATGCTGGATGGCATCAAACTCCAAATGCTGCACAGGGAGAAATCTTCTCTCCCAAGCCTGCCAGCCCAGGAACCAAAGCTTTGGTGAGTTCAGGTGGGGAAAAAAATATCTTAAATAGATTATGTTTATTGTCACTCTGCAGAACTGCAAGCACCAGTAGATGGGAAACATGAAGAGTATATGGGCTTCTTGCAGTTGTCTCAAGGGAAATAGGAAATAGGACAAAGCTGCTGTGCTCAAAAATCGCTGTGAAAGAAGACAAAGGAGAACAGACAAAATAGTTTCCATTCATTCTAAGGAGGTTTAATTTAAAAGTCCTTGATGTAGATAGATTTTTTTTTTTTACTTATTGTTTAGCATCCATGGTTTGCACATATCTGTGAAATCCTGTCTTTGTATTCTGTGTTCTACTTTACACTTACACATTTGAGCCCACATTCTCTAACTTGAATCCTTTGCTGGCAAAGCATAGGCAGTGGGCTTGTGAATGCCTTCAAGAATCTTTTGTAATTTGAAAACCTGCTGATGCTCCAAATCTACCCATACACCTCTATGGGTACCACTTATGTTATGATGATCTACCACTTATGTTTATGATGGACAGCACTTTGGAAACATGGTAAACTAGGACAAATGATTAGAAAAGACTTCTTGAATCACCCAGTCCAGGTAACCTTGTCATATGCTCCCTTTCATAATTCAAACCCCACATTAAGAGTAGGTAGGTTATTTGACTCCATTGTCTCAAGGGAGTCCTTTCCAGACTATGATTACAGCAGTGATTTAGACATTTTTTCTAATTAAAGTCTAAAAATGTTGGTGGCTGGTGTGCATCCATCTGTTTTTACAATGAAACTGTCCTTGCCTAAGTGCCTTTCTTCAGAGTTTTTGTTTTGCTAGTATAAGCTACTAGCATATATATTCTGGTAATGCAGACTTTGTTTTTCGTGTGATAGTCCTGAAAACTTTTCTCCATCCCCACTCTGTGACCCTTGGGAATTTATGTCACTTAAGAATGGGGAACCTACTATCGTACCTGCTATTGCAAATGAGAGCTAACCAAAACTATGTACAGCAGTATTACTATCTCCCTTTGTGACATACTGGTAGCAAAAAAACTTTAAAAACGTTTTAAGGCTGAAGCTCTCTCTTTACAGCTGCAACATGTTATTGTTCATAACTGCCCTTAGCTCAGGGGAAAAAGCTCTGTTGTTGCTAGCTGACGAGTTCCTTGCTTATAGTAAAAATGAAGTAGTTCCCAAGTGAATGAGCTTGTTTTTATGCTACTGTGTTTCCTCCTTTTTTCTGTTACTTTGGTTCACAAAGTACTCCTGGAACATAGTCTAATCCTCTGAATTGATGCTTCTTCCCAGTTTTGTGTCATCAGCAAATTTTATTAGCACATGCTGACGTTCTGAGCCAACGCCATGAGAAAAAATATTAAGTAAGATCAGTCTTGGAAACAGTTATGAGGAAGTACCTCTGTCACTCTGACTGTTCTCTATTTACTTGTCCTCTCAGCCAGAGCTTCACCCATTTCAAAATTCATGCATCAACTTCTGCTTTTCCAGGATCATTCACATGCTACCCTGCAGTCTTTTTGGAACCCAAGAGGAAAGATTTACTTCAAAGCTCATATCTCAAAAATAGGCTGCCAGATTTAACAAGGATGATCTGCCTGTGTTGAGCTAGTCTTGTGCCTCACTGCACTCACCTCTCTGCCTTCAGCTGCACCTGCTGTTTCCTTCTTTAAAACACTGGCTTCTGTGAAGATGAGGCCTGTAATGCTCAGAACCAGAGCTTTAGCAGTGCTTGGATGAAGCTATGCTTTCCTGTTGTTGTGATTGTAGAATCACAAAACCATTAAGGTTGGAAAAGGCCACTAAGATCATCTGGTCCAACCATGAACCTATCCCCACGTGGCTTGCTTTTTTCCAAGCAGTCAGCATCTTCTCCACTCTCAGTGGTAGGAGCACAGGACAGGAAATGAGAGGACACAGCTGTGTCCCCATTCTCTTGCTATAGACCTACACCTGGCCAGTGCAGGGAATTAAAATGCTTATGTAAATGGACCATGAGTATCAGCAATCACATTTTTTGAGAGGAAGAAAATAGTCTGTTCCTGTTGCTTCTAATCTGTTGACTTTCATAAGCCTGTCATAAATAAAAACATTTAGTTTATATAGTCTTTTTATTACCACTTCTGAGCTACATAAAGTAACATTTACCTCATGTTTAATGATGTGGTACTTTTTCCAAAGGAATATGTCCATGCTCAAACTTAGCATCTCCCTCTCCTAATGTCTCCATTACCAGCTTATTTATCAGTTCATGGCGTACTGCCCAATTAGGTATGTGTTCCAGTACCTTAAAGGACTGAGAACAGCTTTATTTAACAGTTGGTAATTAGAAGTGAGTCTCTGGGGAGAAAGGCTTCTCCTGATCACCACTGCTTATTTTTAAAGATGTAACTACAAAAGGTTCAGTGAGGTGAGGGAGCAGAACCTACTATCATTAGCTATCATGTGTTGAGGTGTACTTTGATATAACAAGTGCAAGTCAAACAATGGAAACCATAGTGACACTGAAACCAAGGTTAATCTACAGTGACAGTGAAGACCACCAGCTTCAGTGGTGGTGGAGATGAAGGAAACCTAGTGCTAGGGATGAGGGATTCAGATTTACCAAACTGCTGATACCTTGGCTACGTAACTACTACAAGTCCTTGGGTGCTGAGAGTGTGAGTGAGATGTTGACCAGCATCACAGCTCACAAAAGACTTCTGGAAATATCAGGCCTTGAAAGTGTGCATGTCTCTATCCCGTCGCGTCTCAGGATTGTTAACCAAGTCAGCATCAGAGGAAGTTTATGGTTATTCACCTGCAGCATGGGAAAGTTGTGGGGCTTTGATTGTACACTGAGGAGTTTATAATAAGACAGATGGGAAATATTCACAGCAGCTACTTTTAAAAGCTTTTCACTTTGTTTCTGATGAAAGGACAATCTACAGAAACATCCTTAATCCAAGGAAAGGGACAAGTTAGTATAAAATACATGGTGGAACTTACAGCAGCCTTGAAAAGCATTCTTTATCTAATGATATTCCTGGGTAATGGGTCTAAATCAAAGACTAAAGTGCAAGTAAGCTCCTAAAAATTATCTTCTGTGGTATAGGAGAGTACATGGATGCTTAATGTGGTTATCATACACATAAGTAGTGTATATTTCAGTCAGCGCTTAAGTTAAGCATTGAGAAAACATCATGAAAGAAGTAAGAAAGCAGTAACACTAGGATGCTTACCAGTCAAAGGTTCTATAACATAATTTGAAGACTAAAATTAAGCTCTTATTGATGGACTACAGATGTTACTGTTCCAGACCCAAATGAAAGGGGTTTAAAGGAGTTTGTCTTTTGGTGAAGTTAAATCAGGGCTAGTGTTTCTGATTTTTTTGTGTCCAGTTGAGCAGTGTTTAAATACAGTATTTAAATACTTTTTTCATTGAAGGGGAGGGGAATTTATCTAAATTTTATAATTCTTCCTCATTACAAATTTTTGGTTTTATAGATTCCTTTTTTTTTGAGTTTGAGCATAGGCTTTTCGCTGAGTCAGCCCAATGAGAGCTTGTTGAATAGCACTGCTCTACTTCCATCTCTGAGAAACAAATGGTTTGCTTTGTTGTTTGGTTCTGCAGCTGAATTCCAGTATTTTCCTTGCCTTACTACTAAAGAAGAATGCCAATAGGACAAATTCTTCTTTGGAAAATTGTCATGCATTTATATGCTTGATAGCTGGAAAAAAATAAATTGGGTCTATCTGTTAGTTTTCAGAGCCTGGATAGTTGTCCAGCTGTGAATTAGTGACCTTAGTGGGTTTCATTATTTGGCTGAGAAGTCATCAAAAAAAACCCCACAAAAAACCCTGCACAAAACAAGTCTGACTTGAACATCTGGAAAATTAGGAGTGGAAAATAAATGAAAGGGCCTGATGTATTCTGTGCCAGTAGGATTTGCAATCCAGAAAGAGATGCAAATGACTAAGGCTGACTGATCTACTTTCTGTAAGCAATCAGCGTGACAGACTTAACCCCTTTTTTTTGTTTGCAAATTATCCTGAATTAAGTGCTGCTGCTTACAGATGTGTTTGCTATTTGCATACACTTTGTGAATAAACTTCTGCTTGTGTGTTAGTCATGCACTGTTCAGCATGACTATTGCTTGAGTGTTTGTTGTTTATAGGGTGTGATTCACCAGACCTGCAAAGACCTCTAAGGAGGGCTGCAATGAGCATTACTAGAAATATGTGTATGAATGAATATTCACAAACTGTGAGCATGTTTGTGATGCATTTCATCTCCTTGAGAAATACCATATTTTGGAAGAAAACTATCTGTACAGAAGTACTCTGTAATTAGGAATCTTTGGAATGGGAATGGTTGTGGAAAACTTCTTGAAGCCATTTATATTTAAATCTGTCTGAGTTTCTCTAACAACATCTTCTATCAGGTGGCCAACAAAGGGCAGAAAGGTGTGTATGACACTGGCTACAACCTAGTAATACACTTGATATGGTTCTCGTATTGGCCTTTTGAGATAAGCATTTGGGCCTCCATCACAGTGCTGTGGTTGCAAACTGGCAGGTGGGTGGTCTTGGTGCACATTGAAAGGAGATTTTGGGGTGTGTGGTATGAGACCTGGTTACATGACCGGCAGGTCCTTCCATGTGCATTCAGTGAACATCCCACCTGCTTTAGGTCAAGTTATTGCTTGGTTTACACTGGGAAATGCCCAGTATCCACATATTGTGCCCACAAAAAGATTTTTACCTCAATTTAAAAAAAAAAGAACAAAAAAACCCCACCAACAAACAAGATGCCACTTGGTTGTCCCATACTGGCAAAATGGCTCAGGTCAAGTTACTGGTGAGTACAGAGTAAAAATATTTGCTATTTCAGTGAAAAATATTAACAAAAGTGTCATTGTGTTTCCTTTCTCTTAGACCACCCAAAAGAAGACCCCTTTCTCCTCTCCGAGGATCTCTGGTCTGGTTCCTGCTGTATCTCACAAGTGCAAGGATGGAGGCAGTTCCTGGACCCCAGTGGTGTTCAGCCTTACTGGAAACATGGCATAGCCAGAAAGTAAAACTGGGGGCATTAGGAAAATGCAGAGTGTGAGGAAATGGCAGGAGCCATTAGGAGACTAATATTAGAGAAGTTCCATGGACACATAGGCTGGCTCTGTAGAGCTCAGGGCTCCCTGGCCACGTAAGAGTTTAATGATCCCTTCAAAAAATATATTTTATATCAAATATAAACAGTCTGTGCTCTTGAGATGCCTCCCTTCCTCGTCTTAATTTTCATTAAGAAAACACAATCAATTCTGCTTTAGGGTGTTGTTTTGTAGGGGGGGAAGGGAGGGAAATAGAAGCTGAGGAAGATCCTTTCTTTGTTAGTTTTAAGGCATGAAAAGGCAAGAAAACAAAACACATGGTAGAGGATTTGTTGTAGCCCCTGCAGTCTCCTTATCTTTCTTATTCTGCTGACTTCCTGCTCTGAATGCTTTGGCAGCTTCGAGGGCAGCGTATAAACTTTGCAAACATGAAGGAATTCAAATAGAACCCTGGACGTCATCACATTTTCCAAGTTGGACATAAATCACAGTTTGTTATGGTTATTCTCTTGAGAGGCAGAACATGTGCAAGGAGATAAGAGCTTGGAGGAAGGAGAGGCATAGGGTATCTCAGAAGAAAAGAAAGGTCAGTAGGAAAGACCTGGTAAGAAATGTTTTGACAGTGTCAATTGAGCTGAACAGCCATTGAGGAATTGGTGTGAGTTCTCATTGTTGCAGGGACATTGCCCCACCTAAATTTAAGTAGATTTGCTATGAAGCTGGCAGGAAACTCTCTCCCTTGTCATTCAGATTTTGTGTCACTGAAAGTGGGATTTTCCTGGTGAGACAGTATTTTCCAACCACAGTAGTGCATGATTCATTGGCCAGATCCTCAGGTGATATAAATAGACACAGTTTCTGCCAGCTTTAGTGGTCTTGCACTGACTTACATCAGCACAAGAATCTTGGGATGGAAAGTTCCCATCAGTTTGCCTGGTCTCTACCCCAGCTGCTGCCAGCTACATCAGTCCAGGCCAGAGTTAGGAAGAGTTACAGAGCTGCAGCTGTCCCCAGCTAACTGTAAAACTCAGTTTCTCTTAAGCAGCTGAAGGCATAGACCTTTTCTAATATTCATCCTGTGTTTTCCTGTGTCTAATCCTGCTCTGCTCTTAGTTTAAACCCTTTTTTTCTCATTTTCTGGTGCTGTTTCATTGTTTGGGGTACAGGATGTCCTGTTGGCCCCCTGCAACAAAACTGGGCACCCAGAGTTTTCTGCTTCAGTGCTTTGTCAGAGATCTGAACACTGGGTTTGGCTGTGAATGTAGCTCTTTTAAATATTAATCTTTTAACTGGAGTGTTCAGTGCTTATCTGGTGGGAGGTTAACCTGAGAAACTGCTCTAGAAAATAAGGTAATTATATTTATAACTTGGCTGCATTGTGTGGAATGCAAACAAGGTTAAGTAGCTGTAATTACCTATGCAGTACGCAACGTGTCAGTTCTATTCTATAGCAACAGGAGCAAGGCCAGCTGAGCCTGGACCTGTTGGTTTGGCTGCCCATGGGTTTCGAAGAAGCTTCCACCCTGCCACTTTTCTCTGCTTGACCAGCATATTTCATAAGAATAACATCCAATCACAGTGTTAACTGCTGCTCAGAAGTGTTTTTATCTCCCCTGGTATGCTATTATTTGCTCCGTTATGATGCCACAGAATGGACGAGTTGAACAACAGGTTGTAGGATGTTTGTTATTTTCAGACATATTCAACGAGGCATTTTTTGCATCCCTTTTATACTAGGTCTCCAAAGAAAGGAGGGATATGTATCATTTGGCTGAGCTCATTTCTTTCAAATGAAGAATGACGTCAATAACTTCTCTGAGTTCCAGAAATAAAATACAATGAGACTTGCTCTTTTTATGCTGGATTTGGCAACAACAATAATAATAATAATAAGAAGAAGTATACATACGCATGTATATATATACAGTATATATGAAGACCACTGGATTGCCAGCAGAGATTTGAATTTGGGCAACAAACATTTATTGCAAGTATATTCAACTTGTGATTGCAGCCCTACATGGCAACCCTTAAGCATATCTCCCATGTTGAAGCTACACCAGTTGAGGGCAGCAGGTCTGTGCTGGCATTGCTGGGTAATGCACATCCAAGGCTGTGGGTAGAAATGAGCTACAGAGGTTGTAGAGCCCCATTCAGCAGTTGTTATAGGGTTTGTCTGTATTCCCAGACCAATTCTGCCTGCTCAGAGCCTCAGGAGGGCACTGCTGCCTCCCCTGGTGATTTCTTCCTGGGCCTCCCCTGGTGATTTCTTCCTGGTATTTCCCTTTTGACTTTTTATCCCTTCCAGCTACACTGCATTTTGACGACACCTCAGACCTGGTTTCTCACTTTGTCTGAACTTAGGAGAATGTGGGTCTGTGGTGAGCAGAAACTCTTCAACTCTGGCCCTAGAAGAGCAGTATGTGCAATGGATTTCTGTTCTGGAGAGGATGGGAAGGCCAGGGGGAGGAGATGGCTGGAATCTCACAAGACAGTTTCTCACAGGTGTATGGTGAGATGCTGATCTTTGTGTTGTGTGGGTTTCTCCAAGCTTAGCTATGTGTCATCTTGTCTCTATTTTTTTTTCTTTTTAGTCTGTTTCTCTCCAGTGGGCTTTTTTTTTCTGCTTAGAGAATGCAACAGTTAGGTGAGATGGGGCTTCATCAGTAGCTCATGTCCTTTCAGCTTAGAGCAAGGAGCCTGGCTCCTCACTGCCTGGGCCGGATGGGCTGACATGCTAACTTTTTCATGGGTGTAACAGAGAAGCCAACAACAAGGATGAAGCAGTTTGAAGGCCATGCAGGGGGCCAATCTTAATGAAGACCCTCAAGAGTGATACCCCAGAATCTTTAGTTCTGCTGTCTCTCTTCTATACCAAGGTGGATTCTCCTGTTGATCTCCTTCCGTTAAACATCTTCAGGTTGCCCCACAACAGCCATCCAGGCTTTTCTCTATCACTTTTTCTCTCGTTCATTTCAGAGGGAAGGTAAAATGGGAGAAAGAGAGGTTTTGTCCAGTTCTGGGCTCCCCAGTGCAAAAAAACACAGGGATCTCCTCAAAAGAGTCCAGCAGAGGGCTACAAAGATGATAAAGGGTGTGGAACACCTCTCTTATGAGGAAAGACTGAGAGACCTGGGACTGTTCAGCCTTGAAAAAAGAAGACTCAATGGGCATCCGATCCACATCTATAAATATCTAAGGAGTGGGAGGCAAAGGGACGAGGCTGAACTCTTCTCAGCAGTGTGTGGTGATAGGACAAGGGGAAATGGCCATAAACAGACATAGGAGTTCAGCACAAATGTGCATGGGAACTCCTTCCCAGTGCAGTGACGGAGCAGTGGCACAGCTGCACAGAGAGGTGGTGGAGTCTCCTTCTCTGGAGACGTTCCAGACCCGCCTGGACGCCTACCTGTGCAACCTGGGCTAGGGAGCTGCTTTGGCAGGGGGTTGGACTCCATGATCTTTGGAGGTCCCTTCCAACCCCTACAATTTTGTGATTCTGTGACAAGGTGGTAGTCTGCCTTCCAACTGCCTGTGGGAACATAGAAAAGTGGTTTTGTGAAGGGTCTTGGGAGAGGCTTTGCGAAGTAGTGCCAGGGCTAGATGTCCAACTCCAACATCACACTAGGAGTCATGGAGCAGCAGATGCTGTTTTCTAGGAGCTAAGGAAAGTGGCTGGCTGCACATATGTCTGTGCTCTTTGCAACGACTTGTTTTTAGACCTTGTGTTCATGGGAAAATGCTCAAACTGATGACCACAATACACATGCAGAGTTAATAAACTGTATTAACAGAATAGTATTAAGTTTTAGAAAGTTTAAGACTTGAGCTGTGGGTCATGATTTTTGTGCTATTATTGTTTATTTGTTGTTGTCTTTTTTCCATTCTTTCTTTGGGTCTGGCAGATCTGCAGGCATTAGTCCTTGCCTTGATCCATTTGGTCATATTGTTGCTTTCAAATGCTCTGGTTGCCTAAATCCCTGTTATTTCAGTTGGATAGCCTTCTCATTTGGCTCTGCACTGCTGCAGCGGGTGACTGTGCTGTGTAAAGGCTTAGGGGTCTGATTCTCATTTACATTCTGGCAGCAGGCGCCTTCCCACCCACTTGATGGTCCTTCTACTCTGCTGGAGTGTTTTGTCTCAGCAAAGTATAGATCCAGAAGGCAGCCTTTCCCATCACATGGGGCTGCATGCTCTCTGGACCAGAATCAGCCTGCAAAGTGCCCTGTGATCTTGCTGGATGAAAAGCTGGGTACAAAATGCCAGCTGGGATTTGTTTTTTGCAGCTACAGATAACTTGGTTTCAGTGCCTGCCCCCATCTGCTGAGGGACTCCCAGTGGTGTCACACTGCTTGTAGGCACTGGCTGAGGATAGCACCTGTCCTAGGTTCACAGCAGCCTTCAAGCAGACCTGTTCTGCACTTCTGGTCTAAGGCACCACCAGAGACCCTTCCTGCAACCTCTTATTCCTGTGTTAGGTAGCTATCTAATAACATATTAAGGGGTTGTCCCTGCAAATTCTGTGGGAACATTTGATTGATTGATCAAGTCATGTTATGTACAACAGTAGTGTTACTGATGTTAGTCACGTGCCTGTGGTTCATGATGTGTGCCTGTATCCAGAGTAAAATTAGTAGGTGTGTCTTATAAACAAAAAATAATAATCCTATGAGTCACAGTTAAGAATTTTCCCTTCTGTATGAAGTACTTATTAATCTGGAATTTTAAATGAGGGGAAGGGTGGCCTGGAGACAGTTTGTGTTCACTTGCTGCTTCTTCCTGCATCTGGAAGAGTGGCTGGCCATGATGGGTGATCGTGGACATGTGTGTGCTGGAGCCACCTGTCAGGCTCCATGACTGCATTGGTGTCAGCTGCAAAGGGAGCTCCAACAGGATCACTGTGATGTTACCAACAACAGCAATAAAATAAACAGAGATCATTTTTAGAGCCACTGCTGACAATTTCACTTCCTAAATGTGGGGCTTTTTTGGGTTGCTTTTGCTCATCTTGGTTTTTAAATGGATCTGAAAAACCCATTATTTCATTGTAGAGGTGGTTGCCCTGTTGTCAGGAGCTGTTGTCATCAGATTCTGGCATAAGCCATACGACAAGCTTCAACTACCTCTCTGGGAAATTCACCTACTCTTCTGGGAAGGCTCTGCTCTACAGCCCAGACTGACATATGCATTTCACCCTTAGTCCTGTGATTGCCCCTAGGGAAGGCACTATGTCTTTATTAAACACAGGCAGATATCAACAACAGGTCAGAATGTAGGTCAGGGGAGCATCTCATAATTTTGTAACTCTGATAAAATGATGTCATGCTATCTGTCCTCCAGAAAACGATCTGGCAGATAAGAAGGCAACAGCTTCCCTGTCAGTTTGATCAGAAGATTTGTGAGGCTGTTTGATAAAGCTCCTGTTGTGATAGACCTAAAATGTTGGAAACATCTACGGTTGCTTTCAGGCTTTTTTATCAGTTGGAAGCCTCTGCCAGACCTCCCTTGTGGGAAGGAGACTACTTCTACTCTCTTCACATCTGGACCTCGTTAAATTAATTTTGGTAATGGCAAAAGCAACTTTATCTTGCATCTCCATTGAAAAAATTAGCCCTCTGCATCTCCAAATGAAGACTGCACTGCAGAAGTATATATTTCTCTCACCGTGCCCCATGACAAATCAGCTGTGTGCCTCTTGATCCATTTAATGATGCTGCTTGTGGAGATTTCACGGAGGCAAAAGATTGGGAAATAGTAGCACTGTTGCTTATTTATCTCACAGTAGACTTGGTGTATTAAATCACTGCCCCACTAAAAGCCTGTCTTTCTCCAAGGCCCCTTTATACGAGGTCAGCTTCAGCAATTAAAATGGCTTCTAAATCTTTGGTTGTCATTACAACACTCTTTTTTTTAAAGAATGCCAACGTTCATTTTAGAGCCATAAACATCTTGAGTAATTGAGCATTTTATCTAAACATAACGAGAACTGTAGAAATTATTTTTAGAATTTGAGCTTTAAATAAACAGGATACTTTTAAACATAACTCCATTTTGGGCAATGGGATGTTTTCATGGATGTAATGGCTATTTTCAGTATGTTCTCACAAGGCTCTTCTTTTTAAATGTGATATTTTACATTTAAATTGGAACAGAATGGAATTTATATGCACAAAATATATTGTGAGAGGTCAGCTCTTCTTGAGAGTAAATATTTGTATATATGTGGGTGTGTGTGATGTGTCATGCAAGAACACTGTGTAACTGTAGGAGTTAATTTGGTTTAATAATCAAGCTGTGAAAATCTAACAGATTGTTCAAACTTATATATTGGTTTCCTAGTGTGAAAGGCATCACTTAAGTATATTTGCCTATTGCTATTAAATGTTCTTTGTATAAACATAGGTATATATATATACATACCTAAGTAAACATTAGCTGTGATGTTTATGTCCACCAAACTGCTTTGTCCCACTTCTTAGTTGTGGAAAAATTTGATGCTGTTCAAAGAAAGTACTGTAACATACATAAAGACTGGTATTTTCATGCTGTTGTGTGATGTTTTTGGCATTACTGTCTGCACCAGCAGCAGGAGCAGCTCATTACAGCACTGAGCAGAACCACGTTATATGTTTGTGTGAACAAGAGAGGGGAGATGTCTGTAAGTCAGCTAGAAAGGGGTATGTAACATTTCTGTTTTCCATAGGTAAGGTACATTTTCAGCAATGCATGCTTCTCCGCTGAATCATCCCTGACACACCTACACAGGGCTCTGATTTGCCTCAAATAAGTACTGATGCCTGAAATAGATCTGAGCAGACATGTGCAGCAGCAGTTGTCATAAGAGAGAAACACATTTTATATTTCATGTTATATATTGTACGAATTGCCAAACTAGTTTACAGAGGAACTGAAAAGATTCAGTTCTTGTTTTCCAAGAACTGTCTTTTCTTTTCTTGTCCTGTTCATCCCTGGTGAGCTGCCTGCAGCATGTGTATGCCCATCTCATGTCACTGCAGGGAAGATCTGTCCTGTGTTGGACTGCAGATGTCTCACAGTACTGTGCTTAGCCAGCAGATCCTTGCTGGAGGCAAGTGACCTGGTCCACTTCTCTATATTAAATCCACTGCTATTATGTTAGGCTTTACCTCTTACATGCTGCGAGTGACCTTGCCCAGTTGTGACTGCTGGGTAAGTGAATTTTTGTTTTTGTAAAGGCCTGTTTCCTCCCTGCCCTCTTGCTAACCCACATATGGACAAAACTTCCCACTTGAAAACCAGCCCATCCCATTAAGCTTTTCAAGCCAGGTGATGATTTCAAATGGTGGAGTGTTAGGGAGCCGCTCCCACGCGTTCCCAATGCCTGCTGCTTAGGAGAACATCTCTATCAGGCTGTTGACACAGGCTCAGAACAGATGGGGTGGAGAAAGACGGGCCTGAAAACAAGGAAGGTCTACTGCTGCCTGCTCTGTCTTTCTGGGGCAGTAGAAACACGATTTTATTCACAGTCAAATATCCTGGTCTCCAGCGTGGAGAAAAAGGTGACAGAAACAGAGAATGTTGTGTTTATTCCATGCTTGGTACTGGTGGCAAGTTCTGAGGTTACTGACTTCACTGTTTGTGCTCACACATTCAGGTCTGAGATGCTCACCTCTGTTATCTTCTGAGTTTGTGATGCACTAGGACATGTGATTTCCATGTTCTCAGTTTCAAGCTCATCCCTGAAAGCATGCAAATGCCCTTCAGTTGCTCTAAAGTCTCAGTAAACCCATGCCAAAAACAATGCCAAATATCCACAGAGCTCAGGAGCCCAACCTCTGATGGAAGTGAAGCAAGCTGGCCTGTTCCCTCATTGTGGGCTTTCACCAGGGCAGGACAAGTGGAGCTCTAGGCAAAGGGGCAGCTGGAGTGCAGAGAGAGCAATGTCAAAAGTTCAAAGCAAGAGATTACTGATGAACAGTGGCAGTATTAATTCCCTTCCTCGAAAACAAAAGGGAAGACAGAAGTGGATGGAATCCATTACATTACATGTAGGTGTGCATATCTGATGTTTGTTTCTGCTGGTGTCTAGGCAAATAAAATAAAAGAATTTAGGACATATTGAGTGTGACCACTCATTTCTGAGACATGAGATAAACAATAGATGATTGTATGTTTAAAGTGTTTTCCTTGACAACATTAAATAATTTACCGCTAATGGCAGGGAATGATAAAGAGGTCAGTGAACTGCATTGCCCTGCACTTGAACTGCATGAACTTCATCCACATTGTTTGGACTTTTTTGTTTGTGTGTTGTTCTACTTCCAACAATTTGTTGCCTTTACCACAAAATAGATCCAATGGAAAATGCCCATGGGGAGAAATGGAATAGAGTGTACATAGAAAAGCTGCATATGTGTGGGAAATACGAGAATTCATGTAGTGTCTGGTTGAAGGAGGTTCACTGAATAGGCCCTTTTGACAGAAATGAACCTAGAAGCAGGATTATCTCACCTGATCCCAGTTTTGTTTGTTTGTTTGTTTGTTTTTTACCAGGAAGCAGAGGAAGAGTTCTAAACTCTTTGTTTCTTGCCCTTTCAGTATTGTTTCTAGCTTATTTCCTGTCTGCTAGTTCTCTTCTCATGGCAGTCATCTCTTGCTTCATCTCCTTTGCTGTCTTTTGGCAGCTCAGAGTTCCTCATGGCTTCCTATCTTCCTTGATCCTAGTGCACAATGGTCCAAAGCTTAACCATCGCTCCAGTGAGACAGTAGTGAGCACCACCCTGCTTTCAGGAGCTCTGTGAGGGAGGAGGACTTATTGTCCATAGTGGAAGACAGGATGGCTTCTTCAGCTGCCTCATGTTCCTCCTGAGGTCTGACCATGCTCAGGACCTCTCCTTGATCTCATCCCAGTGAGGGACAGTGACTGGGATACTTCTTCAGCTTTGTTTACTGAAACTGCCTGCGATACATTAGTACCATCAGATAAAGTTAGATTATACCAAGCTGTGTCAGCTCCTGGGTTCAAAACCTACAACTTGCTGGACCAAGCAGAAAATCACATCTAAACTACACTGTGGTCCTCCGTTAGGTGTCAGGAAGTCAGATCACTGTTGTAGGTGCAAATGCATGACTGGGCTGGTAGCTGCTTGTGCATGTGCTGCTGGGCTCGGTGAGATGAGGGGATTGTCCTTCTCTGCTCTGTGCTGGTGCAGTCTCACCTCAACCACTCTGTGCAGGTTTGGGTGCCACGATATGAGTACGTAAAGCTGTCAGAGACCAAAGGAGATGTGCAGCACAGAGCAGAGGAGCTGAGGGGAGGCCTGATGGCGGCTGCAGATCTCACAGGGAGCGGAGGGGCAGCGCTGAGCTCTGCTCTGTGTGACAGCGACAGGGCCCGAGGGAACGGCATGGAGCTGTGTCAGGGGAGGGGCGGCTGGGGGTTAGGGACAGTGCTGCACCACAGCGCGGTGGGCATGGCACAGGATGCACAGGGCAGGGGGCACAGCCCCGGGTGTTGGAATTCAAGGAAGGTCTGGACAGTGCTCTCAGACATATGGTCTGATTTTTGGGTGGTCCTGTGTTGAGTCAGGGGTTGGACTTAGTGATCCTTGTGGGTCCTTTCCAGCTCAGGAAATTCTTTATTTCCATGATTCTCTGTGTGCTTTTAACTTCCTCCCCCGTGCCCTCCCCTTAACCCCCCCCCCGTCTCCCCCCTGGCGGCTGTGCTCCAAGCTGGAACCCCAGCAGCCTAGTTTTTGAAGGGTTTCCTCTTGATGGACACCACATGAAAAAACCTGGCCTCCAAAGCATACTGGGGAAGGGAAGGTAGCAGTTGGGGGACTCTTGCTTACCACAGGTCTTCAGAAAGAAAGAGTAAGAGCCTTTCCTTGGGAAACACATGATGTGGATAATGTGCACGTCATCCAGTCTGCTGCTCTCCTGCACTCTGGGAAGAAGTTGCTCTGGGTAGGCAGAAACCTGAGCAAGCTAAGAACGGCAAAAGGCAAAATGGACCTTGCTTTGAAGGGAGGGCTATTACTGGCTTTCAGGGACAGAAATCTCCCCAAACACTCTGTTTTTGGAATGTGGGGTAGGCCACGTCACTTGGGCAGACTGTTTTCAGTAATGATATGAGAGTGTTTTTTCAAGAGCAAAGAGGTAAAGGATGCAGGTAACCAAACATTTAATTTAAATGGTGTAAGTGAAGAGTGACTTGCAGAGTACTTCAGAGACAGGTCAGACGTGCAAAATACCCATCCTTCATAGGGTCCAATGAAGAACAGGAAAAATGATGTATTAAACTTGTGTAGGGCTATTTTTGTATGTTTCTTTTGGTTTTGCTTGCTTTGATTTGCTTATTTCTCATTTCTGTGTCCTTGGAAGAATGTTTTTTCTGTTTTGAGCTATCTCAGCAGAGAAAACAGGATTTCCTAGGTCTCCTTGGCTGTCACAAATTCTGCCAGGGCAACCTTTCCCAGTTCACTGTATAAAAGGCAGAACTAGAAGCTTCTGGGTAAAGCAGACAGACTGGCAGGCAAAGCCAGGTTTTATTCACAGACCTCTCTCCATTTTGGGTGCAGTGCCAGGCACGAGGCCAGCACAACATCCTTTTTCCACTCCTATAGCCATGCTGGAGGGCTTCCCATTGCCCACTGTTCTCTTCTGGTCCATATAGTCAACCATTGCCATGCTCTGCAGTGGGGATCCTCAGTAGGCTTTGTCTGTAAAACAAACAGGTAATTTTATTTTCCATGGGCCTCATGCAAAGTTATTTTACCATCTGTTTGCAGAGACATATGGGGAAGGGAGAATTTAAATGATAGAGGATTATAAGAAGAAAAAGTTTATGTGTCTTTTAAAGGTAAGACTGCAGATAAAGAAAGGAAGGACGGAAGAAGGCTACAGAATATGATCAAGTCCATTGAGAAATGTATGCAAGTGAGAGCAGGAAGATACATGAAGAGGTCTGAGAACTTGCTATTTCTTCTCACTTCTCATCTAACAGAGGAAGAAGGTTTTGGGTCACACCGTGCCCTCAATCCATCTCACACAGTATTTCAGTGTGAGTATGCATTTCCTGAGTGGTATGCTTGAAACATGAAGGGCTCCATTCAGTCCAGCTGCAGTACTCTGAGAAGTTGTTTGCTCCTTCACCAACAATTATTATTCCCATAGCAAAAAAGCATGTGGGCTTATGACGCATACATTCAAGATTATGGTCTGATGTATTAAATAGCACGCTAGATATTTCGCCTGTGGCAGCTGAGAGAAAAGCACTTTGCCAGCTCCGCTATAGCAGTGTTAATTTGGTGGAGGGACCAACACATGCAGGTCAGAGCCCTGTACATGGAAGTTGGTTGTATCCCCAGTAACTGATGGACTAAGAATAAGGCTTCACCTTCAACAGGGGCAAGTGAAAAGTAGCTTAACTTGTACTGTAAAGTCTTTGTGTTATCATTAAAAAAAAATAGTGGTCAGAAATTGGGAGCTCTGAAGTGAACTGAACATGTTCATGCTGACCTGTGATTCATTCTGCAGATGAGAGAAAAAGAGAAATTAATGCTGAGACTGGATGGACAAAGCATCAGTTCCAGAGCACACGTAGTGAGAACAGACTTCGTCGTCCTGGTGTCTGTTTAATGAACTGATATTCCTGAAGAGATTTGAACCTTGATTCTTAGGTCTGTTAAGAGTTTTTGTTGTCTTAAGTGATGACAACAATTCTTTTGGTCATGGCCACACGGCATGTATGTTGTTTTAGCAGATCTGTCTTTATCCACAGCAGATTTGACTGTTTCACTGGGGCTTACAATGTAAGGGTTTTTCAAAATGGCACTTTGATTTTTTTTTATTGTGGTTTTATTTGCATGCAGTCAGTACAGCAACAATAACCTTTGCTGCTGTGAAACTACTGATGGCTTAAGGTTAATTTGTGCAGAAAAAAGCAATTGCAAAATCAGCCAAGGCATAAATTTAAAATACAATGGTGCTTTTGCTTCAGTGTACCACAGCATGCATGCCTGTGTCGGAGTAGCACTATGTCCAAGCTGCAGATGCATTAAATTTTAAGTAAATCTAAAATGTCAGTGAAGACAAAGCATCCTGAAATTTAACAGCCAAAGGGACTGAACTCAACCTTATTATATACATTTTTTTCTTGTAACTCAAATCCAAATAATCTCTGACTATCTGCACTATGATCATGCCTTCATTGAAGCACTGAGACCCATGAAGTTCAGTTTTTGTATGAAATATACAGTGGTAGGGGCTTGCTGCTGTGATATTGATATTAGACAGGCAAGAAGAAGAGAAAAGTTAGTGTCATGCTGTTCCTGTTCACCTCCCTCTTTGCCCTTTGCAAGGAAAAGATGCTACAACTGCTGTGTTTGCACCTAGTAACTCATTGACATGTCTTATATTTTGAGCAAGTATTTATGACTGCCAGGCAAGTGTGGCTCAGTTCTTCAGGATTATGTCTTCTCACTTCATAGAATGGCTTGGGTTGGAAGAGACCTCAAGGATCATGAAGTTTCAACCCCCCTGCTACTTGAGCCTGAGACAGATGTTCGTTAAGGATGGTTCCTTGTATACACATCTGTGCTGTTGTATGTCAGTCACAAGATCTGCCGGGCTTGTGTAAGCATGTGGTGAGCTCTTCTGGCATTGGATTTTCTGCATACAGATCATTGCCAAGTATTTCAGCAAGAACGAGGACGCTATGCTTTGACAGACTGTTCCCCATTGCTCAAACATATGGTTCCAAAATCATCTGCACAGATTGTTTTCCTCCTTTGACAAAGCCAAGTTTCATTATACCATGGTACTGGTACATTTGCAGCAGAAGATTGTTTTAAAAATAAATCTCAGTACTCTTTATTCACCAGTTTGTTTTGAAGAGAATCTTAAACTTCTTCCTGAGGTTTTCTTGTTGTTGTTTGTTTCATCTACAATTTACTATATAGCACAACAGCACAGAGCACAAGTATTATCATAAAAAACTTTTTATTAGTAATCTTTGTGACCTGCATTGGCAAAAATCCCATACCTAAATTCCACCCTGTTACCCAGCAGTAGGTGTGACCAGCGAGTGACGTTAGTTTCGCATTTTGAGGCTTAAAAAAAAAACAAACAAAACCAACGTTTAATAATTTGCAGATGTTGGCAGCCTGCAGTGATGCCTGAGTTGAAGCTCTCTTTGGGTGCCAAACCACAAATATATATCTTTTTTTTTTTATAATCTACAATTCCTGGAACTGAAAGAGGCTTCAAAACAATCAATATGTAAACATGAATATAGAGCATTCCCTTCTGAGCATCACCAGTGCTGCTACTGCCATGAGCTCTCTGCTCAATACAGAGGGCTTTTTCTTATTAACTATGTCTTTCTTCAAAACTAGTTTGCTTTTCACTCTCTGTTTAGAGGTGTAGGTGTGCAGGGCTAGTACAACCTCTTCAAGAAGATGAAAGGTATTTAGGGTTTCAGAAATCAGTGAGGCATTAAGAAATGCAGAATGTTTAAACCTGAAAAAGGAACATTATACTGCTACATTTCCCTATATGCTTTCTACTTGACATTACCATGTTCGATAGCCTTGAAACCTGAAGTTTACTCATTATACTTTGAACTTGCGCAGCCCTTTGTCTTTTACTCCCCTCCATTGATGTACTTCTAAACTGAAGGGACCACCTTAGAAAATGAGCTTTCACTTCAAGGTCATGCAGCAATTGCTGTGAAACTTGCTTTGAGAGGTATTTTGGGAGCTTTTTTAACAGATTTGCTCACTAGGAAATAACTGATATCATCACTGTGCTACCCCAAGGAGTGACAAGTTGTGGTCAGATGCAAATGACTTACACCAGGGTTGAGGTTCCAGTATAGACAGCCATGAATTAGGGGTGTTTGTCGTCAGCCAGTGTCTAAGACAACAGTAACAAACTGGGACACCACAAGATGAGGTTCTATACAAATACATATTGAATAGAGGCTTCTTTCCCCCCCCAAAAAAAAAAAAAAAAAAAACAACCATGTAATAGAAATGCAAGACAGAAGCTGAAAGGTGAAGAAAAGAAATGAGGGTGGAATAAGGCTGCAACAAAACTGTGCCAGTCAAGAGGATATTTGATATTCTCAGAGCACCTAGCATTAACTTTTAATTCATTTCTGTACTTATTTTTGCAGCCTTCCTGACAGAGAGGATTTTAAGAAAAGTTTGAAGGATAGTGAAGTTCCTGGGAGTCTCTTTGTAGTTGAAGACAATCTGTCCTGAAGCTCGAGGGAATCTTGGAGAAACCCCTGAGTTGCTTGTTCATAATGCAGCAAGCTGAGGATGGAAGAGACACTGCTGTCCTAACATACTGTAGGCTGGAAGGCTGTAGAAAATGAGTGATGGTGACAAGATGCTGATGGTTAGATTTGCCAGGGAATGTGGGAGGGACTTGCCAGATCTTGGCAAGTTTAAGGGTCATACTGTTTAAATCCCAAATGATAAAAAAATGGTGGAGAAACCAGATGGAAAAAAGGATGCTGTAGTACAAGGTCCAGTGGAAAGAATCATAGCTATGCCAAGAGATACAAGGGAGGGAGGAGCTCAGAGGGGGGCCCAGTAAAACACAAGTAGTCAGTGATGACAGGATGGAAACTGCAAAACTATGTATGCCTATGTGAGTGGGAGTGAAGGCAAAGATTGAAAGATTATACATAGAGAAATTGGAAAATCAATGGAAAGCTAGAGAAGGAGATGGAGAAGAACAGAGTTAAGTAACCAGCCTTTTAGGTGAGTGGGAGAATGTAACTTGGCTGCAGATGTGATGTTAATGAGAAATGAAGGAGTCTGAAGAAGGGAAGTAGACAGAGGGACAGGAATAGTGCATGAGTGAAGGACAAAGAAGTGGGGACGGAGCCTCAAGAATGAAGGTGAAAGCAGGGTGAGAAAGGAGTGGCAAGTGTGCAGAGCTGTGTACCTGCAGCAGTAATGAGCAGTGTGTTGTGGATGAATGGGTTCTGCTAAGAAATGTGCCGGGGAGAGTTCTGTAGAGGCTCCCATAGGAGCAACCCTCCCCTGCCCTCCTTCCAGCAGTGCCAGATGCTGCTGCTGGAGACTGCAAGACACTTTGCCTTTTGAATTGAAACTACAGATGTTTCTCCCCAGGGTAGAACTGGGGACTTTCGTGTTTTAGGAAGAGGAACTAGAGCCAGCTATTTAAATTATGTGCATGACTCAAGAGACCTGTATCTCTGTGTATTAACTTGAGATGAAACAGTGCATGTGTTTGAGCAAGAGACCATAAAGGCTTTCTGGGTAAATGCTACATAGTTTATAATCCGTTTCAATGGCAGCAGTGTTCCCTCCAGCTGGTGAGTGAAGGCAGCCCTCTGTACTGGGTTCATTGCCTGGAATCTGCTGGCACCTGGAGCTACCTTTTTTTGGCTGTATTCAGGAGCTCAGCAACAGCCCCCAGGGTGCAGAGAGCTGGCTGGGACACCCAGAGGGTGTCACTTCCTTGGCAGGTCTTCTGCACAGCCTTTGCCACTGGAGCTATCAGTTTTTCTCTTCTGCCCTGCTGATGGGGAAGAGGGGTCACCTCACTGCTGGAGGTGAAGGCTGAAACTATTGCCTCTTTCCTTCTTTCTTCAGAGAGAAGAAACTCACTCAAATATGAAGAAGGTAGTACCCTAATGGGTAAATTGAGACATCAAAGAAAAATGGGTCCTGTAGGCATAAACCTGACTGAAGTTCACAACACCTGAATGCATGGAGGCCTAAGTAAGGGTTAAGGACTGCTACCAAGCAGGCATTGCTGTGTTGTGCTTATCTTGGATGGCTTTGAAAGAACAAGTAACCCAAGTTCAAATCCATTCCATAGAATCATAGAGTCATTTGAATTAGAAGGAACTTTTAGAGGTCATCTAGTCCAACTGCCTTGCAATGAACAGGGACAACTACAGCTAGATCAGGTTGCTCAGAGCCCCTTCCATCCTGACCTTGAATGTCTCTAGGGATGTGACATCCATCACTTCTCTACGCAACCTGTTCTTCTTCTTCTGTACTGTTCCTCTGCTTCTCTACCACTGTATAAAAACCTTCTTCCTTATATCCAATCTAAATATCCCTTCTTTTATTCTTTTAGTCATTTTTCCTTGTCCTATCACAGTAAACCATGCTAAAGAGTCAAGGACAGACCCTGCTAAAGAGTCTGTCCCCTTTTCTTACAGACCCCCTTTAGATACTGAAAGGCCACTCTCAGATCTCCCTGGAGCCTTCTCTTCTCCTGGCTAAACAGCACCAGCTCTCTCATCCTGTCCTAGTAGGGGATATGTTCCATTCTTTTGATTATTTTTGTGGCCTTCCTCTGGATGTACTCCAACAGGTGCATGTCTCTTTTTTACTGAAGACTCCACAACTGGACTCAGTGCTCAAGGTGAGGAGTACTATTCATATTCACTTATTCATTGCCCCCAGCAGAGGGGCAGGATCACCTCCCTCACCCTGCTAGCCATTCTTCTCAGGATGTGGTTGGCTTTCTGGGTGGTGTCCAGCTTGCCATCCAAATCCTTTTCGTCAGGGATGTGCTCAATCTTTTCATTCCCCAGCTTCTATTGATAGTGGTGATAGCCACGGTCCAGGTGCTTGACTGCATTTGAATTTGTTGAACCTCATGAGGTTTTCCTGGGCCCACTGCTTGAGCTTATCTAAGTCTCTCTGGATGGCATCCTGTCCCTCAGTGTGTTGACCACACCACACAGCTCGGTGTCACCCCCAAACTTGCTGAGGGTGCACTCAAACCCACTGTTGATGTCACTGATGAAAACATTAAACAGCACTGGTGCCAGTACTGACCCCTGAGGGATATAACTTATCACTGATCTCCATCTGAACATTGAGCCATTGGCTACCACTCTCTGGGTACCATCTTGCAACCAGTTCCTCGTCCATTGCACTGTCAACCCATCAAATACATATATTTCCAATTCAGTGAGAAAAAATGTTATGGGGAACAGTGTCAAAGACCTTACTAAAGTCCAGATTGATGACATCAGTGGTTCTTCCCTTGTCTGTTGACATAGTTACACCATCATAAAAGGATACTTGGTTGGTCAGGCAGGACTTGCTGATTTTCCCATATAACATCTGTGTTTTTCATATACCTTACCATAGCTCCCAGGAGCACGTGCTCCATAATCTTCCCTGGCACAGAGGCAAGGCCTGGTTGTTCCCTGGGTCATTGTTTCTAACCTTAAAAATGGATGTGGTACTGTCTTTTCCAGTCACCAGGAACTTCACTTGACTGCCATGACTTTTCAAGTATCAACAAGAGTGGCTTGGTCAGTTTTCTTGGGATTCTGGGATGCATCTTGTTGCGACCCATTTCTCCTGGCCTGTTTCTGAGAGAATGTGCAAACTTACCCTGCCCTGGAACTGTAGTTCTTTATAAAAATCAGACTAATTTCCTCTTTCTTATTTATTTATTTCTTATTTATTTATTTAAATAAAGCATTATTAGGACATCACTTCTTCCTCAGGAATTCTATGGTATCAGATTAATGGTGTCTGAAACATGTCATGATGATGCATAATCTTACACAATGATCTCTTGTTCTGGGACTAAAAGCTGTTTGTTTACATAGTAGAAGATGACCTTTTGAAAATAAAGAGCTGGCTCAGTTTAATGACACTTCTGAATTTCATAAGATCACGATGCAGGAGAGAAGTGATGTTGCGCAACCAGGAGCACAATTTCCCATGCCTGCTGTGACTCAGTGTTCTGCTGGTGTCTCAGAAGTCAAAATAGGAGAGCAAAGGATGGAATTCTAGCACCAAGAAAGGCAGTTTGATAGGTTATTTTTAAAATTATTATTATTATGCTCTTCTCCCACGGGACCAGCAACCTGCCCAATTCTTATGCAGAATAAGAGTGCTATATTTTTCCAGCCAGCAGCACCACGTTTATCAAGCAGGATTCCTCTGTACTAGTCACCCTTAATCCCTTTTACAGGAGAGAAACAAATGCAAATAAGATGCAATTCTCCTGTTCTGGAGTGTCTGCAAGATGCACTGCCATTAAATTCAATTACAGAGGGGAACTGAAACCCAGCAGTGTGCGCTCCCAGCAAGACATCTGCTTTACAAATAGGACACAAAGCTCAACAACTGACTGCAGTTGTTGTCTGCTGAGTTGGATGTACTGAAGACTAAAATTTAAGGGGTGTTGACTCCTATTTTCAAAAATCTTTCCTGACCTAGATATCATCTGATTCCTCCCTGTGCCCTGCCTCCCTGTGCCCTGCATCTGCAGAAAGGGAGTCTCCTTTGTTGTCCTCCTCCATGGACACAAGGGCTGTCTGAAGCTGGCTCTGTGGGGCTTCCTCCAAAGCATTTTTCCCCCAGGTCTGCCCTGATGTGAAGTACAGGGAAGCAGAGTGGAGGATAAAATTTGTTTTTCATAAGAGAGAGACGCATTTGTGTCTGCACTGGCCTGCCAGAGAGAGATGCACTGCTTTTTGACAAGTGTGTTTTCAGTATAAAATATGAATAGTTTAAGCAATGTTTCTAAGTAATGAATTTTGGTTATGTTATTGTTTTAGTGTCTAAACAACAATGCGGAATTCTTATGGAGTGAATTTAATGAGCTGTCATTAATCATAAGGACTCTATATTGTTAATAAGGGTGAATATTTAAAGTGCCTAGTGTTACAAATTGCCACAGGAAGAAAACATTTGCCAGAAGCCTAAGTGCTAAGCAGGCAAAAAAGATATTATTATCACCATTTTAGCAAAGCAAGCCTCTAAGATGTTGATTACACTAAAAGTACGTGTCAGAGCTGGGAATCGGAAGAAACAATGCATCTCCAGGCTTAGTGAAATTCACACTATTATATTGATCACAATCACATCTTATATTCCTACTAAATTAAAGTGTAATTTGCTCAAAAATATAGTTGGTTGCATTTGGATCCCAAATTCAAGTCTTTGCTTTGACTACTACAGAGTACTGAAGTGTGGTGTCTTATTTGTGAAACCAGTTCCATCCATTGCAGGCAAGCACTTGTTTGTTGTGTTTCCATCCAAGAATCCTGGTTGTGGATGTTCAGTCATTTGATTTTTTCTTTTTCTTTCTTTTCCTGAATAAGATTTTGTTTCACTAAATAAAGTTCAGCATGTATAATCACACCAAAAACCTCCATGTTGTTAAATCTAATAATATTGTAAATAATTAAAATAATTCCATACCAGCCTTCTCAATAGGTTGGCATTGTTACTTGAGAATACATTTGTCTTTCATTTTCCCTCTTTCCTTCTTTAATGTTTTTTGTTTGTTTGTTTTTTGAAGCCTTCTCTTACAGATACATTTTTTTTTCCAGAGTATGGAAGTCAGAACTCTGCTAGAATTTCATCTAGATACTCTTTTCAAGTACGTATTTTGGCTTTACAAAGCAACCACACTCCTTGGGGATTCTTTCTTGTAATTTCATAAAACATTATTAACTGTGGGAAAAAAACTTGATCTCTTGTTGTTGCTGAGTATCATTGTGGAATGGTGTCTTTTTCTTTCTTTCTTTTTCTTTTTTTTCTCCTCCAGGGACAATTGATTTATGGGAGCTGTCTCCACCAGCTCTCCTAATTAACTGGCTGTTCTTTTATGCTTCAATAGCAAATAAAATCTGCATTTAAACATCTCCTGTGGATCCCCACCCATTGGTGCCCCCTGCGCTGTGAATCATGCCTGCCATTCCCTCACCCGTTTGCCTTGGAGCCCACTAGGGGTATTTATACTGTCATGCTTTTTTGTGCTTCTGAAGACACGCTGGACACATTCCCAACTATTGGAAGGAGTCAAAATGCCATACTATCCTTTTTCTCACATTCATTTTTCCAGAGGTCATGAATTGGCTATGGATAAAATAACAAAAAGGGAAAAATGGGATATGAGACAAGTTAAAATGTTGGGCTGGGTCTGATGAGTTTAATTTCCTCTCTTGATAGGTCAGTCTGGTATGAATGCAGCCCTCTATATAATGGACTTTGACACTGAGTGTCAAAACATATGAATCTGGAGTGAAAAATTACAAAAGGGATTCTCAACAGCTAATGAAAGTACATGTAGCTTTTGGGGCTCATCTTTTCAGAGGAACTTTTTAGAAATTAGACTCCATCTGCTTGTTGGAGGTGCGATACATGATCACCAACCCCCTCTTTTAGTTAAAAAAAAGAAAAGAAAAGAGAATATTGCAGTAATTATGGAACAGAGCCTTAAACTGGTGCCACTGGAGACTCCGTATGACCATCTCATGTGCAGGATACATGCTGTCCCTGCAGACACTCAAGGTCAGACTAGGTGGGGCCCTGAGCAACCTGATCTAGCTGTAGATGTCCCTGTTCACTGCAGGAGATTTGGACTACATGACCTTTTAAATTTCCCTCCAACTCAAACAATTCTATGATTCTATGATACAAGACTAAAGCTGATGCCACCATACTTAAGTACTGCAAGCTGTCAGAGCTTCAGTTATGCCTGAACTTGGCTTCATGAGACAGATATATGTGAATTGTGACAGCTTTATCCAAACCTGCAAGGATGTATGGAGATGTACAAGCAGAGGATCTCATCCATAGATTTAAGTTCATTGAGGTCTCAGTCCCTCACCTCCACTGGGAGGTGTTGTGCAGAGGATGAGTGCAGCTACTGGTGTGGTTTCAGAGTAAGACTCCAGCTGCAGAAGTTGCCAGCATCTCAGCCAGGCTCTGCAATGTTGTTGGGGCAGACTCAGTGTGCTGCTCCTGCAGAACAAGGCCTGTACATCTGAATGGTGACATCTGCCACACTGCTTATGGCACAGCTTCTGCAATGCCATCCCAGACATGCTGTTGCTGTATGCCCAGAGCCACAAGTGATATAGTTATGTTCTGACAAGTATTTGTGGTATGGGAACTATGTTTTCTATACGTGTCATCACTCTTTCCATGTCCTCGACAATGTGGGGAGACTTGCACTAAAGGACACATCAATCTGTGTTTGGGTAAAAGACCAGTCCAGGATTACTCTTCTGATTCGCCCAATTACAAAGCTAATGGGTAGAGCCCAGTTGCCCTTTGACTAGGGACACTAAACACACAGATGAACTTGCCTACTCTGTGACAGCCCATCCCTTTATTTTTGGTATGTGTTTCTATACTTAATGTACTTATTAATCTCAATTATCAAATGAACTGATGAAAGCAGGACAGCCAGCTGGCTACATGCCTTCCCAGTCTGGTCCCAGTTGTCCTACTGCTCTCATTGCCCAGTAACTCACCAGGGCAATCCACCCTTGCAAGGCTGAGACCTCCCAGTTCTGGTACTTGAAACAAGTTCTGTTTTTCTTTAGAACCAAATGTAAATGCTCATTTCATTGCTTCCTTTCTTTCCTATTTCCACTGGGTCTTCCAATTCTGTATTTCAAGAGCAGACAGTGCCCATCAGGGACTGAATTCATACCTGTTTGTAATAATCTCCAAAGTCTCTTACAGGCATTTATATGATACTTCTGATGGATGATAGGATGAATCTCCACAGGTTCAAAATATATACGTATATATGCTGCTTTACAACATGCATCAAAGGTCTGAAAAGCCTGTGAGACTCAGTTTTTCATTCTTATAGGAGTTGTAGATGTTTGTGAGGACAAAGTGATTCAGAGTGAAATTCAAACCTCAGTCTAACTTTTTGACAGTAACCACTGACGTCACAAACTCCACTCCCATTTGTCCAAGCTCAGCACAGAAGACCTATCTTTTGCTAATGAGAAATGACAAGCAAGCAGGGTTTCTGGTTCATGGGAAATCTTGTGAAAGTTTTGACTTAATTTAATTTCATTTTATTCCTATTTCCCAGAAATAGGAGTTTACTTCTTAAAACTACTGAAACGCGCTGTTTACTAATGAAATAAATAACAGCAGCTGGAAAGTCAAGGATGGTGCCAATTGCACAAGGAGCTGCCAGGACAACAGGGATCTCTGGCTCTGGAGCAGGAAGGGAGCCTGGGAGCAATCAAAGCCCTGGCTTTACCTTGAAAGCAAAGGATTTCCAGATTGCCAGCTATAGGAGAAAAAGCTCTAAACAGATATGACTCTTTGTGAAGGAGATATAGGTTTGATGAAGAGTATGGTAGTCCTGGTCATAGAATAACAGAAGCATAGAATCACAGAACAGACACACAAGGCTGGAAATACCACTGAGAATCTTGACCAGCCCATCACCACCTTACCACAGAGAATCATTAAGGTGTCCCTAACTGCTCGAGGTGCCCCTGAAAGCAAAGTCACACACCTGGTCTGGGCTCACCTTCCCTTACCTTGGTCACCACAGACTCCAAGGTCTGTGTATCTGCAATGGGAAATACCCTTCTGGGACATGGCACTGGGTGTCTCTCATATGTGCTACTTCCAATGAACATCTTTGTGGTCCAGGAGGATGTTTTACCCATGCTACCCAAGGCATCTTTGTTTTAACCTCAGGGCAGGATGCAGGAACAGTTTTTTTCATCAACACTCAGTGTAGTGTAGCCTGTGACATTGTACAAATGCAGCTAAGAAAAGCCTGTGGCTAATTTCCACCTCATTTTTCTCTCTCACCTCTCTTTTGCTTTAACTATAACACTTTGAGAGGGCAGGGGACATGTCCCCCCTCAAACAGTGCCCTTATTTCAGCTTTGGAAAAGCTAAGAAATTGTATAAGTTGGTCTTTCTCCTTGAGATCTTGGACTAATCAAGAGCAAATTCCTCTTTATAAAAACCCTGAGGTTTTTATCCTATATATCCTATGATATCCTATCATTTTATAAGAATTGTGTTATCCTCTGTAATCTAACACTGTAACAAGCTTTATCCACCCAGACTCAACCTGCAGTTCTAGCTAAGACATTTTTCTGCTGGGATATTAATATTTTAACAGTCCATCTTCCATGCTAGTATGTCGTCAAAGTTTGCCTCTGCTTCTTAGAGAGACATTAATAAGAATGCTAATGGATATGCTGATAGACAAAAAATAAAGTCTTGTCATGCTCTGTTTCTCTGAAAAGTTGCAATTTGAATCATATTTTGTTATGACTTCTCTTCCTGTGTGCCCAAGGTTCAGCAGCATGAAAGCCAACCTGCTTCAAGTCTCGCTCCTCGCTCTAATTTTTTAGGCTGAACACTCACTGATGTTTAACATCAGCCTGTGACAGTGATGTCCTACACAAATGTAAACCAGGTAATTGGAAGTGTACCCTACTCTCATGCCAAGTATTAAAAGTGGCTCTGCAGTTTTAAAAAAATAATAAAATCAAAGTATTTATATGTTTTATAGCAACACCTTCTTAAAGTTGTTAGAGGATTTTGCATTCATTTTAGAGGGCTGAGAATGCAACACGCTCGGGACCAACCAACACAGACCAGACCTCCATCATTTACATGAATTTACGTAGTATGCAGATCCAGAATCATTTGATGTAATGATAAATGATTTAAAAGTAGATAATCAGAAGCAAACGTGCAATTTATTTTGTGTCCACTATTGAGCAGATAGGCAGAAGCAAAATCCGTTGCATTTCAGCCATTCCCTTCTTGTCATTCCCACAGCTCTCTTTAGCCTGTGCTGTGTTTCACATCTGTCCTTAACATCCAACACTTCCAAACAGATCCACTGCAGCACAGAGAACAGCGTTGCTCACAGCCCCCTTTTTAATTATGTGAATGGGTGTTAGTATGTGTTGGTGAATTGTTGTGTTACAGACATGGTGGCAACGCCTGACTTCTGTAGGGGGATGCAGCTCTCCTTTGCTCCTGCCCCACTCAGCTCGGCTGCAGTGCAGCTCAGAGGTTAACACTCCAGGGGCCGCCTTGGGTGCGACATGATGGGTGTCTGGGAATTAGCTGTGTGGAGATGGATTCCGGGCGAGGAGATAAAAATAATTGGAAATGTTTCTCTTTGCCATGAAACATCGGACATTTACATGAGTTATGAGCAGCCAATATGTCTTGTTCTCCACAGAGGCAGGTAGAAAATGGGTTTATAGCTGGCGAGATAAGCCTTCTCCTAGAAGTTGTTGACTAATACAACATTAGAAATAGCCCTCAGTTTTCAAAGCCTTGGGGATTGACCAGTGAACCAGAAAAAAATTACATCAAAATGTAAAGCTGGCACTTCTTCAATGCAGCTAAGTTGAGAAGCGAAGGGAACCAACCAGGAAGGACCATTGTAAAATAGTGTCATTGGAATTAAATAGATGATAACTTGTGAGACGGGGAAATTTCCCCAGATAGAGCTTGGCTACGTGCCTGCTCCATTTAAGTGCTTTCTGACGGTAAGGCGACAGCAGACAGAAACTGGGACTTTCAAAGGAAGTTTATCTCCCCTTGTTCCAGTCTCATTCTCTAATTGGCCTGGACTCTGGACCATTAAAAGAGCTGACAGATGCTACTGGACTGAGAATATGAGTAACTGACACAGTTAATGATCTCGGGTAGGCTTATTAAAGGGGGGATGAATTCTTTATTTCATGGGGAATGTAAATGAACTTTGCCATAGGCATTAACTGCATTTAATTCCATGCTAGAGCCCATTCATCCACCCACAACTTGGATAAAAGCCCAAAAGTAAATGTGATTCTTTCTGAAAGTATTTCTTATGATCAAGTACTTTAGATACAAAGAATTGAAAGTACTTTTGGAACATCGCTTTGAGAAATTTTCTTCTTTTTTTTTTTAGTGTTAAAATAATCTGCTTCCGTGAGTGTAGAAATTGGCAAGCAAAAACGCGTAGGAGTACAGATGGGTGCAATATTTTTATTTTGTGCTTCAGATGATACCATATGCCGAGCCTTAGGAGGTGCTTTGTTGCCAGTAAGGTACAAATAGACATTTTCAAAAGGTGAAACCAAAGGCTGTCTACTTGCCATGTTTTCAAGCAGCACGCTCTAGTGAAACTTCAGGCTGTCCTGAGAGAAACAGCAACTTGTCATCTTAGAAATTCAAATTTCACTTTTTTGTCACTGTGTTTTCTCTAGAATTGCCTTGTCTGTGATCTTTCAAGGTAACTGTGAACAAGATGCTCTGTCCTAGCTGAGCAAGTAAGTGGGTGATACTTTAGAAGGTGGGCAATATCACTTGCTGCTGATATTTGAGAATAGAGCAGAGGGCTGAGGATTATCTTCTATTGATTAGTAATTATGCAATTAAGTATAACAAGATATTCACCTTTGATATCAAGCCCTTAGGCAGCACATACTGTGCCACATTTCAAAGCAGTCTCTGATCTGCTAGCACAGAAAGGCTCTTCAGAAAACAAGGTGGTTAGGAGGATCTCTGGATGCCAGCATGCTTATTCACCTTCGCCCTAAGAGAAGCTGCAGACAACCAAGCTCTTTCCATAACACTTATCTCCATCTCACCAGTGTTTACACACCATGTCATTTTATGACATTTATTTGTAGTATCTGTTGTTACCAAGGTTGCAACAATGGCAGACCTTGGGAAGGTGGGAGGCCTACATTTTGGTGCATCTTGGGCAGCATCACACGTTCCGTAAAGACAAAACTCAACTTGTGAGCTGCTTCTGCCTGAGCTGGAGCTCATCCGCCCACTCCCCACCTGCTGTTCTGCACTGCGACCACACTGGGCACCCTCAGGAGGATGTAAGAGAATCATAGAATCACAGCACCATAGAATGGCAGGGATTGGAAGGGATCTCAAAGATGATCTAGCTCCAACCCTGTGCTGCATGGGTAGGGATGCTCCTGAACTCCTGAGCGTGTCTCCCTGCTGACCCACAGCTCGGTATTTGTGTGTCTCAATTTCTGCTGCTGCTTGCTTCAGGAATTTGCTTCAGTGCTGAGCCCCTTTGCTGCCAGGAGGAGCTGCCAAGCCCTGAGCAGCACAGTTTCTGACACAATACCTCTTGCTCCATGGATAAGGCTGGCTGAGGGACACACTTCCGTTTTAAAATTGTGAGGCTTTAGTACTTGTTTCCACTCATTTTTTTCACAAATTCCCAAAACTCCCACACCCTGTGTGACCACTTTAATTGCTGTTGATACAGAGCAGGAAACAAAGTTGTGACTGGGCTGAGAAATATTTTCTAATAGCAGTATATTTTTGGTCAGGGGGTTCTATGCGTTTTGGAATATATATGTATTTTTCCCAGATTTGTTGATTTTTTGCTTTTTCATAGGCTTTATTAAAAAATAATAATAGTAAAGCAATGAACAAATTCTAACTTCCAAGTTCTCATGTCAGTGAATGGGCTGAAATACCAAAGGTGTATGGCAAGGCTCATACTATTTATTAAACCAATCTCATCCTAGTCTCTGTTTCATAATACTGAACTTCTGTGTTTCTTCTTCAGATTGACAACTGTTTCTAACTAACTCTGTGCTGCATTCAATCATCAACTGATCAGAGTAATTAATTTGTTTTTCTGACAAACTTTTTTTTCCTTCATCTTCAGGATTTCTTCAGTTTGCCAGAATGTTAATGTTGTGTGCCTTCTGTTTATTAACAGTTTATCCTTGGACAGACCTAGCATGGAAATAAAGAAGTTAGAATTGAAGTTATACATCTTTACCCTGAAGTATTACAGAAGCTGAAGAGAAGCAGCACTATTTACTGAAATGTGACTTACTAAAACCTGTGAAAATGTCAGGCCAACCAGATAATTAGAGGGGACCTGAGCTGTCATGATTTTCTTGGCAACATCACAATTATTAATTAGGAAGGATATACTATTCACTGTGACATAACGCAGCAACTGGAAACAATAGAGTATTTCCACAGTTCGCCATCTGTATGCTGTGTCCAGGAAAACACATTAGGTGGTTGGACTGGTGCCAGTAGGGTGCAGTGATTCAGGCAGCCCAGTGCCAGTGACCAGAAGGAGCCGATGCTGAGTGCTCCCATATGTGGGTAGGTGGAGAGGCGTAAATGTCAGGGTAGTCACGGCGAGCCAGCAGCCGTGCTGAGCTTCACCAACAGGCCAAGTCTCTGTTTGCACAGCACCTGGGAGCCAGCAAGGTGGTAGGAGGAAGCTTGCTCCTGGCACACCTCTTTGTTCACGTCAGTTTAAGCCATGATGCTGCAGAGTTTTACTGGAGCTTGGTGCAGTGCTGGGCCACCATGTTATGTGAAGAAAATGCAGATTGTGTGTGTATTGCTTCATGATGACTTGGTGTTACCCTCTGAGCGAACTGATCAGCGGCGGTGTGGCTTTGCTGGGCTATTTGTTTCCAGAAAAGATGGAAGAATAATTGTGGTCACCCACAGAATCATTAAGTGGTACACTTAATGCTGCTGCTGCTACTGCTTGCTGTGTGTGTTTTCCTTGCTTGGCTCACCATCACTTTACAGTTATTCATTCCAGACACTGAAATCTTGCCCAGAGAGTGGTCATACTGGAAGCACAAGAAATCACTGCCTCTTCCATGGCTCTACTACAGGGGGTGACCAGCCAGGGAGTTTGGAGAGCGTTAGGGCTGATTTGTGGTGAAACATCAGGAAAACACATCTCCCTCCTAAACCTGCATCAGTACGCAGCTGAAGCAGGTTATAGGCCACCAGCTCACTGTGTAGCCCATCTGCTTTTAGCAAAGAGACAATGGGGATGCTCCTCACTGCAGTGATGGGAGCAGGCAGGCATGGACAACTCAGGTCACTATTGCAATCACTGCAGCAAATTACCAAATCACAGAATGGCCTAGGTTGGAAGGGCCCTAAAGATGCCAAGCCCCAACAACCTGCCATGAGCAGGGCTGTCCCCCAGCTCAGGCTGCCCAGGGCCCCATCCAACCTGGCCTTGAGCACCTCCAGAGATGGGACACCACAGCTTCTCTGAGCAATTAATGCATGCTAACTGTTCATTGAACAACGAGTGTTACACTGTATCAAAAGGCTTTCTGGCCTTCAGGAAATAAAAGAAAGAAAAAAAATGTAAAGAAAAAAAAAAAGAAGAAAGTATTTTTCCTGCTCGTAATGAGAATGCTGGTGTTTTGGTGCAGCAGAATAAGAGGAAGTTCTAAGATCACCTGTAACTGGTACCCAAACGAGTGTTGCTGGGAAGTGCCCAGGCAGAGGAGATAAGATCCACCAGAAGACCAGAGCAGAGCAGAGCTCTCAGTGATGCTTGGGTTTACATCCACACAGCAACAAATAAAAATGGACTGGTGACTGTTTTCCTTGCTGAGGGCATGCCTTGTGCTTGCGTGGCTTAGTTCCCTTCCTGCTACCCTTGACAAACAGGGATTCCTTGTTTCAGCTTCATGCTGGGAGCTTCTCTGCTCAGTGATCATCCCAGGCTACAGTTGGCATGTATGCTGGCATGACTCCTGGCACCACTGCCTGCTCTACGAGCAGTGGCTCTGCACAAGGCAACAGGGCTGGGCTTTGCAGGTGCCCTGGTGTAACTTGGTCAGCAGTGTCCAAACACTCCTTGAACTCCAGCACTCAGGGCTGTGCCCCCTGCCCTGTGCATCCTGTGCCATGCCCACCGCCCTGTGGTGCAGCACTGTCCCTAACCCCCAGCCGCCCCTCCCCTGACACAGCTCCATGCCGTTCCCTCGGGCCCTGTCGCTGTCACACAGAGCAGAGCTCAGCGCTGCCCCTCCGCTCCCTGGGAGAGCTGCAGCCGCCATCAGGCCTCCCCTCAGCTCCTCTGCTCTGTGCTCAGCACACCCAGGGGCCTCAGCTGCTCCCCACACACCTTGCTCTCTTGTCCCTTCACCATCTTTGTAGCCCTCCTTTGAATGCTCTCTAATGCCTTTATGTACTAATTTATTATGGTGGTGCACAAAACTCTACTCAATGATGCCCTTTTTTTTTCAGCCTCCATGCTTGTCCTTGAGAAAAAACATTCTAGAGCCCAACAATGTGTTGCACAAAGAAATTTGTTCAATGCGTGTTCTCAGCCTGGCAAGAGTGACGTGCTTTGCTGCGGCCAAGGGGTTAAGCCACGGCAAACATAACGTGTGATGGATGGCCAGGAGGTATTGTTAGCATGTGTGCCTGGCACACAGGGAATCAAGAAATGAAATACCTGATTGGTCATTTTCATCCTACATCAAACAAACTTTCCTTTATGTAAACAGAGGGAATTAGTTAATCCATATATACTGCTGGTCTTTGCTCTGCTACAAAATCAAACAGTGTCCTGCATTCAGGATATTTTTTCTGAGTCAGAAGCAACAACAAGAGTGATATATTCAAGTCCGGTGAAATGGACTGTAACATTTGGCGATGCATGCAGGTCTTGGAATATGTGTTTCACCAGACTAAGCAGTGCTGAATATAATCCTTTGAGTTCCCCATCTCACACACATTCAGAAAAAATAAACAGCAGTGTTTATTGAGCAACTGTCATTGCCCCGTGACTCAAAGGAGGCATTGTGCTGTCCACCTGCAGATCTTCTTAACTTTCCTTCTGTTTTCTCCTCTTTTGTAATGATGAAAGCTCTCCCACTTGAAAGGACAGAAGGGCTTTATTTATTTTTTTTTTATTTTTATTTTTTAACAGAGAATTGCAGACATTAATAGGTGGAATTTCCAGGCAGTATTGTTTCAATTTTAAAAATTAACAGGAGCTTCCATTCTTTAGCAGAGTAACCTCCAAGAAGTTGAAGGAGGAAGATGCTCATCACCTCTTCTCCATGGTGTATAGCTCCTTTGTAAATAGAATCATAGAATGGCTTAGATTGGAAAGGACTTTAAAAATCATTGAGCCCCAACCCGTGTCATGGGCAGGGCTGCCCCCCAGCAGCTTTGGCTGCCCAGGTCCCCATCCAACCTGGCCTTGAGCACCTCCAGGGATGGGGCACCACAGCTGAACTGGGCAGCTGTGCCAGTGCATCACTGCCCTTTGGGTAAAAGATTTCTTCCTAACATCTAGCCTAAATCTCCGCTCTTTTAGTTTAAAGCCATTCCCCCTTGTTCTGTCAATATCAGACTGTGTAAAAATTTGGTCCCCCAGGAGTGGCACATGAGAAACTTGCGTGCACCTCCTGCCATTGAAATATATTACTCAAGCACAGCATTGCTCTACATATGCCCGTCAGGTCTGCGATGTAGCAATGATGTATGGCACTCATATGGTTCTTGCTGCTTTAGTAAAGTATCTGGGGAATTACTCAGCTGTACTTTAGTAGCTGTGATGGTTTAATATAACCCTTTCATTTAAACTCTCCCTCCCTGTGGCTGTGTTTCCAGTAGAACTAGTGACTACTTTGAGAGGCTTAGAATTAGTCTGTTAAAGACATTTCTTGCAGAAAGGCAGGGCTCAAATGCTCTCGTGGCCATTCCCACTTGATTTTGCTTTACCTCTGGCTCCAAGGGAAGCTGAGGCTTTGCCACTGTCCGTGGGTGGTAAATATGCTTAGCTAAGCAATCGCTGGGGTAATACAAAATTCAGTGAGTCATGCAAAGCTGCTTCTTAAGTAGATCTGAAGTCTTTCAGGCTTCTCTGGCTCATTAAAATCCAAAGCGAATGGGAAGGACCCAGATCTTACTGCTGAATGAATCGTATGAACTCTTGCAACATTTATTTTGATACCATAAAAGCTATGGCCAAAAAGTGATGCTAAATCTCAGTTTAGAGCTGTTAGGGCATGTTTATCCTAATCTTGGCCACCTCAAAAAAAAAACAAAAAACAAAAAAAAAAACACCAAAAAACCAACAAACATAAATTAAAATGTTCTCCTGCTGCAGTACAGCCTGCATGCCCATCTTAGCCAGCAGTCTGGATGCTAACTACATACGTTAACTTCAATCTTATCTACAGAGCTTAAAAGTCTGCTGCTCCCATTACTTCTTTTCCTTTTATAGGTGTTAATGTTTCTGGATAGACTTTAAAGGACACTTCGCAGATGTGTATGGATACTGCTCACCAGCACTATATTGTAAACCAGGCATGCACTGCAAATTGCGCAATACATCACTGCTATTACTAAGCCCCGATAAAATGACTTCTTCTGTGATAAATATGCTCAAGCCCTTTCATATGTTGCTTGAGTAAATGATAAAAGCTGCAGTTAAATTTTAATGGCGTATGTTTACAAAGGCATTTTTAACTAATGCCAAAATATACAATCTGTAGTCTGTATTTTTATACACCCCAAGGTGGAGTCTAGGTTATTTTTATGGTAAACATATGGAAACTTGTTTTACGTTCTATTTTTTTTTCCCAAATAATTTTTTTTCATTAGGCTGTGATTTTTTGTTGATACATTCAGGCTGTTGGAAGAACTGGAAATGGTGCAAGAATCATGACTGAATTTCTCCCCTTTTTAGGGAGAATAAAGGGCTGGCACGCATTCACAGATTCATTTTGGTTAAAGACAAGTCCCTTACAGTGCATATGTGAGCCTTTAGTTCCCTGCCTGGCCCTCAAGCCCACTGCATGTGCAGGCTATTATGCTTGTAGCTGTGTGAGTTAGTCTGCAGGTGACACTATTCAGTCAGAAGAAAGTGTTGTATATCCTAAATGCCCTCTGATGTTACACCTTGATCCTAGCTAATAATGTTAGTCACAGAATAATGCCAATATGCAAGTACAGGCAGTGGGATTTATTTATATCTTGATCCGTGTCTTGTGCGGGTGATGAGACTTGTGTACCAGGATGAGTCTGCAAGACACCTGGCTGCTGGCTTTTACAACCTTTCCTTCCTTGGAGTGAGGGAAGGACCCTGAGCCAGCCATATACTGAGGCTTTGAAGACATCCTATGTATTTTCCTACTTTTATTGTCTGTGACAACAGAGCCCAATGTAGGACTTAGAAGACTGCCAGACTTAGCTGCAGTTGAAAGGAGTCTGACCAATCCCTTCCCTTTCTATGGCCATGAAGCTCTGTGCTTGTGGGCACGTGCTTCCCTTCACACATGGGCATGGTCCCAGTGCAGGTAACACTACAACTCATGCATACAATTAAACAAGTATGTGCATGCTTATGGAGTTGAGGCCAAAAATCAGATCATACTGGCTTAGCAAGAGGCAAATCTGACCAGCGGTTTTACCAGCAGCATGACATCACATTTTCTTGACCTATCATGAGTAATATAATTACTGCCCAGGATGAGCAAGGTGTGAAAAAATAGGACGTGAGATGAAAGAAATTACAAGGTACTGATGAGACAGAAGTTAGCATAGGATCCAGGTCCAGCATGAGTGAAGTGCAGAGGTCTGGGGAGATGGTTGTAAGAAATGAGAGCTGAGAAGGGCTGAGTGATCTGGTCAGGCTTCATTTCCCTTCATGCCAGCAGTCTCCAAGTGAGCTGCCACACTAAGCTGATCCTATCAAGTTATGGAGAGAAATGGATAATGCTGGGGGCATGGGTTCCTGCGAGTCCTAGATGAGCAAGCTCATACACACGCTATATCTTCCCTTGTGCCCCTATACCTTCAATTCGCTTCATGCTCACAGGACCTCTCTTTTGGGATGGATATCAGGGGTGGAAATAGGATTACCGGACATGGAAGCAAAAAGCCAAGCCCCAAAAGACACAGGAAGTCCCTATGCCACTCTTCCCTGGCCCACTACTAGTCAATTGTATTAGCTTTATGTGAGGATGGGGTGGACTTGGCCAGAGAGGATTTCTGCTGTTGTGAAAAAACTGGGGAAAAAGAGTCTTGAAAAAAGAAAAGAAACACAAGAAGAAAAAAATCTTTTTTTTTCAGACACAAATCATTGGTATTATTGCATCTGTAGAGTATGTGACAGTATTTCAGAATATGTATTAAATAGACAAAAAAACACAGGTTTGTAATATACACTTGCGAGTTAACTTTTCTTTAATAAGAGTCTAAGTAGTGATCTGGTAAACAAGGACTGGTCTGAAGTTGTGGAACCCATAACTGAATGCACAGAAGCACTAACAAGGATCATATTCCTAGGACTGGCCATTTCACTGTCCTTGACGACAGTAGTATTAAGTCCTGGAAGAACTGAACTGAGGAGAGCTACCAGTCTGGTACCTTGATGAACATAAAACAAAACAAGCTGTCTCAAAAGAGACTAAAAATCACAAGCTGAGAGTCACTGTGAGTGAGCTCAGTGTAACTCTGGGGTACCTCCCTTTGCAAAGATGATATCACACAAGTGGGATCCTTTGGTGCAACTCCCACTGGTTAGCTTCATTAGGAATGATTACACACCTGTTAAAAACATCCTATATTGCCTGTAGCAGGATGTGGCCCTAAGTGCAACGAAACGAGGCAGGTTGCATGGACAGCCCTGCGTAGAAGTTTTGCAAGCACGTGTTCCAGACAAATGTTGCAATCTCTGTCCACCCATCATATGAGTCTTGTAGGCAGCATGGATGGGATGTCAAACATCATGAAGCCCTGTAGTACCACTCCATCGCTTGAAAGGGATGTTGTGATGAGCAACACAGTCCTTAGTTTGCTATGTAAATGTAAACATAGCTGTTAGAACCAGGGAGGGAGCTATGGACAAACTGAAGTGGTGTGCGTGTAGTAGCAGGAAGATACTTACCATGGAAATTGAGAGTAATGTGGGATTCAAAAAGCCATGGGAGTTTTCCTTTGCTGGCATTGTGTCAGCCTCAAGGGGCCCAAATGAGTACAAAGAACATCGTTGTTCTAGTAGAAAAGACTTGTACCCTTGTACCTGATCACTGATACATGAACTCACATGACCTGTCCAGAAAGGAAAAACTTGTAACAACAGAATTTTTGCAGTGTTACCTGTACTTTTTTTTCTGAGTTAACACATGGTCTTTGCACTACTTTGAAGATTACTGCAGTGGCACAGAATGGTAAAGAGTTAAAAAGAGTTAAAAACAGATGTCAACCACTCATGTTTTTTGCTCTAAAGTGTCTCAAGTGGGTCTTTGACATGTCGGCCACAATGCCAGGTACAACACAAACTTTTATGAATTATCTTAGATCTTGTAAAAAAGTCTTTTTCTGTTTATTTTATTTTTTCTGTGGTGCTGAGCTCACAGTTAGTTTCATGAAGAAATTTCATGTGTGTATGTGTCTGCGGAGGTCAGTTTGGGCTATATGTACACTTAATTCTCTGGTCTCCAAGAGGTAGGAATCAAATAGGAAGTGTGTACCCGGAAGGTTAAAAACACAGAAAGTAAATAAAAAGAACACTATATAAACATGAAAATTAAAAGGTTCTTGAAAGAAAGGAAAGGTTTTGAATTTGGCGCATTCCAATAGATGTTATTGTTTTCTTTTTTTCTTTTTGTAAGTTTACAATTTACTGTAATGATCTTATCTATTGTAAAATAGAGTGAAATAAACCTCTTCCAAATGTTTTTCCTTCTGAGGGGCAAGAAGCAGTTTCCAGTAAATGAACAACAATTGACTGCTGAATCATCTCTGTTGAGCAGAGGTTTCAAAACCTGAGCCAGATAATTGTGTGAGTGTTGTTGGCACTGTGTTCCTTCTCTCTGACTGATGGAGCCAACCTTGGGCTCACCTTACCTGAGCATGTGGTTTGTTTGGATTCAGGATTGCTCTAGCAAGTGAAGGTTGCCAGAGCCAGCCCCAGGAGGTGAGGAATGAGGGACCTGTGAGTATGTCAGCGCATTCAGTGATGCAGTTTAGTGAATGTTCCCCCCACTTGGCAGCTTCTCTGTCCATATGCTGAAAATATTTACTCTAAGAAGAGGACAACTTCAGGCTGGGTTTTGTGCCTGCTGGCTGTGCAGTCAGTCAAATAAATAGACCTTGATTGCAGTCCTGTATTCTCGAAATGTGCAAATATATGTCTCGTTTAACAGGAAAATCATAATGCATAACACAAAATTGTGTGCATTCAAGCTTCTTCCTTTAGGCTGACTTGTTTCAAGAAATTAGGATTCATCTGGCTTGACCTTAGACATTTACACTGTAAGTCTCTCCAACATATTACCCATGCACATTTATAGACAGTGTCTTTCTAGAACAAGAATCACCCATCCTACTGTGAGCACCTAAAATGGACCAGAAGATTTAACTGCACAGAGGAATTATCCCCATGACTGTGGCAGCCCAGATCTGGCGAGAGGAATCCCATCCTCAGCTGCCAGGAAAGCACATCAATCTGGAGATACTTTCACATCCACTTTGCCTTGCGGGGTGCCATAGAAGCCAGAAGCAGGTGTGTGTAGGGACAGCAGAGGCTCATGAGTTGTGTTCGGAGCACATGTGTGCCTTGCTTTGCCCCTGTCACCTGTACACATGCTTGCTGTGGCTTGCTCTCTGACATTGTCACCATGTCATGAAGACTGCTCACTCAGAAGATCTTTGCTCATGGCTGTGAACTATTCCAGTAGGTGTGAAATGGCCTCATGTCATCAACATGTTGTTTGTACCAGCCCACAGTGAACAGAAATTGAAGTCATGTGCTCAGCAGTGATGGATGAAAGCACCTGGGAAATGGCATCAAAAAGCTTCTACTAATTCTCCCTTGTCAGTCTTGGCTGGGATAACGCTTTACTGAATCCAGAATCTCTTTCTGGTAGAAGATAACTTTACTACAACAACACTAAAATGTATTTTTATGCAGTCCCCTGTGTCAGTGTCATAATTGTGGAAAACCTTGTACCTACTGAAAGATCAGATTTCCTGGTTTCTATCTGTCTGCAAGGGCTGCAGTGGGGAGGTCAGAAATGTGACTCAGAAAAGGATTTTTCCCTAAGAAAGCCTCCTTCAGTGGAATACCAAGGTGTATTTACTTGTTATGATGACATGGTACCTTTACTCAATCTCATTTAGAAGGTAGTTTTTACAAGTTGTTATCCACTCTCAAGACCAGGGCTGATTGGTTTAGATTCAGATTGTACTGTGCTGTACACACCAGTGACTAAATAAGGTTTTCATAACCAACTTGTCCGTGAGTGTCCTGCAGAGGATCAAATGAAAAGAAAGACAACTGATGAAAGTTTGATGGACACCTCGCCATTTCCAATGCTTGAAGCTTAGGAAAACAGGAAAAGAAAGAAGTTGCAGTAGCTCAAGTATAAAACGTTGGAACAGGGATTTCCAGTTGCAGTAGTAAGCAAATAAGAAAAAGTAATAGTTCCAATATAATAGTACAGACAGATAGATGTAAAAAAGGTGAAAAAGGTAACTTCTAAATATGCGGCCTAAACACGAACACCAAGGAAAGAAATGCATACATTACAACAAGAATAAGCAAAGCACAATGAAATGACGTTGGCTACAGGGTCAGCCTGCACATGTAGGTTGTGCAAGAAATGAAATGTTTAAGCAATGGCAGTGATATCACAAACACATAAGTACCAACAATTGCTGCTGCGAGAACTGGAGGGAGGAGCTCAGCAGAGCATGTCCTTTCATGTCAGAATTTGAGAGGTTGAAGAATTTTCCCTGGAAATTTTTTCACATTATATGTCAGGATGTTTTTCGGGCTCATCTATTTGACATAGAAAAAGCGTGCAAACTTAATATCACCAAATTAGAAACTTCCTCTGCTCTCCACTACTACATTTGTTGGAGGTGAAGTGTAGGTTACTGAATTAAAAGTGAGATGTGCTAGAGCAGCAGACGGACTTTTTTACCAACTGGAGGAAGTTTGATTTCACCAACCAAAAAAAAAAAAAATTATTGTATTGTATTGTAAAGTATTAGTGTCCTTCACATGTGGGAGGTGGTGGCATGAGGAAAGGGAGGTGAAGCTGTTGGACTACAGGAAGGAGAAGAGGTGATGGTGATAAGTAAGGATTTAAAACATGCACTGAAGGTGACCACTGATTTCAGTAATGACTCAGGAGCTGAACGTGTGTGTTTAGACATACGTGACACCATGACACCAGAAGGAAAAATACATATCTGTGAGGGGTGTTGTATGCAATTTCCACGAATTGCAATAGCAGCCTTACTCATGAATATCATTGACAGAGGTGAATAAAATAAACTTAATGAGTGAAAAAGCCAGCGGGCAGTTCACCGCGCCCTCAGAAGAATGCAGCTGGCTTGCTTCACGGGGGGAGGAGCATCCCAGGATTGCAGTTTCCATTTCAGTGGCATGGATCTGCACACAGCGGGGAATGGATGTGGGTTTTGAATAAAGGAGCATGTGCTAATGTAGCAAGAAAGGCAGCAGGGTGTCTTAGGGGGGTGAAGACTCCTCTCACTGTGGCAGAGAGATGATGAGCACAGGGGTGCCTGACATGCAGAGGTGTGAATTTGTGTAGGCTCAAGGGATCTCTGAGGTCCTCTGATCAATCCATTCTGGTGGTAGCTGGGCCCTCGGACCCCTTAAAGACAAGTGATGTGTGCATTGAAGCAGGACTGGAGACAAACCTGAAATCCAGGCAGGGACTTTCTCAACAGCACCGGTTGTAGGGGTATGGGACATCCCCTCCTGAGATACTCAAGCCACTGTTCCCAGCATAGCTACCCATTTCCTGCCACCACCACTGGCATATCTGACACCATCACCAACCACCAAGTGCTTCACTTTGGATAAGCCTGAATCAGACTGTCTTGTCAGCCAACTGGAGAGGCATATTTCTTCTTTTTTTTCACCATGCCTTTCTTTTTCTTTTTTGAAACAGAAGTTTGTGCTTCACCGTATTTCAAAGACTCAGAGCCTTATGGTGCATATTTACTACCTGAAAGGAAGTTGTGGTGAGGTGAGGATTGGGCTCTTCTCCCAGGTATCAGTGTTACAATGAGAAGTAATGGCCTGAAGTTGTGCAAGTGGAGGTTCAGGATGGATATTAGGAAAAACTTCTCAGGAAGACTGGTGAGGCTGCCCAGGGAGGTGGTGGAGTCACCATCGCTGGAGGTGCTCAAGAACCGTGTGAATGTGGCACTGAGGGACGTGGTCATTGGTCATGGTGGGGGTGGGATCATGGTTGGGCTAGGTAATCTTAGAGGTTTTTTCCAACCTTAATGATTCTATGATTTTATACTGTAGGGCTGGAAACAAACAAACAAAAAATTAAGCTGAAAACAAACAAACAAAAAAACAAATAAAGTAGGTAAGTAAGTAAAAGCTGATTATTTCCACTCTGAACACCAGAAAGCCCTTTCTGAGTGGTGCTTGTTAAAGATATTCTTCCTTGCTACAACAGAAATTCCAATATATTTCTCCACTCATCTGGCGAACACTGTTTACGTGTTCCAGTGTTTCAAAAGGAATTGCAATTAACAAAGCTACTTATGTTCCCAAATAAATTTTAAAAAGTTATGTCACAACATATTTCTTGTATCTCCGTCATCTGCTTAGTCCAGATTTTTGAGGAACACTTGATGGGAGTTTATTTTGAAAGATTTCCAAAAGATGCTGTGATGCTGTCCTGTGGTGCAGAAGCCCATTCTTGCTTGGTGCTTTGGCAGCAGTCTGAGGCAATTCTTCTGCCCTTTTCTGTGTTGTCACCTTTATCTGATCTGCCCACACATACAAATGGCTCAAGTGCCTTTTTAGACCAATCTAGATAAACTGCTCCTTGGGTGGAGCACTGGTAGGCAGAGGTAGCTTCCTCCCGGTGCAGATGTCTCAAATACATCATCTTTGAAAATTAAAGGCTCCATTTGCCTCATGAGGAGCTGCTCACGTGGGATGTCACCTCCCTGGGTAGCAGTGCTGGCAAGCTGCCTACCCTGATCAGATGGGACAAGTGAAAATAGCTGGTCAAAAGAGGGAATGGCAGGATTTCAAAGATGGGAATCACTTGGAAAAGGCAGTAGTTTAATTTTCTCATTTTTTTCACCACATCCCCTTGTCAGAGGGCCATAGAGATGTGGTTGTTGCAGTCCTACTGTTACGATGTCCAAGCTGGTGGGTTTTCTAGAAACCCATTTACCTGAGTGAGTGAACTGGCAGCATCCAAAGCCTCCAGCAGCAAATACTGATCTCCATTTTGTCAAACCAGGGGAAGAGCTTATGTTCACATCCTCACTCCCTCCTCTATAGATTCCATAATAATGCCCTATGGGGCAAGGTGGTGGTGGGCCCTGTACCACCAAGAGGGTCTCATAGAGGCTTTTTCTCTCAGGTCCACCTTCACACAAAGGTGTTTGGGAGACAGAGGAAGTTTTGTTGGCTTATTTTTAATGAGAAATCGAATTCAGTATTACACAGAATATGTTACAAAGGCAAATGGTACTTGCAAGCTGCCCAAAGCAAGAAATCCTGGTAAGCTTCACCTGGAAGACTCACGTGAACTTGAAGTGCTAAGCCATAATTTGGGAAGGTGAAGTTGAGCTGGCTGAGGATGACTGCACAAAACAGAGTCCCTACAAACAACAGCAATACACATACAACATTAATCCCAACATGGAAAAAAAGAAATTAAAAAAGGAAAATAAAAAAAACCCAAACAACACCAACACATCCCAAGCACAATAATGTCCACAGGGCTTTGGCCAGGCATGCTGGTATGCTTATTCATTGAGCAGCAATTCCTGAACATATGCATGGCTCTAGCTCTCCCACTTTCCTCCCCTCGCACAGCTCAGCACCCCAGCAGTCTTCTTGTTTGATTATTTTCCTGTGCCATCTAAAAAGAACCACCGCCAATAGATCCAAATATCTTTGCTTTGCATTCACCTCTTGAGGTTCATGGACTGAAGGAGAAGAGAGAGATTTAGGTTCAGACACATGAGCAGAGGTGAAATGAGCAGAGCAAAGAAAGATGGTAATGCCAGCAACATCCATGTGGTCATTGTAGCTCACCAGTCCTGGATTGCCCATACATGGGTGCTAGATGCTGTGTGTGTATGGATCCTACTGAAAGGACATCTGCAAGAGTCTTGTGGAAACACTAGCACTTCTCCCCAGTTTAGCAGGTGAAACTGAAACCACAAAATGAGTGTGAACTGCCTAGGTCTAGCACAGGAACCAGCCAGTCACCACTGCTGGAATAAAAGCTGTTATGCAGGAAAATGAAAATGCCAAAAATAGCAGAGTTTGGGTAAATCTTTGTATTTACTTACAGATTTTGCGGGTGTTTTTAAAGCCTCGAGGAGATGCATATGGTCGTTTTGAACTTACAGCCATGCTTGTACCATTCAGGGTGAGGAACACAGAGAGTGGGTTTTCTGTGGCTCTGAGCACCTATATTGCTTCATCCCTCCTTGGCTATGCCTGTGGAAAATGTAAAGAAAGACTGACAATATGGAACTCTTCTTACATTTTCAGTGTTCATCCTCTTTCTTCTCTTTAACCTCTCAGATGGGTCTTCCCCAATTTCACCCAAGTCAATTTAATGACTGGCTTTATTTTCCCTTGGCGCAGCTGAAACTCACAACCACTTGACATATCTTACTGTTAGAGGGACATGGTGTCCATTCTTAGAGTACCAAGAGAGCTCGTTGAGGCACTCCTTTGCAAGGGCTTTCCAAGAAAAAATCACTTATGAGCTAAAAGTAATCCTGGGAAATTTCAAACCAACAGGAAGCAGACAGGAGCAGACAGGGAGTGAGAAAGCAAGCAGCACGTTTAATGATCCCACTTGTGGTGTTGCTCCAGCAGAATGAAACAGGCTCAGGCTGCAGCGGATCAAAGGAAACAAAGGCCTGGCTGGGCTTCACTCACCATCCTCGGCAAGCTGTATATATTCAGAAAGAGCTAGAAACAGACTATTGTTTTCCTCCTCCAAGTATAAAGTAAGTTTCAACCAACTCTCTGTAAACGGCAGTATGTAACAGCTTCCAAAGCAGAGAGTGAATTATTTTATTCAAATCAGGGCTAGCAGGTTGTTTCACTGCATGTCAGGATTAGGAAAATACTGTGGGGCAGTGGGAGGAGAAAAAAAACACTTCAGATATGCATTTTAACATGGTGCTAGCAGCACAGCATGTTCATTTGGTGGAGATGTTCAAGGAACATTCAGATGTTGTACTGAAGGACATGGTTTAGTGAGAACTATTGATGATAGGTGGATAGTTGGACTGGATGGTCTTGTAGGTCTTTTCCAACCTTGGTCATTCTATGGTTCTATGATTTAGCTGTATTGTGAAAGGAAAAGTTTGTGCATGGTAGTGTTTGCATAGAAGGGCATCAAGCTATGTTTTGTAAGCTGTAGTGCCAATACATGTTCCTAGATTTTTTATTTAAATACAAAAACATAAATATATTGTAAAAGCATACCAAGTATATTAAAGAGAAACATATATAAGCCTTAAGAAAAAGAACAATAGTTTAGATTACTGTGCAGCTTCAGTTCGAGTATGTTTTGTTCTGTAATTAAAGAGCATCACCATAAGTACACTGTATTTTTCCATAGGTGTCAGTCTAATTCAGTGTACAACATGGCTGGTGGTCTTAAAGGATTCAAAGTCAATCTTTGACAGACACGTCCAACTGTAATATTAACTTTATAACTAATACAAACAGTCAGAACACTAACTGCTGCTAGATGTGGTTGTATAAGCACAAATTAAGGCACACTCTAATTTACCCAGAGTTATGCCATATATCATGTTTTATGCTAGTTATCATCAACTAGCTAGTTGTCTAGCACTTTAGATGTTATTACTTCAAGGAGAGGTTGCAGTGCCAAAATTGCCAGTTGTACAGGGTTGGGACAGCCATTAAACTCCTGCAGATTGAAGCCAATTTCATTATGAATCATGAATTTTGTGGATTACCACATGCTTACTTAAAAGGACAAATAGCTTTGCTACTACAAGAATAACAGTCTCGGTGAGATCAAAAGCAAGAAGGAAAAAAATGCCTCCAGTCACGAAGAACGCTCAAAGCAAGTGGTGGCACAAGGATTTTATATTACTCGTGCATGTAGAGCAAAGCAAACTATCATTAAGTGTTCCCAGGGAGGCAGCTAAAGAGTACTGGCAAACTCTTGAAGGCAGTGAAGATATTAAGGCCAAGATTTTTTTTTTCATTTTTATTTTTTTTAATTAGAGCTTTTTGTTAAGCGCATTACAACAGCTAAAAGAAGATGTCAGGCTTCCCTTGGACTTTTATGAGCACTTTTGGATATCAGGGCCAGGGCTTATTATCTAGAGCTTAAGGAATTAGGAACTCAGCAGTAGATGGGAGCAAAATGTGGCTACTGGTTTTTAGTGTAGCCCTGGCAGTCAGCTGCTCTGGTCGTCAGTTCCGAAAATTTAGATACTTATGAATACTTACTCTAAGTTACAAGTCTTTGGTAGAACCATAAACACTGAAATTAGGCATAGTTCAAGAATTGTCTGGACAAAGTTCTCAGATATATGGTCTGATTTTTTCTTTTTTGAAGTTTTTTTCTGTGGAGTGAGAAATTGGATTCTCATCCTTACAGGTCCCTTCCAACTTGTGATATTCTGTGATTCTGTGTTTCTAAATATCTCATCCCCAAGTGTGTGGGAGAGGAAGCTGGAGGAAACACCTATTTTGACCAAATGGCAATACATCCCAAGCAAAGACCTGATGTGTTTGCAAAGAAACAGCTTACCCCTCCTTAAAAATCTGCATTGTCCTATTGTACTGTATTGTCCCTATGTGTCTTCAGTTTTGAGGAGCAATACCAGAGTCTCAGTAAGTAGCAATTTTTCTTTCCAGGGTCTGTTTTTGAAAGATGCCAAACAAATTGTGAAATGATGTGTCACAATTGAGCTAAAGGTTATTTCAAGGCATTCTTCTGGGTATTCATGAAGGGTTTTAGGTAGCAAGTTGATACTGCATACTGACCATGGGAGGGGAGACAGGATGGTGCTTGGTGCTGCACTCAAGGGCCATGGGATGAGTGGTCAGTGCAATTGTTTGGAATCTTTCATTCTAGCTTTGTTTCATGGCAGATCTTTGGGTTTTTTTCTTTGACATTACAAGTGTGTGTTCAGTGAATGAGTGCCGAGAATTTTAAAACACCACTTGTTTTCAGGGTGAAGTACTGAGAAACATCTGCTTGTTTTATCCAAGGGTGTTGGAGCTGACTTCTGGGAAAAAAAAAAAAAAAGCACCCATGGAGAAGGAGACATGGAATGTGGTTAAGAGTCAACGTGAGAGGGAACCAATGCATCCCATGCCTGCAACATGGACAGGGTGGTCTCACAGACAGCCAGATCATCCCTGCTGATTTGTCCCAGGGCTGTGACAATGTCTGAGATGAGCATCTAGCAGGAACCACGTAAGGACAAATTGCTTGGGCTGCTGAAGAGCTTTAGTGTGTGTTCTGGTGTGCAGCGCAAGGCCAGGCCACACATGGCACTGTGCTGCTATGCAATGAGACATCCATCAGCTGCAGGGGATGGAAGTCTTTCCTAGCCCAGTGCCTTCCTAGCTATGAATAGGGACTTTGATGAAGCCACCATGTAATTTGCACAGCCTTGCCTTGGATTTTACAATTGCAGAGTGCTTAGTCAGCTGAAAATACTATGCTGTCTTGCGGAGAAAATTTTCCTTCAGCAGTGTGTGAAGAGGAGGGAGCACTTGCGTAGCAGTGAGGGAGTGGATCACAGGAGATGTGAGCCAGGTGACGCAGCCTCTGTGACGTGCTGCAGTCCCGTGACATGTGCAGAGCATGCTAGGTCACAGTTCCACCCCCAATGGCTCCAGAAAATGCACAAGCTGTGCTTCTCCTCTGTACCTTGGCATGGCCAGGAGGAGCATAGTTCAGTTTCGTTCGCAACAGGAGTGACAGGACATATCCTTCCATACTCACCCTGCTATATACTGTACTGTGGTGGTGCAGCCACTAAGTTGGTGATCTGCTGGTACTGCAGCATCAACATGAGCAGCGCGAAATGCACTGAACAAAAACTGAAGATCTGTGCTGCAGCAGGCCAAGAAAAGAGCAGGCCTGCAAGCCTTTCACATCATATTCTGACCCCTGGCTGCCCCTGGTGTTGCCCCAAGCCCACTTATGCATCGTGGGGCACCTCTGTTCTCCACTTCTGACTTGAAGTTGGTCCTCCCCTTCTATTCTGCCCTGATTAGTTCACATCCAGAGTGCTCTGTCCAGTCCTGGGGTCCTCAGTTTTAAAAAAAGCAGAAAACAGAAATCTTGTAGAGAGAGGGGCTGGGAGCATAGGAGGAAAGGTTGAGAGATCTGGGACTGTTCAGTCTGGAGAAGAGAAGGCTGAGAGAGGATCTCATCACTGTTTATAAACATCTAAAGTGCAAGAGTCGAGACGATGGGGATGGACTCTGTTTGGTGGTAAGCAGTGACAGAACAAGGGGCAGTGGGAAGAAACTGGAACACAGGAAATTCCACACTGACACAAGGAAAAACTAGTGTGAGAGTAACAGAGTACTGGATCAAGTGCCTATGGAAGTGCTGTGGTGTCCTCTAGAGATATATAAGACCCATCTGGACTTTTTCCTGTGTGACTGCTGCAGGGAACCTGCTTTAGCAGGGGTTTGGTCTCAGTGGTCTCTAGAGGTCCTGTCCAGCTCCTACAATTCTGTTATTCTGTGATCACCCACTGTAATAGTGAACCAGCACTGACAGCTTCCCACTTTCAGCTTGCATTAAGGAGGTGAGCAGTGCGCAGGCTGGAAGGACAAAGTTCCCCCGGCAGGCGATACGGCTCATCTGGCAGCCCTGAACTTTCCTACAGAGAACACCTCCTACGTGGCTGGGCAGCTGGCCAGGAGCTGCACCCACAAGAGCTCGCCCCGTCTGGATGAAAGCAAGCAGCTGGCTGCTGGCGTGGTACTTTGACGGGCTGTGGGTTTGGGGTTTTTCCTTCCCTCTCTCTTTCTCCCCCTCTTGGAAACGGTTCAATTTTGCCTCCAAATCTCACTCTAATTCTTTTTCTTTCTGCCAGAAGCCCGTCCACATCCTTCCCAATTGTGTTTAAAGCCTGCTCCAACCTGTGAATAAACACAGAAAAAGCTTAAGTCCTAAGGATGGCTGCTAATGTCCAATTATAAAATGAGGTCATTAACCAGGAAGCATTGCTAAATGCTGGCTCAGGCAGCCTTTTTACTGCTTTCTATGATGCTCTCGACACCCCAGCAGCCTTCTCTGTATTATGTATCGTTGGCACTGCTGCCCAACATGGAAGTCCTGGGAGGTACAGCAAAGTACTGAAACCTTTGCTCATTCAGGCAGAGGAATGGAGAGCCAGCACATTTGGTGCTCCCTACCTCTCTTTCAACTCCAAGGACAAGGCTGCTCACTGTCCCGAATTCATCCACAGATCAGGACCTAGGGGTGCTAAGCCTCACTTCTGAGTCAAGTCATAAAATGGGTTTATGAGATCCAGGGAATATTGTAAAAGCTGACACACCCTTGCTTATATTGTATGCATCTGCAAGTAGCTGCTGCTTCAATAACTGCAGCCTTGTAAAAAGATCAGACTCTCACGGCTGTCCTTTGTATGTCCCCTACTGCCCCATGGGGTCCCAGAAGGGCTCTTTGGTTGCTCAGTCCTTGATGAACCCCCAGCAAAGGCTGCACACAGAGGATTTCCTCCTTCACTGCCTGTACCAGTATCAGGCAGCTGGGAGAGAGCTAGTCCTGGCCAAGGCAGGCACAAGACAGTAGTGTAACTCTAGGCTGGCTTTGAGTGGGCTGCCCAGAAAGCTGAATTGATCCCTAAGGGCACAGCAGGGAAGGGATACCACCTAAGGCTCTAGAGGCTGGTCTGCAGGACATTAACCCTGGATGTCTTCCTTGCTGGGCTCTTGTATGCCCACACTCCTTGCACATCATAAAACAAAAAACACCCAAATCAGAAAACAAACCCTCTGGATGTCATTAATAGCTGGAAACAAGTTTTGTCAGGTTTTAACAATCTTGAGGAACATAACTGAACAGATAGGCTGGCAAACGCACAGTCTATCCCCTCCTTACCCATATGCTGCTTCTGCAGATCCCTTTCAGTTATGTTTTGAGTCCCCAGGGAATGTGTAGTAGGACTGCTGCTGTTCTTAGAGGGTGAAAAACAGACTCCACATGCTCCAGAGGGGACTTTGCTTGCAAAGGCTTGTTCCTTCTTTGCCAGAATCTATCACTTTCAAGTTAGTTAAGGGCTGATTTAACTGTCAAAGATAATTACCGGATGGAGCTTGCTTTTCCTGTAAAGATTGTATTCATTCAAAACCATCTTTTCTGAATACACTTTGCAGACAATAAAATGTTATTGGTAGCTATTAAGTTCTAAACATTGTTTATCTTCTGCAGAGTAGACACACGAAGGTGGCAACAGTTCAAATTCCAACAAAGGGCTCAGACTAAGCCTGGCCCATCTCACCTGGACTCACACAGAGGTTTGTCTGGAGGAACATTCATATGGCCAGGCTTGGAGATAAGCTCGGAGCCTTGGCCCAGCTAAAAGAGAGGGGATAAGTAAGTTTCTTCACCTGGTACTGGAGAGCAGGATGTCCTCCTTTTCCCCACCTTCACACTTTCCAAGGGAGTCTACCATGTTCTATTGTTTCCTCTACATCTTTATTATTTTATTTTATTTTATTTTATTTTATTTTATTTTATTTTATTTTATTTTATTTTATTTTATTTTATTTTATTTTATTTTATTTTATTTTATTTTTAAGGACAGGAAAAAATTATCAGTCTTTTGCAGAACTGGATCTCAGTTTTGTCTTTCTCTCTTTCTTTCTTTCTTTCTTTCTTTCTTTCTTTCTTTCTTTCTTTCTTTCTTTCTTTCTTTCTTTCTTTCTTTCTTTCTTTCTTTCTTTCTTTCTTTCTTTCTTTCTTTCTTTCTTTCTTTCTTTCTTATATAACATTTTATTTTATAAAGTATAGTAATATATAAATAAAAATGGCATGTGTATGTACATACATGCATACAATATCTTTTTTGTTGTCTGTGATATTAGACCTGCTTATTATTTTCGTTTGAGATCAAGTTCTATTGTTTAGTCACTCCTATACCCTTCTGCAATGGCTAGATGATAAACATCTAATTTTGATTAAGAAAAAAATAAGATGTGGGAATAAGTTTTCCCATTTTCTGTAGGACCTTGTAGGTTGGTTGTATTTCAGTGCCAAATCACATTTTTAGCTAACATGGAAACACTGTTTTGGCAGTACATTGAATGAGACTGGCTTTGTTTGAGGGATTAACTGTGCAAACCAAATTGCCATAAGTGTTCATCTTAACTCCTCTTCTTCTTTCAAGGCAACTTGATATACCATGTTTGATATTAGTGCCAAATGGATGAAAGAATTGAACTTGCTTCCAAAATGGTTTTAATGAAAGAGAAACATTGACGATCTATTTTGATAGAAGAAACATGACCAGGAATGTTGCCAAGGGCTGACACCTGAAGACACAGAGCAGATGAGATGGTCCATCTCAATGTCCAAAGCAAGGTGGTTGTGCAAGTGCAACTTTTTGGAGTGATCTCTGAAATGCTCTACCAAATCATGCCCTGAATTTTTTTTGGGGTAGTGCTTGACAAACACTGAATTTAGGTCTTCTTGTACTTTACTAGCATAAATGATTGTGTGGCAGGGCCTGATCATGCATAAGGACATTCAGTTTGCCATAACATTGCATTTTGTGTCCAGTACAGGAATTCAATCTTCAGCTGATGGACAGTGTATGGGGAATTTAGATCAAATTTCCAAAGCCATTTGCTTGTTCTTCTTGTAGTGTTCTTCATAAATGTTTGCAGATAGTCAATGCTGCCTGGACTGCTTCCAATACAGGAATACTATCAAATCACAAAAACTGTTCCTGTTTAAATGGCATATTTGGCTTATCCATCTAAAAAGCTTAAACACCCCCAGGTCCCAAAGTCTGCGTGAAAGGCAGGTTGTTACTGATGTGTATCCTAATGGGTTGCACTGAGTGTGATTGCACTTGCTGTGCTCTCACTGCAGTATGCATATTTGGCATTTCTGGAGTGCTCTTATGAAACAACATTCTTCCCTTGGCCTACACAGAGATATGCTGTTCTCTGTTAATCACTTCCCTACCACCATCTCTAAAAGATATCTTGTTTATCAAGACTCCTAAAAAAAGGGGAATATTCCACTGCTTCACTCTTCTACCATACTGCTGTATACTCATAAACCCAGAGGTTAAGAAAGGACCAATTTGATTCTACTCATATCTAATACAGAATAACTTAGTATAGATGGCTGCATGTACTCTCCTTATTCCTGTAGGGAATAAATGACTATGGAAGTTAGTGTGGGCAGAGGAACATATAAATTTATCTTAATTGAATTTATGTAAGAAGCCATGTACTTCTGCTCCATCAGAGCAGTGAGGTCCAAAGACATTTTTCAGTAGTGTATGTGCCAACTTCTTTCCAATCCTGAATAGTTTCTAAGTAGAGTTTATTATTATTTCTAAATTGTTTTATTGGAAGTGGCACCGAGGGAGTGTACTAAGCAGTCCACAGACCTCCTGTCATACTTTCCTACTGGCAACCCAGAGCATTTGGATTACTTGAGATCAAGAGATTTCAACTGGGAAATTCAAGAGTTTTACTCAATAGCTTTATGGCAAGCTGCTGGAAGGGTTCAGTGGTCAAAACCACTGCTTTGGTCAGCAAACTGTACTATTTAATGGCCATCCTTTTATAAGACAAAACAGAAATTAACCAAAAGCAACATAGGACTCCCAAGTGGGACTTAAGCTCTGCCCCATAATGGTTATGTATCATATCTACATCTAACTGCTGCAGCTAAACTTCAGATTATATTTTGCCTCCAGCTCATATATCAACGCAATTCACAAAGCACTAAATGCAGGAACATTTGTCTTCACTTCTATGTGGGTCTGTGGGAATACAACAAATTGAAGTTTTCAGAAGAGAAGGGTGTGCCTCTTCTTCAAATTTCATTATTTTTACAGATAAATTGGAAGCTATGTACATTTATTTTACTTCCAAAGTAATAACTTCTAACACTTGCTCTCTAAAATCATACATTTGTAACTATATGGCCATGCCATACAATATAGAAGCAACTCCTAGAAATAGCTATTCATGCAAATTGCATGTGTGAGGAACAAAAAAGTATTAGCTCTTATTGTTGCTCTCCTCCTCACTCCAATCCCCACAGACATACGTTTGTAACTGATTTTTTGTAAATGAGCAGTTCTATTCTAAGGCAGTCTTGGAGCAGTTTCAGCTTTGTTCTCTGTGCCCATGTAATTCTTCTTGGGAGTGCTCAGATTAAAGTGGCAGGGGAACTAACCCAGCTGGGCTGGACTCCCTAGCCTGGCATTACTTAAAGCTGGATTGGATTCCTCAAGAAGTAGTTGTTGCTGAACAGTTTGCAAGACTTACTGTTTCATTTTAATGACAGAAGTGTTAATGGTATGTTTATGACTATGGTTTCTGATAACTGACTGACCCTTTTGGTGTTCTTGGCTTCCACCTGAACTGTCTACCTGAGTGGTGAGTCACAGTCTAGTTTCACCCGAGGGCAGACTTGCGGTCTCTTGTGTGAATTCTTTTTTCATTTGCAGATATCACAGTGAGGAAGGAGTTATCACTAAGTTATGTCAAATGAAAGCCACCATAATCCTCCGCAAGATGAACACTATGCCTTGTGGGTGCAAAAGATTTCCTTTTTATGAGGGACTTGGTGAAAGAGAAGAATCTTGCTTACTAGAGAATTTCTGTACAGTTCTGTTTATTTTTGTTTGTTTGTTTGTTTGTTTCTCCTCTTTAGACACTGAAGCCAATTCCAACAGTTTATGTGAGGTCACTTTCCTGGAGACATCACATTGATGACCCATCTCTTAGGCTTTTGGGTTGCATGTTATTTTATAATGAAATACTCTAATCATGATCACTTATTTGTCTTCAGTAGAATTTCAATCAAGTTATTCACTCTGGACCGTTTCTATTTGTGGTCAAGAGAAAAGAACAAAAGTTCCCCCCTCAAATAGCTGCAACAATTTTCAGTGTTGAGAGCTCTGAAACAAGCAATTCAGCGTATGGGCAAATCTGTCTTTGCTTTGCTTTGTTGTAAGGATTTGTGACTTGGTAATCCATTTGATTGATTTGTGATCCTTAACTGAAAGGAAACAGACCATGCAACCCACATGCTGCTTTTTTTTAAACTCGTCCTCTCAATTCTGCATTGAGAGAACACATCTTTGCCACTAGAAGAGCCTGTGATGTGTGTTGTGTACTGCTCTGACAGATGTATCTGTAAAAAATGTGTGTCCAATCTTTGTTAACTACAGTTGATTACAATTTATTCCCTTGTCTTGAGGGGATTTTCAGCCTTCTGAATGCCTAGCTGACACTTGTCCATGAATGATGTATCACAGTGGTGATCTATACCCAATTCAAAGACATAGATGTTCAGAAACACACACATTTTCTGGGAAAAGTGGATTTTCATGGGACACTGAATCTTATTACTTTGCTGCATCCTTCAGTCTTGTGACAGAAAACATTCTCCACTCTTTTAACATAGGATTCACATTTGAGTACAACACAGAAACTCCTTCTGTGTGTTTTGCTGCCCCAAGCTTGGAAAAGTGATGAAAGAATGAAACCAGATAACTTTTCTACATGTGTGTCATGGCTTCTGCTGGCTGTTCAGTGCTGTCCAAATGGATTCCAAGCAGAAGGTCCATGCAACCATGTTGCCAGGAGGTACCACCTATGCTGAGATGTCTCCTCTTCCTCCCACTATCAGAAAAACGAGGGCTTGATCTGTGACTGGATATCTTAGTTATTGCCTCCATGTTGCCTGTCCAGGTGAGGCTGGTCTCAGACTGGACACCAGTCTATAGTACAGCACTGGCAGGCCAAACCCTGTAAGCATCTCTTTGGTTTCCTTTTTTTCCCTTTTCTTTTCCCTTTATTTATTTATTTGTTTGCTTCCATCATCACATTCCCAATTTGGTCCACAGTAAATCATTGGCTGTAACAAGTGTAAGTCACGCAGCTTGTTTGTAAGTTGCTCATGCAGTGGCTCCTGATCTCTAGCTGTTCCTCCCCACTGCAGCCAGGGTGTGGGAGGCGAGCTAATTCACCCATGGTCTCACATTTTTGAAGTGTCAGGAGAATTCTCATGTCCCATGGTTGCGCTGCAATTAATACTGTGTGATGCACACCCAAAACACAGAAATACAGTGCTACAGACAGAGTTAGGCAGTCTCAAAATAGCACCTGTTAATTGTGAGATTGTCATGACACTCAGCAGGAAACCTAAGAGTACAACCACTTCCAGAAACAAAACCTGCTCCTTTCCTTGAAATGTCATTCTTTTGAGAGCATGGAAAAAATGAGGATTAAACAGCAATGCCTCTTTAATGACACATCAAATGAGGTTGAGCAACACTGAGAGGCTGCCTGCATGTTAGAGCACTACTTTGAATGCTTGGTAGAAATGGTTTATAGAAAGTCTTTCCAGGCATTTGTACAAACAAAGCTCCATTAAATTGCATACCAAACTAAAGCCTTCATTTGGTGAGCAAAGCAAGGAGAATTTAGAGAGATCAGAGAGGCTGTGATGGGCACAAGGAGAGGATAGATAAAGGAAGGATGAGGAGATATTTCTTCCTTTCTTTCTATTGCACAGTCCCCCAAGTACTAGTTCTCATTGAAGGGTTATAAATTATCCCATCTCCACTCTGTGAAAGGTTAAAGCTCAGAGAGAATCACAGGGCAAGATAGGAACAGGGAGATTTCCCACTGAGAGAGATTATGGGACCAGCCTGATCTCTGACAAAGTCTGATCTCTGACATCATGCCACCTCTTGGATTTCCTTGAACTGCATTTCCCTTGAAATGAGGTTCATGTGAACGTAAATGCATAAGCAAAAACAAAACAAAACAAAAAATTGCAACAAAAAAACCCCTTTCTGTGTGTTGATGATGACATTTCTAGAAATCAGGAATCCAGCACACCGCATGAGGTGTTTTACTTTGGTTAATTCCCTCCATTATGAGAAATGTATTTCTTTTTTGTAGTCTATTCATATCTGGCTTTAGTTTTGATACATTGAATCTTGTTGTGTATTCATCAGCCTCACTATCATCTAATTTGTATTTTCCAAGGACACATCTATTGACCCATTTCTCTACCTTTTTTTTTAGTTAGTTAGGAAAGCTAGATATAGTTTCTGAAGATCTTCAAAGAAAATACTGGTTTCTCTTTAAAAGCTTGTTGATTTTTGCTTGTCTGTTTGTTTTTCCTAGAAAGCTGGACAGAACTGATGCACTTATACACAATTATTACATTTAATCATTGTACCAGAAGCCACTTCTACATTAACAGTCCCACTAAATCTTGCTGTGAATATCCATATAGCAGTGCCCCACTGCACCCAACTGAAGGCTTAGCCATGATGCATACATAGGGTGGTCTGTGCAGTCCAAAAGGGTAACAAGCACACGCTATCACCTCTTCACTGCAGTTGGACATGGGCAGTATGCATGTTAGGACCCACGAACCACCCCACTTTGGATTTAGCCACCATACCTGGGGAGCCTAGGGAAAATATGGGACACCATCACATGTCATGATGTACAAATACTAACCATGGATGAGGGCAAGGCAGGGAGACAAGAGACGGCAGCATTACTAGGGGAGGGCAGATAGTGCAGTCTCTGCAGCAGCTGGACCTTTTACCAGGTGTTTGGCAGTCAGCACAGTAAAGGAAAGCTGGAGGGGAAGTAGGAAAGAATATGTGTAAATGTTTATGGAGATTAATTCATCCAGTAGGAAGTGTGTCTTCAAGCTTTAGCACTGTGTAGTAATGGAAGAACGTGCCATGAGCCAGCCATCAGGCCAGGGTTGCATTCCCAGAGCAGACTGAGGAAATGGCTGGCTCAGGGTCAGGCTGTAGAGGAATAAGATCTGTCTTGACTCTTGGACTGTAAGACTTGATGATACCAGTGGTCTTGTGAGACAAGAAGTCTGGTGCGTTAGAAACCTTAAACACAGAAGACGTCATCTTTCTATTTTTAATTTTGGTGCTCTCCTACTTACACTCCTGAAGATGGTATTAGTTCTCCAGTCAAATGTCATATGTACATCTGGCTGCCTGCTAGAAAGAGCCATTATTGGAGTTTCTTCTTCACTAGCCTATATATTTTCTTATCCTAGGCTTTGTGGTTTTCCACATACCTGTCCCAATACGTACAGCTCATTGCTTCCATCTTACCAGATGTCTCTGTATCAATAATCTGTTCTGTAACCTTCCTTGATGGCTGTCAGGTCTCAGAAATGTTCCATGAGACTGATTCTTTTGCACTAGATTTGCTTCCTTCCTTAGAAAGAAATGCAGAAAGCACTAAAAAGTGACTGCAATGAGCATCGTAAGCAGTCTTACCAAATACCATCTTAGAGGGCTCGGTTACGGAAATGCTGGAGTTGGGTCATATGTGCTGCTATTTACCAGATGACAGCATTGCCCAGTTGCAGCAGTTCTATCCCATTTTGAGGTCCACTGTTGGAGTGTAGCCTTATGTGGCCTGTGGGAATTACTCCTGATATTGTTTTGGGAGTCAGTATTTGGAGCAGTCATGAAACGCAAAGCAGATATCTAAGGAAGTTATCTTCTTCACTACTGGACTCCCAGCAAGGTATGAAGGTGAAAGACCTTGGTCAGATAAAGGCTGGTGAGTGAGCACAAGCTGCAGGTTACCATGCTCCCAGTCTTTGGACCCTGTAGACTACTACAGGGTACAGCTCAAGTTGGTGTCTTATTTGCTCCCCCTGCATAGGCATGTTCTGCCAGCTCTGGAGGTGCAGGCTCATTGTAGTCCAAGGGGAGATGGGGCTGTCATATAACTTCTGGCTTTGTTTCCATCATTTTCCAGAACAGGGAGGAGTTAATCTCACAAGTGCTTTCTGAGTAGTAAGTTCATTTTGTCACACTGTGTATAAAGTCAGGAATTGGATATGATGGCTGATAAATTTTCAAAACCCGGAAAACAAGCAAAATGTTTGCAGTTGCAGAAGGGAATATTCTCTCATCTCTGAATACAAATCCAGATAACTTTTCTAGTTGGTATTATTTTTTTTATATTATGATCAAAGTCATGGACAATAATTAGATTTCTTTATGTTTCTATCTGAATTTTCAAATAAAATAACAACACTAAGAAAATAATCGCAAACCTCTTTCACTAAATCTAATAAAAAGCAGATTTAGCATTCACCAGATCTAAGAAAAAAAAACAAAACAATTGAAATCCTTCTGCCTGTTATCCCTTCAGATTTTCTTGTGAAATGCAGCACAGTCACTTGTTTTCTTTTAAATAAACAAACAACCAGAGAACAGACTACTTCTCTAAATTAGGTTTATCAGTGTTTGTTTGTTTTCCTCCATAGAAATTCAGGCCTTGTCCAGACTTGGAGCCTTTAACAATGCCCAATATTATATTAGGACAGATGAGAAAGAGGAAGTCAGCTGAGGAACGGATATGCTGTCAGGACTTTCATGGGCTGAGCTACGCTGCCTTGTTTTCGCTCGTCTTTTCCACCAGTACGAAACAGAATCTGCATTAGAAATGAAGACATGACGGTGCAAGTAATTTTTTCCATAAATATGCATTTTTAAATGTAATACTTAAACTACTTTGTGCACTGCATGCAAACACACCCCACCTCCAGCAAGAGAGCAATCTAAAACACCTTATCTTGGTTTTCATGCTCTCCCAATTAATTCAAATAACAGGGCAATAAAGATACAACAGTCTTTGTTTAGAACACCAGAAATAAACCTGTGTTTTTGAGTGTTGTTTCCCCATCCCCAAATATAACACATTTACAATCAGATAAAACACTTTATTCATAATGTATGTACTGTTTTTTTTTTTTTTCCAGTTTTCATTTCAGACAAAATTGGCAGAGAGAAGGCACAAAGAAATTAAATTGTTAGGAAACCATTTTGAAACATAAAACTACAGGAAAGAGGCAAGACAGAATCGTCTTAAAACAAGTGGAAATAAAATTGAAAATATGAAAAGCAGCTTCTGCTTTGTGAAACTGCTGAATGCCTTCTGAATGCTGACATACGTGATTACTTAAGAAGCCAGTACTTATTCCTGACATGCAAGCCCATCAGAACCAAAATAGCAGGGACATTTACAATAGCATGATGTAACCTTCTCCTATATTCTGTAAATGTGGTCGCATGTTGCAACTTTTCTTGTTTTTTGTTTTTTTTTAATAGCAAAGCAGCAATATCCAGTGCACAGTCTGTGCTGCAACATTTACAGCTCTTTCCTAGCAGTTCAGAAGGCATTTCGTAACATGATGAAAAAATCTGTGTTCACATAGTTATCACTCCATGTCCTCATCTGGGTACAACTTTCAGTTCCTCTATTTTTGCAAGTAGAGCTGACAGGTGCTGCTCCTGTTCCTCTGTGGTGGATGGCAGCCTCGTAGACAGTGCTGCAAGACCAGGGCTGCAAACTCAACTTGGCCCCTACCCTGTGTCCCTGGAGCATCCCCTTTCCACCCAGGCAGACCCACACACACTGCAGGGCCGGCCCTGTCCCTCTGTGGTGGACAAGGCCTGCTAGGAAGCAGCTCTTGCATTTCACTGACTACACATGCAGGATATGAGGGACAATTGGGTCCCAGCCTGCTCTCTGCTTGCATTCTAGATCATTTCCCTGATGTATGGAACTAAGAAGAAAGTTTTACATAAGACAAGCCAAGTGATAGCAGCCCCATTAAGGAGATGTTATACCTAGAGACAAGGTGGAGGTAGTGTTTTCCATGCTTTGTTTTACCATCTGGAGATCCAGGGCTTGCTATCAGGGTGGAAGAGCCCATCTATACTGACAACTGTGAGCAATTTAAGAGTCAGCTATATTCCAAAGAGCCCAGAAGTGCTGACTTTACTGCCAGGCCTTCTGCATCTGGTTGGGAACCCCACAGCTCCAGCAGAACAGTGACTGTTGTGCGGCCCTTCTGCCATGCTGGACCATGGCCACTCCTGTCCCTTGAGGACATCCCACATCTCTGAAATGCTGCAAAGGTACACATTTTTTCAGGCCACTGTCTCCATATAGCAGGCTTTTCTCACACAATTGGGTGAAGGTGCTGTTGGAAAACAGGCAGCCACCATAAATATCTGCTCTTGTTGTTGTGGGATGACCCCATGATATCAGAGTGAAGGATGTGTTGGATCATTGCAAACAAAAGACCAAGACATGCAATAACTGAGGCTGACAGTGTCTGTAGCGTAGCCTGTGCTTGAAGCAGGGCAGCTCCAGGGCTACATGAGCTTGCAGAGAAGATATGTCTGTCATAGGTACTTTGTAATAACATGGGACGATAGAAGAGATAAAAACAAAATCTGACAAACCCAGGGAGTTTATGTTGTATTCGTGTTGGAAGATGCTCCATGCCCTTTATCATCTTTGTGGCCCTCCGATGGACTCCTTCCAGGAGATACCTGTCTTTTTTGAACTGAGGAGCCCAGAGTTGGACATAATATTCCAGATGTGGTCTCACCAGAACAGAGTAGATGAGGAGGATCACCTCCCTCGACCTGCTGGCTACGCTCTTTTTAATGCACTCCAGTATACCTTTGGTCTTCTTGGCCACAAGGGCACACTGCTAGGTCATGGACAATCTGTTGTGCACCCAAATACCCAGGTCTTCCTCCTCAGAACTCCTGTTGGTCAAGTCATCCCCTAACCTGCGCTGATACATGTAGTTATTCCTCCCCAGGTGCAAGACTCTATACTTAGTTCCGTTAAACTTCATCAGCTTTCTCACTGCTCAACTCTCCAGACTGTCAAGGTCCTGTCGAATGGTAGCACAGCCTTCCAGCATGTCAGCCATTCCTCCCCCTTTGAATCACCAGCAAACTTCCTGTGAGTGGACTCTTTCATCCAGGTTGCTGACGAAGATGTTGAATAAGACCAGGCGCAACACCAACCCTGGGGAACACTGCTTGATACAGGCCTCCAACCAGCCCTCTGAGCTCTGCCAGTCAGCCAGTTCTCAATCCATCTCTCCATCCACTCATCTATCCCACACTTTCATAACAAGGATGTTGCAGGAGATGGGATCAAACTCCTTGCTGAAGTCGAGGTAAACAATATTCACTACTCTTTCCATGAAGTAGAGAAGTCAGTCCCTGCAGTAAAGAAGCTGCAGAAACACTGCTGTGGTGACCAGCTCCTTGCCACAGCCATAACCTGGAGAGTGCCTTATGGGAAGAGCTAGGCAAGTTTCCACCCGCCACTGCTGGTTCTAGAGCAGAGACCTGGCAGGGCAGCAGGAACTCAGGAAACCTTACTTCAGCTGGATTCACTGCATATCCCTCTTCAGCCTAAAGAAAATGGGGACAGTAATTGGCATGGAACAGCTTCTTGGCTGTGCTAATGACTGTGAATACCATGGGAGATATTAAAGGGCTGCTGTTAAGGTACTACTAATAATTTTCGGAATCATTTCCATTCCTATTCTTCCCCTGACAGCCTGAATCTGCTGTGGGTCCTTTTAAAACTGTTCTGTCTACTAATGGTTTATTGCTTTATTTAATAGGTTGCTTAGGGATGGCAAGGAAGCTTGTGTTTTTTTCCCCTCCTCCCTTTACGTAGTGAGAGCATTTTAATATTTCTTGGAGAAAAATGGATGCAATAAAATATGAACGCCTTGGGTCCAATTGCACTTCAGTGGAAAGCACTGCTCTGCGAGGCTGTTCTGTTGCTGTGCTCTGAAGAGAACTGGCATTGTCGGCACTCTGGCTCCTCGTAAACATCTCTGTACTGAAACTAGTGGAAAGACTCGCTCATTTAGGAAGGGAAGATGGAGCATATCTGGATCTCTGCAGTCTCCTCTGATGTTTTTTTGAATGAGTAATTACTCATGGCTGACGTGGGTAATGTCATATGGCAGTGGAGAAAATTACCCAAGCACTGGTGCCAAACACTTTCCTGCTAATAAAGTGTCATTTTAGACTGTGGTCTTAAAAGTTCGGTAAATATATGCGTGGTATTATCAACCTACTAAGAGCTAGATGTACTGACCAGCTGGAGAAGGGGCAGTGGTTACAGGTTGGTAACAGTATTGCAGCAGGCACCATGAAGCAGAGTTTGAATGAGTACTGCTAATGTCAGAACAAAGCTCCTTCGAGGGAAACGGCAAATTTCACAGTTTCTCAATCGCTTGAAGTTTGATCAGGCAGAGGAACAGGGAGGACACAAGGAGTGGCCATTCTGGTGGCTCTAGCTGCTCCTTGTTAGCCACGAAACAGTCTCCTTCCTTTGCAACGTGCAAGTCATCAGATGGGAACTTAGCTGCGGCACTGGGCTTTAGCTGGGGGATGCTATAGATCATTCAAAAAAGTGAAATAAAATTCATGTGTATGAAAGAGAGAAGAGAGCCTTGAGTTCTGGGAGGCAATGCCTGTGGAAAGATCCATTCTGACCCTTCAGCTGCTGGCAAAGCCCCTGCAGGAGAAAGTGGAATTTTCCCTGCGTAAGCAACAATGCATATACTTGTTTAAAAGAAAAAAATTGGGAAGCCAGCAGACGTTGAGTCCTGGTGAGGAAGAAAAGGAGCGTTGTGTCCAGGACATTGAGGAAACTGTTCAAAAACAGTTCATCCTTATGCAAAATATTGTCCCTGTCTGCTCAACGGTGGAAGAGTTAGCTTGAGTTAGTGCCGGCTGTGCAGAGGGTGGAGCACAAAAACGAGGTTTGGGGACCTGGTCCTAACTTGAGGAAGATACCTGGGTTCTTGGCTGGCACTCTCCTAGTAGCTGATACTCAGGATGTGGAAAACAAACAAACAGGTCTGCTCAAAGGCATGCAGAAGGAATAATTTCTTTTGGAAGATCTGGTGTACTGCAACAGAACAAAAAGCTCCCTGCAAATGGGAAGAAGCTAAATGAAAGAACTGCATCAGCTAAATTGCTCTTTGCCCTCTGACAGAAATAAAAAATAAAAAAAAAAAAAGTAAGAAAAGAAAAAAAGAAAAAAGGAAAAAAGAAAAAAAAAAGGAGAGAATATTGATTCAACATTTATCAAGTCTAAGAGACAAGAAGATGAATCTCTTTAGCCTTAAGAGTAGGTATCCATCTGAAGGAGGGGAGAATTTTGATCTCTGCACCTGAAACACTGTTTTAATTTGTTACTACTTCACAGATAATTATTTCCTCCTTTTCTTCATAATGACACGGTGTCATGGTTTTATGATTTTTCTTATCAGTATTCCACATCATAACATCATGTAGAGTACTGGGAGTTAAAGAGTTAATGCTCCAGCTCTATAGATCATCAAGAGTTTCAGGTGTACCTGTCTCAGAAAATAAGAACTACATACCCCAGAGGACTTTTCACTGTTCTGTTTCTGTTTTTCATTCAGAGGGAAAGATAAAACTGTTCACAATTATATTGCATTATATTGTGTCGTTTTGCATTCTGCTGTCTTATTTAGTAAATTATCTTTCCTCCTCAGACTGTTGGGTGCTGTTCTGTTTTTAGACCCATCTCCCTACCCTTTCCCTTTTTCCCCTTCCCCCTTTCCTGGGGCATGGGTCGATGGTCCTCCCACCTCATTAGTCATGGAACCAGGCTGAACCAGCCCATAATGGCTGGTTCACATGGCTTAGCTTGGACTGCTGAGACGGGAGATGGACATTGGAAACCCTCCTGTGGCACAGCAATCTGACCCCAGACCTTGCCATGCAGGTGAGCATGTTGTACATCAAGATAAGTGGGAGACATCTCTCCACCAGCATCCCCTTTGACCATACTTAAAGATGGCAACCTCAGTCCCAGCTTTCTAGGAAGTACAATTATGGCATCAGTTTGTGTTGCCTTCAGACCCATATGCAAGGTATCTAGGAGAGCCCCAGTATACAGTGATGTTGAACTGGAAGGGATTCTGTGCTCAATGAGTTGGTTCCCTCCATTTCCACACTATTCACTTTCAGCTCAATTTACCTGCCTACTTCTTGGCTCCGGTTTTAACACCATGGCCCAAGCACTCGAATATCACATACTACACAGCCAAAACTGTTTCCAGTTCTTGTTCTCCTTACAGTGAAAGAAAAAAATAAAGGATTCTTTTTCAGATATTCAGGCTTCAGAGAACTAATATTATGATGCATCAATAGTCCCATTGTAGGATATGATACAGAGAGCCATCGCAAACCTTTTGTATGAGAGAGTGGGACATTTTGTTAGCTACTAGAGATCATTTGGGAAACGTATCGTGCAAAGAACATGCTATTTTTTGAATGTGTAGGGGTTTCATTATGCTTGTTATACTTGTTACATGTTATATTTTGTTAAATTTATCTTTTTTTTTTTTTTAAACAGGCTGCCCAAGGAGGTTCTTGGTGGAGTCACTTTCCCTGGAGGTGTTCAAGAGCTGTGTGGGTGCGGCACCAAGGGACATGGTCACCATGGTGGGGGTGGACTGATGGTTAGACTTGGTGAACTTAATGGTCTTTCCAACCTTAGTGATTCTGCGATTCTGTTATTAACATCAGTGTAAATATCAGAAGAATTACAGGCAGAAGTGAGAAAAAGAGTGGGATCTTCTTCTTCATTTCAAAAATATAGAATTGTTGTAAAACTCTTCCATTCATAGATGACACTTATCACTTGAAAATCTCAATTTTCACAGAGCGTATTATGTTGGTCAATGTATTTTACTTTTCATACCTTTCTGTATTGTGTGGTTTCAGACTACACACACGTCACATGGCACCCATTGCAAATCAGTTACTAGATATCCTTCTCAAAGACTGTACACAGTAGGCTGAATTTTTAATTCTTTTTGATTACAGGGACATCTTTTATCCCCTCTTTAGCATGTTGACCATTCACGTGTCTGGCATATGAAGTCTGTTTCAGTCACATGGCCGTGTGAACACATGCGGTTGAACTGGTGCTCAGCTTCACACAGGCCAAAAAAAAAAGCATGAGAGAAGATAAACTGAGATAGCTGACGTCTGACAATTCCTTACTCTCAAAATTTGGACCATCTTTGAAGAGGGCATAAAAAATTCCTTCAACTAGCTCTCTGAACGTATGTTCTGACATATGGTCTGATTTTTGGGTGATCCTTTGTGGAGACAGTAGTTGAACTTCATGACCTTTTTGGATCCCTTCCAACCTGGGATATTGGATGATTCTATGAGTATGTATATCCCTTTTTATTTCTTGCTTCCTCTTCAATTCCAAGAGACAAATTCAATAAGAATATAATAGGTTTCTGAATCTGGTTATAAAGTAAAATACTTTCAGAGAGCTTTACAGAGTACTGAACCCTCTAGAGAGTCAGATGTAATGTTTCCAAATTTTAACAGCTGCTGATCTTGTTCACTGCCAGGTGTGGCAGTCCCACATCACAAGAGTGGTGGCCCATAACCTATTCACTGTGAGAAAAATTCTACAAGAGATTTAGCGTAACGATACCTCGGTGCCAGTAGTAGCACACACAGTCACAGAATCATAGAATCATAGAATCATTGAATGGTTTGGGTTGGAAGGCACCTTTAAGATCATCTGATTCCAACCTCCCAGCTATAGGCAGAGACACCTCCCTGTAGACTAGGCTGCTCACAGCCCCATCCTGCCCTTGGAATGCTTCCAAGGAGGGGGCATCCACAACTTTGCTGGGCAACTTGTTCCAGTGTCTCACCACTCTCACAGTAAAGAACTTCTTCCTAATATCTAACTTAAATCTACCCTTTTCCAGTTTAAAAAACATTTCCTCTCATCCTGTTACTACATGCCCTTATAAAACATCCCTCCTCAGTTTTACTTTAGTCCCCCTTCAGGTACTGGAAGGCTGCTATATGGTCCCCCCCAGAGCCTTCTCCAGGCTGAAGAGCCACAACTCTTTCAGCCTGTCCTCATAGGAGAGGTGCTCCAGCCCTCTGATGATCTTCGTGGCCCTCCTCTGGACCCACTCCAAAGTTCAATGTCTTTCTTTTGTTGGGATCCACAGAACTGGGCCCAATAGTTCAGGTGGGTTAGAGGGGCAGAATCACCACTTTTGATCTGCTAATCATGCTTCTCTTCATGCAACTCAAGATCTTCTGGGCTGCAGGCACACACTGCCGGCTCATGCTGAGCCTTTCATCAACTGATACCCCCAAATCTTTCTCCTCAGGGCTGCTCTCAAGCCATTCTTCTCCCAGTCTGTACCTGTGCTTGGGGTTGCTCCAGCCCAGGTGTAGGACTTCGCTTTTGACCTTGTTGAACTTCATGAAGTTGGCATGGATCCACCTCCCAATACTGTCCAGGTCCTGCTGGATAGCATCCCTTCCCTCTAGTGTGTCAACTGCACTGCTTAGCTTGGTGTCATCTGCAGACTTGCTGAAGGTGTGCTTGATGCCATTATCCGTGTCTCCTACAAAGATACTGAATAACATCAGTCCTGGTGCCAACCCCTGAGGAATGCCACTCGTCACCAGTCTTCACTTGAACACTGAGTGTGACTGTCCAGCCAATTCCTTATGCAATAAGCAGTCTATCCATCAAATCCATTTTTCTCCAATTTGGTGATCAGGATGTCATGCAGGACAGTGTCGGATGCTTTGTACAAGCCCAGGTAGATTATGTCAGTTGCTCTTCCTTTATTCACTGACACTGTAACTCCATCATAAAAGGCCACCAAGTTTGTCAGGCATGATTTGCCCTTGGTGAAGCCATGCTGGTTACCATCGATCACCTTATCTTCCTTTTCCAAGTGCCTTAGTAGGGCCTTCAGGAGGATATGCTCCATCATCATGCCAGGCACAGAGGCGAGACTGAATGACCTGTTGTTCTCTGGATCTTCCTTTTTTCCCTTCTTGAAAATGGGGATTATTGTTATCCTTTTCCAGTCAGTGGGAACTTCACCAAACCACCATGACCTTTCAAAGATGATGGATAGCAGCTTGGCAATTTAATCCACTACTTCCCACAGAACCCATGGATAGATCTAATCGGGTCCCATGGACTTGTGCACCTTCAGGTTCTTTAGATGGTCTCAATCCTGATTTTAATTTATAGCAGGCAGATCTTCCTTCTCCAAGTTCTTACCTTTGCTTTCTGCAGTGTGGGCAGTGTGGCTAGAGCCCTTGCCAGTGAAGGCTGAGGCAAGAAATCATTGAGCACCTCAGCTTTCTCCATATGCCTTGTGACCAGGTCTCCAGTTTCCTTCAAGAGATGGCCCACATCTTCCCTGGCCTTCCTTTTATCACTGATACACCTGTAGAGTTTCTTCTTGCTCCCCTTTATATCCCTTGCTAGATTTAATTCCAGCTGGGTTTCAGCACTTTGGCTACGACCAGAGCCAGCAACCCTGGCTAATCCTGGACTAATGAGCAGTCACTGAATTCTCCAGGTTTGCAGATAATGCTAAGTAGTTTGAGTAATCAAATATCACACTGACAGCCCGAAACTTCAGAAGGGCCTCACAAGGTCATGGACAAAATGTGGCAGATGAACATCAATGTAGATTAATGTAAGGTAGCATACACAAAAGAAAGATAACCAGATAGACAAAGGCTAGATTATACCAACCCTGAAAATGGTAGTTACTAGGAAACAGATTGCAGAGTCATCACTGATAGCTCTCTGAAGTCATCAGCTCAGTGCATAGCAACTATGAAAAGATCCAAAAAAGAGCCATCCATCATGAGGAAAGGTACTGAGAAGATAGTTTTATTTTGGTGTACTCTTACCTGAGCCCCTGGGTGAGGGGCTGGCCTCCCCCGTATGCAGACAAGTCAATAGAGAGGGGTCAAGGGGCCTCCTTACAGCTCAAGCAAGGTAAGAAGTCCTTAAGTAGGTGGTAAAAGATGTGTGCAGGGTGTTCCCCCCTGCAGACCGAACAAAGCAACAGGATGTTGGGTGAATACATAGGAAAGGGACGGGGTTGCTCATTCTATCTCCCACTTGTGGAATATAGTACTGAACTGAGTGATCCATCATCTGCCCTGTTTCTAGTGCTCCCATTCTGTACCTGATTGTGGTCAACAGTTGAGCCTACAAGTAGAGCACAGTAGACAGGTATTTCCCAAAATAGCCTCCTGGACATCAAGGACTTGTGGCTTGCAGAATTCCCAACCCAGAGGTGGCATTTTTTTTTTTGTTTTTTTTTTTTTTTAGAATGAGATTCTATTTTTACTTTTATTATATATATATAAAAGAGCAAAGGCCTTGAAATCAAACTTTGTTATGGGAGGTGACAGGCCAACTATGGGCAGGTGCCAACTGCAACACTTTATTTTGGCTGCTGTCTCAAGAGGAAAGCTGGCAGCTGGAAGGGCAGGGAGGCATGTCCTGGAAAAGACGAAGAATTTAGCCAGACTTTCAACAGCTTCTTTGACTCTGGGTGGCTGAGAAAACAGAGCAGTTCTTTCTGTGTGCTCTGACAAAATACCCTTTAATGATTGTCTTCTGGGTCATGCTGAGTTGCAGCTTGTACCACTGCACTGACCCAACCCAGGGCAGTATACCAGGTTTTGCTTCTGAAGATCCAGTAGTGGGGGGTTGTATATCTGCATAGTTGGTTGCTTCTGCTTTTCCTGCTGAGAAAAGCAAATAACTTCCTAGTTATTTCTAGTCTCTAGGTTTAAGCTAGCATTGACCGTGCAAGCAAGAGGCAAATTATCTTTCAGTCCAAATGGAAAAACAATTCTGTATTTAGGAAAAACATAATGAAAATGAAACTTCTACAGATTGAAAGATTGCAGGTTTGTAGCCCAGATGAAGGACACTCGGGGAGGAAAGAAAATCATTATAGACTATACCTTATTTTTCAGAATGAAATGCATCTCCTCTCAAAAGAGCTACACTTAAATGACCAAAGCAGGTCATTTAAGCAGCTATTTAGGAATATCACCCACAGCCCCCAAAAAAACTTTTGTTCGTTTTCTTTATTTGCCAAGTTCTGGCTTAGCTCACAGAATTGCAGATTACTTTATGCTCTCAGACCCATATTCCTCCGTTGGAATGAGACCATCCGTGGCCAGCACTCACTGGATTGCACCTAGGTCTGCAGCAATGGTTGGGGTGAAGGGAGGAAGGATGTAGGGGGCTCCTTTTCTTTCACAGGCATAATGAAAGTAAGACTAACAGAAGTTGCCTGCAAATGCACAGAGATGACTGTGGCTACAGTGAGAGGTGTAGGCCTACCCTTCCAGTTCCATATATGTAGAAAGGCATACTCTTGAAGTAAATATCCATTTTCTCCAAGTCATTAATGTTCTGCTACTCCAGGGTGACAACACTGAAAACAAGATCAAGGTACAGCCACATCTTTGATAGAAAGATTAAGAAACCTAGGGAAACCCCCCTTTTTTAGAAAAAATTAATGTAAACCATGTTTCTACCTCTTGAATAGAGGCTTTAAAACAAATGGTTTCTTATTTCCTGCTTTTCCATAACACAGAGGCATGGAGAATATGAGATCAAGATAACTGTAACAGTAGGCTCACTGTGTGAGACCAAAGCAGGAATAGGTCAAGCACCAGCAGTCTTCACGCACCTGCTCTTCCCTATATTTACCCATAGTTACACATTAATATGCAACACAGTTCAGAGCCACCAGTTCTCTTTCAACCACACCTTTCAACCACACAGAACAAAGGCATCAGCTTCTAATTTATACCTAAACAGAAAACATCGGCATACCTTTAACTTGGTCCAAGGCCATCAGCCTACAAGAGTCTTACAGATTTTTTTTCTAACAAGTTGTCCACTGCCACCTTGTTACTATTTTTCCCCATACACCTACACTGAGATGCAGGCTGGAGGAATTCCTCTTCTCCCATCCTCCCTTCCAGTCTGAAATTTCGAGGTAAAGAAGCACAATACCGTGTTCAAGAGGTTTTAATAAGGACTCATTTTTAAACCTCTCACACTTTACAACATTTAAATGTACACCAAGCTCAGATAAAAAATAAAGCTTTCTTACAAAGTACATTTTTTCCAGTGAATTGTTTTATGGTGTTTTTTTTTTTGTGTGTGTGTGTGTGTGCAGTAAAAATATCTGCTACATAAATCCCTCCTGATCTCTGAAAAGGAGTCACAGTTATTCCAAAAATAGAATTCATATCTTAATCATACAGGATAAACTGCAGGAAGAAGAGACAAGTCAACTGAAAAAATAAGGCTTGTATATAAATTCGTTTTTTTTTTTTTAAAGGACATGAAGTTGAAAAACATATGCCATTTATAAAGGAAAAAGGTAATTTTATCCATATTAATATTTTCAGTCTCAGTTAAAGAAGAAAGCACAAATAGGCCCTTAATGTCCCAGAATATAATATCAGATTCTTGTAAAAATGCCAAAATGCACAAAGAACTGCCAGCTTTGGTCTTAATAAAATACCAAGCCAGCTTCCCACCGCACCCACCCCCCCCAGTGTCATCGGCATACCATATGCATGCATACTGAGTACTTGAGTTGTCTCTGAGGCCAATTAAATATTTGCAGAAGGCTGTATACCCTAGACAAACAAGGAATAGCCATTCAACATTTTTACATTCATCCTATTTCCAAAAAAAAAAAAAAAACCCACACACATACAATTAGTTTAATTTACACTATACAGTATCTGTTAAATAGGAACATTACGGAGCTTCAAAAAGAATCACAGAATATATACAAAACTGAATATTGAAATGGTATGATTTTCCTTCCTTTCTTATGAGGGTTTTTTTCCTTTTTAAGAGTTGCTACATCTGGTTTTGGACACAGAGTGTTGATGTACCTATGCAGCACATTTCTGGAGTAATAAAAAAAACAAACATGCTTGAGAACAAAACAATATCAACTCTTCTCACTGTTCTTTTAAAATAAATTAGTTTTTCTTAAATAAAACACATGATAAAAAGATGGAAGCAAGGATGATGGTGTGTTAAAAAAGAAAGAATCCAAGCAATTGTTCTGCTCCATCACCAGTTTCCTCATCCATCCTTTGGTTCTAAAGCCAACCCATCATTACATGGCAGTGTAAGTAGCCAAACATCTTATATGGCAGAATAGGTGGTCAAAATGCTTAACCCTAAAGCATTTCTGTGTCATCGTGACAGAGCTATGATCTGTATCGACTTCCATGCTGCTCAAGTGCCTGACACAGCAACATCTGAAGCCACTGATGAAATAAGGCCACTTCCTTCCAACTTTCCCTGGTTACAAAATCTGTCAAGGTCCTTATTTCATCACAGTTGCACCCATCCAAACAGCCAGAAGAACTGACTGCAGGCAGCTCCTGGTCACAGTTCCAACATGCGTTCCCCACTGGTGCTTGGGCTCAGTCCTCGGTGTCAGGCTGCACCCCCAGCATAGCATGCAGCTCCTCTGCTGTGTACCCCAGCAAGTTCTGCAGGTCGCACACGAAGCGATAAACATAGCGTTTCCCCGAGGTCTTGTGGATGATGTTCTTGTCGTAATAGTAGCGCAGCCCTCGGCTGAGCTTCTCATAGTTCATTTTTGGCTTGTTTTTCCTCCTTCCCCACCTCCGTGCCACCTGTCAGTCCAAGAAGAAAGCAAATGTAAAGGGTTTGTTCAAGTCACACTTTCCTGGTCAGGAGCTGATAAAGGTAGTTGCTAAAACTTCTTTTGACCAAAGCAGTTTATTTGTTTGGGTACCCCAAACCTGGGTAACGTAGAAGTTGGCGGCTCAATCCCCAAGTATCAGCTGCAGCTCACTGACAGCAAGCGAAACAAAGTGATGGTGGTAAATGGCAGCAAGAATGCCTCCTTGCATAGGATGGGCTCATATGTCTTTAAGAGGATCGAGCTTAAGTGAAGTATAGTCACCTCTCTCAAACAGGACATAATGTAAGAGTTAATCTGCAATTTAGCAACAAGGAACAGCTTTTTAAACAGAAGTTGAATTCTAAGTAGTTAGAGTTTATGATTCCCCTTCCCTACTTCAAATAAAAGAGGATTCAGTGGACTTTAAATAAGGTCTCTTAACATAGTAACTTTGCTACTGGTAGCAGCCATCAAGAAACAAAGGTACAGTGTCCTCATTTTTCATGACTAAAGCCATAAGTTCCCAACAAGTTTAAAAAGCAGCGCTATCATATTCGCTGTTTATTAGAAGAGCTGTAATACCTTGAGTGCCTTTTCCTTGGAAATTTGTGCAATCCCAGACATTGCTGAGTCAACTGTATTCAGTAAGCTAGCCTACAGTATTGCTTAGCCTGTCAAAACATCTAACTTTGTATGCTTTAAGTTTCAAGCTATGCAATGTGTTCTCATTACTATAAGCAAATGCTGATATCCCAGGGGGAGGGGAGCAATCCCACAGCAGTCCTGACCACACAGTAAAGCACTTGCAGATGAAGAGATTTCAGCAAGTGTCTGATCTCAGTAATGCTTTACAGTCAAGACAAGGCCCACAGATAGCAGATGAGACCCTAAACCCTTTTGTACATCACAATCAAACACATACCTCATCTGGGTCAGCAAGTTTAAACTCCCATCCGTCTCCAGTCCAACTAATAAATGACTGGCAGGACTTGTCTGTCAGTAACTCCAGCAGGAATTGCCATAGCTGTATAGGTCCACTGCCTATTAAGAGAGCAGGGGTGGGGAGAAGCCATAATTAATACTTCTGCAAACTCCTATCACAATTAACATATGCAGCTACATTCAGATCACAGGATAAATCTGGTGATTACTCCAATTTTTTGTTGTTGTTTTCAAATATAAGAAAAAAGCTTTATTGTAAGATTTTCCCTCTACAAGTCTGCTCATAGATATGTTAAAGTTTTTCAGGGGAACGTTAGATCTGATGCAAGCTACGTATGCAAACACTGGAGGACAGATTCTTCATCCTTCCTTTCCACCTCCCTTTTGGCTTGGCAGACTTGCTACAGAAATATCTGATTTCAGAAAGGACTACAGGAACAAGGTCCTCATAGGCAAGCCAAGATCTGCAGGAATTCAGAAATGGGGAAGGCTTTGTTCAAGCTTTTTTCTTAAAAAAAAAAATATGAGGAAGTGCATTTGATTTTTACAGTGTTCCAGTGTACCCATGTTTTCTTGCTCCAGACAGATAGCCCCATAAGACTTCCCTTATGTACACTTAAAACTGAAAGCCTTCAAGAGTAGTGGTCTCTGACCACACTGTAAGACATACTTCACAACTACACAACTTTATCAGCACAGGTATGCATTTACAGAAAATATTTTTGTGACACGAGTAGTGACCATTTTGCTTCACTACTTACCAGTAAAGCCAGCCAGAATCGCTGCTGGTATAACTGGTTTCCCTTGCTCTACAGGATCACTTCTATCTTGAATATAGTCTTTGAAAGACATTGTAGGCTTGTTCATACACAAGGACTGGCTACAATCATCTTCAAAACTCTCATAGGATGGCACACGCTGTAAATCCACTAGTGATGATTGGCTGTTCCAGGACTGCAGCATTGAATCTGAGCTTTCGTAGCTTTCTGCACCACTTTCACTAGACTCATGTTCTCTAAGTTTACCTTCATAAGAAAAAAAAAAAAGAAAATACATTTTTCTTCTCTTTTCTAGCTCGTATATATAAACTATGCAAGGAAGAAAAGATTTATGGCCTTGGATTCATTATTGTTATTCATCACGGACAGTAACTCACCAGAATTATCTATCAGCAAGTTCAGATTGTTCCTTGTGAAGTCCTGATTCACTGCACAGTAGTTCACATTAACTGTATCTACTTGAGTTTTAGGGAACAATGAAAAGTCTTGTTCTAGATTAAGGAGATTTGGTCCTGTGGAAGTCTGGCAGATGTCACTCAGGAGACTGGGTTTGGGATAACTGAGAGCTTTAGAGTACCCAGGCACCTGCATACCATAGGGGGTCTGATCCACATTAACTGCTGAAAGAAAAAAAAACAAGGAAAGAATGAATTAAGTGGTTTTCTTCTTAAATGGACTAATACACCTCAAGAACCCCACTACAGCTGTGCCACTGCGAAGTAGTTTTCCCCTGTAGAAATCTGACAGAGCAGCATTAGATGCTCCTAGAAAGCATTAGAGTAACATTAGACCTCCTAGAAAGGCTACTGACATCAGTGATGAGACTCCCATTTACCGTGCTCCGTCAGATTCTGTTAATCTCCATCTGTATCTTCACACCACAAATACGTACAGTATTTGTTCTTGAAAGAAACTGTAGGGCTGCAGAAAAAGCTGGAGAAGCTTAAGTGGTTTTGAGGCAGGGCCTCATCATTAAGTGATGCAATAAGGCTAATCTAGAGATCAAACTTGTGGTTCAGTAAAATATGGGACCAAACTCCCAATCTGAAGGATCTAGCACTTCGTCTCTATGGTTATGCCATACACTGTCAAAAGCTCTGCTACGCTTCCACAGCCCTCAGAAAAGCTAAACATAGCTTCTGCTGCTGGTTTTTGGCTGTTTGCTAGAAGTGGGAGTGGTCACTCTGCTCCACAGATGTAGGCTTTGGCATTCCAAGAGGAAATTTATTGGGTTCCTCCCCCCCATACCCTTTAGTCTTCAAAAGATTTCTGGTATGAGTTAGATGACAAACAATACTAGGAAAAAGAACTGCAGCAATTGAAGTGCTCTCCTGATGCAGAGCTCCCTTTTTAGAGAAAGGATCTGTGACATTCATAGAATAAACATACAATATCTGAAGTGTAAAATTTCTTAAGATACTTACTTAAGGAGTTATTATTGACCCAGTGAGGAACTGAGGTGAGATGAGAGCTCTCTGCATATTGATCCTGTGTTTTTTCTTGGCTGTCTGAGAGGAGAGAAAAAGAAAACTTGGTTTTGTAGTTTTAAAGATCTGACAAGTATAAGAAAGGTCTATGACTCAAACATTTTAGGGTCATCGTTCACATAAGCTTTACTAAAGTGCTGCATCAAACTCCTTCAGAGCAAGAAAAAAGACCCTAAAATGCCTCCAAAGCCTCATGAAAACAAACACCAAAAGAAACACCATAACCTCTAGCAAGCTTAAAAATCTTCATATTAATGTTATTTTAACATAAAACATCAAAACAACAGTAACTTTAAGGTCCAGATCTTAATACTTGCAACTACAGAGCACTCTACTCCAAAAGTGAGGGAGCACATGGGTGAACACTGATGCTGTCTCTAGAACTCTACATGCAGTAAGCTTAGACACCTTCCAAGGCATCCTTTATATCTTTACACTTCTTCACAGACTAACCTCAAAACACTATATATAAAAGGAATAAAACCAAATACCTCTAATAACGTCAACAAGATTCGCCCAACTTTTGGTTGGCTACATGTATTTTTAATAAATGAGCATTACAGAAGCCTTAACCTAATTTATTTAAATTATTATTGCAAATAAAACACAAATGCGAGAGGTAGTTTGCCTGAACACAGAATGACTTCAGCAGATACCTATATTTGCACTCTGCTTATGAAGGATACAGTACTACTTTTGATAATGCTTTTATTAATCAAGCTTCACATTTCATCTTGGCTTTTGATATGTAACAAAAATCCTTCACATGAAATTAGCGTTTGAAAGATTCCTTTCTGCTTCTGTCAGAAAAGCCTTGGAACAAAAGCTTTTTCTGGCTGCATAGATACCTTTTATCATCTGCTCCAGGTGTTCCCACAGAATGTCACCCACATAGTCAGGCGCAAGTTCCAGGAAGCGCTCCTTGCCCAGGTTGCAGAGGTCTTGGCCACTCATAAGAAACTGATGGATGTTCACATTTGCCAAGCTAAACTCATTGGTAGCCCATGAAAGCCACTGGCAAACTTGCTGTTCAGTCCACAGCCAGGGATCTGAAAGACAGAAAGCATCCAGCATTCAGAAATCCTAACATCTGTCAGCTCCTGAAATAGTCTTCAATAGGAGGCAGTGAATGAATGAAACGTTTAAACCAATTACTTATTGGGTTAAGCTTAAGCTTCAAATGAATGTATTCTTGAACTTAAAGAAAAGCAGTTCTCTATTTTCTTTCTGCATTCACTTTTAACCAGAGATGTGCTCAGCTTCGTAAACTCTCTTACGCTGCCAAAATATGAGCTGTCCATGCACCCACTTTTAATACCAGCAAGTTTACTCTTTCCAAGTCAAGCTGTGCCAGATTCACATAGGATCCATTCTTGTATTCCCTACTGACATCATTCTTTCTCTTCTGAAAGAACTGCTATTCAGTGTCCTCCTTAGCATCAAAAAAAAAGCTTATAAATAGAAAACACTTACTATTTGGTATACCCAGCCGACACTGTTCCTTTGTGAACCCACTGAAAGTATCTTTCAGGGCCTGACTCATCACAGCCTTACTGCACGGGGTTAACAGAGGCAATTCACAGTTGTTGGACTCTACAACAAAGAATAGGGGAGGAGGGGAAAAGGAGATGCATTAGCTTTTAGGCCAAGTCAAAGAAGTGACAGGTTTTTGCTGCACTATTTGAAGAATAAGTAAATGCTGCTAGAAACTAGGTATTTTAAAACGGAAGCAAACAAGTGCAGGGTTGATAAAATTGCATCATGCTAAACTAAAGCTTTGCTGCTGTCCACCATATAGATCCTTACTGATTCCTAGTAGCTGCACAACATGCCTTTGTTTTATGCAACTTTTCCTATAAAAGAAAATGACAGTAAATATGAGACTGTTTATTCCTATTTTCTCATCTATAATTTGACCTCAGACTTCTTTATTATAACTCCAGACAGTCTTAATTTAGTCTGAGAGCTATGTAACTGATAACAGGGTTATGAAGAACTAGCTTGCACTACACAACAGTGCAGTCCAGTGGACTTCTTCCAACCTTCCCATGCATCCTTCAAATCACCTCAACCAAACAGCTGTGACTGGTCACAAGCTGTCTCTCAGTACCTAAAATACTACAATGAAATCCAAAGACAGCATCATCCCTAAATTACTAATATATATCACTGATTTTTAGGGTTATAAATAGATTACATTTTATGGACAAATTTGGTTTCCACTCCATCTTACTGGAGAATTCTCCAGGTGCCTCAGACTGCTCTGAAAGAAGTCATAAGATGATGAAAAAACCAAAAAACAACCAGGCTGCTTAGGTGTTTCAGATTAAGAAAGCTTTCAATTATGTTTTGTTTGTGATGGACCTTACTAAGCTAGGGGTGAATTAAGAACACTTTAACCACATCACTACTGCACCCCTGAATACTTGGGAGCCTCTGAGAACTAGCACACAGGCAGCAGCTGAAATTTCTGCAATGTGAGAAGTATATAACAGCATCAAGGTACGTGAAGTGAAGTCTGATAATCCATCATCTTCAAGTCAGTTAATGAAGGTGTGTGGCACTTCTTGTTTTCATAGGTCCTGACTAGGTACAGGCTCCACTTGATCCAGCAAGTGGATCAAGCAGAGCTCAGTGCCAGCTGTGTATTTTGCTTCTGTTTGTACCAGACCCATCCTCAATACCTTTTAAGTCCTGCTTTGCTGACCAGAGCAGGTAACTGACTAGAATAACAGTAGAACAAAGTTTCCAGAGCCTTTATGGCATTCCTCCCCCCATTACTTGCTTCTTTTTTTAAATCTGTTTTCCAAGTAAGAGATAAAGACAGCAGTAGGTAGAATACTGACTTTTTGGGCGGGGGGGGGAGTTAGAATAAGCTAGTCAGGGAGTTTAGGCAAGGATTTACGCAGAACTGTTGATAGGTACTGTTCTATACACGCTCAAAAATACATATGTAAATATCCTCTTTTTTAAGGTAAGGAGTAAAACAAACTCCTAGGGAGAAGCGGGAGAAGGAGGAAGGATTTTGTGTTCTGGGATTTAATGCCACAGGGTAAAAAAAAAAAAAAAAGGAGCTTGCCGAATACTTGCAATGTCTCAACCATAATTAAACTGTAAGCTTAAATACAAATAATTTTTGTTTATATTTAAAATATTTAAATTGCCTTGAACTACATCTACTTTAATAACAGCTAAGGCTTTTTCCATGGACCATCAATCTATCTTAAGCTATTCAGTCTCAGTTCTCACTCTTTTTCAGAGCAGATAACGACAACTACCAACAGAGCAACTCACATGGTTTAAAGCAAATATGCACACGGAAGTCTGTGCAATAAAACAAGTTTTTTTGTTTTGTTTTGTTTTTTTTGTTTTTTTAGGGAAATTATCCAGCACTTAGACCCCACAGATTCCACTCTGACCTACAGACTGGACCAAGGAAAAGAGTTAAAAGTTACCATAAGAAGTAGAATCAAACCCTGTTGGCACCTCCTGAAGAGTTTGATCTTCATTTAGTGATAAAAAGTAGCCAGCAAACAGAGAGTTGGAGCTATCAAAGGTGTCAAACGCTGGCTGCCGCTGCAAAACAAAACAACAAAAACCTCAATGTTAGAATTTTTCTAGTGCACTGTCAACAGCAATGCTAGGAAACCCAACCCAACCACTTCCTAGACTTTGAGAGATCATGCACAACCACTACCTGGAATCAACTAACCCGTAGCTTTGAAATACATTAACACAACTGCAACATGGTTGTTTTGTATTCATGTACAAGAAGCCAATGCTCGCACCACAGCACTGTGTGGCACGTTCTGCAAGTCAGGAAAAGCCAAGGAAGGATATTCTATGCCTTCCTATGATTTATACTTTTAACAATAGAGAATGCATAGATAGATAGATAGATACTCACATATATTCCTAGATACGCTTTAAAGAAAGCAGCATTTCCTTAACCTATGAGATTTTCTAATTCCTTGAGATTTAGATGGCAGAGGGAGGATAAGTGCTGGAGAAGCAATTGGTAGTACGTGACCTACAGTAAGTGTATGCAATTTTCAGGAAAAAAATATAGAAACATAGCCTGAACCACATCACCTCAAGCAATACAGTGAGCTTTACTTTTCTACACTAGTGAGCTGCATGATTTGCCAGCCACTACGTTTTGCAGTCTTCAATCTTTCAGTGAAATAACTGCTAGTTAAATCACACAGAAAGGGATAAACGAGCACAATAAAAATAGTCCAGATAAAAATAAATTCTACTGATATATGGCAGCCTTATAGACACTGATACATTTTAGAAACTTAATTTCTTGTACACTTGACTCGTGCCTGCTAGGAACACAGAGTACAACCACTAGATCCCTCCAGCTGCATGAGGCGAAGGGAGGGAAATGCAGAAGAGGAGAAAACCTCAAAAAAAAAAAACTTATGCAGCTTGGCCCTTAGTCACAAGGAAACAGTACTGGTCATATCCAGAGGCAAGATGAGATAAAAAATTGCCCCTGAGATTTTAAAAGCATCTGAAAATAGAAAATGGTACCAAAAAGTCATAGCACACACAGCAGCTACTGCAGCTCAGAGATCCAGAGAATAAGGCATCTTGCAAACACTTACTTCTTTCACACATGCAGTGGTATACCAGCTTACGCCAAAGCAAAGGACAAAGATTTTTCAGGGCTGTATTCAGGTGTGAAGCAAAAGCAACCTGAACCATGTTTCTGCAAATGCAAGGATATTTCCATGTATCCCCTAACTTCTCTTTTGGTGTTACTATGAGGCTCTGAAAAGCTCTGAGAAAGAAGCTGCAGAAGAACACAATATCACACCTCTAGGGGTTAACTGGCTCCAGGAATCCCCACTGTGAGCCAGACGGTGGAGACAAGTTCTGTACAGTCAGTCCAGGTGCCCACCACAGGTAGTGGAAAGAGTCAAAGCCAACCCATGGAAAAAAAGCTTACAACCATGCAAAAACAAGCTACTGGCACATTGGGCAACTGTTATTAAAGAATACTTGGTACGCTACGAGATAAAAGCACTGACTCATCACTAGTACCTAGAAGAAAGGGCAAATTCTTTCAACATAATCTGGAAACTCCTGCATTCTGTGTAAATAGCTGACCCTTATCCTGAGTCACTGGAAAAAATGTTGTGGCATGTGAATGAGTAAAATCTATACTGTACTAGTTTCATATTTCAAAAAGGATTAATGTTTAGATAGGTTCTTGTTTTAGTGGTAACCAAAGGGAAGAAAAAAAACAACAAAGCAATGTAGAAATAAACTCTGCTTGCCCTATCAGGCATGCAACCACTTTATATGTCCTTTCAACATATGTTGAGTAATTATCACAGAAATGACAGCAGCTACAAAGTAGTAGACTATAGGTCTTAATTTTGACTTAATTACATCACAGCTGAACATCTGCTTAAAAAACAGCTACTGTGTTCAGGAGCACACCAACTGTCAAATCACAGGATTTCTTTTGTACCCTGCTGTTGCTTGGGTAGAAGAAAAAGTTAAGATAGGCCACCAGGAGACAGAATACTAAAGTTTCACTAAATGATTCCTAAATACGTACACTGCTCTTAGTTAATGAGAGCTGAAAGTGCCTCCCAGTCCTTGCCTGGTTTGCATTAATAAATGCTGCGTTTAAAAAAAATGACACTGGGATAAAAAGTAATTAGTGTGAATAAGAGGACGGAAGCAGTTAATAAATGGAATCTTTATAGTTTGCCTCTGGTTTCTCTTCAGTTTGTTAAGTTCATTCCAAAACAAGGTAACAGACGCAGGTTATCTAGTGATAAAAATACACTGAATAACTAGCTTTGGTCTCTTAAAGGATGTTGGACTTAGTTGAATGTAATAAGTGAATAACCTCCTTTTCCTCATACAATACTCTTGAGCAAATCAGTCTTTGCTAGTCACATCAGAACAGCCCTTCACTACTCTCCTCAAAATAGACATATAAAGGGCAAGCACACTGCCAGCCCTGGGACCTTTAGTTAGGAAAAACATGATTAGATCGGAGGGGTTTAGAAGCTGCTCGCTCACAAGAACTCACCTTGAGCATTCCTCTGTACATATTTGAGACAGGAGCTACTTGATCCATGTTTCTGATTGCAAAGTCACTCATCTGAAAAACAAGAAGGGTCACGTGAAATGCGTTGCCACTGAGGGAAGCAAGGATATTAAGAGGCAACTGCTTTAGCATAGATTGCAGAACAGCTCTGAGTGTGGGGAAGGCAAAGTTGTTTCTGTTCCCACACCCCCTTCCTAACCCCCCATCCCCCCAATGTTGTTTGCATCTCAACCATATACAGCAAAATTCTCAAATCTTGCTTACATTGCTTTTCCTGGAAGACTTCTCCCAGGAATCAACAGAGTTTTGTGAAACAAGTGTACAAGAGGATGACTAACTTCTGGTATCCTAAGTGAATGCTTTCAGTACCTCATCCCATTTGATGGTCTTGAAACCCTACAAGAAGTCCTTTGCCCACTAAGTACTGCTTGTAGTTGTTTTCCACTTTTCACCCATTATTTTAAACATGAAGTGTTGTCTCACTTACACACCACAATTCACTTTGGACTTCGCCTTCAAAGTACTGAAGAGAAGCAGCAGTGCTCACCATGGTACCTTCAGACTGGCATTTGCCTCACTCCTCTCATGAATTACCCCTGAAATCAGCTCCAAATATTAGCAACTGCTTCCTTCATTTGATACAACATCTCTGATATGCATTATTTTGCCTATTTTATGAGCACTGGATTAGTACATTTAAACCTGAGCCTACTGAAGGTGTGCAAGTCAAAAAGGGTTCATGCAATAAAACACCTCTCTCAGAGCTGGGACCACCAACAGCACTTTCATGCTGCTCAAGTCAAGGCTATCAAGTTCCCTGTGCCACCAGAAGCAGGGTTGTGTGAGGTCTGTATAAGCGTGTTCTCATATATATGATTCAAGGAACACGGCGATAAGATCCTTATCCTATTAGAGATCAAATACAATGAATAAAGCAGATTTTACTGCCATTGTTCAAGTTTATCACGATGCTGTAATTCAGGTGTCGGTAAATGATACCTTATCAGGCTAGACTGTGGCAAGTTGTCTCAACAATTTGCCTTCTACTCTGTCATTGCATTGTGCCGAGTTGTTTTGTTCCACAGAAACTGTCTGAAGATGTGTACTTCTATTTAAACAAAGTAACTGAGGGCATTATTATTCCCACAAAACTGTGATTACTAAATACAAGCAACTTCTCTTAATCCATTTCAGTACACACAAAAAAAATCAACATACAATCTTCAACTTGGAAAAAGATGGCAAATCAGAGTTTAAAAAAAACACAAACAAAAAACAAACAAACCAAAACCACAAAACAAGTAGAGCTGCTAAAATGACAACATATGCAACATCTGTCCATCTAGCAGAAGATAAATACCCAACAGCCACAGATTTCTTTCATCCTGCTATATTTGCAATCACTTAAAAGTCAAGAGTCCTCAACCTGAAAGGCCCATTTCAACTTCAGTGATAAGCCCTGCATATTTAATAACAGTGAAGCAACATAAATCGGCCCAATATAAAAGGAATAGTCCACTTAACCCTCATTAATGTTACCCAAAAGTGCAATCCACGGAATGATGGGTTTTACCTCAAATAGCATGTGCTAATATTTGATCTAAATTACACATCTCATTGAGCAGCAAAGAATTTCATACAGCACAAGTCTCACTCAGCAAACATCCTCATTTTTTTCATTAAATTCACCAGCATAAACAACTAATCATCCTCACATTCAAATGGGCTTTAAAAAAAATCACCTACGTATATAGAGTTTTTAATGCCCTTTGTCTTGTCTTTGAAATCTGTGCAGGTACATAGGAAAACTAGCTGCAAGCCTCAACAACCTGAAGGCATTCATGAGAACATTGCACATATTTTCAGTAACACTAGATCTGATCCCCGGTGCGGGATAGGGTTTCTGACAATTTTAGGTGGTACCCAGACCTTTGCAGGACGTTTCTTGGGGACCTTCCCACTGATTTGAGTCTTCCTCTGTGGAGGAATTCGAGACCTATCTGGATGCTTTCCTGGGCGATCTGCTGCAGGGAACCTGCTTCAGCAGGGAGCTGGGCTAAGATGATCTCCAGAGGTTCCTTCCAAGCCCTATAATTCCGTGATTATGAGGGCTAGCTAGGATTCTACCCTTCCTGATTTTGCTGTGTGTTTCCTCAGAAACACACGGGGTGCTGAGACAAAAGGTCTCCAAGAAGCTCTCATTACCCGGCGTTGCTCATTAACCCGGCTCCTTGTATTTCTAAGCCGGGCTGCTCGTTTATTCTGTGGCCTTCCCAACCACACGGGCACATCTCTTTCACTCCGGCTTTCCTCCTCTCTCAGCTCGCACCCCTCAGCACCACCAAACACCCGAGGGGACAGCACAGCACCGAGGGGTCCGATGCAGAGGGCTGCAGCTGGTTCCCCCCGGGACCGGTAGAGTTCAGAGAGAAGGCACACGGGCACGGTGCGCGCCTGGGCCTGGCTCCCAGCTCCTCCGCAGCGCTGCTCCCTGCCAGCTGTAATTGGTTTAGCCGGCAGGACACCTTCCTCGCCTCCCCCGCATAGCTGAGTGGGTGAACCAGAACAGGGTCAACAGGATCAGGCACTTATTAACTAATACTCCTGAATTACTGATCGACTTCTTTCCAAGCAAGGACCAGCCGCGCAGCCGGCACGCCGAGATCACGCTGCGAGTCCCGAATCCCGACGGACGGATTTCGGTCCCGATGGAAGCAAGCAACGTCCCCGAGGGGGATCCCGGTGACAGAGAGCTGCTTCGCCTTCTCAACGCACGCTCTCTCCCACCGAAAAGTTGGGCGCGGACACGGCCCGGCCCTCGGGGTCCGATCGCCGCCAGCCCGGAGCGCCCCTCCGCCCATTAACCCATTCCTGCCCCGCCGCCGCCGCCGCCCGGGGCTGGGATGGGGTGGGATGGGGCGAGCACCCCGCTCACCTGCTCCTCGGCTTCGCAGCGGCACCGCGCACGCACAGTCCTTAAGAAGACGTATAAAACGAAGCGCCGCTGCCTCTCCGGGAGCCGAAATATCCTCGGTGCGGCACAGCCGGCCAACAACAGCGGCACAGCCGATCTGATCGCAACGGAGAGTCCCGGGCAAGGAGGAAGAAGAAGGGGGCGGGCAGGAGGCGGGCGCCTGCGTGGGCGCTGCCGGCCGAGCCGCTCTCCGCTCCGTAAGGCCGCGCCGCGCTGAGCCGTACTGCGCCGTACAGTGCCGCGCCGTCCGGCCTGCCGGGCGCTTTCAGCGGGCAGGGGCGGGGGCAGCGGCGGGACCGCCCCCCGGAGGCCGGCCCCTATGTGCGGCCTGTCTCGGCGCCGGCGTGTAGGGCGGCGGGCATGGGGGCGGGGCTGGGCTTCGCTGGGTCCGGCGGGGCCGCGCTGGGGACGGAGGACCCTCCCTCCCCCTCGCCCGCTTTTGGTTCTGTGTCTGTCAGCACAAGAGTGGGTTCAGTGCTGTGCGCACAGTGGGGCCTCAGGGGTTCGCTGGGAAAGGCAGCTTTCTTCCCCTTCCTATACAGAAGATCACAGAAGCACAGAAGAATTTGGTTTGCAGGGGACCTTGGAGCCCACCAACCCTAATCCATGCCGTGTGCAGGGCTGCCCCCCAGCAGCTCAGGCTGCCCAGGGCCCCATCCAACCTGGCCTTGAGCACCTCCAGGGATGGGGCACCACAGCTTCTCTGGGCAGCTGTGCCAGCACCTGGCAGATGTTTTCTACGCTTAATTAATACCTGTCCTCAGGAGGACTAAGATTAAGGAGAATCAACCCTTGAAATCCCAAGTGTCTTTATGACTAGTGTATTTCATAATACACTGGAACACTTAAGAAACTCAGCATTTTATCACGTTGCATATTCTATGCATGTCTTGGGGACTTTTCAATGACAGGTAACATCCAAACACCACTGTCAGACAAGCAGCTCCTCAGACCTCACACAATCTGGGAGCCCTGTGCCGCCAATCCCCAGGGTGAACTCCCCCTGAGGGAGGGAACGGAGGCCATGAAGCTGCAGCATCTCCTCTCTTCCACCTTCCACTTCCCCAGCTCTTCAGTGAGCACCAAGGAACATAGCTGTCTTTGTAAAGCTGTTCTTGGAGCTCGCTGTTACACATTGCTTTATTTAAACTGGCTGCCATTTCATATTATCATGTCATCATATCTTTTCTTGTAACAGGAGCCCAATAACTGCTACTCACCAGATTTCCAAAGACCCTCTGCCAGATGTCTAAGCAGTGGTTGCTTATACCAATAAGAATCAGTAATATCTGGTAGTGATTGGTGGAGGTGCAGCTGACAGGCCCACCACCTTCTACTTCTATCCACCTTCTGTCTACTTCTGGCCACAGTGAAGGTCAGACCATGCCACTTGGTTTTCTAGTACTTCTTCCAAACCCTCCGGCGTACCTTTTCCTCTCTCTTTAGGACAGTGGCTGGTACTTCATTCCTTATGGCCAGGTGAATCTGTGACAATGAGCGTTGAGATTGAAAGAAAAGTCTTCATTGTGCCAGCAACATTTCTCACTTTGGAAGAGTCCTTATCTAATAAGGCAACGTCTGTTATAATCCCAAGGGAAACGGTTAAAAACTTTGTGTTGGATGGATAGCAGTTTTAATTATAACACTGACAAAAACAATTGTGCCACCCTTTATACAGGGGAAACATCTGTCAAAAAGGTAAGATGAAAGGCTGGGTGTTACTTACTTCTAGCTAAACTGATGTTCCGAATCCAGAGCAAAATGATTAACTTGGCTGTATTTTCCTCTATTCAAAATCTAATTTTTAAAGTAATTCTTATTATATAAATGAATTTAATTTCATTACCACTTAGTGTACTACTCCATTACAAATGGTACTCTTGGCTGGAGCTGGCTTCCATCACTGTGGCGAAGAGCAGGCTAATGGGGAATCTTGCTGCTGCTTTCAACTACTCAGTGTAAGTTTTAGCGAAGATGGAGACAGTCTCTTCTCAGAGGTGCACAGTTGCAGCAGAGGACATACTAGTTGGATAAACAACAATAAATGCTCACAGTGCAAGGGAAAGCTGCATCCTTGAGGGTTTTTCTGGGCTGGGCTGGTGAAAGCTCTGAGCATCCTGGCTGAGCCCTGTGGGTAGCCCTGCTTTGAGCAGATTGGGACAGAGACTCGCAGAGCTCCTCTCCAACCTGAATTATTCTCTATTACTCTCTTCATAATCCCTCTGTACTACTCTTTTTCAAAATGCTTAATCTTTAAGCTAGAGAGTCAAAGATTAAAAAAAAAATAGTTTTTGTTTTGTCTTGAAATAATTCCACAGTGTACCTGAGTTTCATTCTCTTTTAGGAAGAGTCTATCCTCCTCACAATCGCTGTAGTCCTTATCTGTGCTTTTGTGTGCTTGCTGACATATTGTCAGTGAGAGACAATAGGAGGAGTTCTGCATAACCTAATGCACAATCGTAGTGTCAGCACCAGGCTGTAAACTTTGGAGATGTTATGCTGTGGACCCACTGATGCTTTCTGTTGTTTTCAGGAGTGAGGGAGAACTAGCTCTGTACTCAAGGATGAAGTGGCTAGAAAAATAAAAGGAAAGCAGAAGGATAAAGATGAAACAAACAAACAAATTCTTGCAAATCACTGTACTGATATTCTGTGGGGAGACAGGTGAGACAATTTTATCAGTTTTTGCTCATAGTTTTGTTTTAAAGAGGACCCATGCTGCAAGTTGGTTGTTTCTGTTTTCATTTTTATTTTATTTTATTTTATTTTATTTTATTTTATTTTATTTTATTTTATTTTATTTTATTTTATTTTATTTTATTTTATTTTATTTTATTTTATTTTATTTTATTTTATTTTATTTTATTTTATTTTATTTTATTTTATTTTATATTTTTTAACTTGCCTTTCTCTGCAATGATTATCTCAGAATTAGACCGAAGAATGGCCCTCTCATAGTGAATTAAAGAAACTCGTTAGCATTTTTTTGAATATCAAGGTACATGACATCTTGTGCTGAACGCAATGGACAGTTGTCTGAGGGTGTGATTTGTCCCTCGGAGCTGCCGCAGTGCTCATCTGTGAGTTCATCCGAGGAGAGGAAGAAGAGCTGAGTGTCGGGGCATCCCAGGGAAGTATTCTCACCGGTGCCAAAACAGAGTGGGAATAAGATCCTAAAAATGTAAAGGTTTAAAGCACAAAGAGGGAATGAGAGGTGGCAGGTATGTGGCAGAGCTGCATTGCAGTCAGCACTCCAGCGAAGGTATGACTTACTCCTCCAGAATTTCTCTTGCGACACTGGAGAGGACACTTAGGAGTGAAAACCCCGACGTGCTTTCAAAGTATGTGCCGTGCACTCATCTGCATGTTGGCTCAGCTCCCCTGCCTGAGTGTGTTTGGCGCACGTGTATGCCTCCTCCTCCTGCCCAGCTGCGTGGGCTGAAGCATCTCCAAGCGCCCTGGAGCACGGGTGCCCAATACAGGGCTATGTTTGGTGCCTGGCCACCCTATCACCCCAGCCAGCAAGGTGAACAACCCTCTACCCCTGCACTGGGAAGAGGAAGCTGCTTGTGTGTGCCTCCCCCCAAGACAATTACCAGTGAAACGCTAGCTGGGAGCATCTGTAAGATCACAGCCTCGAGGGTCTTGGGAAGTGACGGCTTTGGAAAGCAGAGACCCGGTTATCTCAGTTTCAAAGAGTGACTTCAAACAACACGCTGTTATGGTTGAAACACAGGATGAAACTCTTTGACTCTGTGATTCAAACAAAGCTAAACCAAAATATTTATACGGGGCTAGGGAAAGGGCAGTATCAAGCAGTCTTTATATAGGCAGTGTATTCTTCACTTGATGAGGAAGAAGCTGATAAAATAAAAACACCACCGAGCATCCCCACTGAAAATCTCTCCCCTCAATGCCTGGCAAACACACTGTGACCAAGATCATTTCTGCGAAGGCATCTTCATGAGTCATAAAGTGTAGCAAGTTATTCGTGTGTGTCATTATTCTTAGCACATGCAAACCAACACTAGTAATTACCATGGAGGAAAAAAATAAATAAAAACTCTGTTAAAGTTCTGTCAGCATGTTTGAGCAGTAACAAAAATTGCTGCATTTCACCCATGTTGCATAAAACTGAAGGAAATTAAATAAACTGCCAACACCACAGTGTATCTCCCGCTTCTGATTTCTTAATTGAGTGAAAATGCTACAAGCGTGCCTCAAGTAATGTTGCCAGTGGACAGGGAGAGATTCCTAACACATGAACTGTATGATGATGGATCATATGACAGAAAAAAATAAACCTTTACCCTTCATACTAAAGCAGAAGATCAGTCACTGAACTAGTAAGTGCTTAAGAGATTGCTCATACCGTTTTGTGTGTATTTAATTCATTTCATGCAATTTGAAGCATAAAATAAAAAGCACATGTTAATACTTTAAGGCCAAGTGTATTCAGAAACTGAAGAGCTTAATAATTACTTCTGGATGACTGTACTCAAAAAAATACACTTTAGCATCCTTTGGCAGCAGAGCTTTTTTTCTCCTTTTCTTCTTTTTCTTTTCTTTTCTTTTCTTTTCTTTTCTTTTCTTTTCTTTTCTTTTCTTTTCTTTTCTTTTCTTTTCTTTTCTTTTCTTTTCTTTTCTTTTCTTTTCTTTTCTTTTCTTTTCTTTTCTTTTCTTTTCTTTTCTTTTCTTTTCTTTTCTTTTCTTTTCTTTTCTTTTCTTTTCTTTTCTTTTCTTTTCTTTTCTTTTCTTTTCTTTCCTTTCCTTTCCTTTCCTTTCCTTTCCTTTCCTTTCCTTTCCTTTCCTTTCCTTTCCTTTCCTTTCCTTTCCTTTCCTTTCCTTTCCTTTCCTTTCCTTTCCTTTCCTTTCCTTTCCTTTCCTTTCCTTTCCTTTCCTTTCCTTTCCTTTCCTTTCCTTTCCTTTCCTTTCCTTTCCTTTCCTTTCCTTTCCTTTCCTTTCCTTTCCTTTCCTTTCCTTTCCTTTCCTTTCCTTTCCTTTCCTTTCCTTTCCTTTCCTTTCCTTTCCTTTCCTTTCCTTTCCTTTCCTTTCCTTTCCTTTCCTTTCCTTTCCTTTCCTTTCCTTTCCTTTTTTCCCCTGCATTTTGCATACTGCTGGTTTCATTTAGAAACTACCTTGCTTGTGTCCAGGTTTATGGTCCTCTTGTTCAGCTCATGAACAACTTGTGTCCAGTTTTAGACTCCCCCGTACAAAAAAAGCAGAGATCTCCTGGAAAGAGTCCAGCAAATGACCACAAATCTGATAAAGGCCTCTTATGATCTCTTATGAGGAGAGGCTGAGAGACCTGGGTCTGTTCAGCCTTGAGAAAAGAAGACTCAGAGAGGATCTGATCCATATCTATAAATAAATATCTAAGAAGTGGGAGGTAAAGGGATGAAGCTGGACTCTTCTCAGCAGTGTGTGGTGATAAGATGAGGGGAAATTACCACAAACCGAAGCATAGGAAGTTCTGCACAAATATGCATGGGAACTTCTTCCCAGTGCAGTGACGGAGCAGTGGCACAGCTGCACAGAGAGGTGGTGGAGTCTCCTTCTCTGGAGACGTTCCAGACCCGCCTGGACGCCTACCTGTGCAACCTGGGCTAGGGAGCTGCTGTGGCAGGGGGTTGGACTCCGTGATCTCTGGAGGTCCCTTCCAACCCCTACAATTCTGTGATTCATGACCTGCACCACCACATTTACTCCTCCATTTAGGTAGGCAGAGACATGCTTCTCTACCTGTTGCTAGGCCAGTACTCTGCATTACAGTTGACATGATTCCTGTCTTCTCTTTCCCCATCTCCAAGAACATCAGTTTTGGACTCTTCATCTGTGTCTGTAAAGCTTCATGTGGTAGCAGTAAGATGCCACAAAGCATTTTAAAAATTGAACTTTATCCCAGGTTTATCAATAATGGTGTTTGTGCTACAGAATATGAAAGATCATTACTAGGAAACCTGTTTATGTTGTCTGTTCCCATCTTTATTATTCTCAACCTACTTCTTTCCCATCTCCTACCTTCCAGAGCAAATCCCAACAGTTCGCTTTTTTATTTCATCAACTTATGTTTGCATAGCAGGGGTACAAGTGAAGAGCTAGATGCTGGCAGAACTTGTGGAACAGAAAGGGAACATGGGACCATGTCTAATTGATTGCTTCTTTCTGACAAGAAAATGCAATGATTGCATCCGCATGTCCTCTTGCTGCATGTTTAATGTCTATGCACATCCTTTCATAAAGAGCAGTGTCAAGTCGTGTTGAGGTCAGTGAATAAGAAGGACATCTCATTTTACTCATTTTATGGATCTGAGTCTGGCTGGTACCACATGCCTGGACCTATAGAAGTTGCTGGCTTCTTTCTTGATCTCAGCAAAAGTTGAGGCACAGACCGCTATAGTTGGGGTCATCTGGCCTGCTCAGTGCTGAGGATCTCAGCTTGATGGAAGGTACCTATTGTGTGGCTTGTAATGCTCTCCTTTTTTGCTGAAAGACTGTTCAGCCTTCTATCTCTAGTAATTTAACCTAAATCTCAAAGAAGCAGGAAGAGGAAAGGCAGTACCAGCTTTAGCTGTGAGCTGGTATACATGTTGTTGTGTCTATTACTGTGTACATGGGAAGAGTTGGGAAATCACCCATCTTTGACTAGCAGACATCTTCCCTGCGAAGCACTACTCTGTCTAAGCCAAGCTGGCTAACTTTAGCATTTTCTTCCATAGGGGCACAGTGTCAAATTAGTTGTTTTTATAAGAGAAGGAAGGCTCATAATAGCCACAACATACATCCTCTGGAACTCTGACAAGACAAATTTGCTCTATACAAACAGAAGCAGCAGTTGTTGTATCTGTCCTGTGGTGTCATTTTGTTTTGTTTTGTGCTTTGTACAGTGGAGCAGGTGCAATGCCTATGTCTGTTATCAGTGGCTAATATAGCTTAAGCAAACGCTGAGTTGCTCACGTTGTCTAGGTGTTGCATGTAGTATTTTATTAGTCATCCCGCCTAGTGCTTATCAGAATGCAAGAAAAAAAAACAACATTTGAGGTGAGTCATTAAGATTCATTAAAAAATATCTGTGTCATAACAGCAAATGAGGTAGAAATATGGAAGGGATGGGTAGGAGTATATTTAATATTTGTGGAGAACATATGACACGTGCCATATACCAGGAATCTTGAAAATCATCCTAGTTAAGAGATTATAATTAGCAGAACAAAAAAATGAGCTTAGTTGCATTGATTAACTCCAGTTAGAAAATTCCTCACTTGGAGTTCAAAATACTTAGCTTCTGGGGAAGACTGATTATGGGGTGTGAGGGAAGCTATATTCCACAGCAGTGTCAGGCTGGGGTCAGGCCACTAGGTTCACCTCACCCCAGGTGCCATTCTGTTTGTGGCAGAACCTCAGGAGTGGTGGTCTCCTTGCTCTTTGAGCAAAGTCCCAGCAAAACTGATGTTGGTGCATGGTGTGGCTGTGTGTGAAGCCCAGTTGCTGGGAATGTTCACGACATACAGCATAAAAACCATCTCCTCTCTGCCAGACTGGCATGGAGCAAGGCAGAAATCCTCTTCTTAGCCCATGAGAATCTGCTGGAGCTTGGGCGGTTTTCCCACAGTTGGTCTCAAAACTACTCTGTGAATTGCATTTTGGAAAAAAAACAAAAACAAAAACAAACACTTAAAGCAAAAGCTAGCTCTGATTGATCAAACTCTTGCATCCTTCTAGCTTCTGGCTTTTTTTTTTAATGTATTTATTTTAAATTGCCTTTTTACAAAAGTGGATTTTTGTGAAGCTCTGGACACACCAAGCAAAGGAATCGTTTTGTGGGAGTGTACTGTAGACAGTTTCTTTGCATGCAAAAAAAAAAGCAGTTCAGCTTTTCCCCCACTCTGGGCCAGATGCACTTCTCTCTTCATACAGCTGAGTGTTCCCATTGTCATGGGGTCAGTCCTGCTGACAGCACTGAGATTTCTGGAGTCACTGGTTGATGCAGGTGTGAGATGGATTGCTCGGAGAAGCGGCCATAGGAATTTGTTATTTTGCTGCCTTTTCCCAGTATTAGAAATCTTTTAATTGCAAGAGAAATAATTTGCCCACTTGATTACGAGTTTGCTCTCTCTCACTCTGTTTTTATTCATTTTTTTAATTGTATGATAGTGTCTTTTCTTCATCCCTGTACAAACCTATTTTGTTTTGTTTTGTTTTGTTTTGTTTTGTTCTGCTTTCTTTTGTTTTTAACATATCTGATGCTTGCTCAAAAGACTTTAAATAAGCATATATATATTCAACTCTCACCTCTGCGGTAATCATTCATTTACTTTTTCATCTCTATCATCCAAGGGATTGTTAAGCCATCCACAGTATAACTCTGCTTGTATGGAAACTGAACTTCGGAAGCAGTGCTCTTGGGTCCCATCTAGGTGAACTCCGTTGATTTCCATCGAGTTTCTGTAAGCACAGTCTGTATTGCTTTTAATGTTCCTAAGTCAACCAAGGAGAAGCTAACTGTGGTGTGAAGCTCTTATCTCAGGGGAACTCATACTTTGGTCATGCAGGAAGCAAACTAAATTGGTTTTAAAAGATGAGGACTGTGGTCCCACCTTCTTTAAATTCCTCCGGAATTTCTGGAAAGTCACACTCAGTCTGTATCAGGGTTGGAGGTCAGCAGTCATCTTTAAATGCCCTTTCCTTTCTCTCGAGCCCTCTGTGCCTGCCCAGTGTTTGTGTAAGCTTGCAGCCCTGCCTTGTTCTGGTCTAGCTGCTGCTGCTGGCAGCCTCCAAACAGGCAAATCTGCAGTGTGAGGATGCTTCCTGAAAGGACCTTGCTGGACTCTCACCTTCAAAAGGCCAGTGATTGTGCAGTATCTGCCTCCTATGTGCCTCCTATTGAATGTATATATAAAAAAAGTTGAGAATTGTTTACAAATTACCCCATAAGTGCTATGCCTGCTTCCCACAGCAGACATTTAACAATTAAATGCTCCCTCACTTTCTTTAACCTTCTGTATTCCATTTTGTTTTGTGCTCCAGTGGAGAGTTTAGTTATTGAGAAAGGGATTAAGAGTTTCTCAACGAGCCTACTTCACTCCCTTTGCTGTTTTCAGGGATTCTGTGAACACCAAAATGAATTTAGCTTTTCTAGGTTATTTCATTCTTCTTTCTCTACACTTATACCCTTCTCTTTCCTTGAAAGGAACATATATTTGTAGAAAATGTTTGTTTACCAATTAATTTTTATATGGGTTCATTCTTTTTCTGCAAAGATATATTGTAGCTTGAGTTATCCTCAAGGAAATTAGAGTCACGGTGTCACTCAGCCATTTTTTTGTTCTGGCTTCCTGTTTCCCCCAGACAACTTTTGAGCCCTTTGGTCAGCTTTAATCAACCCTGGGAGGGAACTCATGTTCCTATGGGAAATAAAGTTCATATACTTCTCAGAAATGAAAGGCAGCAGAGTAGATAAAAGACACCAGAGCTAGTGCCCCCATGGAGATAAAGGCAGAAACATGGACTCAACTGTATTTGTTTCCAGAGAATCACACAAGAAAGAAATGCTATTAAGGAGGACCTTTGATCAGAGCTCGCACCTTATGAGGCTTGAGATAAGAGCTTGTAGCTTATTAGATGTGAGATAAGTCACCCTACAACACAAATCACAGCAGTGAGGGATCATTTGTTCTCTTTGCAGAATGACTTGTTGCTTTGGTAAAGTCCAGTATTTTATTTCTACTCAGTGGTTTCTCATCACTACTGAAGCTTTGTCTGAGCCAGCTCTCTTATGGGAGTATTTGGGGAGATGTGAAAGGAGACTTCAGCTTTTGTTGCTGTTTCATTGTTGACTGAAGAGCCGAATTGCTAGGATCAACCTTAAATTGTTTGCCAAGCCTACAAGTTGAGGGGTCGGGTGCCTCCCGGGCTTCACAGGGAGATGCCAAATGGACATGCTCCTGTCCAAACAAGATCAGTAGTGGCTGAATGTCATCACTGGCTGAAGGATATTCAAATGCTATTAATTAGTGAGTTGGCAATTTTATTTGGGAACCTATTTGACAAATGGCCACTGCCACTGATACTTACGTTTGCCAAATCTGAGCAGGAATGAGTGAGCAGAAATAGTAAATGGGCACCTATCCATCTCTAGAGAGTGAATTGCATATCTTGTTTCAGTTCAAAGAGATGAATACCTACATTTGCTGTTTTTTGTGTGTTTGTTTATTTATTGTGTGCCAGTTCTTTGAGTAATTTGGGAACCTTGGTAGTGAAGAAAGTGGCAGAGTACTTTTGGCACTCTTCTCCCTGCTGTGAACACCTTTCTTCCAGGTTTTGGTGCTCCCTAAACTTCATCTCATCTTCTTCGCATGTCTTCAGTATTTCAATAAGGAGAATGTCTCATATATGTTTGTTACAGAGAGTACGCTCTGTACCCAGCAGTGGTAGAATAGGAGATGCATTCAGTTTTCCAATATTTGAGAGACTCGTCATCAGACAGTGATTGTAATTCCAGTGTGTGTGTGTAGCAATGTGAACTTGGAATCTACATATTTTTTGTCTTTGGTCTTCTGAATTTACTTTTTTTTTTGTTTTTTGTTTTGTTTTTGTTTTTGTTTTTTTTTCAGATTTCTGACACCTTTTGTAAACAGTAAATTCAAGAACAAACTCTGTAGAGCTCTTAATCCTAATCTTCCTTACCAACCGCAAAGGTCAAATCGACAGTTACACTCTGTGTTTCTATCCTCTGAGTCTCACTTTTCATTTCACTGGCTTGCTTTTGGTCCTAGGGATTCTGTGAAGCTCTTTGCTGTGTCAGATTTGTACAAACATAGGAATCAATTCCTTTTCCAAAGACCTGCCATTCAGCTTAAAGATGGCAGTAAACTGCAAGCATGGCTAGAACTTTGTACTGCTTAATTGGTAGGTTTCAATTCAAGATTTCCTGAAGAAGAGTGAATTAATGTACAGAAGATAACAACTAATTGTCTCACTCCATTATTTAATATTTGCTTGTTTCTTTTTTTTTTTTTTTAATTTATTTTGTATATTTGTATGTATGTGTTTGTGTGTGTGCACCCTCAGGAAGAAGCCCAGTGGATAGTCAATTGCTGTGCATAATTCAGGTGGAAGAAGGAACAAAGTCATTTTGGTCCGGAATACAATGGGGGCTGCAGGAGCAAGTGAGAAGGTACACAGGTTGGTATGTAGGAAGGACTAAATCTCATGAGTCAAGTCCCTGGTAAGGGCTGGATGCCTGTGGCTAATGTGATATAAAGCCTTGGGAAAAAAAGGTGGTGAAGTGACAAACCACGAGGATGACTTCAGAGGCAGCAGTTTCTGTAGGACTTGAGGTGAAGAATTCAAGGAGGCAGAGAACAGACTGCAACTGTTCAAAAGGAAGAGAAATGTCCATCTGAAGAATTAGGTCTCTTCTCTGCGGGATAATGGCTAAAAGCCTATAAGCAGTTAAATGAAGCCTGTTTTCCTGTGTCTTTCCATGGTAGATTCCCAATTTATTCAAGCTTCATCACATTTCCTTCAGGGGGGACACTGACAGGGTCTCCCCTGCCCACCCAGTCTCTCATTTTCAGGAAGTGTAGCAATTTTACTCATTTGAGACCTCCAGTATCCTGCCAAATGTGGCTGCAGTTGGCTCAGGGTTCAACATTTTTTAAAGGAAAGTGGTCACCTCAAGCATCATGCCATCGATTATTTCCTTACAAAAATATGAAAAAGTAGGAAAATATCTGATTCAACTCAATGGATTTTTGACTTGCCTTAACAAATCATGTACTCTATGTTTCACGTAAAGATATAGCACATTTTACTTTTTTGAATTAGAACATGTCAGAAATGGCTTTTGGTGAACCAGTAATTAGGAGATAAGCTCTAAGAAATGCTGTTAATGGGCTGTGCTGTTGGCTAATGTTTCAGTTCCTTTGCAGGGACAGCATGCTGCTTCAGCCCCAGTCATGATGTCCCTGAGAGGCAGTACTTATGAGGAGCAGGTATGTGAAGGGACAGTTTGAATATTTGATAGCACACTCCGAGGTGCCTGGATGAGCAACTAATTTAGAAACCAAAGCAATAGGCATGCATCTCGAGGGAATAGTAAACAAAGCTGGAGTCATTCCTAATTATTGGGATACGGCTCTGTCATCAGCGCCTTCTCCAGATACTATTATTTATAGAAATAATTAGTATGCAGCATTTACATTTGGGATGCACACAGTTCTTTAATTGGGGGCTGAACTTGTGTTTGGCGATCTGGATTCCTATCCTTACTCATCTGCCTATCATTTATAAAGATTATATATCTGGAACGTGACCTGTACGTAATTACAATTAATTAACTCACCTGCAGTAATGCTGAAAAACTTGCATTTAAATCAGGGGTTGAATAATTAAAGCAATTAGTTAGAACTGACTATTTGTAATACGGCTTCTTGAAAATATGGAATAATTGCTAATCTTCTAGGCAGAGAAAGACAGAACATCAGTTTGGTATTTAATTTTGTAAATATGAATTAAGTGAGGTGGTGCAAGTACAAAATCTGTTTTTTCAGTTTTTCAGAGGTTGTAGGTGAAGGGCATCCCAGAGGATAACATCAGGGCACAGTCATTTTAGGATATCCACCTGAATCCTTGTGCTGTTGAAACATTTCCCTCCCTTGGCATTCATCATCTCGATTCATAATCCTTAATTTGTGTGGTCAGGATGGTGCTGCTGGCAGAGTAACAGTCCTTACTACTGCTGAGTGTGCTGGGGCTGGTGCTTGTGCCTCAGCAGGGCACTTACTCTGTGGTCCCCATGCCTCCTGTAGCCTGCTCCCTGTTCATTATTTATTTCAGGAAGGTGTGAGAGAATCATACGCCCACACCAGGCAAACTCACCTCCATGTCATCATGTGCTCACCAGCCACGGCTGGAGCGAGCGTGTCACATGCCGGAGAAATCAAGGGTAATTCATCATCTAGTGCATGCAGTGAGGAGAAACCAGAATGAACCTCCCCTCCTGCCTCTCCTACATCATCTCGGACTTACAAAAGAGGCTAACTTCTCCTCAGCCAGGGCTGCCAGCACTTTGCTTTGAGGTAGATTGACTAGATAGCGCAGCCCTCCTGCCCAATGTCAGTCTCTGATCCCTACCTCTGGAAACATCCGTGACTAAGAAAATGCAAATAGGAGCTGCCTAAGCAAGCCAGCCCCAGGGAGGAGAGCCAGCCCCAAGCCTCCTAGGACAGCGGTTGGGTGTCTTGCTCAATACCATCATCGGGTGGTGATGGGTGATGTTATCTACATCTTTCCCAATTTGCCTGCCAAATAAACGTGTCATGATACCATCCAGTATCAATCACAGTGCCTTGCAGAAAAAGGGTTGTACTGGGGCATCACCCCCCTACCCCCAACTCTCATCCCAGCGCTGGGGCATCTGAGGCTCTTCATGGGTTGCCCTGAGAAGCTATGGATGCCCCATCCCTGGAGGCATGGAAGTTCTGCGACTTAACGCCGGGCATGGGCATGTGCATAAAGATGAGTTGGTGGGACCATGACAGAATGTCTCACTCCTATCTCTGCTTCAGTTCCTTGTGCAGTTAAAGCAAACAGACTTTGTAAAATACCAATCATGAAAGAGGAAATAAGTTTGCAAGAGGCTTCAGGAAAGCAGACTCTATCTTAAGAAACAGGAATAATAGTAAAGCTTCCTTCCTATTTGATATGGTCATTTTGTAGCTGACAAATCCAGCTGTTTTTGGCACCACCTTTTATGGTCATGGCAGTGATACGCAGGGGGATGGCACAGGGGGTAGCGGGCTGCACAGCCACTCCACTGCCCATCCTCCTCCTGCCCTTGCTCACTGTAGCCAGGGATCTTCCAGGACAGTAGAGAGATAGGAACAGGGGAGACTCATGCTCCTTACTTTTTGGGCACCTTGAAAAGCTGTCTCTTTGCACTCCCGTGCAGTGTGTGTTGTTAAGCTCTTCCCAGCTGTGCCTCTGTGCTGCTTTGCTGTTATTTTTAAAGGCAAATCAGAGCTCATAAGCAATTATTACAGTAGCAAAGACCCACTTAAAGAAATTGGGTGCATCCCTTCCCAGCACGATTTTTTTTACAGAATACAAGATTGCTGAAATGTACTAAAATGCACAAGCCTAAGATTAAAGCAAGACTTTACCATCCTTCATACTTTGCAGCTGTGTCAGTTTCTCTTCACTGAATTCATCCAGTCCACACCAGTTGAAGTTCTGGCTCTTTGCAATTTTGATTAGTCCTCATGTGATGTGGCCTAGAACACGACTTACTCAGGTCTTCAGATAGAGTTATCTCATTTTAGCATGTTTTGACATTGCTTTCAGAATCACAAAGAAATGAAAGAGTTAGTATCAGCGGAAACACTTGTCTTTCCAAGAGTTAAATGTGCTGAGAAGACGAGCAAAATTCAATGATATCCACAGCATATTCACTGTTCAGTGTGATAGCCTATGGGCCAGCACAGGGAGAGGTCATGATACTGAGCAGACACCCAACATGCCATGGAAGCTGTCCTCAGGACGTGTATTTCTCCTGAACATTATGAAAAGAAGCTTGGCTAAAATAATCAGATTTTCCTTGCCACTGACCCCAGAAAGGGAGTTTTGGGGTTCTGACTCCATGTGATGTGAGCAATTCAGTCAAAGAGAATCACATTATTCCCCAGAGCTCCATGGATCCTCATCAGAAAAGATAATACCGAAGGATGAAATTCCCATGTGTGCAGCTTGCCCAGAGAGAGGATTTGACACCTTGAAGAATGCTGAGGAATAGTGGTCTGCACTGAAGCACTGAGAAGATGACTACATTACAGGTTCCTTCATCCACACATCCTCTCCTGAGGAACCAGGGCTAGGCTGAGTCTGCAAAACCAATGGCCCAGGTATGCCATGCATGTGAACACATGCATTGTGCAAAGATTCCCTGGGTGGACAAAGAATGCCCAAGTAGCAAAGTAACCCCTTTATGTTCTTCAAGTAGTATAATGGGCCTGCAGTAGCCGAAGAAAAACGTTGCCTTAATTTGAAGGAAATCTTCCTTAAATGAGGAAGGCCTCACCTCTCCAGCAGAGCTGCTTTTATACGCCATCATTAATAACAGTGAAAATCTGGTGATGATGGGACAATGCTGAGTGGGTATGTAATGGAGAAAATGAACAGCTCTGAGAGGCTTTCACATTTCTTGAGTTCTGCAGCTTTCCCTTTCCCAGTTGTGTAGTGAAGAACATCTGTTGCAGAAAAACTCTAACTCTGGAGAATTCCTCCTCATGCTAATAAACTCGGGCCTAAGAATTCACATTTCTATCCTTGTGAACATTCCTGGCATATCTCTTATTTGGGATATACGCAAGCTGTACTGTACTGAAAGGCTGTTATATTTCTGCTGGCTGATTCAGTTCTTCATATTTTTATTTTGCGTTCCACTTGCTTTGACTGTCATCAAGAAACTTTCAACAAGGCATTTTTTTGTTTGTTTGTTTCAGGTGGTGTATGTTGTGTTGGGGGAAGATAAAGTTGGAATTATCCAATCAGTCACTGTTCTTCGTTGGTTGTAATCTGGGAGAAGACAAAGCACGAATGAAAAAAAAAAAAAACTGGTAGACTGATGAGTCAGTGTAAGCATTATCAGATGCTTTTCAATGAGAGACTCACAAAAGCACCTGGATGATCTGATGACATTTACTACTTGTGATATGTTAATTTGTTAAATAATATTTAAGAATTTGATCAGTCTTTGGAGACATTCTTCTAATACCCTACTACAACAGATCCTTCAGATCTTCTGTATGGACTGAGTTTTCCAAAACGGAAACTATTTTAAAGCTGTGTGTAAATGCTCATTCATGCTTAGCTATGTGTAACCGGATTTAGAACAGTAATCTTGGCAGCACTTTTCTTTTCTTCTAAAATGCATATTTTCCATTAAGTAGTGTAGCTAACGAGTGTTGCTTCTTATATGAAGGTTTTTTTCCAAGTTACCAATGAATCACTTTGAGCTGTGACCTTATCTGATCTTGCATGCCTAGTAGGGCTGGGACTAATCAATACTTAGTGTAATTTCGTCACACTGCCTGTGGGTGCTGCAGGAAGCATTTTGGTGATTAAGCAGTTGACAGTCTTTCAGCTATTAATGAACCTATGTCCCATCGAAGCACTAATAAGATTCTGCAGTCTTCTGGAGGGGAGAGAAAATTAAGATCTTCACCACTCATCATTCATAACTATCTGATGGCATTTTTTATGAGTGAGTGCAAGGGTAAGAGTGTTCATCCAGGCAGTTCTGGCCAAGCTCCAGTTTCAGTCATTGTTTTCTGCCTAGCTTCCTTGGTTTTCAATTCAGACTGTTATTCTTTGGTTTTTTTTTTTCTAACCCATAGTGTTAATTGCTGTCTTAAATGCTTCCCAGGCCAGAGCTGGGAGTGCTGCATGGAAAAGGTTGATGTGATCCTGCTGCCTTTAAACTTTATTGAATATTTCAAATCCTCTCAAAGGTCTCTCTCTGTGAACATCTGATACAGCTAACATGGTGTGGAAACATCTGGACAGGGCTGGCTTTTCAGCTTCCTGGGCCGGAAAGACCTCAGCTATTGAGGTGCACAGATGTAGTCTGATCTTCAGTTTGATGTTCAGCTCATAGACAAAAGTAGTCTTTTTTCCTTTTTCCCTTGTGACAGCCTCTGAGAATTATTAGTGTTGGTGTTAGAGTGCTCTGTGAAATGTAGGAGAGATGTCTGAATTTCTTGTTTGTTTGTCTATGATACTTGTGAAGACAGCCTGGAAAGCTCCTAGTGTTTGCTAACATTCTCTGGATTCCTCTAAGTATAGAAATTGGTGGGATTTAGCAGCTTGTCTCCTCTCCTCCTCCCATTTCTGTCTCTCCATGGATATTTCTAGTTCAGGCCGTTCCTCTGGGGAACTGGGAATTGGAGAAGGGGCACAAACTTCTTAATATTTCTGGGAGTGTTGGTACCTAATCAGAAAAATGTGCTACTAAGATGCGCACTAGGTTTTAGAAAAATCTATGCTTCCTCCAACCTGTGTAAAACATTCAGGTTATGAAAATCATGGAGATGATTCCTGTGCATCACAGAAGAGGCCATTCCAGTCCCTTCGCTCTCCTCTTCCCAGTCCAGCCACTGGTTTTGCATGGGTTGTTTCCTTGCAGCGAGAAAATTCAGAGTAGGAAGAGACACTGACTTTCCTGGTTTGGTCAAAACCAGATAAACAGAAAAAATCAGAACAAAGCCAACCTGTGAGAATTAGACTGACTTAAGAAGTTGACATTTTTTGCAGGGAAAATGAAAATCCCAAACTTCCAGCTGAAGTCCAGGCTATAGATGCATGTTTTATCCTGGCTGCAGCTGCATCCAATGCAGATAATCTCGGCTTTCCCCATCCAAAAATTATCACTTGTCACATCTGGTGGATCTGTTTATTGGACAGGACTGAAAAGACTAAAAATTTGGTAAAAATGAGCAGGTTACCTCACACAGCACGAGCAATGTTCTTGCTAACTGGATCTATGCAATCCTGAAGGAATCCTCTGAGGTCCTTAGCTCTCCAGGAACTGGAACACACTTCATCCTGAGCTCAGTGCCTTGACACTTTTATACTTTAACATTCCTTAGCGCTATCTGGCAGATAAATTCTGAAAGGCAGATTGCATTTCTTTCTGTCTCAGCTTGGAGAAGAGCTTGCATCACATCACATACATGGTTGCAGGTGTTGCTGCAGCCAGTCTTTTGTCTGCTGTTCTGGGTGAACTTACGTGCCCAGCATCCTCGTGCTTCAGCCTCGCAATCCCTCCCCACAAGGTTGGCCTGTTGGGCCTGTTTGGCTGCACATTGTTTTCACAAGATAATGTCACCTAAAGGGTCCCAGTGGAAATTTTTTCCCTCGTGTCTGATATGCCACGTAAGCACATAAGGATACCCTCCCCCAGAGAGCTGACAGAGTGAATAGTGAAACCAGAGAAATGAGCAGAGCCTGGGCTTCCTTCCTGTTACCCTGTACTGCAACCACCCAAGGCCTGAACACCACTGTCTATGTAAACTGATGCCCAGCGTTCAGGACCTGCTTTTTTCCTGGTATGAATTCCCCTATCGTTTTTAGGCACGGCTTTATTTTTAGATTGGCTTTACCTCATCTGTAATTACATTTGTACCAATCAAGTATGTGGTAATGTTTGTAGGTTTCTGACTCGTCATTTGTTGTATGAATTAACTGGAGGGGTTGGAAAAGGCAGAATGGCAAGTGTTTCGTGGTAGCATGTCATTAAGGTTTCACCTGCTCCATAAGGCTACTTAGAGGTTAGGTCCCAAGAGAAGATAACAACAGCAGTGTGCACTTCAGTTACAAAATGGGTTTTGAGAGTCCTTCTGCACCTTCTTGTTTGAGAAGGGGTGCTCTGCTGCTGGCCAGGTCTTGGCCCTCTCTTTTAACTGAGAGCAAATTTTGAATGCTCCTTTATAAGAGAGTCAGATGCATTTGTGTAATCAGTGTGGGAGTACAAAATTGTTTTCTGATGAGGAATTGAGTCAAAGTTTGTTGGCATCTCATGTAGTGGCTGTTTATGTGTAAACTTGAAACCCAACCAAGCGAATAGAGTGAAACCATCCAAGGCCTTAAATGTCATCTGGCAGAGAGGAGCTCTGCAAATATCAGATTGAGATAGCACAGAACCAGCTGGCTGCTGTTCATGCTGAAATGAGTGCTTGACAGACGCTTGAAAGCTGCCCATAAAGCCTTCCTAAGCTCACTGGTTTTAGCTCCTATAGTCACTGTTGCTCATTTGGGGATCATAAGCAAGGATGAAGGATGCTTCTGCTGAGGTGTGGGAAAGAAGACAGGGAAAGCAGCAAGAAGTCAACATTTTTTGTGCTCTTTTTTCTATGCTCTACAGCAAAGACCTGACTTCTGCTCCTTCTGAAATCAGTTGCAAAGTTTTTGCTGTTCTTCAGTAGGAGTAGGGTGAAACTAAAGTATGATGACAAGTCACAAAGACTATATTAAAGGGTGACGCACACTCACTGAGAAAACTGCTGTGGTGATTTAAGAGACTCTGGCCTAGTCTAGCTGTTTTGCTCCTACCCCTCTAATGGAGGTTACTGCTTGCAAAACAATGCCAAAAGGGGAATATGAGCCCATGACTTTTCACTCCGCTTCACAGCATTGGTGCAACCCCATGTTCCTGGGAAAGAAACCCACTGACAGTTGCAGACAGCGGACCAGAGCAGAGCTGCTACGATGCACACGTGGTTTCTTGCATCTCTGCTGTAGGGTGGCTATCTTCAGCATAAGGGAGGGACAGCCAGATGAGAATGATAAGAAACCCGCAGAAGCAAGATCTGTCAGATTCTATTGTGAGAGCCTGTCATTATTCATTGTTTCCCTTACTGAATGCAGTTGTGCCCATTCCATGTCTCTATACTTGTTCTGACTTAAAAATTAGAACTGAAGCACAATGGATTGAGCTTGCTGGTCAGGAAGTGTTTCTTTTTATACATTAAAAAACAGAAGCTGTTGTTGTAGCAGCAATATCCTGATACGCTTGTTGTGATGATGGATGAAGGAAGTTTCATTCTGAAATTAGCAAGTCTTACATTAGCAACATAATGCTTTTAGACCATTATGCCTGTTAAGTAACATGTTGGATCTCAGCTGTCATTGGAAAGGTTGAGTTTTAGAACTCACCTCTGAAAGATTATCTTTAAACCAAATCTTACACAACTTTGGACTCAGAGAGCTCTATCTGTATTTGCACATGTGACTTCAGTCCTCCTGATGAAGTTGCATCCCGTGTAGTTGAATAAGGAAAGCCAGAATTGCAACTTGCTGCTGGAATAAAACATGTATTTGTATTGTACTTTAGACAGGTCAGAAATAGCTCTTGTAGTAGTCTGGCTCTGTCTCCTTTAATTCCTTTTTCTTTTCCTTATTTTTTTCTTTTCTTGATTCTATCATGGCTTACAGTTTCTTCAGATGAAAGACTCTCAACATTTGGCAATCTTCCCTTTGGCATTTACCTGAAGCTTTTGCAATCTTCAGGATCTTTAGTTTCACTGATGAGTGTGTAATTGATCTTACCCAGTCTCAAATCTTTTTGTTATGGTTTTCATAATGGCTTTTTTGAACTTGGCCATAGAGAGAGACTTGAACAGTCTGGAGAAGTGGGCCCGTGTGAACCTAATGAGGGTAAACAAGGCCAAGTGCAAGGTGTTGCACTTGGGCTGGGACAATCCCAGGTATTTATGCAGACTGAGGGAAGAACTCCTGGAGAGCAACCTTGAGAAGGATTTGGGGGTCCTGGTGGACAAGAAGCTGGGCATGAGCAAGCAGTGCATGCATGCAGTCTGGAGGGCCACCTATATCCTGGAATACATTAGAAAAGGTGTGGCCAGTAGGGAGAGGGAGGTGATTGTCCCCCTCTACTCAGCCCCATCTGGAGTACTGCATCCAGACCTGGGGCCCCCAGCACAAGAAAGACTCAGAGCTCTTGGAACAGGTCCAGAGAAGGGTCACTAAAATGATCAGAGGCCCGGAGCACCTCTCGTATGAGGAAAGGATGAAGGAACTGGGCTTGTTTAGCTTGGAGGAGGCTCTGTCGAGACCTCATTGTGGCCTTCCAGTACTTGAAGGGAACATATAAACAGGAGGGGGTATGACTGTTCACGTGGGCTGATAGTGATAGGACAAGGGGGAAGGGATTTAAACTAAGACAGGGGATTTAGGTTAGATGTTAGGAGGAAGTTTTTCATTCATTGGGTGGTAATGCACTGGAACAGGTTGCCCAGAGAGGTTGTGGATGCCCCATCCCTGGAGGCATTCAAGACAAGGCTGGATGTGGCTCTGGGCAGACTGCTCTAGTGGTTGGCGAACCTGCTCATGGCAGTGGGATTGAAACTGGATGATATTTGAGATTCAACTTGATTTTCAACACAGGCCATTCTGTTATTCTACAATTCTATGATTTACCTCAGTAGATCTATGCAATATATAGCTCCACATACTTTCTCATATAAAACATCATTAGGGTTATGGTTGTTTGGCCCTCATAAGGTGTGAGGATCAGAAAACCCCAGGACAAGGAGGGAAAGAACTATTGGAGAAAAAATTTTGTAAGAGAATTGCAGGCTCTTTTATCTTTGTGAATTTAGCAAACTGCAAAGGTTCTGTGAATGACTCTTCTTTTAGTGATGCATTTACCAAACAGTTAATTTACAAAAGCATCTAGTAGTTCAACCTTTCTCTACAAGAGGCATTCATGGATTATGCTAATGTAGCCCAAGAAAATCCACTTCAGAAAGAGCATGGGGGAGAGGAACTGAGAAATCTCTCTTGATAATCACTTATTAGCTTTGCTGTGTCAGGCACACCAGCATAAAATGGAAAGTCTTACTTCACATGAAGAGGGTCAAACTCTTGCCAGATTATGTCTGGAAAGATACAGTATACATTGTACATTGCTCTAATTTCATCCATTGTATCATGGATGCGTTTATAGGTAGTGGGGGATTTCCTCCCATCCTCACCAGGATTTTGAAATTATTTCATTATTATACTAATCAAGAATATTCAGTAAAAAATATAAACATCATGACCAAATACCTCATCAAGCACTATGAAAAAGATATTCAGATGATGCCTACATGTAATGAGTTTTCAGCCACAGCATTTATTGAATTATTTTCAGTGGAAAATCAAATATTTCAACGCAATTTATTTAGTATTCCAATTTTAACACTTTCTCAAAGTCAATTGTGTAACAAAACATGAGGCTTGGTGTACTTCAGAGCAGAGAATAAAACTGTCAAGTTCTGAAGCACAATCCCCAAATCCCCAGATACATTCTTTTAGTACTAAGACCAGTGACATGGAGTAGGGGCTGTACTATTTTAGATTGCCATCAAAGAAAAGATGTGTCTTCATTACTGAATTAACTTCAGTGTTAAAAATCAAACTAGAGTTTGGTTTGGTTTGGTTTACTGTTCTTCTTCTGGCCTCAAGTTACTTCAGTGTAGGTAAAAGTAGCACCTCCATGAAATGAAATTTGGGCCATTGATTACCTGCTGGTGTTCCACTCAAGTATGTATTGTGCAAAGACTGCTAGAGGGTTTAGCCTGGACATCCCTACATTAATTTGACAGATGTCATAAATTTTTAAAACAATATTATCTCAGCACCCAGGCTAGCAGAGTACCCAGAAAAAAATGAAGTTGCCAGAATTGTCCTCTTAGCAAGTGAAACTGTGCTAATTGAAGCTTTAACCTATTTTTTTTTTCCTGTAAAGCATCTGTGATTAGTATAAAAGTTACTAAAATGCAGGGAAAGTAGGCCTCCACTGAAAGGTAGCATTCAGGCTATAGGTTTTGCAGTGAAAGACGGTCCCTGAGCTTTTCTCTCAGAACTACTTATTATTGCCACACTTATTAATGGCTTCACTGACATTCCCTTTATAGTCAGATTTTGAGGGAATAATATCGCCAAGAAAGAGCCAACATAAGCAGCTTCTCATCCTGCCCTTTAAAAATAAAAGTTAAAAGTAAAGTCCACCAATAACAGTTTGTTCTTTGGTAATGGGCTAATGGGATACAGAATTTGGCATGCTGAAACAGAAACTGGAATGAAGATACTGTCATAAAAATCACCTAAATCTTGACTTCATTAAAATGTATTTAATAGGATCAACGATTTTTCCTGGCCAAATTTTCTTTATTTATGTAATAAACTCTGTGTTCTTTATCCTCCAGGGTTATTTCCACACTCCATTAACAGGCTATAGCAGGTTTTTAAATATCCAGCATGGTATGGTGTGTACCTGAGAACAAGGAACAGAAAGTTCTGTTAAAGATTGTATGTACATATGTCTGTAGGCTGCATGAGCTTGCCTAAACAATTCACACCGTTATCAAGCAGATCTTGGCAAAAAGAGAAAAAGAGATTCAGCAAGTTACATAACAAGCACATATCTCTTGCTTTTTTAAGCATATCTCTATCTTTTCTAAGCTGTTTCCACTTAACAAACGATTTTTGTAAAAACTGTCAACAAAGTCAATTCCCATGGTCTGGTCAGGAAAGATATTGTTTACACATAGGATGGTAAAACATCGGCTTCATTTGCTTTATTTTCTGGGAATTTCCAGATATTCATCTCTCTGGATGTTTAAAAAAATTGTACTTAAATTGTCTGTTGACAGAGACAGATACAACAAGTGTTAAGTAGGAAAGTAAAGTAGAAGGACAACAGACCTAACAGCACTGGACTTTAGAATGCAATCTATCTGTACATCCCTCTGATCCGCTAATGAACATGTACAGATTATATATTTCTGGTTGTACCTGGATATTTCAAACTATTTAAGATGGTCAGATGACCCCACCTGTTCACTGTGGCTGTGTTTGGGTGCCCAAGTTCCAGCCTGGCTACCCTCCCCTGAGAACTGCACTCACTTTTGCTGCTTATTTTTTCACCCTTGTATGCAGCAAACAAGAAGTGTTAGGAAACAGTTATAGAAATGGAAGGAAACTGCCTACACATTAGTACAATTTTTTCTTTCAGGAGCCTGATGAGTGTTGAATACAACTCAGATTCCTGTGTAACTGGAAGTTTTAACCTAAGCATTTGCCTGTGGCAAAAGAAAAGCTGTACTGCCAGAGTCCTGCCCTGCCCTGGAACCACCCAGCACTGGATGCTGGAGCAGGCACATGCGCTCCTTTCTTGCAGTGCATCCTTCCCACTGCCGGAAGCCAGCTGCATTGGGATTTCCTTATCCAGATACTGTGTGTTTTTGTGTTTAACAGCTTGCAGTGGACTTCTCTTCCATGAATTGGACTAATCTTTCCACTTATATTTTTGGCTTCCATAACATCCGATGGTAATGAATTCCACAGTGTAGCTATGCAGTTTGTGAAATAATATATGTATCTTTCCCCTCCTCTCCACACAATGTTCTGTGGAAACAATGAAGGAATGTTCTGTTTATCATCTACCAGTAATTCAGGCTGTCTCACTGGAATTAGCAGTGGTACCATCTCTTGAACAAGCCAAGGGCTTCTATTGATTGTTTTTTCTATTATTACTTTTTGCATGGAAGAGAAACTTCTTTATTTCTTCCTGATATCAATTAAAAAAAAAAAAAGTGTGGATTCCACACTGACATTAATGTATCCTGTTTTGGATTACCTTTGCTGATAGGACTATCTTGTGCTTATTCTACAGTGCCATAATTTGATGAGGTAAATGCCGTTATTTTCCCATGGTGACATAAATTCTCTCTGTTCCTCCAAATGATATTTCAGAATAACAGCTTTGAAAAATGAAAGGCAAGCTTGATGGGAGTTTATCTTTGATGTGCTGAGTTCGCTCTTCTGCCAGCCAAGACAAGAGGTCTCTGGGAGTGAATTGCTTAGTCCAGAGGAGAAGAAGACTCTTCCACACCATTCCACACCATGTTAAGAAACAGCTTTTGTTGAGTTACATAATCTATGGACAGTAAGTTGGGCCAGCATGATTTTTGGGTGACTGGAAGTAGAACAAAGGGGAAAAAATGACATTTTCCTGCTGACTCAAAATGAAAACCTCCCATTATGTTGGCACTTACTGCCTGACCACTGTGTAATCTGTTTTTGTACTGACAAATTGAGATTATCTTTGTGGATTTCTCACTCACTTATGTATGGGTTTCCATGTTGAAAGTGCCTCAGTTCTTCACAGCTTTCAAACATGAGGAAATAATGTCTCCCTGCACTTTTCCCCACTCCGCTTTGAGACCTGTTCTGCTTTCCCCACAACAACATTTTCTGCTCCATCAGTATTTCAGGAGGAGCAATTGGTGCTTCCCCCTTGCCCTGCAGATGGTGGCTTTCCATCCTCCACCTTCGGCTCTGGGTGGGAGAGGGTGCCAGAGACAGTTTGGTGAGACAAGGTTGCATGTGGGTGCCAGAAAGCTGGGTCATGTCTTCCCACACCTTCCTGTGCCTGTCATCTTGGCAGAAGGACTGGAAACCCCACTGAACTAAATGCAGGTCCTCCTCCTGTACCCACTACAATATCTACTCTTTCCCTGTGGAAACCAGTAAGAAATGATGCTTTAGGGTCAGTGAATTCCTTTTAGCCTAGGTGTGTCAACATTGGCAGCTTCAGCACTAAGGGACATCTAACATACAGACTAGCTCTGCTTGTGCCCGATTGCTATTTGGGGACATTTCCAGATGAGCAGAGCACAGTGTTGACTTTTCTGTGTATGAACTAGCATTTATTTTTTTCCTTATTGTTTGAATTTTTTTTTGCTGCCTGACAGTCTTGAGGCACTTTCCAGAATACACACTGTAAACCATGGTCTTGATCATCTAGGCAGTCAGTTACCTATGTGCCAGCATCTACACAAGCTTTGACCGTGTCTGGAAGTGATTCCTCACTCAGTAAGCGTGTGTGTTTGTCTGGGAGAAATCCATGTAAAGATTGCCCAACTTTTCTTCTGGAACGTCTTCAAAATGGATGGGATCCAGGAGTCATCTTCCTATTTATGAGTAGTTTGTGACAGCACTCAGTGAGCTCCCCTGAAGGCACCTCTAACATAACACACAAACCATGCAGGGCAATCCAAAAAACTGTTGGCCTGACAGGGCTTCCTCCTGACTGCCCAGCTCTTCAGGGCAACACCGAGGATCTTTCCACCACCACCTTTCAGGGAAAAAGTTAGGCTACTGAAATAGTCATCATCATGCCTGAAAATTTACCTAGTGACATACCTTCTAAAAAACAGAGTGTTTCTGGGGGGAATCCTAGCCCCTGTCTATGTAGACGAGACACCAAAGTCTAGAAAAAGTTTTGTTTTTTTTTTTTTGTACAAACATGCTAAAGCTTTTATTAGAAAACAAAAATGTGTCAAACAAGTACAGGAAAAAACATATGTGATAGAAGCTGTGAGAGCAATTCCTCTGATTGTTTCAGAAACCTATGTGGGACTATTTCCAGATTGTGAGTCGTAGGGCTGCCTGCCATTTGGGAATATTGTCTTCAATAAAGTGTCCAGGTGCAAAGTCTGTAGTCTATTATTGTGCATTTTAGCACACTGATGACGTGATTGTTTGTGTCTGATATACTAGCCTGACAAGAAGATGCAAAATTTCTTTATAGGCTGGAATTTGGAAAACAGCAAGTTGTTTTAATGTTGCCTGATTTTCTTCAGTTACGTGTAACCATAAAATAAATGACAATATATAACATAGACAAATACAACAGCAGATTTAGTATGTGTCAATTTGCTTTACTGTAATGGGAAATTAATATATTAAAATACATATGTGTTAATACACGTGTACTTATACAATGTAAGCATGAATTCACTGGGTGCATTTATATATTAAAGCATTTGGTATTATAAATGTTAGACATTATTACACTTGGGTAATGCTTAATTCATCTGTAGGACTTAAAGAAATCCCTACACATCGATATTATAAACCACAAAGACTGATTCTGTTTCTGATATGGAAGTCCCTGAGTGGACTAGAGGAGAGATTTTCTGAGTCTCTTTAGATTGTGTCTAATTGTTCTGTTGAAGAAGGAAGAAAAAACATCCCTCATGTATACAGCAGAATATATAATGTGTCCCCACATTCTCCAATTCACAACTTCAAGTTACTGTTGCAAGCTCCCTGAGTTACTGAGCCAGTAGTGCTGATTCCTCACTCCCCTCTCCCACCCTCACTGCACTTAAAGCACCTCATGGCAAAGTCACATGCATGGAAGTGGCCCATTGTCTGGTACAATTGTGGAAGGCAAGGTTTTTGTTCTTTTGTACCTCAGCTGTGTTTTTGAGCATCGCTTAATTTCATGTGTTAACCTATACAAGCACACTGTGAATCTTGGCCACTGTTCTTTCTCTCCTCTATTCTTGCACTTCCCCCTCCTGCCTCCAAAATCCCTTATTTGCAATTATAGTCATCTTTAGTGAGGAGCAATGGCTTTTTAATTTTCCACTAGAAATGGAGGTGTGCAATTATGCAAAAGCAGCTTTCTTTTAATTCCCCAAAATTTCCGGTATACACTGTAATCAGTCATTTTCTACTGTATTTTTTACTGTCTGAAGCTGTAAGCCCAGACCGTTAGAAAACCATAATAAATAATTCAATGATTTCCTTTCAGCTTCATATTCCATTTTGCTGAACATATTTGGAGGTGTAAATATCTCTCTGGAGGAGGATAATTTTAAGTTTAGTTTTCTAATTAGATTAAGGAAGTGGAGCCTGCCTGTTTCATCTGCAGGCATGAATTCTCATGCACTGGAGAGATGCTCAGATGTCTGTGTAGGTATGTTTAATGTGTTCCGCCTAATTGTATTTCCTTTTCACTAAATAAAAAAAAATTGCAATGCAATGGGATTAATTTTTCCGTTTCCCACCACCTCCTTGTTTCTGCTTTTAATTGTGTTGCTGCTCCTCACAGCCACAGCAGTGTGTACTCATATTGCATTTCCATGGAGCAAGCTCCCTGCATGCTAGCAGCAGCCCAACACTGGAAACTGATATCTGAGAATCATAGAATTCTTAGAATTGGAAGGGACCTCTAAAGGCCATCTAGTCCAACTCTCCTGCAATAAACAGGGACACCACAGCTAGATCAGGTTGCCCAGGGCCCCATTGAGCCTGACCTTGAAAGTCTCCAGGGACAGGGCATCAACCACAATGCTAGGTAACCTGTTCCAGTGCCTCATCATCCTCACTGTAAAAGATTATTTTCTTATATCTAACCTAAATCTACCCTCCTTGAGCTTGAATCATAGAGTCATTAAGGCTGGAAAGACTGCTAAGATCATGTAAACCGAATGTCAGCCCATGCCTGTGACTGCTCTAGACCATGTCACTCAGTGTGACATCTACCCTTTTCTTGAAAACCTCCAGGGATAGTGACTCCACCATGTAACTGCACAGCCTGTTCCAAAAGATGGCTATGGTCAGCACGGTGCTTCAACCCCATGGCTTCATCCACATCACCGCTGGTGGGTTGCTTGGCATGGAGTGATCCACAGGTTGCCCATGTGATTGCAATGCAAGACACACTCTTGATTTGTCTTGCTCTGGTCTCATTGCCTCAGAGAGGGGAAGAAATGATATCTGCATGAAGGGAATGTTCTATTCTCTCCACCTTAGGAGTAAAATAGAGACCATCTGAGATGGATTGGTCTTCAAAGAAAGCAGCTTCCTTCTTATAAGGAGTTGTGGCTAGAAATTCACTATGACAAAAGAATGCACTCTGTTTAGCATCTTTTTAGAAGCATTTTAGTATATTTTGAAGAGATGAATGTGATAAATCACTAAAACAAAGATGGCCACGTGTTAAATTTAAAAAAAGAAAAAAAGAGAAAGAAAAACATGAACATCTCCTTGGAAGTACAGTTGGGCTTAAGATTGTAATTTTTTTCTTACATAGAGTGAGGTTTCTAGAATTTGCTTTCAGAGCCTGTATGATGAATTCGTTTATCTTTTCAAGCTACTTTTTAAAGCCTTGAATGCTCAATACCCCATGTCTTTAAAACAGAATGAAAATGAAAAGCTTCACACAATCTCTTGGTTTCTGAAATTTGAAGGGGAGTGAAGAAGAGAGCAAAGACTGGCATGGTTGCAATGAGATTACAAATGTTGGTGGTGATCTCCTGTGCATGGCAAGAGGGGGTGTTGGTGTGGGTAGGCAACTTCCATAAGGCAATGCTTGCTTATCCCATCCATGCTACTGCAGAAATGGAAAAGGCAAGCCCCTAGTGCCTGCTTCTGCTATTCATGTTTTTATATGTTGTCTTCCAGGGAAAATCTGTTCCCATGAAAATATGCCAAGGTTTATTGGTCTGCATGTGTTTTCAGATTCCCACTCTCTTTTCTCTCACAGGTATCACAACACCAACTAGTTCTTCAGGTTTTGAAACCTAAAGGAGAAAACAAAACTTGCTAGTGATATTAATAATACCTGTGCATGCAGATTACTAATACCTGCAAAGCAATTTTGATCAATTCTTTATTTAATTCTGTAGTACATTTTAGAAACATAATTGTAGTGCACACTCAAACCGGCTTTATGTTGCCTCTCCTCAGACCCTCCTGAGCTTTTCTGAGACAAATTAGAACTGGCATTCACAGAAGGTGAATTAGTGAGGGGATCACAGATTACAGTCAATCTGCATCCCCTACTCATGGGTGAGACTGTGTAGGGCTGAGTTTTGCTTACATTTTCAATCCTGTGCTGTGGCCAGTTGAATGACTTCCATCAAAACATAGCAAGCTTATCACTTCTGTGGCTGGATAAACTGCTTTTGAATAAAAATAGAGAAATACAGAATCATAGTATAGTGGAAACGTAGGATCATATAATGGCATGTCTTGGAAGAGACCTTAAAGATCATTTAGTACTAACCTCCTCATCTGGACAGAGTTACCATGCACTAGTTACCAGGGCCCCATCCAATCTGGCCTTGAACATCTCGAGGAACAAGGCAATGCCTTGTATTAACAAATTGTAAAAAAAAAAAAACCTAAGCAAGAGCATTTTGGAAATTGTCTCAGTACTACTGCAGATAGAATACTTTTCTTCATAGCATCACCAGGTTGTCTGAGGGTCTGAGGACTCAGAAGCAGTTACGAACACTGTTCTCCCAATTTGTTCTGCCCCTCAGAGCTGCTCCACTGATTGCTTGCATGTCTCAGCACTGACATCTCCTGCCTTCCTGCATTCATAGGGACGAAGCATTAACAGGAGTGCATGGAGTTCCTCAGTCAACCTGGAGATTAATGTGCTTTTTTGGTAAAGCACATTTGACTCCCCACAGGCTACAGAGTGTATTGTTTCCAGCCCTTTCATTTCCTTGACAGGCACAGTCAAACACTAATTAGCTGGGCACCTCCACCTGCTATAGTGCTATTTAAAAGAAATGTTTCCAAATTCCTTTGATGGGGAAACTGAGTATTTTAGCTGTACTCTGAGCATGGTTGGCTGGTGGAGCAGTCCAGAGGGTTAAGCTCAATTTCTGACACCAATGGAATTAAAGTGAAAGCTGAAGGCACCAGAGAAGGGATGTGTACAGAGCAGATGGGTACCTAGAAATTCCAGACCAGTGCGAGAGATGAGCATCCCATCTGGGGATTGTGGAGTAATGTTTTGTGGGTCCATAAGCTGTATGGCCCTTTGTTAAAATGGCCCTTTGTCTTGGCATAGTACATGCTGCCCAGAGAGCTGGTGGATGCCTAGCCCCTGGAGAAAAAAAACTGGTATCTGATGTAGCTGTAGGTGTCCCTCTTCACTGTAGTGGGGGTTGGACCAGATGACCCTTAATGGTCACTTTCAACTCAAACGATTGCATGATACTATGATTTTATGGTACAGCTAGTTCCTGAAAGCACCCTGATTTCTGAAGAAGAGAATTTCTTCTCACCTTCCCTGTCATGAACCTTTGTATTTCTTGGTTCAGTGCAGGACCAAAACCAGGCATGCAGAAGCACTATGAAAAAATGCATCTGGAGCATTCTTGGCATGACTTGACATGTGGGAGCATAGAGATGAGGAACCTGATAGGTTTTCAGACTTGCCCTGCTGATTCAAGAAGTACAAGCAATTGGATAAGCATCTGAACTTTTGTGTATTTATCTGAACTGAACTCGAACTCCAAGCCACTTTGGAGTTTCCCTAGTGGTCACTAATAATTACTATGTAGAATGCTTGTTAAAATTAGAAAGTAATGTTAATCATGAATTAATTCACAAACAAAAACCCTCCTGGGAACTGTGCTGCACCAGGAGTTATGGAGATATTCCTCTTAGCAGAGAGTCTAGAAAAACTTTGGATGAGAAAAAAAAAATTGTTAGTTCTCTCTTCTTTAAAGATTGTTGGGACACTTCAGAGCTGAAAAGACTGTTGGGGAACTGAAGCTAAAAAGAAGGCATATTGTACAAATACATAGGTGACAGTTCAGATTGCAGTTCTTGTATGTCTTTGTATGTCAACATTAGTACTACGAAGTTACCTGTCACAGTGTTGTGAAAGCCAGTGTAAGACTAGCTCATGTCCAACCATGCTTAAGTTGGAGATATGTTATTAAAACAAGGGTAGCTATTAAAGGATCATTACTGTGAAAAATGTGTTTAGGATCCCGCCTAGGAACAGTATGGTTGGCTTTCTTTGTAAAGTACATTATTTGATTAAATAAATAAAGCCCGTTTGGTGATGTAGGCTTAGTTGTCATTTACTGCCTCTTTAGTGACGTTAAACTTCAACACAATAACAGCTTGGAGAACTGAGAGAACTGTTTCCTCCCACATGGATAAATATTGATCTCAGTGATAAAGAAGAATAAACATTGTGATGGAATGGCTTGAAAGAAATTGAATCTGATAGAGGTTTATTTTTACTGAGTAGTAAAAGAGAGTGAGTCTTTCAACTAAGAACAGGGAAGGGCAAGGGAATGGCTTTATCGAAATGGCGTTTACAGCATAATAAATACTCTGACTTCAAACTTTAATGTTTGCCCATTGGCTGCACACAAAAACATCAAGATGGCTGAGGTGAAGTTCTGGTCACAATCAAATAAGTGGCAGGCTTCAGCAGAATCAGGTATTTGTAGCTGAAGTACTGTACAGGGGCTCTAATGCCCTGTGGAGATCTCACCTGACAAATTGGTTCCTTAAGTCTTTTCTTTGACAATGTCTTCTTGGAACTAAGCTGCATTGAACCAGGCTCTGAGATTGATGATGAGTCTGACAATTTAGAAAAGTTTGGATTGCTAAGATGTAACAGGCCTTTGTTTATCTGAGCTTGTCTGAATGATTTTTTGGTCCATTTGGATGCCTATTCCACCACCCATAAGGGGCAGCTTTTTGCAGAGACCCTTTGCTTCACTGAGCTCCATATGAGAAAGTGTAGCCAAGGCTCAGCAGCCATGCCAGGAGCAGGGAGGGTGACATGATGGACATGATGGAGTGATGTCCTCTTGTAACATGCCACCTTAGGGTGGTGAAAGAAGATGCAAATGAAAGCCTTGATGTCTTCAGGTTGGAAGAGCAGCTGTGATTTAAACTCTGAAGAAGAGTTAAAACACCAACTATACCTTCAAGAATGAGGCATGCGGACTCTTAGGAGGAGGGAAGTATTTTGAGGGGCAAGAGGTAGGAAGGTATCCATCTGATCAAAAGCAGGTGTCCACTCTAAGTTTGTCAGAGTTAGTCATTTAGGCTCCATCTGCAGTCAATGGGGAGGTTCAGACACCTGTAGAGCATGACTCATCTCCTATTGCACATATGGATCAGATCAGATGAACTTCCTCCTGCTAGTTTCTCCCCGCCAGCTGTGAAAGGAGTCCTGGTGTGACTTGCTATCTAAGCAGGTATCTTACCTATTGGCATGTAAAGGTGGGGCACACGAAAGCCCTGCTTTTGTTTTGGAAGGTAGCCATTCAAAAAATGTTTTACACACCTGTAGAACCAAATAAACAAAGCTCTGATGTGATATTCAAAGTGTAACTTCCCTGCTCTTCTCATGTCTTTCTGCGTGATCTTCCAGACAAACTTTATCTACCACTTTTCCTAATAGCTCATTTGAATAGTGTCTAGTCATAATCACTTCTCAAATCTGACTTTCTGCACAGAGCTTCTACTGTCCAGTACAAAGTGTGTGTCAACAACAGGCTGCCACACACGCTGATGTGACGCAGATGTCTTTTTTTGTACAGGTCACCTTAGAGCAGGCATGTCCAACCTGTGGTCCATGGGTTGTACATGGCCTGGCCCAACCTGTCCTGAAGCTGCCAACTGCTCCACACCATCATGGTGATGGTTGTGCCCCACTGTGAGGCCTGACCTGGCCCCAGGTGCATGCCCATTGCTCACAACATCGGTGTGCTGTTAGAGCTGTCTGGGCTGAAACAAGGACAAGGGGAGGCACACGGCAGTGCTAACTCATTAGCAAATAATTGTACACATTTTGACTCATTGACTAAACACAGTCCTGTGAACAGTAAAAAATATGCAGCCGTGCTTTCTGTTTTTTATTAAGGAATTTGAGAATTAGCTTCAAGAGTGCCAAAATATTTATCTTTCTTCTTTCTGTATATTTTCAACTCCATTTTCAGTTGACATAAATGCATTACTGCAAAATTTGAATATGTTTCTTTACCACACTTGTATAAGACATCACTTACAGAGGAAGATATCCCATGCTTCACAGTCACACCAGATTCATATCATTACTTCATTGCTTTTTAGCAACATGTACATTTTCAAACAACTATTGTCAAGGATGAAGTACAGTAAGATATCATCAAAAATCTTTGACCAACATCCTCAGAATTCACTAAGAACTGCAACCACTTTCATGGAATCAGATAGATTCCTTGGTTTCACAAATACAAGGTCAAATATCCCACTAGTTTTACGGTTTTGTTGCCCTCTTAATGTTTTAATAAAAATATAAAAATAAAATAACTTTTGTTTCTTACATGCTTTAACTATATTATATATATTATATTATATGATTCCTCTTCACTCAATATGGTCCAGGCAAGCTGCAAATTTGGACACCAGTGGCTTAGAGGTTGGTGCAGGGACCCAGTCCTTTAATATCTTAGCACTTTCTGAGCCTTTACTTTTTTCTTTAACACAGAGATGTTACATTCCCCTCTTATACCTCCTGTCTGACCATTCTTCTTGACTTATGAATGAACTAAGAACAAGTAGAGCTTACTGAGGAGCTCTCTTAACTTTTGGACTATTCCAGCAGCTTCGTTCAACTGCCTTCCTCTCTTCTTACATGTGCAGTTAAGAGTCCATAAATTCTAGGTACCTCTGAACTTCGCCTGCTGACATGTGCATCCTCCTCAAGATGCACAGAGGATTTTCAGCCCAGTTACTCTTGGCTCATCAAAAGCTTTTTGACAGTCAATAAATCACATCACATCGTCTAGTCTTGATTCAGTCTTGAATCTTCTACTCTTGATTCTGCTGGCTAATGTCAGATCCTTAGTGAAAATATTCAATTTTACTATGACATATTAAACAGGGTTTTAATCATTGCTATAGGTAACTGGAGGTCAAGGCTGGAAGGGGCTTTTGTGTGGTAATAATGCACATGCACTCCAGAAGTTGTGGAGGTAATGAACTGAAGAGGGAAAAAGTGGCTTGGAATCAGCAGGTCTCTGTATAGAAAACCAGCTCAATGGGATTTGTCTTTGGTGGGATTGCCTGCCTGCATCTATCTGTGACTGAAGGTGTGGCTCCTGCCTCAGGAAGTTTTGAAATGAAGATTATTTTTTTTCATAGCTATTCAAAAGTCAGGCAGAAATGTGCAGAATAAAATAATCACTTCTCGTTCCAGTTACAGTTCTGCCTAGCTGAGTCTCATTCTTTCTTAATCCTTCAGTTTTCCATCCCTGGGGGTAGGTTCCCTTACAAGTGCAGTAAGAATAGCCATATCTCTGTTCATTTTGTTTTAAATAAAACACCTTTGAATCTTCCTCTGAGTTCCTCTGTCTAGATTATCCCTGTCTCCAGCAAGTCTTTTATTCTGGATTTCCTGGAATGTACTCAGTTGTCAGAGAAGTGACATGCTGACCCCCACCATGAGTTGATCCAGACCTGGGGTGAGATTGGTGTAAGCCCTGAATGCCCTCTCCCATAGTCGGGTACAGTTTGCCTCTTCTATTGAGTCATTAAGGCCACTAGGGCACTATTTCTCACCTATGTCCTTGTTATCAACAGGAACATCAGGAATGCATTTGCAAGTAAAAACAAGATTATAAAACCTAGGACTGCTTATCAGCTCTGCTGTCTGATTACTGACCTGTATGGGAAATGAAAAGGGAGTTTCCTGTGGAGATCACAGATCCTGTAAGCCTCTGGAGCTTTAGTGCAGTACACAGCCGCGTCTCCAGGTGTGCTCAAGAGGAGTACAGCTCAGCTCAGCGCTACACAGTGCCACATGTACTGCCAAAAGGGGTAAAGCCAAAGACCACAGGCAATGCCAGATGTAGCTGCCAGGACATGGAGCCTTCATGCTGGCCTTTTAATCCCTACACCTGTTTGCCATTTCCTGAACCTTCATTTGGCATGAGGTAGCCCATCTAGGAAGAAGTTTCCCACTTTCTAAGACCATCTTTCTTCTTTCTAAGTATATCTTTCTTAGGCTGCAACTCAAGTATTTTCTTCAGTTTTGGGCCCTTCATTGCAAGAAGGACGTTGAGATCCTGGAGAGTGTCCAGCGAAGGGCAAAGAGGCTATGAGGGGTCTGGAGCACAAGTCTGATGGGGAGTGGCTGAGGGAACTGGGATTGCTCAGTCTGGAGAAGAGGAGGCTCAGGACAAACTGTATTGCTCTCTACAACCATGTGAAAGGAGGTTGTGGCAAGGGGGGAGTCAGTCTCTTCTCCTAGATAACAGTGATAGGACAAGAGGGAACAGCCTCAAGCTGTGCCAGGGAGGTTCAGTTGGATGTAAGAAAGAGTTTCTTCTCATCAAGAGCAGTGAGGCAGTGGCACAGGCTGCGCAGGGAAGTGGTGGAGTCACCATCCCTGGAGGTGTTCAAGAGCTGTGTGTATGTGGCACTGAGGGACGTGGTCAGTGGACATGGTGGGGATGGGATGGTGGTTAAACAAAGTGATCTTAGTGATCTTTCCAATCATAATGATTCTGTGATTCCTACACACAAATGTTTTCATTAAAATTTGGTCATTTGTCCCAGATGTCCTGAAAAGATTCTGTCTTGTTTTCCTTCATATTTTCAACATTCAGACAGAAAACAGCTCTCCTGAACAGCCTCTCCTCTGTCACTGCCGTCACAACCTTGTTTCCCTTTGCCTCCATTGCAGGCTTTATCTTTCTGTTTTTGCCTCTTATTTCAGACACAGAGACTCTGCCTGGGTTTACCACGTCCTATCTTCAGTCAGCCTGCTGCTAAAGGTATGTGTCACAGACTAGATTTCTCTTGTCAGAGACTTTTACATTCCTTCTTCAGTCAGTTCCCTGCTGTTTGGTTGCATTCAGTTACTTTAGCTAGTTTAGCTGAGGTTGCTTTCTGGGTTACAGAAAGATGATTTAGTTCTGTTGAAGCTTGGCAGTGAAACTGTGCAATAACAGCCTGTATTTTTCATCTAGATTCAGTTTCTGTGATTTATGGCACCAGGGAGAGCTGAATTTTGTGTCTTGTGGTGCCACTAGAAGATATGTATTATTTCCTGAGTGTTGATGATTGTGGTGAATTATCCCATTTCTGTTTTAGAGCTGTTGCTTAGAGAGTTTTTAGTATTTACGCACAAAGCTAGCAAAATCAAAGCAAACCAAACTCCAAAAAGAAAAAAGCAATATATATATATATATATATATATATATATATATATTTTTTTTTTTTTTTTTGAATTCACGGATCATTCCAAAGTTAGGTTTGCATCCATAGTGGACAGAATCAATTCTTCACCCTGTCTGAAATCTCTGCTACTGAAGTTTGATCACCAATTTGGCACAGCTGCCTGGCACTGCCAGAGTTTCAGGGGGCCATGTATCACCAGAGTCCATGTTCTCCAGTAGAGGAGATCTGTAGGGTTCCTGGCCCTAAGGAGAATAGACCAGGAATCCTGATGCTGCTGAAAACACTGAATCAAAGGTTGAGTGCACGTAACACTGAAAGCTGAACAAACCAGCATTGTTCTGAGAGTCTACATTGCAGAATTTATTTGAAAATAAGAGTAAAGTTGGTCCTACCTAGTGATATAATCTAGTGCTAAGACTTAACTCCAGATAAATGTTGTGAAATTAAGCCTGAAGCAATCCATGCCTTATCTACAGGGTCTTCATGAGCTTCTGAAACATCCAGCTCACCTGATTTTGAGGTGCTTTTCTGCTGGGCATGCTCTACTTCACTGCATTGCCATGAGACACCAGGGATTTGGGGACTGTCTTGGGTCAGTTTCCAAGGCTTTAGAGTCCCTGCATTTTACAGGCATCACCTGGAACTTGTTTGGTGCCTCAGTTTTGAAGGAGAAAGATGACTCTCACACACTGCATGCAGCTTGAGGCAGGATGGCCATGCAGTCCCCCTGAAGTCTCCAGTACCCAGGGCTTGAAGAATGGTGCTCCTTGCCCAGTGCACATGCCTTGAAGAGGGGCCTTTTATGCACACTTGTTACTAATCTGAATCATGCATCACAAAATGGAATAAAACACAAAAATGATGTTTCCTGCATCTGCTCTGGTCTGAGCTCTGTGCAGGAAGGGAATTGGCCTGACAAGAGTTGAGTACTCCGAGAAAATGTTATTGAAGCATCTTAAACTGAAGCTCTGTTGAGTTTGCTATTCCACCCTGTTTCACAGTATCTGGGCTAACATGAACTGTAAAAGTGTTGTAAAATGAGGAAGGTAATGATTTAATCTGGGGAAAGAAATGTCTTTCCTGGGTTTCTAAAAAGACAAGATTAGCACATGAGATAGATCTGGAAAACATGATTTGGTGCTCTTCCTGGTAGTGCTCCTCCTCATAGTCCTCTTCTCAAATGGTGACCACACTCAGGCCTAATCCTGCTCCTGCTTTCAGCAGTGGTGGTCTTGCTCCTGATTCTCATGGTAAGCCCTCAGTAAAGCATGCTCACATGAACAGGCAAGGCTTGTAGAGCACAGCATTCTTTAGTTGTGCTATTGAGTGATCCTCATTTCAATACTAGCTAATTGGACAGAGTCTTGTGTGATTCTTCCTAATGGGCTTTCTTTTCCATCTGACCAATGCTGGAGAAGATTAAATATCCAAGGCAGAAACAAAGGAGCTGGAGAAATGAGTCTGACATGAAGACAGCTGCTTAAAGTCTGTGTTAAATCAAAGCTCCTTTGTAACGCATTTCTGCATGAAGATCTTAGCAGCAGTTGGATGTGATTTAGTTTTTGAGTTTGGAGCTGTACATTAATTCATTGTGACTTGTCCACAATGTGGCAATTGAGAAACTCCTGTCAGACTGTCCACGAGTTTCTGTTGAGCGGTTTGGCTGCAACAAATAGAGTGGGTTATTATCAAAGGGAATCATGAACTATTTCTCTACTGGAAACCCCTATCTGGTAGCATGATGAAGTCCAGTTCAACTAATTTTTCCTAAGTTGGGCAAGGATTAGCTATTGAACAAGAGGAACCAAGGGGAATGAGTAACATGTCGAAGTGTGCAGAAGTGAGATCATTTTCCCCACGAGGATATCTTTTTTTTGTGTGTGATTCCCCATCAGGAAGCTAGAAGTAAAAATATTTTTTTTTTCTGAACAAACTAAGAAGCAAATTTTGATGACATTTCCTCATTTTCAGTTTCCTCAAAGAAACTCATGGTCAGTCTGATCATTCACTCGAAGACATATTGTTAGCTTTCTTTGCATTCTAGGAAGAAAAATAAATAGATAAATAAATAAATAAATGAAGTTTACATTTATACACATATCATAGAATCATAGGAGTGGAAGGGATCTCAAGAGATCATTCACAAACATGCACATATGTGTTGACTGGCACCAGTTCTACCTTCACCTTCATTCAGAACACTTTTGCTTCAGAGAGGAAACTAATCACAGCAATAATTATCACTTGTAAATCTAAGAAAGGGTAACCCTCCATGTTTTCATTAGTCTAGGATTAGAAAAATATTAAAAAAAAACACACATATACTTGGTAGAAGGCTGTGTGGTTTGAAAGTGATTTCAACTTTACAGAGAAAATTAGCTGTAATTTCAGAATTTATCCAGGTACAAAGATTATGCTTCCAGTCATTTTCTTTCTTTAGAATGCTAGATCTCTTTCATTTGCTTTTGCCTCTTATTTGACCCAGAGAGCATGTATAGTAATGTCAGTTATTCTTTCTAAGACTACAATGATTATTTTCTTCTGTAGCTGAGAAGAGTTATTTGCTACACTCCTGAAAGTCCAGGAAGGAGACAGAATTTTTCATACTCATCAGGCCATGGCAAACTGCTGCCTTCCCTGTATTGTTTGTCATCTGCATTTATTTTCTATGTGTATAGGTCAAAAAAACTTCCTTCAGGAGAAATGGAATAAGAAGACAGATATTCAGGTTTTTGCTACTTGTACTATGCATATATAAAATGTTTGATTGGGAATATAGCTGTTGGCATTGCAGAGGTCAGTTATATTTCTCATTTGTAATGCAGTGAATAATTTTGAGTTTGCTATGAGCAAATCATCCAGTCAAGGCAAATCCCTGACATCAGACACATCTCTCAGCATTTGAAATGTCGCACAGTGAAACCACACATGTAATCTTGAATGTCTTGCTGCTACCAAACTTCAAACTTTGCTACTATCAAACTTACGTTAGGCATCAAATTTTTTTGAATTTTCAATATGAGGAAGATCTGGAATCTTTTTTTACTGATTTTTTTTAATGATTAAATTAAAAAAATAGTCTGAAATTGTATGAATGAGTAAAAATATTTTTTAGAATATTTTTATCATAGCTTCGGTTTGTTCCACTTTTCTTCCTCTTCCTGTTTTGAAGTATTATTCCTAAAGATGGTGTTTTCCTCAAGACTAACAATATTTTTCCAGGAAGCTGAAGAAGAAGCAGTTGCAGCTGCTCTCCTACTCCTCAAACACTTTTGCACACAAGTAACTTGCTGTATCTATCCAGCCACAACAAATGATATCATAAAATTATTCATATAAACAGGAGTTTGCATTATTGGTATGTAAATTGTTGTTTTGCTTCTGAGCTCTCTCATGTTTCCCCATCTGTAAATCAGTAATGCTGCGGGCATTATTTGGTCAATTCTTTGAAATCAATGAATTTAAAGTAGTACATAAGAACATTGTTTGTTTTATTGTGAGGAGAGGAGAGGAGAAGAGAGGAGAGGAGAGGAGAGGAGAGGAGAGGAGAGGAGAGGAGAGGAGAGGAGAGGAGAGGAGAGGAGACTGGAGAAACAATGGCAAATGCATTTAAATCAGGTTTAATTTCACATTTAATTTGACATTAAAAATGTTAAATAAGATCACTGTTAGCCTGAGAGCTTTGTTAGTGTGCTTTCGGAATGGCTCCATACTTCTCCTTTTTCCCTACAATATATCAAATGTTTGTTGTACTTCAAGACACCTTTTCTGGTTGCTTCTCCTGCCAGATTCTCACTTTCCCTCTTGTAAACCAGGAACAATTCTGCTGATGCAAACAGACTCACACATCTGTGAAATTTTGAAGTCCTGTATATTTTGCTTTGACTCAGCCACAGAGAAGTCAACAGGATAAGGTCACTACCACTATTGGAGCCAGGATTTCATCCCGGATTTTTTGTCTCCTTTAAACTCCTGCTTTATACTCCATAGCAAACATGTAATCTGTAAGTTTTACAAATTGCTGCTGATGATATATTGTGTACCAGGTTGTTATCCAGTGCATCCCACTGCTTAATCTGCTCAAGAAGCACTTTTGAGTTCAGCGTCCTGTACTTTTTATGTTCAATGTATTTTGATATTTTTTTTTTATGTTAGTAGTGAGGAAAGAGAGGTCATTGGCAGCCCACTGGGATTCCTCTCTGCTATTTGAGAACGGAGTGGAGAAAGAAAGGTTTCTGTTTTCCTTTTGAAGGCATTTTTGAAAACGTCATGAGAAATTCTTACACTATTTCTTTGTAGCGTGCTGTTCATTAAGCTAATGGTTTGGTCTCTGTAACACAGCCGGCTCGTGTATGTTTAGCCATCTGTGAAGGTCTCTCATAAATTAAAAGATGCAGGGCTGTAAAATGATACTGCAGTGATTACCTTGGTTTAATTTCGCTTTCCCCCTCTTTTCTATTTATAATACGCTTAGGATAGTAAGTACTTACAGTGCCACCATCTGGCTGAAGTAGCAGCTGTCTCCTCTTTCAGACTGCCTGTAAATGAACATTTTGTTATTATTAAAAGAAAACACAAGTCAGTCCTGTGAGATTGCTAACACCCCTTTCTCTTGTTTCTAAGTTTTTGAAAAGCATTACTTGAAGAGAGCAGCCAAAATAACTGGCACTGGAGAAGTATGCATAGCTGATCCATATAGAGTATGAATAACCTTGTTTATGCATTTTATAAACTGTGAATATTAACCTATGCTAATATTTTAAAACTAACAGTTATGCTAGAGTTCTCAATTTTAAATTTGAGATGTTTTTATGTTTATTCAATATAAATTTCTTCAGTATGCATTTGCACTTTCCAAAAAAGTCTATTTTTCTCTTTGCTTCACTGATTCAGCCAAGCTGGAAACTGACATTACATAGTACTGCTGACTTTTACTGTCTGATCTTTGTTTTTCTACAGTCTAATGCTGCGGCTATAAATGCCGTTTTAGTACTTATTATGGGATAAAGTATGTAAAATAAGCATCTCATGCCTGCCACGCCCTCCCACCCCCAGTCCGCCAGGTCTTGTGGAAGCCCCGGGACAAACAGAGCAGGTTACCCTTATCAGGTAAGTGTCCTAAGGTCTGGACTGCTTGTAAAATCCCCTCATTTCTTCTGCCCATTTGCTGTCCCATGGGTAGTATGGCGGTGTGTATGCATGGAGGTTCAGGTTGGATATTAGGAACTGCTTCTTTTCAGAAAGAGTGGAGATGCAGTGGCCCAGGCTGCCCAGGGAAGTGATGCAGTCACCGTCCCTGGAGGTGTTCAAGAGCCGTGTAGATGTGGCACTGAGGGACGTAGTCAGTGGGCATGGTGGGTGGACTGATGGTTGAACTAGGTGATCTTAGAGGCTTTCTCTAACCTGAATGAATCTATGATTCTATAGTGCTCTACCATTGAGAAAAAACAGTCTGTGCTTGCTGTGCTGCCTGGACTTTCGAAGTCTTGTGCTAGAGTTGCCTTTGCAGTGTTCTGGCCTCAGCCTTCAGCCTCTGCACTGCTTTTCAGGCCTCTTCCCTTCCTCTTCCCTGAGTGACCACAGGCATTAACATGATTTGTGTTGGATGTCTGAAGCTGCTCAGAGACCTTCCACCACCTGTGGCTGGTTGCTTCATGGTGCCTGGGGGGACTGTGGGGTCCAAAAACGAAGTACTCCCACCCCCACACTTTTGGCCAAACAGCGAGCCATTTCCTTCTCCATTCTTGGCTTCCACCTTAGCTGTAGCCTCCCATGCCTCAAGGAGGCAGCAAACTCGGCAGCACAGCCTTGCTTAACTAAAATATAGACTCCATGCAGTCTGTTGCTTTGACCCCTTTCCTGCATGGACGTTTCTGATGCAGGGCCCTGCTGGAGAACTCGAGACCTTGTAGACAAAATTTTGGCTACATAGTGGTGAAAAGACTGATTACACGTTGCTTGCTGCTGCTTGATCCTTCAGCCCTTCACATGGAGCATGGGCTCATGTGACGGTCACGGGAGGACACAGTGGTAAAAGTGGATAAGGAATCTTGCTTGTTCTTTTATGGCTTTCTTCTCAACAGCTACACTGTGCAGGTGCCACAAGCAATTAAATATTTTATAGGACACTTGAGTTGAACATTGTCGGAGGGGGAGATTTGAGTAATCTCCTGGCCCCAAGGAGTTGTTTCATTTTTAATTGTGCATTCTAAGGTCTACTGAGCTCTGATATTTCAAGTTCTGTGGAAACAGCCAGCACACTGCTATCATTGTGCTCTCCCGTTCAGGGCTCGTGGCTGAATTACCTCATGATAGGCCATTTAAGTCTTTTGGCCTCCTTCTTGGCCTCAGATTTCAACACAGCACGTGAAAGAGATGAAGAATGAGCTAAAATTCCCTTCCAACTGTTGCAGAGTTATGAGCTATTTTATTTTTCATTCCATATGGTTTTTAGCAACCTTTGGCTTTGCTAAAACGATGCAAGTTAGGTGAGGACGGCACAGAAGGAGGGAGTTTCCTTTCTGATGTCAGGGCTTTGACATATTTACTCACCTAAAAGACAGTGTTTTGCTTCTGTTTGCTGCAAACAAACGGAAGGCTCCTTCTCCAGCATTTCTCTTCGTCTGTGCAAGCATTAATTTTTAAAGCGTGCCCCACACGTTTCCTTGAAAAGAAAATGCACTGTGACATTTCCCGTTGTACAAAAGCTTTACACTGCTAAATGTCAGTCAGCTCTTCATTACAGTAATATTTTCCCAAGGCTTGAGACCCATTGGAACGGGCTGTGTGTTGCAGTCAGCCCCTGGTTCTCCAGCCCCACTGAGATCCAGCTGAGAGATGCAAGGGCACTGCTCACAGCACTCAGAATCTGTCAGATGTGGCAACACTGGGGCTTGTGGATTCTCTGCTACAGCCTCTTCAGCTTTTGAGAAGGTCTTGGGGTGCCTGGTATTCCCTGGGAATGGATCTCCATAGCAAAGTTTCATAAGGCATTCCAGTGCAAAACCAAAAGCTATTCCTATCAAAATATAATGCTTTCCCCAACAAAAAATGATGCCAAACCCACTGGCAGGGAGAGGCAGTGCCCTCACAGCACACCGCAGAAGATGAGGAGCTGCTTGACATTCCTGCTGCCCTCCCACAAACTGGAGTATTGCTGGTGGCAGTACTGGTACAGCTGCAGGATGAAGCAGAACCAAACATCCCACATCAGTGTATATTCTCTAACACCAGAGCAGACCCTGGGCTGGCTGCAGCCTGGGAGTCATGCAAGCCCTTGAAGAAAGCAAATTCTGTTGTTGCTCTGCATTTGGGCAAATTTGATGTTTGCCTGTGGATGACCCATCTCAGAGCTTCCTGGTGTCATGCTGTGATTATATGAATGCACAGGCACAAATGCTTCTTGCCAGATAAACTTTCATTCCTCACCGCCCTCCCCTCCTCTCCCCCCCCCCCCCCCCCAGCATGAATATTAAATCTTGGACTTGAATGGAGGAACACAATCCCCATGGTAACGGTGATAAACACTGCAAAATGGAACACATGGGAGAGTAAAAAGAAATGTATGAACTATTCTTGTGACTGTTTTATCAAATTGTATGAATGTATGGACATCGTATAGCAGAACAAGAGGAGGAATAGGTAGGATGTGGGGCTGGGAACTTTGACAGCCAGAGTGCTGCCAGGCTGAAGGTGGAAGGCTGGTACACAGTGCCAAGTGTGCCAGAAAATCAAGAGACTCACATGTGAAATGTGAGACAATGGGATTTCATTGCACAGCTGAGGTCTGTAAGGGCAGGGAATTGGCAGAGACAGTTTCATGCAAAGAAAGGGAATACTGCCACAAGAAGAAGTGGTAGCAGAAGACACATTTAGTGGGTGGTCAATACAACCTCTGTAGCCTGCTCTCCATAGAGCAAGTCAGCCTAAATACATGAGAAAAGGTGGCTGTTTTTATCTGGAAAACTTTCTTCCACTCTGTCATCTGGAACTGCTTGAAAGCAAAGTACTTAAAGATGAGGAAAGGATGAGAGACTTTGCTTCTGTTGGGTAATTAAAGGGGAAAAAAAATCTCAGTACCATAAAAAAGAATGAGATAAATCATGTCACAAAGAAATTTGTTGCTGTGGTAAAGTTTTCCACTTTCATAAAAAAAATAAAAAAAAATGAATATAGCTAGGATCAAGTATGATTAGAGCTGAACTCCACGGAGAAAATACAAATACAAAAACTGTAGCAATCATAGAGGAAGAGTGAAGGAAAAGATAAAGGAGAACACAGGAACAAGATGTGGGTAATTTGTAACTTAAAATCACATTCAAAAAGATTTAGAGAGCCTGTATCCTCCCAGAGGAGTATTGGCATGTCACTGAAACCTTTAATATCGTCTTCACAACTCTTCAATTATTTGCTTGTAGCTGACTGATAAGATAGTATTCTTTAGCAAGATTTTTTTTTTTGTTCTTCAGAAGTACTGCAGTTGATCCTGTGCTAAGAAAAGAAAAAGGAAAAATAAAAATCCCCTGGATCCCTTGAGATGCTATTTTTTTTAAGAGAAAAAAAAAAATTGTTAGCCAGGAAAGCTAACAAAGCATGAGAAGAGCTTACACCCTCTTTTCCTGCCTCTCTGCCCCATCCCTACTTTGCTGTTGGAAAACATTTCTCCAGCTTTCCTATGTACCTTTGCTGCAAAACCTGCCTGCATGTCTGTGGGCTCGTATATTATCTGCACAGTGACAGCCAGACTGCAAAACCCTTGCTCGTGACTTCGGGTCTTGCAGTCTGCTGACTTTGGTGGGACTGCTGCCGTTGGGTGCTGGTTTTCAGCATGAGTAATGGTGTCATGATCTGGCCCATAAATTCTGGGTAATTTGCAAAGTGCCTGTCACAAAGTTATCTAAATAGCAATTGCACATTGAAAACTGCTCTGGGCTGTTGCAGAGAGTATTCTCAATTTGCATCTCCAAACAGAGTACAACTGTTCTTATATAGTTCAGTGTGTTCCTTTCACTTAAGAGCTTCTGGACTCTGTTCATATTATGGCAAGGCATGTACTAGCAAAACACGACTCCTGGAGGCATTTTGACCCCTAATGTTGGCAACAGACACACTTGAACAGAGTAATAGATGTTGGAATATGTGTTAGGGAGGTTACCTCCCATGTTCTTTTGTGGTTTCTGAATTAATTCATTTTGGCGCTCTTTGTGCTTTTCTTTGTGTATGCTTTCTTTTTTTTCTTTTTTTAGAGAGAGAGAATTTCAAGTGGCTGATTTTCACTTGCACTATAATTCCATGGAAGTCAGATTTCTAATCTGCCTGCATCTTTGTTGCTCCTGGTTGTGCCCACAGTGTCGGTGGTTGAGCAGATAGAATATATACTCAATAGAATATATTTAATTCCTCACTTCCCAGTTTTCCATCCACATGGGAATACTGAGATCAGAAATCTTTGTGTGCTCCCCTGAGGCTGGTGAGCACATGTGGCGAATTACCTGGGCAATTAAATGAAGGCACTTGTGTGAACGATGCACACAGAGTATTCTTTGAAAACATTCTGCCATCAAAGCAGAGAAAGGAAATAAAAATGAGTAAGTTTGCCGAATACTGAATAAATTAAATGTGAGAGTACTGCAACTATAAGGCAGAACATATTCTTTGAAAAGCTGTGTGCACTTAATACTCATAACAAAACATCTTCTGTTGTCCTCTTGATGTTCCTGTAGTTCCTGGTAAAGGAAGTGGAGGATAAATGGAGCCAAGAAGCCTGATATATGTGTTCTCTTCTTCTTCCTCCTTTTATTTTCCTTTCTTTCTCTTTCTTTCTTTTTTTTTTTTTCCCTCAAGTCTCTTTTATGAGTATTTGTGTAATATTCCAACTTCTGGGCCAATGCCAAATTTGTCTTAGCCCCAGAAGAAGAAAGAGAACCTAGAGAGCTGCTAGGGCTTGAAGCTGAACAGTGGACTGGTGAGATAGGACGCAATGGCAACACTGGGTACTCAAATCAGAAAACCACTGGCAAGGCATGTGACAAACTGCTGTGCAAGCTACTTTTTGAGTGTTCCAAAGATTCAGTTAGGAGCCAGAACTACACTGGGAAGTAGGATCTTGCTGCAAAATGAATCGTTTTCTTTGCTTTTGTCATGATACAATCACCTTCATAAAGTCATCAAGCTTCAGTTTAAGAGCACACAAAATGTCCTCTCATCACTGTAGACCTCTGCAGCCAAAACATGAACCAGCAGGCACAACTGAAATTTCTGCAGAATCTCACCTGTGATAAACAGCTCAACAGAAGGAGATTTCTTCCAGGGATGACATGCTGCCTCTGCAAAGTGCCATAATTCTGCATGAGTAGCAAGAATCATTAAGCATATACCACTTCTCTTTAAGTTACTGGAGTGACATTAAGAGGAAAAAGTAAAAATGAAGCTAGACTAGGCCTGAAATTGCTGACGGTTTGATTTTTAAAGTCACCATCAGTGTACTACCTAGTTTACCTAGTACTAAACTTAGTTTAACTAGTACCTAACTACTACCTAAGCCTAGTTTAACTAGTACCTACTTACCTAGTAATTTACTTAATAATCTTTTGATGGACTAGGAATTGAGCTTTATTCTTTATACAGGGGTTACAGAATTAGAAATAGTTCCAATATTATCAGTCAGTAGATGCTTATTGTGAAATAGAATATACCATGGAATAAAAATATATGTAGTCCTTGTGAAGAAAGTCCCTTACAGATGCAGGAAAATAATGTTGCCTGGTTGTAACTGGGAAAAGAGAGGGACAAAAATTAGTAGATTTCAAATAATGCATTGAGCTTCAGAAAGGGAAGTAAAACCTGGTCTCTTGACTCACTTTAGTACTCTGCCTAAGCACGATAAGGTGCTAGTCTTGTTTTAACTACAACTGGGCAGGCATCAATTTTTCACAGGAAGTACAGAATTATTTGGCATTTCTTAAAATATACAGTGGTAAGTTAGGTGAAGAATATGATACTTGACTGTGTGAGAATGTGAAATTGTGATCTTGAACAAATATGTGAGTAAAATACAGTAAAAGAAAAGAAATCTTCTCTTTTTCATAAACAACTTTCTGAATTGAAGGGGCTTCCCACCTTTTAATGTGACCCTGTTCAGTTCTCAATAGTTTAGACAATTCCCACAGCACCAGAGGGCACATGTTAAGAATTTTTCTGAACACATATTTCAGTTACTTCTGACTAATCAAGGAGTTTTCAGATGTATTTAGTGGATTCTAGTTTAGTTTGCTCCACTGATTTCAACTATGTTTCTTTTAAGGTTGTATACTTAGAAATCATTAATTCATAAAATCATTGTCTTCTATTTTTATTATGCTACACGCCTAAAACACAATACTTTGCATGGACTTGTCTGTACCTTTCTTATAGCATTATGGCACCATTCACCAGGGTTGTCAGATCTTGTGATTTATGCATTGATATTTTTTGGCAATGAAACACTTGAGACGGAGCTTCAGCTTGATTTAAAACTGATGTACTTACCTCAAACCACCATGTGGGGCTGCTTTAGTGTGGAAGTAGCTGAAGCAAGCAGGATAAGAGGGTAGCAGGGTCAGATGAGATGCTTTCATAAAAGATCAGGTGGAAATCTATAATCTTTTGCACTGTTGTTGATCTTTACATGAATCTGGAAGCCAGGATCCTCTGTGCTTGTTCATGTGAGCTCCCAGGATCTCCATAAGAATGGCTGGTGGCACAGAAACTGCCTGTGGAGCAGAACTGGTAGGAATTTGCGGGGGGAGATCTGCCACTGAATGCCCATTGCCTTCCCTCCAAGACCTCCAAGACTGATTCTCATTTCTTGAGCCCTCCAAGAGGTATGCCTTAACTCATAAGCAAAATTTCTTATGATCTGAACGATTTAAATTAAGTTCTTGATTTCTGGGATTTTGTTTTTAACTCTGGATTGCTCAGATCTGGGATTCTAACCCACAGGAGGTAGAGAAGAGGTTGAGAGAAGTATTGTTGACTGATCCTTTGCTTCCACTTATTCTACCCAGCAGTACAGACTCTAACTACTTCAATTACATTCGAAGTTATTATGCTACAGTCCCACCAAATACAAGGTGGTGTTTCAATTGTACTAGCTAAGTCTCATTATCCAAAGCTAACATGATTTACAACCCACCTTTTACTTTTAAACTAACAAGGCTTTAATTGCTGTGGCCAGACTACACAAGAATGAGAGAAATTCATGTTCTCAGTATTTAATGTGTTTCAAAGATCTGGTCATTTTACCCTCTCAAAAACATTACACTTTTCAGTGTATGAATTTCCTTATAAATCTGCAAAACCACATAGGAAATGTGACAAATGAAATCTTTCTCTCCCTTCATATGCATTCTCACAGATGGCAGAAATCATCATGAATTTTATTCACAAATACGTAAGTATACTTCATTCTAAAAATGCTGCATATTATCTGCAAACTTGTGATGCTTGCACACTTGTTCTTAGTGCTGTTCAAATGGCTTCAAAGAATGAGAGCAATATTTCAGGATAGACTGCATTTAGCAGAGATTTATTAAGGTATTAATTATAGATGCTGTTTTTCTTAGGAAAAAAGCAGTTGCACGAGATCACAGAGGGGCAACAAAATAATAGTTTGAATATAGCGTTCTGTTCTGCATCATTCAAGTGGCTGTAGGAACATGTATTCCTCCAGTGACAAGCTAATACTCAGAAAGCATTTAATCATAAATATATGCTGTCTCTTTGAAGTACAAAACCTGTTTATAATCTCTGACAATAGTTACAGTAGAAAACAGATAAGAAGACATACCATCTCTCCTTTTTAATTAGAAGTGGCAAATAAAATATGTATTATACAAAGCTGTACCAAATAAGTGAACAAATCTATTAGCTAGGGCCACTGAGACAGTTAAAGGCTTGGAGCTTCTGGTATACCAGGAGAAGCTGAGAGAGTTGAGACTGTTCTGCCTGCAGAAGGGAAAGCTTGGGAAGACTTTATCTATGTGTATAAATACCTGGTGGAGTGTGAGCAGAGGATGAAGCCTGATCAGTGAGGTCCGGGGAGAGAACACAAGGCAATAGGCACTATATGACATTCAACATAAACAACATCATCCAGTCTCTCCAGAGACTTCTCTTCTCCAAGCTGAACAAGCCCAGCTCCTCCCATCTTTCTTTGTAGAAGAGGTGCTCTGGCCTTCTGATAATCCTTGTGCTCTTCCTCTGGACCCACTCCAACAGCTCCACATTTCTCCCGTACTGGGGGCCCCAGGCTTGATTCTGCTTTTACCACAGCTTTGGACTAGAAAATCTCCAGAAGTGCTTTCCAGTGTCACCCATCGTGTGGCTGTATCTTTTTAACAGAGAACCATGCCTGGAGGTCACAGGTGAATTTGTGAGAATGTCAGAGGGTGAACACATGCAGCTGCCTCTCTGAATATGCAATATGGATCATCTGGTCTTGCTGCAGGGCTGTAAGGGTGAGAGGGGAATCATGACATTGGAGGTATCCACTTCAGAAACCTTCAGGCAAAGCGGAGAGGCAGGGTAAAGTGGCCATTCTCTCCTCTGCCTTACTCCTATGGATAGCAGAGCTTTCTCCCAAGATGTTTCTGAATGTACCACTGCTACCTTCATTCTGACACCAGGATTACTTCATTCACCTTTGCAAGGGAAACTCTTATTCTACCAGGGTTCATTTAAGAGAGGGAAAGGGTTTGGGGGTTTTTACTCCCATTTTTCTTACACTATTCTTGTCAGAAGATTCCAGCTGGGAACGTGTGCACTGTACCAGGACATGCTCTACACTTTAAGGTCAGACATCAGGCAAACATTCATCAATAAAACTTTACCAATCCTTATTACCTGTCATAGTGAACATACCTGCAGGAAACCATGGCTGACAGGAATCATCACTCTTAGCACACACACAGATGTAGTCTGTTTCTTAATGCCCTTTCCCTCAGGATCCAGTTCACATGTTACATTAGATGCTACATATTAGGAGTTCAGTGACCTTCCCTCCTCCCCTTCCCCTGCAGTCTAGTCTTCAGCCGCTTGAGATCCCAGCCTTTGCTAGAATGCTAAATGACAGGACTTTTACGTGTACTTGGTATTTTCTAGCCCAGAATTTCCAGTCGCAGAGCAGCTACATTAAGCAGCTAATTCTCTTTTTCTTATTACTGCCATCTATTAATAATTGCAGTCTTGAAGAATGAGAACATTCAGTATTTTCCCTAATGCAACACTCTCATTCAATCCAGATTAGATTCCACCCCCTGCACTATTTATTTTAAGGTGCAGTAGAGAAAAAAAATATGCAGAGAATAAGAGACTGTTTGTTTAAGCATATGGCATATTTGGTGCAGAAATCTTAATTCATGCAGGAGAATTCTTAAAGACTTCTTTGTTATTAAGGTAGACCTTGAACTATTACCAGACCCTAATCAATCTTGCTTCTGTAGCCTGCCTCTTTTCCACAGTTAGTTACTGGGAAGACAAGATCTTCTTGCTGCAGAAAATTGAAGTCTTTCTACCCATCCCACTTGTCAATTGCCTGCTTTACAGAGCCTTGCTTCTTTATACTTTGTTTTTACTTCATTAAATACGAGATCAGAAGCTTTGGGGTCTTCAATCTGCAATATTTTTCTCCTCCTATTTACTTAGTTTTAGGGTATATAAAATAGGTCTCTAGGAACCGCTCGAAACATGAAGTTTTGCCTGATGTTGCAGATATTTGCTTTCATAGACATGTGTGCCTAGAAGCTGTTTCCAACCTAACTACTCCCTTTGCTTCTGTTTGAAAGCAGTTTAAGCACTCCATTCTTCTGGTTGTTAGCAATCTCATTCCCTGTTTAAATTTACTCCTGGCAAGTTTATATTTATTTGCTTTTTTGTCAACTCTATTCATTGCTTCGTCAGCCCCAGTACATTCCTAATTTGTTTGTAGAATGCACTTAAGCCTTCTCATTCCTAGCTCTAACTTTGCTGGACTAAACAAGCCAAACTTCCCTGGGCGAAAAGCCGTTCTGTTCACCATCCTAGTAAGCATTTTACACAGCTGCTCTCATTTGAATGCAAGAAAACACAGTTGTACTGCAATGTTTGCAGTAGAAAATATGTGATCTTAATATAAAGATGAGAGAATTAATACCTTACTCTTTTCACTGACTGGGCATTCTGATTGAATTTGTCTTCTTCTGAGCCGTATCATGATGTTGGCTCTTTGAACTTAATACACCTGGGACTTTCCTCTCTCTTCTCTGCCATTTTCAGCTTAGAGCTGCATGACATGCATGCTATTCCCTATTTCCATGGGTGTTTTAGATATTTGAGGGTACTGAGGAAAAGTGGGACTTCTGTTTCCCTCCATTATGATTTTTGTTTTTTGGTAGACGAGTTTAGAGCCCCTCTTACATCTAACATAAAGAAAGCCAAGTGTGATGCAGTCTGAAGCCAACTTGCAAATACTTTGCTCTTCATAATCCTTTGGACACCTGAATTACATTAAACACTTCAAACCAGCAAATTAGGTGCATATTTTATTCGAAGTACATTAGCATTCAAACACAACCATTCAAGCGACATTGCTCGCAAATATTATTTTAAAAGAGCTCTTGCATATTCTTGGCCACTTTATTTGTCATGACTGTTTTTGGAATGTTTATTTTTAACAATGTGGTCCTTTGGCCTTTTAGTAACACCTAAAAGTTCATGGTTCTTCCCAGAAAGTGCTGCTCTGATCTCAGCACAGCTCTGTTAACTCCACAGCTTGAACAGGTCTTGTTATTTCTGAAGGCTGACATAAATCATATGGAGTCTGGAATGAGTGTGACGTGAGACTGGAGAGTGCAGGAGCAATGGTGGAAAAGAAAAGCTTACCTATCCCCATCATAAACTTAGAAGAAATGTTATCAGAAAGAAATGTAAGCAAAGTAAATCATAGCTTTGTTATATAAAAAAAATGCATAAATAAAGTGCTGAATGTCTTTGCAAATGTGATAGAGGAGCACTTCAGACACAGAGGCAGTACTATTAATCCTGCACACTACAGCATGGGCTCAGTAAATGATGCAAGATGAAGTAATCTGATTGATAAGGGATTTCTTAGCAATTTAATGGTGCAAGAAGTAGTAAAGAAAAAGAATGAACTGAAACAAGAAACAGCGTGAGATAGATGTCTAACCTTGGAAGCGCTAGAAGCCTTCTACAGTTGCCAAGATTTCTAGTTAGCCAAGAAGAGATGTAAACTTGATGTCACACAGCCCAAGTGAGTGTGGCTGTATAAATGACTGTGCATTGAGCTTGTAAAGTAGCACACAAAGGACAGATGCTTTATAGCTACTATGCTTTATGCTAGATGCTGCATATGCTGTACAGTACAGATAGTTTTCATGATTTCCACCTCAATCCTCTGGTTGAATCTTCTCAGTGGAAGCTCTGGAATAATCATTCAGAGATTCTCAAGACATCTAGAATGGCAAGACATCTGAGATTCCCAAGATATCTGAGAAGTAAAGCTGTAGAAGTGATGAGTTATACAGGACTTCCCTAGCAGCCAGGAACAGGGAAAAATCCCTTCTGGAAAGCAGAGAGGGGCAGGGGGTAGTCTGTACAGGTTCCTTCAGGTTTTATTCTCTCTGGCCTAGAAGACCTACAGAACAGGAACTGGAGATTTGCCTTCTCTCTTTGTTCAGTGAGTTGGATATAGAGTACTGTCATGGCAGCTGGTCTGGTATGCAGGAGTGTGGAGGCAATAGTTTCATGGGAATGTTTACAGCAGAGTAGTGTTTTGCCACTCAAAGTTTAGAAATGCAGTAAAAGACACATATTACTTCTCATTGTAATTATTGGTACCAACTAGAGAAGATAATCCTATGTATGTTGTTTGTGTAGGATTTCATTTCATTCATGGACCCATTAAAACAGTTATTCTCAATTCAGCTTCAAGACTTTGAATACTATAACTTAAATAAGTTAGAAAATATCTTCTGTTTGTGAAAATATTCTGTCCACACAGCTGATAGGTTTGCTCTTAATTTATTCTTTCAGGAGTATCACTGTAATAATACTGTGTGCTTAAAATATTGAAAATGTAGTTCAGAAATTAAAAATGAAAAGAGGTGTTGATGGCCTTGACAGACATGTTCAATCATAGAATCATAGAATGGCCTGGTTCGAAAAGGACCTCAAAGATCATCTAGTTTCAACCCCCCTTCAATGGGCAGGGTCAACCAACCACTAGACCAGGCTGCCCAGAACCATATCCAGACTTGCCTTGAATGCCTCCAAGCATGTGGCATCCACAACCTCTCTGAGCAACCTGTTCCAGTGTGTCACCACTCTCTGAGTGAAAAACTTCCTCCTAACATCTAACTTAAATCTCCCCTGTCTTAGTTTAAAGCCATTCCCCATATTCAACCATATTCAACCCAAAGAGCTGTCAGTCTGATAACCATGTTCTGCTTATAGTGAAACCAAAGCATGAGATACCTCATAGCATCTTTATAAATGCTGTTAAGGAGTCAGTTAGCTAAAGGAATTAAGAAAAGTAATTACTAAACAAAAGTCCACAAAGAGTAAGAAAGGAAAATACTTTGTTCCAAGTGATATTCATTTGAGGAAGAGAAAATGAGACACAGTAATGAGTGTTTGTCTTTGAGTATGTCTAAAATACCAAACCCAGATGACTATGTCTGATAAATCCATTTACATGAATTACTAAATACTTTGTAGGTTTACAGCTTCCAAAGAGTTTCTTCTTCATACTGTGTCTGTTCTGCCTCTAATCCATAAGCATTTCTCATGTAAATTGGTTCAGTTTAGTCAAGACATAAACTGGAAACTTCTCTCAGATACCTGCTTTGTATACGTTTGTTACATGTATTGTCCCTGTGATGTTGTTGTATAGCAGCGACAGCAGATGTGCTGCTATCCCTGCTGCAGCTGGGATTTAATAAAGCTCCTGGAATGGTGCTAGGGCTGAATATGTTCACTTCAGTCAGGGAGCCAAAAATGGCACAGATTCTTCAAGGAATGACATTAAAGATTTGATTTGGTTTGCTATTACAATACCTATTCCAGACATTCCCTATGAAGACACATAGGCTGGATCTTCCCAAGACAACGTTCCCAGCGTTGTGTAAAAATACCAAAACACACACATACAAAAAAACACCACACAAGTAACGTGACTATGGATAAGTTGCCATTCTATTTCTCAAGACTCTCAAGTCAGCAAAGCCCTTCAGCAGTACATGCTGAAATCCATCTCTGTTGTCTTTAAGCATGCTCTCAAAGGCTGTCCTTAATTTGAGCCAGGGCCGGGTGCTGTCTGCACTTCTGGCATGATCAGACCCTGTGAAACCAGAGAAGAGAAGAATACAGACTGAGGGATAGGAACTATTTGCTGGAGGATTTACCTCTGTCACCTCTATGTCTTCGAATCAATAAACACTTGAAGCCAAGAAGAAAGAGGCCGTGCAGGAAAACACAGCGTGTGGTGCTGGCCCTTCTCAGAGAGGGGAGCAGCAGCCGGCCGAAGCCACGCGAACGAACGAGCTATTTGTGTGGCCGTGTGATCCGAAATGGGAGACATGTGTCACGCTGCGAATTTGTGGGACTTGGCAGGCACGTGTGAGACGGGAGCCATGGGGCCTCCTGGGCTTTCCACCACCCTTCAGATCCCTGGCTGTCACATTAATCCTGGTTTAAATCCAACTCCCTTTTCCAGTGATTGACTCTTACATCTTTTTTTCATCTCCTGGAGCAGCCAAGCAGCATCCTGTGCAGCTGAAAGCTATTCAGCTTCAGGATTGGCCTACCAAGCAAGAGAAGCTCATGGCCTTCGGTGGTGGTGATGGCCAAGTATGTGTGTAATGTGCTTAGTCTTCACAAGCCCACACAGTGAGAGTCCCTGCTCCTCTCCTGAACTTGGGCGTAACACTTTCCCTCCACCATCGAGCAGGCCAGCTCTAGACTAATATTTTCTGCATAGCTAATTATGACAGGACAAGTGCTGTACCCCCGTGGAAACCTGCCATTTGAAAAAGTGCCTAAAAATATATCCTACAGTAAATGTTTCTGTGTGATTAAGTGTGCATGTGGACCTCACTGTGCAGAGGGTTTCCCAAGAACAAATGTCTTGACTAAATCTTTTGGCAAGGCCTCATTGTTTTTGTAACAGTTTATCAGCTTTTGTGTTATTTACTAATGGAGGGAATTACTCTGTAATTCCTTTTTAAGCTAAAAATCCTCAAAGCCTGCAAAGATCGGGAACTGTAAAGGTAAAAAGAGAAGAACTAGGAGAGGCAGAGTTTTGTTCTCAGGAAGAAAAATGTCCTCAGGTTCAGATGTGTTCTCTGGATTACAAAACTTGGTGTCAGCGCTTTGCTTTGCTACAGCCTTCATGTACTCTTATTGGTACCTTGTTTGTGGGACTGTAGGATCTAATTTACAAAGGACTAGGAATGAGCAAATTCCAGAGCAAAGGGAGGGTGCCCACCACAGGTTACCATTACTCAATGGCAGGACAAGATGTTGCACATGTGCTGCCATGGAGGCAGCGCTGTTGCCCAGCTCTACACTGTGTAGTGTTGGCACACTGGATGATTTGGGGTCAGCTGGGGAACCCCCACTGTCACATTCAGGCAGATGACACAGATGAGACCTTCCTTCTCAGTGGGTCTCAATTCCCTGCTTTCAAAAGAACTCATGCTATTACTTAATGGGAATGCAGAATCACCTGCGCTGGGGAGGGAAAGAAATGTAGCTGAGGAGCTATAGCCTCATAGTCTTTGGAGACCTTTCACAAGGTAGCTGAACTGATGTAGTGGCTCCCTGCTCTCAGAAGGGACAGTCCCTCCACAGTTCCTTCCCTACTCTCCAGCCCATGCCACCTTGCTGCTTGTCTGGCCTTAGGCAAGTTGGATTGGATTGCTGCATTCTAGAAAAAAATCAAGATCAGTTTGCCCTGGAATAGTCAAGTGCCTGAACTCTCTGGGGAGGTTTTGGAGGCCCTGGTCCAGAGAAGGGACTGGGAGAAGGTTCACTTGTTCTGGCAGCCCTGAGCTGCTGGAACAGTTCAAGCGATGTGCTAACCTGCACTGAGAGACACAAGAGGAGCAGGAGGTTTCTGAGTGTGCTGCCATGAACTGGGGCTATGTTCCAACATGGGAAGTGGGCTCCTGCTGAATATTTGATTGAGTTTCTTGCAAATGCAGCCCATGTTCTGATGTGCTTGGTGCCTTGCAGATTTCTCTGGGACCATATTCTGTAGCTGGCAAAAAGAAACACAAGAAAGGAAGGAAGCAGCACTGACTGCATTTCAACCCTTGTCTGTTCGCCTCTTCTCTTCCCAAGCGTCCAAAGACCCAGTGTGACACAGGAACAAAACATCACTTGGAGCCACAGAGCAAATTTCAGCACAGACCTTTTGTCTTTCCACTTCAGATGGATTGGTGGAATTTGACAGGAGTAAGACAAGCTGTGTGAATGAGACCCCCCCAGCTAAAGTCTGTTCCCATAAAAGCTCTCCTGGCATGCCCTGTCTCAGTGCTTCGTGCTGTATTTCTCTGAAGACGAGAAAGGACTATTGCAATTACATCCTCAGAGACAAATTAACACAATTCCACTCTGTGCTCATACAAGACCTACAATTCTATGATCTGCCAGGGTTGCAGCACAGTTAATCTTAGAAGCAGAGTTTTATAAAGGTGCTAACTGGTGTTTCATGGAGCCCCTGTGGTGTTTCACTTTCATACAAGGCCTTATTTGGAGAAATGCTGTGTGAGCATTTAAAGCGGTTCCAAGGGTTGTTTGATCAGCCAGAATGGCTCCTTTGGGCAGTATTTTGGAAAAATAATATTTTAAAATTGCACTTTATAAAAATTCCGAGGACATACACTCTGAATTGTTAAATGTCAGCATAATACTGTTTTGAGAAACATTATTTTCTTTACTTTAAATTGTGACAAGAGAACACAGGAGTTAGAAGGAAACCAAGCTACACAACTTAATATAGCGACACTTTTTAACAGGGTTTCCACAGTTTTCTTTATTTCACAGTCCTGTGTTTCTGAGGTGGGTTTTCTTTCACTGAACCCAAAGACAGCTCCTTCCAGAATGAAAGGTATTCACTGTCATAAGTAGGTAGTACCAGGAGGAAATGGCATGTTCCTTCACGTTTTGCTCGTTTGAAGCTTTTGGAAAGGATACATGAGAAAGACCTTGTCTGTGTTCAGCCCCCAGTCTCAGACTTTGGTCCTGTCTCCGCTCACAGTGGATGCACAAGTGTAGTCTTGCAGGCGTCTACGTGTTTTAGGAAGTGTGCTATGGCAGTTCAGAGGACCACACTTTCTTTTTCCCTGTCTCTGGAGGTTCTATGGAGAGTTATGCAGGAAGGCAAGGAGAAAAGAGAAGGAAAAGTGGTGGTGGTGGGGGGGGACAGGGGAGGGGGGGTTGGGGAGGTGGACAGGATGCTCCTGACTGTGTTCACTAAGGCTCCAGTAGCATTTTTTTGCAAGTCGTAAAGGTCTACCTTTGGTGTTCTGGCTGTATTCCAACTTGTGAGATCTTTCCTCCTGGCCTACAGTCCCTCTTCAGTTTCAGTTAAATAAGCTATTCCTCATTTTCTGTCTGTTTAGCTTTGCTGTATCCTGTTAGGACTCCATCTGTGAGGTATGGAGTCCTTTTGTGATATTCCAAATAAAGGTAGCAAAAGTCTTTTAGTTCCAGTAAATGTTTTCAAAAGACATTTCTCATTCCAGTGCTGGAAGAATAGTGGGACAAGACTCTGCACAGGGGTCCGCTATGCCTACTTGGGTGACCAGGAACTGTGCAGCACATGCTCCTTTGGACTGGACTCAGAATTTCATCCCAAAGTGCAGAGTATTTAATAAAGTGGCATTAATGAAAAGGTATATTTTCTTATGAGAAACCTTGGTGTCAACAGCATGAAAAGATTTAAATGGGACTTTCTGTCATCTGAAAATACTAGTCACCTCAAGCACTGAAATTTCTTTTGACTTCACTAGCAGCAGGCAGCTTTCTGAGCCAAATGGATTTGAGTCCTTAAACTGCTTCTGCTCTTCTTTTGACTGATGATCTGTGCATTTGCTTCAGTGGGCTGTGAGCCACGAGCCGGACAGCTTGCTGGTCTGGGTTGTCCATACACATGTATGCTGTCACTCCTTGTGCTTTTCAGAGGGTGGTGTTTGCTTCTTAACCCTCAGTTCCCCTGAACTAACACGTTGTTTGAGATAAAGCTAGTTTTATTGTTAAAGTCCTTACCACCTTTCTATTTTACTTCATTTTTTGAAGCTCTGAATTCTGTTATTTTTGTGTTATTATTATTATTATTATTATTGTTATCTGTGGTTGGGTAGGCATCAGCACCCCACTAGCAAGAGGCCTGAACTTTGGCTGTTGCCAAGCTGGTCTTGGTTGTCAGTCCCACCAATGCATCCTCTCTTCAGTGACTCCTTGCCTGAGCTACTATGTGGGTGCAGCCTGGTCTCCAGTCCTGTCTCTGGCCCCATCCCCTCCTTCTCCTGATTGTGCTTGCTGTATGAACCTTGAAATCACTTGCCTTCATGAGGACTGTTGATGGACCCAGTTAAGAGGCTATGCATGACATATTCAGATGCCATGGGATGGTGCTCTGTTGGACACAATGTATAATGCATTCAGCCTTGGCTCTTGAGTCACCCCCTCCACATAGAGGACCCTCAGTTTTGCTGCTCCCAGACAATCAGTAGTGCCATTTCTCCTTGCTAACAAATTATATAAACTTTTATGAGTGAGCTCCACTGTTATTAAGCTAGAAAGAGAAAACTGGAAAAACTCTGAAGTTAATATGACCTTGAGATCATCTGCACTCAAATATGTATTTCCTTATTCTTCATTTGGGTTTTTCCCTGAAGATGGTGGGACCCTTTACCATTAGTGCCTAAATGCGTCTCAAACTGCAAGGGAGTCTTCATCAAGACTTACTGGATTTCCTTTAGGATTAATCCAAGGCCTGAGATTGAGGATCTTACAGTCTGTGGACACTTTTTCAGGGAACCACTGAACACCAGTGGAGGACACCTGTCCTACTGATCTTCCAAATCAAAGAGAGCACTTTACCTTTTACCAAGAAACACTGACAGGGTCTGAGCTCTTTTCAGCACCCTCAGGATTACAATTGGCTCACCAGTGAAGCTGGCACATGCCAGTGCACCTAGATTGTAGCACAAGCATGCAGTTTCTTTCTAAACCTTGACCCTCAAAACTCAAACAACCTTGTTACATGGTCACTGGGAGCACAGAAACCTGAGATGACAGGTATAGAACAGCTCAGCTACTTTCACAAACGTCAGATCAGCCATGGCTTGGTTCATGCAGGAGGAAATCGTCTAAGAACCTGACCTGAAAGCTAGAAGGACAGTCATATCCCAAATTAAAAATATATATGTATATTTTTTTCTATTTTCAAGTCACTGTAAATTATAAACAGCTCCGAAGGAGGAAGAAACTGTTTCGCCTTCAAATACATATCTCCTGGAATTATAGATGGCAGTCTGTAGGAAAGAGAATTAATGAAAAAACGTCCTGCGAAACTTTATCATTGAATATCTATGCTGTCTCCGTCCTCTGATCACTAACAAAAAAAGAAATGAACCTTAACCAGTAAAAGACACAAGACATATGATTCTCCTGGGGAGAGAAATATGGGATTGATTGTACCTGACATTTGTTATGCATGGCTGAAAGATGTTCAGGTATCACGGTGAGGTTTCTGGGGTTCATCTTCAGAGACATGTGAGAGTATATTCTACATGTTTTATGTATCAGGAGATACAATGTCTTTTAAGTTTCTTACCAATGATATTTGACTAAAATCTTGAACAGTCTTTAAAAAAAAAACTGTCTTAAAGTGCTCATTTATATGTGGGTCATAGACTAAGCGGGATGAGGGTAAGCCACTAGACTGGATTTGGCCATTTTAGGAACTTTATTGCTGGTGGGTTTTTTTTTGTTTGTTAGATGATTTGTTTGTTTTCTGGTGGTTTTATTTCAGTCATAGAATTAGAAGCCAATTGCAATGCACAGATTGAGGGTTATGTTCAGACTCTGTCCCCAGACAGAGCACTTATGACTCTGCAGAGAATATGGGACTATGTTGGCATCTTCTATAATAATTACTGCAATGTCTTTAAAAATATTATTAATGATAAAATCATGCTTTTAGACAAATGTTCATGTGTATTAGAACACAGGAGAAACATTGTGGCACATCAAGACCTGCGCAGGTGGACCTCAAGGAATGATAAATGAATATCGAGTTCTTTACTTCTAAAATTATGTCTGATCCAGATCAGTAATGGCATCCTAAACAAAATGAATAAGGTCTTCAGTACATAAGCCATGATCATATTGAATATGATCTCCTTTATTGGTAGTAGTGACGTGTAAGTTATGACATATGCGTTAAATTTCCTGTCCTCCTCCCCACCCACAGCCCTATAATAAAATTCCTCCAAGCTGAACTCACATATTGAAATTTCCCTTACTATTCTATGGAGCAAAGCTTGAGGCCACTCAGAGATGTTTTCCTTGAACATCTTACAAGGGTAAGTTCATTCAAGTGTGATTTTATAAATGAAGACAAAATTTTTGTGGTCAGGGAGAGCAACAGTCCAAAGCACATCCTCTTTCATGTGGAGAGTACCTTTGTTCATGGGAAATATTAGTACTTTTTCTATTATAATGGTACATTTAGTGTTCACTTCTGATTCAGAGAAAGAGCTCGATCAAGGTCTTCAGGCATCTGGTGTCCTAGAATAATTTAGAGGTAGGTACTTAAATTGTTGAAATGGTCAGGACCCAAATTGATGTTTCTATGTCTTTGCATCTCAGATGTGTTTCCCATTTGTACAAAATCTCTCAGTATAAAATTCAATTTTTTGAATGTTCAGGGTCATACTTTGGCCCTAATGAATTCAGCAGCAGTTGATGAAGAATAATTCTAGGGCATGATGGTGAAAGATACTTCAGTGAACAGCAAGTCATATCAAATCACCTAATTATCAGCCTCACCTCTTGACACATAAATGGAAACAGCTGCAAGCAGAGAGATTTTTTTACATTTCATCTTAAGATTTCCAATATATTAATTATTTTTAGATAGTGAATACAGTGACTGTAGGTGTGGAGTCCTCAGTACAAGAGAAACATGGAGCTGCTGGCTGATGACCAGAACAGACCACAAAAACGATTCAAGGGATGAAATACCTTCCCTACAGGGACAGGCTGAGAGAGCTGGGGCTGTTCATCCTGGAGAGCAAAAAGCTCCAAGGAGACCTGAGAGTGGCCTGTCAGTATCTAAAAGGGACAGACTTTTTAGCAGGGCCTGTTGTAATGGGACAAAGGAGAAATTATTTCAAACTAAAAGAGGGGAAATTTACATTAGACATAAGTAATCAGGTTTTCTACCATAAGGGTGGTGAGGCAATGGAACAGACTGCCCAGAGAGGTGGTGGAATGTCTCCCTGGAGACATTCAAACTCAGGCTGGATGGGTCTCTGAGCAACCTGATCTAGCTGTAGGTGCCCCTGTTCATTTAGAGCAGTAGGACCACGTGGCCTTTAAAAGTTTCTTCCAACTCACATGATTCTAGGATTCTATAATACTAATCACAAGATTTGGGACCTCATATTTGTGCAAAGAATTTCCATCTGTCCAATTCTTGTCCCAGCAGACCCCATCAGGGAAGAGTCTAACATCTCTGGACCTGGCAGGTCAGATTTAGCTCCAATATTTTGAAAAGGCACTGTTTAAAGCTGTCTGCATAAAGAAATTAAACGTGTAACACTGATAATAGGAATAACCTCTTAGAGTAGAATAATAATAACCTCGTAGAGTAGATAATAGGAATAACCTCGTAGAGTGTGTGCTTTTTGGTGACCAGAATGCTTAGAATAATTTACTATTGTATGAAGTGAAACAGCTGGCTAACTTAAAATATTCCTCTCTTCCACACGAAGAGAAGGATGACCACAGGAAACAGTTCTACAAAGTCATTCTGATTCCCCTGTGTCTTGTTTTGCTAAATCAGTTGCAGCAGAAGAGCTGCTCCAAATGGTGCATTTTTCCTGGTTTGGTTTATTTTGTACTTGTTCAGTAAAACAGATTCCAGAAAAGACAGCGCTGTATAATTTTTAATCAGATTTGTTAAAAATAGCTTGGCTGTGGTGAGCAGGATGACCAGAGGAAGCGATTTGTTTCCTGTGATCATTCCTCCTCCTTCACCAGCAGCCTTTCAGAAGCAAGTAGAAGTGAAAACATTAACCTTACTTAAAATTCATTGCAAACAGCCAGTGAGGAGCAGGGCTACCACAACTCTCATAAATTACACACAAGCCTGACCCTGCTGGAAGATGAGCCAGTATCTTGCTGAAGGGCTTTCAGGGTTTGGTGCTACCACCCCAACCACAGTGGCACACAAAATACACACTGTGGAGATGTTTTGGGGATGCAGGGACCTAGCTGCTTGCTCAGTGATCAACTCTGTCCATTTGGCCCAAGCTTCTGCAGAGGCCAACTCAGGGAGGAAGGTCTCACCGGCAATGGCTCCTGTCTGCCATTCCCGTCTGGGGAACAGTGTGGGCCTTCATGTGGTCATGACACCCGCTCTTCCTGAGTGAAGAAGGTCTAAGGTGGCTGTTGTGGGATCTCAGCTAGCATAGGCTGTGTGAGCAAGTGGCAAAACACCTTTTTTTTTTTTTTTTTCTTCTTTTTTCCCAGCAATGCCATTAAAGGGAAAAACCAAGGAAGGTGCTGTGGAGATCTGTGGTAAAATAATCAGTGGAGCAAGCCATACTGGGGCTGAAGGTGGCAGTTTAAGCACAGTTCTTCTCCGTGAACTGGGAAGCTTCCTCCTATATCCAGAACTTATCATTTTTGTCTTAAAGGACTTTTCTGTGGGTCAGATTTGCCAGATAACTTGGAGAGCTGCTTCGTGTTCAGTCCGCTTTAATAATAACAACAGCAGCAAAACTTTACAAGATGTTCTTTCCTCTGTGTCTGGCAGGATCAGCAGTTCAGCCAAGGTCTGGCTGTCCAGAGATGGAGCAGGGGAAGGCACGTGGAGGGAGCAGGCCAGGAAGAGAATGGTGGCCGTAACAGGGCTTGCTCTACGCAGGAGGTTAATTGCAGCCTGTCTGAGAATACTGGGAGAGAGATCTGCCCCTGGGGCCAGAGAGTTGCGTCAGCAGTTTGCCTGTGCCAGGCAGCCTTTCTCACTGAAAGCACTAAATTAACTGGAAAATTGAGAATTGATTGAAATATTGAGAATAGATACAGAGGCCACCACATCAGAGGAATCACTCTCAAGGAACAGATTCTGGACAAAACCCAGGATATAAACATCCTTGGAAAAGTCAAAGGAAGGTCTGACGTTCATGTTTTCATCTAGGGGAGGGGAGAGTACCATCCGGTGCCCAGATTGCAGAACGGGGTTTTATTTTTTTTCCTTTTGGAGGAACTTTCTCTAAAGAGTCTTCTTGGAAAAGCACAGTCTGGGAGACAGAGACACCAACATCTCCTCCGCGTCCACTTCTATACATCTCATTAAGACTGAAGAACTGGAATAGCAAATCTTTAGAAATAGCCTGGAAAACATTTTTCTCCCTTGGAGTAATCTTTGTGCGTTTGTGTTTAAGCTAAAAAGAAGAGCGGATGTCATTTGAGCTGACTGAAACAAAATAATGACTCTGCCGTACTTCTTTCTCAACCATTTTAACACATTAACAAAAGGGTGAGTGTGTCACAAGATTGGTGTAAAAACAGGAGACATTAACAGGTCTTGGGGAGAGGATGTTGAGAAGATATGATTACGGGAGACTTTCATGCTGAAATGAGGTATTTTCCTCCTTGTCTGCGCAAACCAAGAAACTTCTAAACATCGCATAGGCATCAGAATATAAACACATCATCTCTGTGCTGTAGGAACTGCTAACACTCAGCAAACTGCCTCTGCTAATCTTTATTCACATGAGAAGCTCCCATTGAAGATACAAACCATGGGATTTGCTTACAGCAAAGGAGGAAGTGTTCGGGGCTGTGTAAGTCAAGCAGACGAAAGAGAGTTCACTGGACTGGGCCCTGCAGACTTGCACTTTCAAACAAGTTAGGTCACATTTGCCTTTTGGCTGGCAAGGAAACAGAGTCAGGCCCTCGCTCTTCCTACTCACATGTTGGGTTTTCACCTTTGCACGTTCCCTCTCCAGGGCAAGCATCTACTAAATTTAGAGTACCTTTTTTAGAATTTCTTTCATGAATACGCACACAAAAATAATTACATTGTAAAAAAGCACAGAAAAACGCAGGCTTTTGAAATGCCATTTGTGAAGCGTTCCAACTATGTGCAACTGGCTCAGTTACTACAGCTCACAATTGCCATCTGAACATCTATTTTTCCAAGCATTTAAGAAAAGTGATGTGTACATTTTTCATGTGTAATTAGGCAGCGTAATGTGATCTCTTGCTGCAGTCAAGCTGCCATGTGCTGTAGCCTCACTGAATAGCTTCCAGATTTCAACCCAATCTCTTCTGTCTAGACTCTACGTTGCTATTTTTTTTTCTCTGAGCTTAAAGCAGACTCCAATATAAAATGCCAAAAACAGAAGGTTTTGTCCCTCTTTCTCATAAAGATGTGGGACAGATCTCAGAGGCCCAGACGAGAGCTGGGTCCCAGACTTTCATAAGACACGTGTTGTCTGAAGCTGACATTAAAGATTGTGCAGGCATTTCAACAGGTCATGCACACGCAGGGAAAAAAAAATGCCAAAAAATATGGTTTTCATTAAGAAACAGAGTATTTTTAGAGAGGTGTGGTTCAGTGCAGATGAAAAGGAAAGAAAGAAAAATGAAAGCAGCACAAGAGATCCCAAACTGCAACATTATTTATATTGCTGTTGAAATGCAGTGTGTTCTCTTTATGAAGCTGCTTTTGGGAGTGAAATAATATAGACCCTGCCAGAACCAGGTGCATATCATGTAGATTGTTTATAATTCAAGTTAAAGGATAGCAGATTTATACCAGAAAGAACTCTCTAAGGAGACTTTGGAGTTTAAGTGCACTGTCTAAATCTATGCATTACCTCCTCAGCAAAGCAGTTGTCTTTAAGAAAAATAAAATAAAATAATAAAATAAAATAAAATAAAATAAAATAAAATAAAATAAAATAAAATAAAATAAAATAAAATAAAATAAAATAAAATAAAATGTAGTTTCAGTGAATGTATAAATAATTCCAGGGAGTTTTATCTAGTGAGATACAACTTTAGACTGCTTTTTATGTTCCCAGCTTTTTATGTGACTCTAAGTTATTTTATTTCTGTGTGAAGAAAATGAAAAAGATCAGAGAAGTATTTGCACCAAAGATGTTTTTGTGTGACATAAGCAAGAGACTAAGTTTTCTCTGCCTTGCATTTCTGATGACCTGTCCTGGGATGTTGCACTTTGCATGCTCTTCAATGGCTATTTCTGCCCAAAGCTTAAAAAGCTAATGTTTTAGCGAAGAAACAGAGTTGTGAACATTTCCTATCTTTTTTTTCTTTTTCTTTTTGTTAATTTTTAATTTTACATTCCTTTTTAAAAAAGCTTTTTTACATATGCTCTTGTAACAACTCCAAATTTTCTGCTTGCTCTGAAGAAAATGACTATTGTTTCATTGATAAAGTGCCCTTCAGCTTGGTTTTTGTATAGATGGTAGATTGGCTGGAAAAAACAGAGCATTTTCACTCATTTCTGAAGGAAAGCTTGTAATGCCTGCTAAAAATTCCCATGCTTCTGGAGAACTAACTGTTCTTTTCATTAAAAATAATAATAGTAATCCACCTACTTCACAGAACTTTTCAAAACTTTTGCCCATTTTTTCATCGTGGTAAAATGTGAAATGCTTGAAATGTTTGAAATGATTGTACAAATACTTTCTGATCCATGCAAAGGGAAACTGAAGTCACAATCTACCTGTTCAAAATGAAGTTCCCTGTGAAACTGCAAATGATTACAGTACTCTCTATTTGGTGATTGTGAAACTTTTTAATTACATTTGAAGTCAAGTGAAATAGATAGTTTTTTATTATTATTATTTATTTTTTCTTATATGTTTGATATCCAAAATATGCACAGGAAGTGGTTTTCTGTTTCAAAGAGCTTTGTAGAAATAAAGCTCAGTAATACTACCACATTTGGCAAAAGAGGAAAAAATGAATCTTGGCATGGAAGGGCCATCCTTTGCATATGCAGAGGAACCTGTAGGTACTACCTGACCTCCATGGTATAGCTGTACAGTGAAAGGGGGAGAAATTCAAAGCCAGGTGAATTGGCAGGGTCCCAGACTGATGTGCATTTACAGAGTAGATGCCACAGATAGCTTATATGCTGCTGCTGAAATGGGAATACCAGATTCCCAGCGAGCAGCCTTGTCTCAGTTTTTCCTTTTAATTTCAGTGCTGTACTGATGTGAGATTTGCCATGGTTCATAAACTAAGGCCTCCTTTCACTAAAACGGGGATTTTCAGAGCTGTAAATCAAGTCAGAATTTTGACACATGGGCTGAGGTGAGTCTCTGCAAGTTTTACATTGGCAACAGGTTTTTGTTTTTTTTTTTTACACAGGATCTTTCCTAGGCTATATCAATTTCATAAATCTTAAAGCCAGATGGGACCCATTATGATAATCTGCTCTGATGAATGATAGTAAAAACCATAGGATTTCTTATGGTTGTTTTGTGTCCCTTTCTTTTTATCATCTGGTGCATATTTCTAGACATTCCTTTTAATATTTTCAATAACATGGAGGTCCTAGTTCTGATCTTCTTCTCCTCATGATTGTCACCAAATACATACATGTAAGGTGATGAGCAAAGGCTTTCTTCAGCCTTCATGCAGAACTGTAGTTGCCCTGAGAAACTGTCATCCTTCATGAGCCACGCTGTGACAGATTGTTATGTCTGGCACACCTGTGCTACGTGTGTACTTTAACAAAATAAATCAGTTCTTGGTCCAAAGAACCTATTTTCATATTTTGCTTTAAAACCACCGATGTCAGATGTGTATTTTGGAGGAGAGATATACTTCTGAATACTTAGCTATTTCTAATAAACAGCACATGTGAGCCTGGTCCCCTCTTGACCTAGAGACATCTTTCAGTGTTCTTCAGTTAATTCAAGGGCTCAGGTACAAAATCAAGGATAACACGTCTCTTTGTGGGATATTTCAAAGTTTTCTGAGACTGTAAGTCAAATAACAATGAGGCTCCAGCATGCCATTATTTTCACCTCTGACTGAACATACAGACTTTGCTTAACCTAGTCCAAATGTCCACCCTGAATTAAATGTGATATTCAGATTATTAGGAGAAACATGATCTTCAGGGTGTTTGGAAAAAAATATACTTGGGAAGAGTGGTGAGGCACTGGAAGACACTGCCCAAGGAGGTGGTGGACTCAGCATCCCTGGAGGTGTTCAGGAGCTGTGTTAAATGTGAGACCGAGAGGTGTAGTTAATGAGCAATATTGGTGAGAGGTGGACGGTTGGACTAGATAATCTTGGAAGTCTTTTCTAACGTTCATTATTCTGTGATTCTAAGATTCATTTTCCATTGTTCTGGAAGATCACAGATCTTTTGAAATGTGAAGCATACTCTGTTTGTGCTGGGTAAGGCTGTGTCAGCAGGACACACAAGAATCATGCCACCAACTTGCCAGTCATGGAGATTCCCATCAAGGTGCTACCTGAGAAGTATCTGTGCTGGTATGCTTGTGCATACACAGATGGGCCACCTCCATTTCCAGGTGCTGCATCTCCAAACTGAAAATAAAGTTGCCCGATAACCATCATCTTCTTTAGCCACGTAACATCAGATCTGGAAGCAGTGCAGTCCCTTGACTGTGGTTCCTTCCTCCAGAGAGTGATTCTGTGTAACATCCAGGGCTGAGACACCTTCTGTAGGGACCTCTTCCTTCTCTCTAGTTTGGCACCTGCACTGGAGCTCAATAATGCCAAAGAGTGAGCCTCTACCTGCCTGTCATCTAAGTATGTGAGATTGCTGGGGGAGGCAGAACTATTTTGTGCTCCTGCCAAGCGGTCGGTGGGAAAGAACCTGTGTGTCTGCACATGCGTATGTTTGCATATATAACTGCTCTTGTGGATCTCCTCCATATTTCTAATGTGTTTTGTTTTGTTTTGTTTTTCTTTCTGGGGTACTTGTTTTACTGCCTCTGAATGGAGTTTGGGATATTAGTCTAGTTTTTGACACTTTCAGTGAAGAAACACTGTAGAAACTTGTGTTGAATTATATAAATAGAAGAGTTAAAATGAGCTAATTATATATTGGAAAAGCTGGAGATAGGTGTAGAGGAAGAACTATATCTATCTGCTAGAACCATGTTTCTTAGAGTCTTCCAGTATAGTATTCAGATGTGATAGCCAGAGCCATATATCCATCAGTATAGCTACCTATATATCAGCATAGTACTGATTGTGTATACCTGAAGGCAAAATGTAGAGTTTTCCTGGGATCAAGACAAATGCAGAAATCAGAGGAGCAGACTACCATAAAAAAGAGAGAATTAGAACAGCTCTCTAATTTAAATCCTATAAACATTTTAAATAATTGGATATTGAAATTTTTTCTAGTTACATTTGCAGTAAGCTATGACTTCTTCAGGGACCACTAACTACATGCCAAGTAATCAAAGGGAATGTAAGGATGTGTTAATAATGAGCAAGTAACAATATGGTGTTTTAACTTATTAATTGCTCTCTATTCAACAACTTAAGCATTTTATTTTTTATCAGGCTTGTCTTAAAGCATTATTTATTTTCAGCATTTTATATTTCAATAGTCATCCTGATCTGAATATTTCTGCATGTTGGCTGAATTCTTCACTTATAAATAGATGCAAACTTCAGAATTTTTCACCTTTTTTTTTCTTTCTTATTTTCTAATTTTCACCATGTGGTTGAATAAGTTAGCAGCTCTTAAAAATATGCTCTGTTCAGCGTTTCTGTGCTGATTCATTGGATGAGTTCTTGATCCCTGAATCTAGGCAGTGAGGCAGAGAAATGCCCCTTTAAAGAGGGGAGAAACAATGCCTTGACTAAAATAGGAAAATACACACATTCTGCCCTCCTACACTCCCACTCCAAACTTAGAATCAGTTAGAGGCTAAGTTCTGGATGCTGAAATGTGGATGGGGAAATTTACTTGGTCTTTATTCTTGTTTCTCTTGTGCTGACCTTCAGGTCTCATTGTTTATTTTCAGTTTTTTTTTTTTTTTTGTCTAGACTGGGACTTACCTATCAAACTAAAGGGAAAAGACCTGACAGTTTCCTCATATAATGGAGAGTGTTGGAGGGATTCAGACAAGTATCCCAGTTTTCCCATCAACCAGAGCAGACCTTTGACATTATCTGTGGCCTCATAAACACTGAAATGAAATTTGTGGAAGTCTCAAGTCTGGGCCTCTCCTGATAACACATTGTTTGAGTTTTAATCTCAATTAATGCTATAAACAGATTATTCTTTTTTTACCAAAAATTAAAAATGCAAACAATCACATAGTTTCCCTTTCCTTTAAACCAATTGCTTAGAAAACAGCGTGAATTGTTAGAAATTGATACAGCAGTCCCGGATGTACTATTGGTGTCGAATATCCTGGCAAACAATATTTTGTTAGTCCAAATACCTTACCTAAGCACACACCTAATCAGGTGAGTCCCAGTTTCTCTCATAAAGAAAAAAACAAAGTTTTTTCTTTTACCATCTTAGAGCTTTTCACAAGAAACTCTCTTCTCTGATTAAAAATGGTTCTCACATAAGAAGGACACGAGTGAGCTCCTCAGAGATGGCTACATTGCCATCATCCTTTCTGGTACTTGAAAAAAAAATGTTGCCTGTTAATACCTTGACAACAGGATTTATCAATATAACTGTCTATCTCTCTTGGTTTAAATGTCATTTTTGCATGAGAGAACCTTTATCAGTGAATGTCATCCCAAGCTATGATAGGTAATATTTACAAATGTGCCTCCCTTTTTTTGCCAGACTAGTTCATCTTAATGGTATTTTCATAGGTAAAATGTTAATTATTTTTTATTTTACTGAGAAAACCAGATGCTTTAATTGCATTTAGAAATAAAGAATGCTAAGCAATGCTGGAAAAAAAAATCTTCCCTGCCCTCGTTTCATACTGAAAACATCATTACTATATTCTATTTTATTGTTAATATCTATGATAATTAATGTTACTAGCTTTTCACTAAAAGCCCTCTTTAATTAGTTCTATTTAATGAATTGGAGTTGAAATGCCTCTGAGGTAGATGAGGCTTAGGCACTTTTACAGGTGCTGGAGCTGTAGCACAAAGCATGAGTGCTTCCTTAGGATCGCATCCTGCCTCCAAACCCACATGGTTTTGTGGCCTGCCCAGGTGCAGCCCTGGTTTCTGTGCTGAGCATTGCAGCCTGTCCTGTTGACTATTAAGAGCAAATCTTAAAACCTCTTCAACTGGTGTATAGGTAACCTGGGTGTTACAGACTAGACAAAGCACTTCTTCTTTTGTAATGTGGGAGACTAGTGACAATTCCTCCTTTTCTGTTCTGAAAAACAAGAACAAGCAAACAGAAAACCACCCAGAAACTTTCAACTTCAGTGAAATTCAAAACACTACACAGCATTTGCCCATTAGTAAAAGAACTGGAGGTACACTGATGAAACATGAGATCTATGTGGATCCTTGGTCCAGTTTTTATCTGCTGTGGCACTGTCATTGCCATCTTGCAGCCTGTGGCACCCAGGTTCACCGCAGCAAGCTCTGCACCACTGAAGGGTCCGGACCCCAGGAAGGAGGTGACAGATATGCTGACATGAGAGACTGCAACTTATCCATGACTGTGATAAATGCATTTTCATAGGTCCATAGGTCTCATAGGAAAAGAGCTGGTAGTGTTCTTTAGATCTTCTAGTTGTGAAAATTCAGTCTTTTTGATTGTTCATTTCAAATCTGTATTTTGAAAACTGTGTTTGAGGAAGGGGGAGAATGATGAGAACACTTCGTCCTTTCCATTTCTTACCAAGAAGCAACATGTGAAAGCCTGGTCTTCACCCCCAGAAGCACCTGGAAGTTTTTGATTCTTCTAGAGTCGTGTAAGAGGTGTTGTGTAAGGTGCTCTATCACAGAATCATGGAATCATCCAGATCAGAAAAGAATTTCAATAACACCAGTCCTACCACCAATCTGTCCTAGAATCACAGACTCATAAGATCATGGAATATCCTGAGTTGGAAGGGACCCACAAGGATCATTAAGTCCAGCTCCTGGCTCCACACAGGGCCATTCAAAATTCAAACCCTTCTTCTGAGAGCTGTGTCCCTGTCTGACAGGGCACGCTGCTGGTCCAGGTGGCTGCTTGCTTGCAGGAAGGCTGCTGCCCCCACCAGCTAGAGTGGCTTTGAAGCTGATGGCAGATTGCTGCTGCCCCTCTGTGTCATTCACACTGACAGAAAAATGCGTGGTGCTCCTTCCTGGGGCCTCATGTCCCTCTGTCCTCAGGGGAGGGATGGCTCTGTCCTTGCCCAGCCATGGGGCTAAGCACCCACCCTAGCCTGGTGCCACCAGTGATTTGGGGAGCCACTCTTTTTGGGGCTGTCTTCCTGAGAGATTTATGTTCTCTGAAGAGTTAAGTACATTAGTGCAAGTAATCTCACTCCATTACTTTCTATAAAACAGAATCTGTGACTTCCTCCCTGGTGAGCATTTACCGTAGTGCAATGGGCTACTATTTTCATATTCAACTCATTGGAAGCCATAAAGTCAGCTCACGTTCTTGGCCCTGAAGCACAGAGCCTTTGGGGTGGGACAGTGACTCACAACTGTGAGGAGGGCACGGTGCACTGGCATCGCCTCAAAGCCCCATCACATCCCTCCCTCTGCTTTGAAATCGACAAAATTCAGCAATTTACAAGGCTTTTTAAAATCTTAGATGAAGCAATTAAATCTCCAGACTGGAGGATGTGAACCTTTAAAGGCCCTTTGCAGAATATCAAAAGAAAGAGCGGATTATATTTAGCAGGTGTGACAGCCCACGCAGGACATTTCATTGCAAAAGGGCCTGACATGAACCAGGAACCAATACTTAAATTAATACAAAACATCTTTGGGGAAAGGTGTTTTCTTCTCTTTTTTAAACATTAGGAAATCATAATGCTTTTGGGCTTCTTCAAAAGCGAAAGGTCCTACTATACAGCAGTCATCTGGCATGTAAAATAAAAGGAAGGAGGGGATGAACTGGGGAAAGGAACACCTAGAAATACTTGGGACGAGCTTGGCAGGGGATATTTTGCTTTTCTTAAGCTGTGGTCCTAACAGTAAGGAGGATGCTGTCTGTCCCCAGCAGGGACACGTTGGCTGTGGGACAGGTGGCGAGAGAGGGGATGCTTCCACAAAGAAGGGACTGGGAGGTGCTGCTGTGGCAAGATCCACTTTTGGGGTGCTCTGTCTCTTTGCTCTGCTGTTCTGAGCTCAGCATTGGCCGGGTTGCTGCTTGCCTTTTTCGCTCATGATTTAGGCATTCAAAAAGGCACAGTGTGGTCCAAAGCCATGGTGTTCCCAGGGGGAGAAAGCATGTGGTCTGTGTAGAGGGGACCCTTCGGCATGGAGAGAGTTAAAGGTCCCCGGCACCCACCAGCCCTGGTCTAGGCAGTGTCTAAAATCAGACCTAGACCCGCTTTATTTTTTCCTTAAAAACAGGAAATGGAGCCCTGAAGGCTTTTTAGCTGGAGAGGGAGTGAGGAGGGGGTAATGCTCACTCTGCCCATATCCAGCCCTGGGCCTGACCCAGACTTGGGGGTCTCTGTGTGTGTTTTTTTTATTTCTCCTCCTTCTTTTTTTTTTTTTCCTATTATTTTGGCAGACTTTTTGGAATGTCTGGGAGCTAAGGGCTTTGCTTCATGGAGCAGAATTCTGAAGCAAGAAAAAGAGAAAGTTATAGACTAAACCACAGAAATGTAAACATGTCTGCAGCTAAAATAACTCCACTTTCATTGAAAACACTCCTCGCTCACAATCAGACTTCTGTGTGCTACGCTCAATAAAAACTGCATGCTAATAGCGACCAATTAATACATTATGTAGTTCTGCTTTAAAAACTGAGACGCTTTTAATTTTTTTCTACTTTTTTTTTTCTTTCCTATTTTATTATCATTATTATTATTTTAATTAAGGGAGCACTGAGCTCTCCGCATCGCGCGCTGCCACTCCGTGAGCTGACCGCTGTCCGAGGAGCGCTGCGGGGACAGGCGGCGGGCGATGCCCGGAGGGGCGCGTTGGGGTCGAAGAGCGCCCGTGGGCGGCCGGGGCAGCGCGGCGGCGGCAGGAGCGGAGCCCCGGTAAGGAAGGATGGGACGGGGCAGCGGGACGGGACGAGGAGCATCGCTCGCTGCTCCCCGGCGTCAGCGGCTCTCCCAACTCCGTGTGCTGTGAATTTGTGCTGTGCTTGCGCGATGGGAGCGCTCCTCTCCCCGCTCCGGGACGCGTCCGCTCCCCGTCTCTTGCTAGAAGGGCTCTCAGCTCCCGGCTCTCCCCCTTCCTTCTTACATTTCCCCGCATTCATTTCTTTATTGCGCGGCGCGCCCGAGCCCCGCCGCCGTCTCTCGGACTTCACGTCGGCGTGTACTTCTCTTTAAACCCTCCCGGGCCTAGCCCCGCAGCCCCGCTCTCCCCCGTCCCCCCCCCCCGCCGGTTCAGCTCACCTCCAGTTCCGCCCGCCCCCCACTCCCCCCGTGCGGAGCGGGGCCGCCCCGGGGGGTGCCGGTGCCCGGCGGGCAGCGCGGGGCCGCCCCGACGGCCGCGGGGGAGCCGGGGAGCGCCGAGAAGCAGCGGCTGCGCCGCTCGGCGATTGGAGAAAGAAAGAGGCTCATTGAGCCCGGGGCCAGCGCGATGGGCTGAGCCCGTCCCGACTGAAGTGACTCACTGCACTCCGCCGGCCCCGCGCTCGCTCACTCCCTCGCTCGCTACCGCTGGCGGCGGCCGCCGCCTTCCCCCATCCCTTCCCGTCCCCTGCCGCCCCCCGAGCCCGGTAAGTCCTTTCCCCGGAGCGCGGTGGACGGGGCGCGGGGAGGGGTGGGCGCTGAGCGTCCCGAGGCCGCGGGGATGGGCGCGGCGCCGCCGTCGGGGCGAAGGGAGCGGGGCGGCGGCGGCCGAGCATCCTCCTGCGGGCGCCCGCTGCGCGCACTCGGACCCCGCCGGCTGCTTTGGGTGGTAAAGCGGCGGCGCTTTCGTTTTAATGCGTTTGCTTTCAGGCTGGCCGCTCTCGTTTCGGTCGCAAGTCTCCGAAATATCCTCCCTCCCCCTTTATTACTATTACTAATTTCTTCTCGCTCGTTTGTAATTATTTCGGCTCTGCGCCGCTCAGTTAACTGATACCTGTACGGCCGTCTCAAAAGCTGACATGCTCTTGGATGTAGTTCAGTTACCTGAGTTGGGCTGATGAGATCAGAGTTGGTTGCGGCACTTTCTGGAATCAGCGCTTGGGCACAGCGCACAGATGTCTGTTTTGGTGACCAGATGACTTTCCTGTAGGCTTTGCAGCGAAGGTAATCTTATTTGCAAAAGCTGAAGTTGCAAGTTCTGGCTAACATAAACTTCCATTCATTGCTGCCTTCACAGAGCGCCCACAGCGCACTTAAACTTGTACTTTTTTTTTTTTTACTTTTTTTTTCTTTTCCTCCCCAGTTATTTGTATTCGAAGTGTCATTCTCCAAATTAACACTGCTTCAGCTCTGAAGCAATAGTTTGGAAATCACATTCTACCCATGTAATTTTGAGCCCATTAGAAAAACCAGGATAGGTCTCTGAACTGCACATGGAGAAATGTCACATTCCTTTGGTTTAACCCTTTGAATGCTTCCCTAGTTTCATGGAAACGAGCGGAATAGGCAAAGACAGCATCTCACCAGGTCAGGAAATGGAAGCTTTCATCGGGGTCTCTGCACCACCACCTGTGGGGTTTCAAACACCCCTGAGCTGATACGTAAAGCAAGGGAGAGAAGATCTGTCCACAGCTGATTGCTTGGTGGCTTCCAAATTAAATGAAGAGAAAGAAAGGATAAATACGTAGTGTAGGACAAACGTATTTTGATATTGATTGTCTTGTCTGTTTTCTAAGTGATGTTAAAAATAACCAATGATGCTGTGTGCTGAAAGAGTAACGTCGGCTCTTGTTTTCTTCCATACTTGTGTGCAGTCAAACAGTGGCAGAAGGGCTGGGCCAACCTTTGGAAAACTTTGCAGGGAGGAAAAGCGTTACCTCCAAAAGCACTCCAGGGCTTGGAGCTCGGAATAGCATCTGTCCCCACCTCCCACAATTGACTCCCCAAAGTTAAACAAATCATACAGTGCTGGATAGAGTTACATGTTGCAGGCGCTTTATAAATGATCTGTCAGCGGTCATCCTAGATGTGATCAGTCGGACTTCTTGCTCCTGAGGTGTTATTCTGGCTGATAATTCATGTAGAATTTTGTTTCTAAAGATATACATTCTAGAAGATATCCGTTGGTGCTGTTTTTTTCTTTTGATGGTTTACAGCGGTGTGAGCCGTGGGGCTTCTCTCTCTTTTTTTAACCATGTTGGAGCTCCTTGTCATGCTCCAACACAATGTGGGTACATGAGCCTGAAGCACAGATTGCTACAAATTCAGAAGTAGCATCATGAGCACAGTCGCTGCTGTGTCAATAGGCAGAGATCGCACTCTGCATGCTGACACAGTTGTTAGTGGCATGATTGCACCCCAAACACCAGTACTTCTGCCTGGGCACTGTGGATGCCTCTGCTACTTGCTTGTCGGGGGGAAATTTATTTTCTGTGTGCACGTGGAGCTGTGTAAACAAACACCAAATCCCCAGGCAGTTGTTTGTCACCCGCTTGGTTTGAGCAGCATCACATGAGCAAATACCTGGCTACCGATGAGGCAAATCCCTTCCTTTGCGCTCCCTACAAAACACCAGTGCTTCTCCAGCCAAGCTGGAGGTGGGTTGTGTTGGTTCTCCTTCTGCAGGGCAGCTCGTTTTGACCGCTTAATGAAGGTTTGCCTATGCAAGAGTTTCTCCCTGTGTTTCTTTGCCCTCTGCTGAGAACAACAAAACAGAGACGAAAAGCTTTTGCAGCACTGTTGGCATCTGGTAGCTCTGAGAGGATACATGTCACATTTCCTTCCTTCCCTAAGCACTCCAGGAGTTTTTAGCAGGTAACAATGAAACCATTACATCGCTTCTTTCAAAGCAATTCCTTTCCCTTGCAATATCTACTGGAGGTTGTTGGGCTTTGGGGCTGGGTTGTTTAGGGGAGCTGTTTATTTTTTGTTATCGTGTTCTTTAAAGTGGACATATTGTTTTTTTGGAGGGGAAAGAGGGCATCTGTAAGGTCAAATTATGTTTCTTGCATTGTGGAAGGCTGTAGCCTGAGCTCTAGGTGGACATTACCAGCAAAAGGTATGGCCAGGGCTTGAAAGAATCATCTTTTATGCTCTAAAGCCATGCTGGCTTTAATTGTACCCATAGCTGATCACTTTTGTGGCCACTAGAATATATTTGATTTCCTGGCATGGTTCTAGCCATGTATTTCTAGTCAGGCATGTTTTAGCTGAGCATCATTTTGTCTTTAGGCCAGGCAGAAGGCTGGAGCTGTGAGGGTTTGTGTTACTGTGACGGTTTGAAATGTAATTAAATAAACAGAGGAAATCTAATATATTTCTTTGTCAATGTTGCTAGCAGTTAACTAGTGTAAGTAAAAAAACTGAGAGTCTAAAATTACTATGCTAAATTTAAGTGTCAGTAAAAAGTAGGCAATAGGAAAAAATTAAAGGGTATATCTAAATATGGAGTTGCGGACATATCTGTTATATTTAAACTACGTTTTTCCTCTTCTATTTATATGTAGTGGTATGTGTATAATCTGGAGAGCTTGATTGAACGCGAGAAACAGCAATTTCACAATGAAAACCAGAGTTTATTCTGCCGTAGTTGTAGTGTATGTCCCTGTTAATCGGTGTGTACATAAAAGCTGAAATGTATGCAGTGAGACATTTTTATGTTGTTTAAGAGCTAAAACAATATTTGATCTAGAGTAAACATGCCATTTGCAAAATGTCTACTTCCGTACGTCTGTTGCAGGCGTATCTCCTATTAGTCTCAGTGGCACTTTTTCTTGGACAGAGCAGGGGAGCGCTTGGTAGCATTTGTTTTCACAATCTTACCTTTTCTGTGACACGTTCTGAAACACCGCTTTTTAATTTCGAAAGTTACGATGGGAAGTGGATCGCTCTTGCATGCTGCTTGCATCAGATGAAATCCCTCCTTGGCACAACTTCATTCCGCTACGAAACACTTATTCCAGGAACAAAATACATAGTTATGTTTGTTTGATAATGCATCGTATAAATATTAATTGTCTGCCCTAAGAGAAAACAATAAACATGTGTTTTCATTTTAGCTGTAGATACCAGATGCTTTGATAGACAGTGGGTGGAAGGGAAGGGCCTCAGCTTGCAGCCACACGAGCTGGACGCCCTGGGACCACTGTGTCTGGAAGACTGCTGGTGTGCACCAGGGGTTAGAGAGCCAGGGGTTTGCTGTTGCATTGAGCTCTTCTGTTGTTGTTTGTTTTAACACGCACACCGTGTGGTATCCATGTCTCTATTACAGTGTCTGGATAGCGGTGTTGCTTTCAGCCTTGCTATCTTTTCAGTGATGCTGTGCTGCTGCTGATCCTCCCAGCACAGAGAAGGCAGGAGACTGCCCGCGGGCTGTGCCATCTTGGCAGGACGCTGAGAAGCAGCTGCCCCTTTCATAGCACTGCTCATGTAAATGAAGCTCAACCTGGGCTGTGTTTCAGATCTGGGTTTGTCAGGTAGTCTGCAGCTTTGAACTGCACGTACCTCATTAACTGCTGACTTACCGAAAGGGTTGGCTTGTAGGAAGTGATCAGCACCGGCAGGCTTGCAGCACTGCAAGTTAAGCAAACACGTGCTTCAATGTGGTTTCAATCAGCGCAGTTTAGACACCCAAGTTTTCAAGTTCCTGCAGGAGGTCTGTAATGAAACAGGCTTGTTTTCTTTTCACCTCGCAAGGAAACAGCAAGGGGAGAAAAAAATCTCTTGGACTTCGCTCAGGGCGACGAGACTGGGTGGGGAACGAAGGGCTCAGAGAGCATCGCTGCAAGTCAGTGAGTGCAGCCTGTGGCCAGCATCACTTTCTTCTCCAGGCTGGAGACGGGCTGTCCTGCAGCACCTGGGCTGCCAGCAGGGTGGTAGCAGCAGCCTTGACTGACCCTGAGGGGTCAGGTGAAAACGCTCTTCCCTGCTAACCTCCCCCCATTCCCAAATACACTGCCTAACAAGCAAGCTTCTTATGCTCCTATCTTCCCCTGGCTGCTGCAAGTGGTCTGTAAAGGTCTATTTTTACTAACATTGTGCTGTTATCAAATGTGTATCAGAAGATGTCTCTGTCATTTTCCCACTGCTCTCAGCAGTGGGCTAGGAGCAGCAGCTTGCTGCTACATAAACCACTTGTAACCAAATGTTTTGGAAAATCTGATTGATGTCTTCTCATTTGTAAGTCATGTAGGCTTACCAGTCTGAGCTTTTCGTAATACCTCCTGGCTTTGCATTGACTCTATTGCTTCATTTTTAGCTTATTAAGCATGGATATACACAGTCTATTTGACCTGATTTGACTGAAGCACGCTTTTTCAACAAGCCCCATACATTTTTTGACATTCAGTAGCTGTACTGCATGCAGTTGGACTGTGATTTGTTTTAGTGTAATTGAGTGTATGTGTAAAAATCATATGGATTCACTGAGCTCCACATGCATCTTCTTTGCAAATTACTTTTATGTGGTTGCAGTACAAAAAATTAAATAATGACAGCCAAAGAAAATGAAGTTTAGACAAATTTCATGGTTTATCACAGTTTATATTTTTATTTTCTGTATAATTGAAAGAATTTGAAGGGATTTGGAAAGAAAAAAAGCTTAGAAGCAATACAGAAATTGATTCAAAATTCATCTTTCTGAAAAGTTTTTGTCATTTCTGAATGAACGCTAATAAATTTAAACCCGGTGTTTTAAAATTCTGTTTATAAAACGGAATGTTATCTGCAGAGCTCACAAATTATGCACATAGGATTGGTAGTATAACTAAAAAAGTAACATCAATACATTGCATAGCAACTTGCACTGAGACAAAACTGCAAACTGCTTGGAAAAGAAGCTTAATTGCAGGACTCACGTGAAGCACGTATGGCAAAAGTTATCAATAGTTTCTCCAAAGAAGCACTCTCACATTGATTGTTCTGACTCAGGTTGGCCCTTCAAGGGCTGACAGAGTTGTTTTTTGTTTTTTTTTGCACAGGTTTGTGCCTGTGAATTAAAAGCAGGTTAGAAAAAAGAAGAATTATTAAAAAAAAATAAAATTAAATCAAGTGAATGCTTTTTCCCCTGTTTCATTATGTTTGCCCAGAATGTGAAGCAGGGAATTTGGGCCAGTATTCCTCATTCCTTCACTGCATTTATAAGTTCTCTGGTATTTTTATGAATTTATAGCAAACAGTCTGTAGCATGCTCTGTATCTCTAGCAATTGGGACAAGCCAAATCATCTGTCACCAATATGTATGTCAACATCCTGAAACCACAAAGAGCACCTCTTAGTAGGCACAACCAAGGTTTCATGTCAGCGAAGCAATTTATCACTCTCTCAAAATGAAGAGCACAGAAGAATCTGAGATTTTAATTCTTGCACCTTTTACACAGAGAAGTTAAATCCCTCCTCTCCTCCTCTCCTCTCCTCTCCTCTCCTCTCCTCTCCTCTCCTCTCCTCTCCTCTCCTCTCCTCTCCTCTCCTCTCCTCTCCTCTCCTCTCCTCTCCTCTCCTCTCCTCTCCTCTCCTCTCCTCTCCTCTCCTCTCCTCTCCTCTCCTCTCCTCTCCTCTCCTCTCCTCTCCTCTCCTCTCCTCTCCTCTCCTCTCCTCTCCTCTCCTCTCCTCTCCTCTCCTCTCCTCTCCTCTCCTCTCCTCTCCTCTCCTCTCCTCTCCTTCTCCTTTTCAGTTACCAACACCCCTGTGATGCATATGGCATGGGACAGGCAAATTAATGGGCATCCTCAGAGGCACATCCAGCCCTTCTCCCAGTGCCTCATATGTGGGTCACAAGTCCCAGTGGTTTTGGTCCAGCATAGGATTTATATCCCTCCCTCCTCGTGTTGCTTCTGCAGGGCTAAAGAGGAGTGAGAAGTAGTAAAAATCTATTTTGGTCTCTGAAGTAAGCAGACATGAGTCAGAATACTCACTGGGAACAGATCTGCTGGATGAAAAGGTGCCATTTTTACATAGTCACTTCTCTGACCATGCCCTTTAAACTCTTACAAAAATAGAATACTTTCTCTGGCACTTCTCTTGGAAAGCAGAAATGTGAGTGAGAGTGAGGATGTTTGCTGCACTTTGGTCCCTGCTTCAAAACACAGTTTGTGTGCAAGTTTTGTAATGCACGTGTAACATATGTTTAACACCAGGGAAAATAGGAAGAAGGCATTTGGGTTTTGTGGGGAGGGGATTTGGATTTGGATAGTTTAACATTTGTAGGGGAAAAGTGTGATTCCCAGTTCCTGTCTGTGAACGGTTGGATGAATTCTGGCGAGCTTTCTGCCCTGATTTCTGGCATCCTTGCTTCCCTGCAGACATACACTTCTGATCAGTAAACTCATGTGGAGCACAGTGAGGCTTCTTTTGACCATTGGCTCTGGGCTCCCTTTGGGCTGCGCAAAATGAGTGGTCTGAGCTAAAAATGTGCCTGAAACCACATTGACGTAAGCTGGGAGTGTTTTTGGACCTGTGAGGTGACAAATCATCACTGGCAACCGGGGTCCTGGAGTGGTGCTGTTGATGTGCACGTGAGATGAGAGCATCTCCATGCTGGTGAAGTTAATCGAGCTCAGCTCTTCTGTGCTGGCTACGGACCTTCCCCACAGGGCTGCAGGGGACATTGACTCTTCTCTGTACTGCATTGCTCGCTGGGTAGTAAGGGAAACAATTAGTGAGACAAAGGATTTCCCAAAGGTCACTCGCAGCTAAGTAGGTGCTGCTGAATTTTTGAACTCCTTTCTCATTTTTAATGAGTTGGTAGGAAGTTAGAGCCTAGCTAGTCCTACAAAACAAAAAACCTGTGGTGCACTTCACCACATTTGCTTTTATGGATGTTTGTCAGTCCTGTTGTTCTCCCTCGGACCAGTTAACTTTTCAGAATAAAAGGATTAAGCATGTTTAACTTATTTAACATTTTCAGTTGGTTTTACATGGAAAAAAAACCACCAAACTATAAATTGTTCTTTTTCTCCACTCCAGTACAAGTAACGAAAATGTCTGAAAATTCTGAATTGGTGTTCAGAGGATGAAGTCAATCTTGCTGAAGCTTCTCATTTGTTTTCCAGGAGGTGCAGAACTGTACAGATGAACAGTTTCTTCCTAATGTTTCCACTGGGTCTGGGAAACGTAGTCTTTCCCTGTGATGGGGCTAGTACAGGATTTAAAGGCACTGTCTTTTTAACACAGGAAACAGACTCTGCTTCTCCTCTTGGTAAAATTTCCTTAAACAAAGTCAGAGCATTTCCTCTTTCTCTGGATGGATTCATCTTTCCTGTGTGCGGAGACTTGGGTCATACACCTGCTTACCGCCTGCTCAGTCCCTTAGCAACAAGGATTCAGTGAAGGTTTGCTGTCAAGATTTCCTAATTCAGTTCATTGTAGGGCCAAGTAGCTTTTTATTGCAGGGGAACCCTAATTTTTCAGTTTAAAATTTGAACAATATTTTGGATATGATGACATTTCCAGCACATCAGGTTCTGTGCATCCATTCCTTGTCTTGCAGTGTGATAAGTGATGTCAGCAGGCAGAAAAAGAGAGAAAAATCACCATAGGCTTAAGACATGCAAGACTGTCAGTAGCCTGATACAGTAAATTGATGTGTAGGTGGACTTCCCCCCTCATCCCTGCTGACATTGTCTGGTGTGGAGCTGAAGATACCGTTGGGAAACTTTAAACTCTTGTTTTGGAGTAAAACTTGTATTTGATACAGTGCCTTGATTCGTTTTCCATCACTGACTGAGCACAGAGATTGCACCTCAGTGCCCAGTATCCCTCTGTTTCTGCTCATGGGGTACTGCAGAGGGGTTTAGTTGGTGATGAGCCAAGGTCAGCTCTGCCATACCTGAGTGATTCTTAACTGCTACAGACTCTCTTTTGGTGTGCACGTGCCTAGCTGTTGTTTGCCTGGGGGAAGGAGGAATGAATGAAGAACTTAGCTTTTAGGTAAACAAGAAGTTACTGTTAAAATTACAAGCATTTTAAATTAGGTATTGACAGCAGTTGAGAGCTGGTTCTCAACTATGCTGGCAGGCAACTAGATGTCTACCAGCTCCTAAGGGAAGCCTTATTGCAGGCTGTAAGAATAACTCATTAACCAGTTAGTCTATGGCAGTGCTACTCAACATATGGTCTGTGGGCTGCTGGTGGTCTGGAAGACATTAAAAAGTGGTCTGAGGAATGATTGCACAAGAAAGGAAGAAATAACCCCACAGAGACAGATCCACATTCTCACAGCACTAGCAGACTATTGCCCATATCACCAATCTGCCCTGTGTCAGTGGGCGTTGCCAAGATGTAATTGCTTAAGTCTCCCATTTTGAGCCTGAATAGATGGAGCTCAGGTAATGGCATGAAAAGGGAACTTCTTCTTGATCAGATTGATGCAGAGCAAGTCTTCTCCCATTAAAGAGATGAATGCTGTGTCTCTTCTTTCTCAGGTTTTTGAGGCACGAGATGGGCTAAGGGATGCTGCCTCTATGTCCATGTTGCTTGCAGTAATGAATGCTACAGGGAAACAGACGGCAGCAAGCCCATTTCCTTCACAGTGGGAGGAAAGTAGTAATTCAGGAGACCATTAAACTTTAGAAATACCTCTACAAGGTCCCTACAAAGATACACTCCATTTAGATTAAAATCCCATAGGGCCAATTACCTTGGAAGAACATAAGAACTTGAACAAAAGCTGAGTTAGGTATGCTGCCCACCAATGGGTTTGAACAAAAATGGATGCAGTGAGAAAGCACTTGTGTATTATGAAAGTGAGAACATTTAGAGTAGCTCTGTGCAATAACCAACTTTTACTGTTCCCCCAGGATCAGTGTGCACAGGAAATATCTGTGGCATGTTTGCTTTTCCTGGAGATGACAGCAACCCTTTGGCAACCACTTTATAATACATGCTCAATACTTTTCAAAATGTTGGGCTGTAGTTATATGAATTTGCTTGATTTCTGGGTGCCAGAGCCTTTGTGTTTTGCTTTCTGTTCCTCCTAACTTGCTTGTTCCCATTTCAGCCCTGGACACTTCTCCTTCAGTGTCATTCTTTAGCTATGATGGTCCTCTATCTGTCTCAGCAGAAGCATTGGAATGGGGTTTGAGGAAAAAGGGCAGCAAACAAAAGTGCCCCTTATGTGAAAATAACTTCTGTGGCCAGTTCTGTTCTATATCTGGATGCCTGTGGGCTCTTGGAGATGGAGAGATGAATTAATGCCATGTTGTGGAAGGGGGATTAGCGCAAACAAATTGAAAACCTTTGTTTCAGTCAGTGTTTTCTGAGAGCATGTAGAGTAATTTGCAGTAGACTGCAAAACAGAGTTCAGTGCTAGCGCTGCGATTAAGTCTGCCTTTGCTTCAGCTGATAGACTACAGATTTAATCGGTTAGCTATTTTCAATCAGATCTGAGCACTGCAGTGCACTAACATTTCATGCAAGGGATCTGGAAAATGAGTCAGTTTTAAGATGCTGTAGCAACGAATTCCTGAAAGTGTTTACTGATGCAAATATGGTTTTGAAAGTACCTCTTCCATTTAACATCATAAAAGAACTTTCTCAAGAGAAGACACAGTAAACAGTCTGAGGTCTAACAACTGAACATGCAAGTCTAAATTGTTTTAGAATATTTCTTGCTTTAATAGGAATCATTAACATTGTAACTGATAATGAGAAAAATGCTTATGCCATTAGTGGTTTACCACTTTGGTTCTGAAAGGATAAAAACAACTTCATAAAAGAGACCACAGACTGTCCATTTTCAGCCTCAGTGTAGGATGAATGCTTCAGCGAATATGAAACCCATCATTTAAAATAATAATTTCATATTTATGTTTGGGAAGCATGGTCAGAATGCCCTTTGAGCATTCTGGAGCTCCGTGATGCATAGTTGGGTGGTGGCAGCAGACAGGACAGCATTTTGATTGACCCTGGTGTAGTGCTGAAAGCCTTACCGGGGTGAGGAAGCCTGGGTCTGGCCTTCCCCAGTGATGGTGCGAGTCTGGGCAGGTTCATTTGGATATCCCCTGGTCCTTTCTGTCTTCCCCCTGCACTGCCTGCTGCAAGGGAAGTTGCATTTTTCTATGTATGTGGTTGAATCTCAGTCTGAGTTCTGTGAGCTGGTGAAAGAAACAAAAGATTTTACATCTCCTCAGGACACTGGTGGGATGTGGTGGCTCAGGAGCAGTGTCAGGGGTGATGGTATAGCCACAGTGAACTTGCCCATCAGTGCCAGCTGCTCACTCCTTTGAGGATGAGGCCCTCCCCTTCTTCTGAACACCTTCTTCCCCTGGGCAAACCAGCCTGGACTCAGTCCCCTGCTCTGGTTGGTGGAAGAACCCTCAACTACTTCAGCCAGGACTGAAATAAACCCTGGAGAAGATCTGGTGTCCACTCTCCTGAAAGCTAAGTTCAGGACTCAGTGTGCTGTATTCTAGCCTTGTCCTTAGTAAGGGCAGGAGGTGGAAATGTCCTCTAGACTATCTCCATAACAAAGTTTTACTGATGCTTTGTGTGGCCATATTAAATTGACTGAGATATTGCTCTTACATAAGAATGGAAAGTTTCCCCTGCTCCTCTCATTAAAGTGACTGTTGTGCCATATTCGAAACAAAAGTCAAGCAAAGAAGGAATACAGCTGGGCAAATGACAGGAGAAACAGAGCTTTGCCAAGGTGAATTTTTATGGAAATGCTTTCTGAACAGTATTTCCTTGAAAAGGCATCTTACAGATGTATGCTGCGCTTACATGAAGGAGAGTGTAATGCACCACACCCAGAATCTGACAAAGTCCATAAATTTCTCACAGAAATAGTTTAGGCTACAAGGATGCTATACTTAAGACACAAAGGTTTTCTTCTCTACTGCAGTGTAATCATGTTAGCCTCAGTACTGGAACAAAAAGAAGAAACTTTCAAATATAAAGTAAATTAACTATTCTACTGAAAAGGAAATTTTCAGTGTGGTAGGAAATCTATGACCTATCAACAGTGCATTAGCTGTGACAATGACTTGCAAGTTTGTCTACATCAGGCTCTGTGGTGGTCTTCTATGGGAAGGAGCATAAGTGGCTTAATAACTGAAGAAAGTTGTTCCTGTCGATGGCAGTGAGATTTTTTTCTCATTCACTTTAGTTGAAAAAGGATTAGGGAAGTGATATAAAAAGCAAGTGATGAAAGATGGTTGATGTTAGCATTCAAAAAATGGGAGAGGGGAAAAAAGGTAAAATGGTAAAAACATCACCTTTCACTTGAAATTGCCACACTTAGATCTACTTAGACATATTTTCTGGAGGTGCTGTAGCCTTTTCAATGGTCTGTTTTCCAAATGGCCTGACCAATTTTACTGTAGACTCAGTATCAGCAGAGCTCTTGCAAAAGTTGCTTTTTGGAATCTGTTAGTTTTCCCTTGTTTCTGAGATTTTTCATTTCATACCAATCAATTTTGAAATGTGATGAGAGAGAAATTCTTGAGACAGCCTTGGAATTTTTCAGCCTATTCCTGCATGTCACTTTCTGAAATAAATGGGAATGCATTTTTTAAATTTATGATGGCTTATAACTTGATATCATTGCTATTCTAAAAGTAATAATCCAGGACTGCTTAAGTGATTCAGTTGTTTACATTTCCTTTTACACTTCCAGCAATAAGTCAGAGATAGTGCTTTTCTGTCGTCCTCTCAGAACTTGCCACTGTCAGATAGCATATGACCATATATGGGTTTTAAAGATGAAGGCAGTTGCCAAAGGCCGTAGTGTATTCATAAGGTCTACAATGGAGATCCAATTACAGAGAAACACTGATTTAGTTAGCTTTTGGCTCTGAGCTGGGGGTAGAGGTGACTGACTGTTATTTTTAAACAATATTAGGTTTATCAAAGAAAATAGAAAGAAAAAAAGGAATATCAGCAGGACTAAAATTGCGAGCAGATATGATCATGGTATTAAAAAGAATTAGAAGATGTGCTCTATAAGGTGTTGGTACCTCTTCATCTTTACGGTGAGGTTGCCCAGAGAGTCTGTGGAGCTTCCTATGAAGATATTCAAAATATGTCAGGATGCCTGCCTGTGTGATTTATTGCAGGGTACCTGCTTTAGCAGGGGCATTGGATTTGATCACTTGAGGCCTCTTCCAACCCCTCCAATTCTATGATTCTGTGATACTAATGCAGATCAGTATGCTGTGTCTGACAGTTTTCAAGCTGAGTATCCACTGGGTGTGTATAGCACCTCACAGCAGCAAGCCCTGGTGCAATAATGAGGTCACCTGCCAGCAGCACCTGGAAATGCATCCCTGCTCTCTGGATGACAGAGGACAGTGCCCATGCTCCCTTTGCCAACCTCCCAAGCTGCCATCAGGCCTGTACAATAAATGTAATAGGCCATGGAAAATGCATCAGTAGCACATGCTGACATCAGTGGAACCCACATGGGGATGGAGAAGGGATCCTGTTACCCCTGCTCAGCTGCACAACTCTTTAATCCAGCCAGGAACTACATTTTAACCCTTTCAAAGCTCTCCCAGTGAGAAGGGAAAGGGTGTGAAAGGTTCCTCTTCTTTCACTGAGGTTTAACTTTAGGTCTGTATGAGCACAGACAGACCATGGGGAAACAGAAATGCAAATGGTTCAGCGAATATTGCAGTTGGCAGTGGATGTCCTGGAGTGAGTGAACACAAAGCCAAGTTCAAACTGCTGCCATTAATAAACTGTTTGTTCTGTGCTCTCATCCTCTGAGACGTCAGAAGAGCGTTGGAGTGAATTTCAGCCTTCTGTTTACACTGGGACTGATTATTGTCCCGTGTGTAGTGGAGACACGTTTCACTACAAGAAGCCATTCATGGGACAGCCTCCTGAAAAGAAGAAAAATCAGTTTATGTCAGTGCAGGACTTCCTGCTATCTCTGGTTACCCCCACAACCACACACCCACACCCACAGGCATGCTCACGCATCGCCTGCTTCACACTAGAAAGGGGCATTACGTCTCTGTGTTATTTCCCCAGTGCTTTTATTTCTCAGCCCACTACAGGAAGGGTTCATAAAGTAAGTATATCCAGAAAGATGTTTTTGTTCCCCACCTTGGGTTTCAGTCCCAAGACTGCCAATTAAATTATCCCATAAATCCTCCATTATAGGTAGTAAAACCTAATTTTAGATTTCCTGCCCACTCTAGTGTCCTGCCTGATTGCTACCAGTTGGATAGAGGCTCAACCTGTTAAGCAGACAATTGCAGTGAACTGTTTCTTTCTGTGCCACATGTGGAAAACTTTTTAATATGTGGCATTTGGTCATAATTCTCTCTGGCTATTTTCTACTTCATAGTTGCTCAAACCTTTTCTTTAGGCTGAAAAGTAGACATCTGTAATTTATTCTTTTGTCAAGAGATTTTTGTGAGAGAAAAGGTGGTTACCCTGTGGATCAGGAAGTTTGTTAACCTCACTGCCACCACTGAAACAATAGTAGCTTTCAATTAGTTTTTATGTAATTCCCATTTAAAAGAAAACTTCTGTATTAATAGAGCTAACACATTTATGTGTAAGTTGAAAGTATTTCGGGTCATCTGAATATAAACAGGTTCTTTCCCTTCTTGTTCAAATGCAAACATATTATTTATCTGCAAACAGTGGTCGTTTCCTCAAGGTTAGCTTCTGCCAACCGTATTCTCACTGCGGGGCATTTTATTTCACATAGAGCCTCACTAAACATTCCTATTTTTTTCTTACTATAAACAACCCCTACCTTAGTATTTTTCTTCATAAGCTCTAGTGAGGACAAATATTAAGTAAAGTTGTCACAAAAAAGTGTTCTTAATCATGTGAAAAAAGTGTAAACATCTGTGCATCAATACCCTGACCTTTAGGCAAAAGGGTACTTGCAATCAATGTGGAACGATTGGCCTACTGAGATTTAGGTAGAAATCAAGAACCTGTCTGTAAGGACAACTGGAGCCTAATGTTCTCCAAGAAATTAACACCTTTCTTTGGCTTTTGTTGTTACCCTGACAAAATCTCTGTGTTTTGATACTGCAGAGATGCCTGAGTGGATCTAGCACCTTGCCAAAGCACTGTCTTTTTGGATGTGACTGTCTTTCCTGCCTGAATAAATTGGTGATGTTTTAACAACTCTGTGTCAAATCAGGAACATCCGTGGCAGTCAGCAAGGGGATTTTTCATCTCCAGAGTACAGTGACAGGAAGCTGAAGGCTTTCATTCAGATACATAATGCGGATATTTGCAAAAGGGAAAAGTACTGCTGACAGATGTCATGGTGAGGAAGCAAGCACTGCTTGTAAGACTAACATAACACATGTGCTGGACCAGGACTTTCCTTTCAGATGTGGCTTTGGTGATCTGTCAGCCTAGTGAGCACAACTGAGCACAGGTGAGCCTGTGGGTGACAACAGTACGAGCAGGTAGTGCTGGTGTGGCTGCACAATGCTGTAACTCAGAAAGCATATGTCCCAGCTGGTGAGAGGGCTGTGAGTGCAGAAAGGGGAAGTTCTACTCACAGGATCAAAACTTTTTTTTTTTTTCCAGTGTCTACCAGTTGACTGAGTGCAAAGCAAAGCAGCCCCCTGCAGTGGTGCTGCCTCAGGTGGGCTCTCTGATGCCTAATGAAGGGTGCTCTCTTTTAGCTTTCCCCTTGGTGGAGGCACTAGTGGTGTCTCCCTGATCTGCTCAGCTTCTTGCTTCTCTCAGATTTTGCTTCTCACATTTAAGAAATGCATCATTTTCAAGTTGATTACCCCCATCGTACCCCTGATCTAGTGAGTGGCAGCCCTGAACAATACAGAGGTTTGGAACTGGGTGGTCCCTTCTAACCCAAACCATTCTGCAGATCCATGATTCTGTTAAACTGGGGGAAAAGTGCACAGTGATTTCTAAGCTGATGGAAGAAAAGGTCAAGAGACACTCATATACATGCAGTGCAATAGCTTGGGTCTCATTGTTTTGGGCTAAATATGGATACACAGCATTTTTCTTGCTAAATGGGTCTTCTCCACCTTGCTTTGTTATTGTACTGTGACCATATCTGTGGTGATTATAATTTGTAAATTGATGCCTGAAGCACTCTATGAAAATAAAACATACATAAAGGCCAACAAAGAAATGAAAGAAATTAAGGCCTCCCAGTCATAGCACTGTTCTTTTAATGATTGCTGAAATATTATGTGCATTTTTCCTGTCATGTTATTTGTCCAGTTTAGGTACCTGTAAATATGAGGGGCTGCCTAGGCAAGAAGGAATGGTCGCATCAGTGCTCAGGAATGGGGGACAGGCAGTTTGACAAAGAGTGTACAATGTAGGGCAAAATTGCAGGTTTTCTCTACTAAAGTGCTTGGGTGGCCAACTATGCCATTTGGGGCACACAGCTCTCTGAGCTGATGGATATCTTGGTTGTGTAGTTTGCTCCAGAAATCACCCCACGTAGCAGGGTTGTGCTGCTCGATCCCAACTTTAAGTCCCTAGACACAGTGATTATAAAGAAAACCTTGGAATGTAGTCAGAGTGACTGTAACCACTCAGCAGTGACTGTAACCACTTAGCAACATCTAACTCTGTAGAGCATAGGAAATAATTTTTTTTGAAGGAGAGAGCACTTGATTCATCTGGGGGGTACAATTCTGAAATCTGATGTCTGAAAATGTTAACACTGTAAATTATTTGTTACTTGAATGTTTGGTATCAAACTAGCAGCAAAAGATCTTTATCTGTGCTAAATGTTCCAGCTTTCTTGCCTAGTATCTTCCATACTTCAATATCTTTTTGTTGGACTTTGAATTTTTAATTGGGAAGCAGCAAGAAATGAAGATAATTTGATACTCAGTCCAGTACCAGAAGGAATTCTACATTTGCTGTACTGGGCACAGTCAGACTTACCTCATTTATAAATATTAGCTTTTTCCATTGAGCTGAGAGTTTTGCTGAATATCCAACATCTTGCATGGGAATGTTCTTAATTCTAGACCCCTGGCTGCAGAATTTGAGCTAGGCTTGTGTCAAGCCTATGCTGTCTTGAATATGCTACTGTTACAAGAAAAAAAAATCTCTCTGGTATGCTAAGAAGAGGGGACGTGCTGGGGTTTGCAATTTTAGCATTACAGATTCTTTATTATTAATAGATTAGTGGGGATTTTTCCAAAGACTCCTATGAGTCACAAGAGCTCCTGTTACTAAATTTCATATACTCATTTATTTATACAACTATACATGAGGTCTTATAGTCTTTTCAGTGCAGAAAGAGCCAAAGTGCTGTTAAGTGTAAATGCAGTTTGTTGAGTTCTAAAGATCATAAATACCTTCTTTAACATCAGATTTATCTTGAACTATGTGCATTGAAAGAGGTGTCTCAAAAAGAGGAAAGAAGGGGCATATACTGCTCCTTTGCACAGCCTGTGTATTCATACCCAGAATGAATCTTTGGCAGAAACTAGTTAGAATTAAACTGTCACCAGTGAGGCAGTTTAATTTTATGTACTGAAGGGTTACATGAGTTTTATAGGTTCGTTTATTTTGCTGATTAACAGTCAAATCCTGCTCTTGACAAAGTATCCTGTTTTCTTCATCTGCGTGGCTTCCCCAAGATGAGCAGAAAAGATAAAGTCTTAGGTGAGGGAAATGTGAGAACAGAAATGTTAAGGGAGGGAATTATGTATTCTTCCTTCCCTCTCCCAACACATATTTGTCTAGACTTCATGACAACAATTTGCTTTTGGACTCTGCAGAAACCATCCAGGCACATCTCAGCAATTCAAGACCTCAGTATACCAGTGAGCCAGCTACAGACAATGCCACCTGGAGACTCCTCCATGCTGGCTGGTATTGGGCAAAGGGATGTAATCAGGTCAATGGACTTCAGAGCACACACCTGCTTCTACCAAGCCACCAGATTCACTGGTGGTTCAAAGGCGACTTAGTGATCATGGACCAAGTTGTTTTCCTTTGACCCCCAAGATGCTTGATAGCTGTTTTACAGGGCTTTGGCACTGCCACAGTTAGCCTTCACTTCAGGAGCTCACTTATCTGGCAGCTTGTCTTCCCCTTTCACTGCCATCATCAATGACTTTGGTTGTCTAATGCTCCAAACAGCCAGAGAGAGACTGGAAAACTGGCTGGCAGCATAACCATTAAACAGAAAGGACTCAGGTGGAATGTCTAATTTACTAAAACTGTTGAGACCTTGCTGAGTTTTAGACACTGCTTTATACCAATATGCTAGCTAGAAGAAATATGTAGAATGTATAGAAAAGGACGTCAGGACCAGTTGACTGACCAGTCAATGCTCTGTTAATCTTTCAGCTTCTTCATGCTGTTTACACTCTAAGTAGAAAGTCTGCATTTTTAAGGTTGTATGTGTCAATCTAAATTTGTACGTGTTTCTGCTAAGTGCTTTTACTTCATAATTTGTTCCATGCCATGTGCCAGAAAAATAACAGCTACATTCAAAACAAAGTTTATGTAAAGCAAGTGGGTAAATGTTATGTGTATCATAATAATGTAGGCTGGAGTAATTTTTCTTTAGTGAAGTGTAACTGAGCTGCTTAAAGTAATTAATGAGTTTGGTTGTTCCTTGATTTCCATTTTGAGTCTACTTTTAGCAGATGGGTGCCAAGCAGATTTTGAAAATCTGGTCTCTTGACTGGATTAACAGAATAATTTGTCAGAATTAGAAAATAATTGCATGTACTTCTTGCTTCTGTGAGAAAGAACATTATCAGGATTTTTTTAATAGTGTTATTTTAATCTTTTCTTGTTATCTTATTGCTACTGAAGTGGAATGATAGGTAAGCATGATTTTCTTGAAAACTAAAGGTGATTAGAGGATGCCTCTATCTCTTTTCTTTCAGCTACAGTAACAGTAACAAGTAGAAGAGTGAAGAGCATTCTGAACAGTTGAATGAAAGTATCGTTCAATAAAATACAGTCATAGAACCAAAGAATCATAGGGGTTTGAAGGGACCTTTGGAGAATGTCAAGTCCAACCCCCTGCTAAAGCAGGTTCCCTACAGCAAGTTAAGCAGGAAAAAACATGGTTTTGTTTTCCACAGGCAAATGAAAGTGATGCATCAAGACATCAAGGGGATGATGAAAAATATTGTACCTAAAGGCAAAAAATGGAATGATAATATATGTATATATAAAATATATGGATTCAAATGATAGAAACAATCTGAATACATACCTGTATGTAGGCAAACTTGATGCAAGTTTTTATTTTTTTTAAATGATCAGACCAGGCACGGCTGTCTGTGGACTTTCTAATTGAGACAGAAAACTTCCTGCTGTGTGCAGGTAGTGCAGAGCTGCCTTTCTACTATGCTGAGCTATACGGTAACTTCCATCACATCCTCTGCCATGTTTTCTTTCTGTGACACTACCATAAAGTTATTTTCCAAGATAAGAAAGGACTTTAAAGGTCATACTGGCCTTAATAATCCATTCACACACTGGACAAATGATACAGTGTGCACAGTTGTTACTTTATTCTGAAAAGGATAGGAAAGAGAAGACTAGCAGAAAGCAAAGTATTTGGTTATCTCCCTTTATCTTCTGACATGACAGCTGGCCAGTGTGTTATATTCCTTTTTCTTTACTCATCTCGTCCAGGAACATATTTTAAGAAACCAGTTGTCACCTTGCTTGTCTCTACAGAGCCTCATACATGCTATGCTTTTGCCCTTTACTTGCATTCTAATTGACGACTGCAGAGACAGACTATATCCTCAGGGCCTGTTAGCTGAGCAGGAAATCTGAAATTACCCCTGGAATGAGTTCTTCCCATGATTATGGAAAATAACAACTATGAGAAGGGTGCACTGTTTACCTGTTAATTCACATGAGAGCACACAGGAAGAACATGCTGGATGACAGGGTGTCATCCATGTTAATTTCCAACAAATCTGTAACTGGTATCCAAGGTGATGGTTTAAATCTATAGTACCAAATCTGTGAAGGTTTAATTACCAAAAGTATTGAATTTTTCTATATTTGAGATGAAAAAAGGGTGCACTTATAGGACAGGAAATTCTCTGTAAGGTATTCTTTTTCCTAAACCCCAATTTTTTAACTTATTTGAACAACCTCCTTTTCTTTATGGTAAAGAGTTTGGGTGGATATATTTATGGGCAGTCTTTTTAGCTATGTTTACCTTTCATTTGTTTCACAGACTTCCAGAACAGTGAGTGGATGTCCACAATTGTGTTTTAGGATATTAAACTTCTTTTCCTGTATGCTTCTTAAGCACTGTTGTGAGTTTGACCATTAGAAGTGCTGTTCCTGAACAATTTTTCCACCTTCATCAAGAATTCATGAATATGACTCCCTCACTGGTCCATGGAAATGCATTTTCAGGGTAAACCATGGCAGTAATAGGGTATGGATGTAAAATGGGATCAATCACATTTGATATATTATCCTTTAAGCATTAAAAATAGTGGTGTCACCATGCCTGGAGGTATATAAGAGCCGTGTGGATGTGGCACTGAGGGACATGGTGTGGGTGGGCTGATGGCTGGACTAGGTGATCTTAGTTATCTTTTCTAAACTCAGTGATTCAATGACTGTATGATTCCATGAAAAGGTAGTGTCAGATGGGTTTCCCTCTGTCTGAGTGGGTCTGTTTGAGTAAAAACTTCACTCCTGGAGTGAAAAAGACTCTAGTCCATGTGGTTTAAACATGTGGAAAGCAGGACACATGCATACAAGTCTCTGCTACTCTGCTACAGTGAATGTCTAATTATTTACGTACAACATAACATTGCCAAAAGGTGCAGTTATAAGACCCACTGCGCCTTCGCAAATCCCATTGCCTGTATCTTGGAGTGTGCTCTTGGGAGTCCAGGGCTGTGATTCAGATGCAGGGTGGGGCCCCTGCGGTTGCCAAGCCAGAGCAGCAGCCACTGAGCAGCTGGGGTAGGGGGAGGTTGGTGGGACGGGGGAGAGGAACTGGGGCATTGCTGCTTTTTGTTTTCTCTTTGTTCCCACAATACCTTTTGGAAGGAGAACTGCTCTAGTTGATTCAAATATTCAGGGGGGGCAAAAACTGTGGTTTTTTTTTCACTGAAAAATTTCCAAGATGTCATCTTCTCCAAATCTGAAAAAGAAGTGTCTTGCTTGGAGCAGTTCCCACCAAGAAATAAAAATATCAGCAATATTCCCGTCACCAGTACCACATTGTTCTGTACTCTGCTCTGTGGGGTTTCAACATGCTCTGCTTGAGTTTGATTTCAGAGGATGGAAAGGCACTTGTATTTTTAGGTAAATATAATTCACTATCCTGCCTCACAGTCAGTTCTCTTCGGGCCGTACAAGAATGTTTCCACTGCTTTCAATGGAAGACTTACTCTTTATTCCCATGGAAGGAGTTTTAAGCTAAGTCCATGACATATAGGCTGCAGAATTGTTTCAGCTCCCAGGAAACTTCTGTGGTGAGACGAGTGTGCATTTTGAGCCCCAGTGCAAATAACAGGCATCAATTAAAAAGAATTGACTCATTTTGATGCAAGTTTGTATCCAGGTCAGTCCTCTAGTTAATAGCTAAACAAAAGTATGACTGACATAAAATATGTCTTTATAGCTAGATAAGAAGCATGTAACTCCATAAATGGCACTTTGTGTTTTCTTCACAGTCCAAAAAGCAAGAAATAATTCTAGATTAGGGAAAGAAGTTGCCCGAATATAGTGATGAAGATGCTCGAGCCAAGCTAGGGATTTGGTGACTGTTTTAAAACTGTTTTTACCCCCTTTTAAGTAACTGTGATCCTAGCAGAGACATGGGGTTTTGGTGCAGATGGTTATTATACATACTGAAAGGACTGTGTACTTACAATATACTCCATAAGCTATTAAATGCTTTAAAAGCCTGGTGGACTTTATTGTTTGCATCCTGCCATTAGAGTTCCCTCTGAAGTCTGTCAGAAGAACATAATTCCACTCTAATTAAAGCTATTCCCCTTTTCCAAATGTGAAATCGGGCTAATTATGACTAATTGTTTCACAAATATAAAGTTGCCCTAATTGTCCCTTAGCCCTGGACCATTGCCCCTTTTACCCTCGGCTTAGCAGGATCCCTGTGGAGAGCATTTTGTCTCCATTATACTCTGGCTGGACTATGATATGTAGCCAGAGGAAAAGGGAAGTGTGGAAGAACATGTTGCTGTTGTTATCTTTTCGATGATGGTAGAAACGAGCTCCACAGCATCGGAGTATGTGGGTCGCCTGCTGCCCACAGACCTCAGAAATGTCAGATCATTGCATTTTGAACCCTTCTGAAAAAAACAGCTCTTTTCTCCTCCTGCTTTTCTGCAAGGAGATGAAAAAAGATGTTGAGACCCAAGTTACTAGAGGCAAGATAGAATTATTTTGAAAATTCTATGGTGCAGTGACATTGTCTGGGAAAAATCCTGAGTCATTTTCAAGTCATTTGGCACTCCAAAAACAATTCTGATTATATTTTTCCCCCCTCATTTTGGTACAGTGATCAGTCTCAGAGTGCTATCTCTTGTTTGAGTCAGATCTGAAGCCCACTAATGTGAAGCGGAGCTGAGCAGAATCTGGGCCTCTGATCTTTGTGGATCTTTTTGGCCACTGAGGCCATTTGCTCCTTAGGAGCAATTTCCTTTGCAGAGTCTGAGCTGCTCAAAGATGAAGCACACAAAGAAATACATACCCAGACTGGCAGGTACTTTATAAATAAAACTCCAAGTTACTGTGTTTAGAAATATACTGCAACAGCAGTCTTCAAAGAAAGTGGAAGTTTCAGTACTGACTTATTTCTTTTTCATCCTAACTATATTTCATTAGCAGGTTGCACAAGGATGAGTCAAAGCTTGGAGTGGAAATGTTAGTGATTCAGTTTTTTAATTCTACTGAAAAAAGCACAGTCATGGCTGTTATAGATCTGTTTTTTGACATGCACACCTGGCATATAAAAATGTGGAATGAATGGGATCTAGATTTAAAGGAAATATGTTGCATCACTCAGTTAAATTCTTTGAACTTTCAGTTTGTTTTTTCTTTTCCTATTACAAGTACATTTTTTCAAAGAAAAGCAAGATTGATGTTTCAAAATAAATAAATAAATAAATCTGAACCTGCATACTACCATATCTAGAAAAGATTCGTAATGCTGAAATATGTGGCTTTTTTCCTAATGGCTAACATTTTTAAAGACCACAAATTTGAAAAAATACAATTTTGGCACAAATTTTGGAGCTATACTAGGGCTTAGAGTATTAATGAAAGCTTATGATAGATAATACTTTTGTTGTGACACTGCATGCCAGTGGCTAGGAGAACTGATGTAGCATACAGCAGCTGTATGCCTATTACTTCTACTAATCCATGGCAAAAAGGAGTTTTACATGTAATGCACAAGAGATGCCTACAATGCCTATTTGGCCATCAGAAATTAAACCCACCCTGAGTTATTATTTACAGGGTTCATATGTTCTCAGTATCATAGTACAGCAGATTTTTTAGATAATTTTTAGTGCAGAACTACACTACAGCTACAAATGTATCCACGTGAATGGGCCCTTTTTTTTTCTTGAGAAAAGTTTGTGTACTGTATGGCTGTTGTAACAAGTCAGTGTGGCACTGAGCGAAAGATCAAAAGCATGAATGAAAAGGGACCAAAGTTTGCAGAACAGACAAAAAAAATATCACTGTGGTCTTCAGCTACCCAATATTAGGGTGCAGAGAAAATACATACATTTGAAGGTGCACAGCTGCAGGGTGCAACAGTAGAAATAATGACGCTAAACAAGGGGGAAAAAATGTAATTCTGTAATTACAATAATTCTGTAATACAGTAATGTAATTCTGACCTGAGATCTTCATAGCTGGACTAGGCAAGGCCCTGAGCAACCTCAGGTCTCATCCAACTGCCCTTTGTCTGTGTTTTCTCCTGACCAAGTGCTCATGCATGGTCCACCACATAAACAGAGAGGTGCAGCAGAGAGCAGAGAGCTCACTGTAGTGTCTGGAGGCATTGTTAACTAAACATAGCATCTTGTCCCAGGATGGGGTAGGATTTTCATGTGTGCTCTAGAAAGGGAAGATTAACTTGGTGCTCTGGAGATGCATTTGTGGTATCCTGTGGGAGAATTTCCATTGGTAAGGAGAAGAAAGGGTTGCTTGGGGGGGGGGCAAATAAAAGACCAGTGGTAAAAGTTGGCCTACATTTAAGTCCTGTCAACAAGGAAGAAGTTTGAAAGGTCACATTCCAATGCCACTGTTGTTTTGAAAGACCTTTGCCATCTGGGTTGGTTCTCTTTTGCTAGATCTCCATGCTGGAACTAGAGCTCACCATATGGGAGGCCCCAGGGCAATGCTCTGCTTGTTGTCCCAATGAATATGTCAGCTCTGTTAACAGCATCACTGTAGATGACACAAAAGCATGTGTTCAAATGACAATCAGCACTGTTGATTGTTATTGGAATAGGTCAGAATTAGCACAGAATAGCCAGCAGGGTTTCAGGATAAAAAATTTGGGGACAGTTTGAATAATTTTTGGGTGAAATATTTGTCAACTCTTGGTGAGCATAGGAGCGGGAGTCAGATTTTAAAATTGTATTTTTTTTCTTTTAAGATTTTATGATGGTTCAAAATTTGATTGTAGAGTTCAAGTTTAGAATAAACCTTTATAAGTTCTACACATTTGTTTGGATATCAGCCAGTCTTTCCCAGAAGTGCAGCCTTAAGCAAGACCCATTAGCATTTTTTAATGCAACAAATAATTCTCTTCATTTTTTTTCCGTGCTCTTACCCTCACACTGTACATTTTCCTTGTTCCTATTACACCTAGGAACTGCTTACCTTTTTTTTTCCCAACATTTCTGTATAAAATCTTCCTCATTTCAGGGTGTCTATTTCTCACAATTGTTAAGTAGGAGAACTTGAGATGACATCTGTTGTTTTGGAGGGAGAGAAAAAAGTAAAATTTTGGATTATGAAAATATTGAAGGAAGGTTTTCTTGTGCTCTAAACAGTTTCAGGTTACATCCATTGTGCAAAGAGATCCTAACGTATGCCTGAACAAAAAGAGAGGATGGCCATCTTGGGCTACAATCTGTGTTAAGCTCTTGTGACAAAAGTCCCACGAGGCCTCATGTAGGTTATCTGAGTTATATCTACAAGTGATTTGGTGCTGTGTGTTGACTACTAAAAAGTAAGATCAGGTAGCAGAAGCATTTTGGATACAACAAAGTACTATGACACGCTGAATTTATCTCCCAGTTGCTTTCACTTAGCATGGATAAGCTTCTATAGCTTTCTATATTAACAGGGCAATTCAAATGCACAGCTTTGACGTCAGCTGCCAGTCCTGATCCCTGCAGGATCAAGTAGAACAGGCTCCAGCCCCAGCAGGTTTCTCAGCAATGTAAAGTAGCCCAGGTACTTATTAATGCATTTAAATTATTTTATGTCATGCACATGTCTCCCTGCATATGTCTCCCCGCATATATTTCCATTTTCCACTTTAAGAATCGTGAGGTGGTGAATTGCTAGAAGCACAGGAACCATGTGACTACTTCAGCTGCACGGAGTATGCTGGTATTGTTTAGGGTCATGTGAAGGATCCAGCCATTAAATACAGTCCTGAGCTTACCATGTATGTAGGGGGAAAGTGTTTTTCAGGCTTCCTGAAGTAATTTGAGTTACTTCTTTCTCTAAAATAGCCACGTATTTCTGTCAGCTCTGGGAACACTCTACTTTCTGCATCCATGTCCTCTATTCAGAGTTGGTGTTTCCTTCAGGCACAAACATGTATGCTCATATAGCAGTTGGAGTCGGATCCTATATAGCTGAAATCTGTGATAGTTTTGCTGTTCATATATGTAAATGGGTCTGGGTCCTGTGCTAGTTAAGTGCTTTTGCAAATTATCATGATGGAAGGCATGGCAATAAATGTAATAAGATAATAAACTTTGGCCATATTTCTATAGCAATGTATAAGCCCATCTGTATGCCTCATGTCATTAAAAACAACTAATTACAGAATAAATGAATATAACGAGCCCCACTGCTTAAGAAAACTCCCCTGTATTCCATTCCTAAACTTTCTATTGCTTCTACTGAAAGTCTAGACAGTAAGCCATATTTCTTCCATTAAGCCCTGATTTTGAATTAAAACAAAACAAGAAGATAACTGTAGCATTATCCATGCAAAGGCCCATTCATGCTTTTGTACATGCAGAATAGTCTCACTTGCTCCCGGGGAACTACTTCCAAAGTGCAGAGGTGGTTGCACCTCTAACACTTTGCCAAGCTTGGACCTCCTGAAATTCTGCTGGAGTAGCACACAAGGGTAAGCTAAACCTGCCTTAACTCTGTAATCTCCTTTCTTCTACAGCTGAAAGTAAAACGCACAGTGATTTTCAACTTACCCAAATGCAAAACCCCATGCACTGCTTCTGCTGCACTTTTTGCCTGCTGTGAAGTCAGGCTTGGTAGACTAAATAAGTTCCTCTTCACTTTGTTTTAAAATAGTGTATGAGGCAGGATACAAACACTTCCCATGCAGTGCAGAGAAACAAACACACCAGGAGTTTTCAGCTGAGCGTAATTAGCGTCTTTTCCATGTGAAATTTCTTTCTTCACATGACTTTCTCAAACTTGTATCACTGCTTAGTGCAGGTTCCATACTGTGTTGTAAATTTTCTGTTATAGCTTTACATTCACTGTTAGGCAATATATTTAGATCCACAAAGCATTTTTTTAAGCTTTTATAGGCTATGCAGATGCAGAAGTGACAGGTCCATGTTTCTTCCAGCAAACTGCTGCAAAATCCAGATGCTGAAAATCTGAACCTAAAATAATATGTTCGGTAAGTATTAGCTATTAATAGACATTCCTCAAACAAATCTGAAATAAAAATAGAAACAAAGCTGCCAAAGTCATAAATCAAAGCATTGTTAAAGATGATCAGTGGAACAGGCTGCTCAAAGAGGTGGTGGAGTCACCTTCTCTGGACTCACATGGATGCTTTCCTGTGTGACCTGCTATAGCCAACCTGCTTTAGCAGGGTGATGGACTCAGTGGCTTCCAGAGGTCCTTTCCAACCCTTCTGATTCTGTGATTCTGTGTAGTATCATTTGAAGGTACTTTCTTGCTAAGGATATATAGTATTTCCATTTCTATAATACATTAATATTTTTATCGATAAAGCAAAACTCAAATTGTAGCAGTCTTCCTGGTATGCACTTTTGAAGAGTTCTGTGCAGATCAAGTAAATCCTTATTGAATGTCACTCTCTTTCTTAAATGCTTCATGTTTATACAGCTGTTCAGATTTTTATTTTTACTTTCCAACATCTGAAATAGAAGTGCCATTGGTAAAAAGAGAAATTAAACCAAAAGAAAAAAAGAATTTTATGCCAAGGACATACAAGAGAAGTAAAAAGCATTTAGTAATATAAAGGAAAATTTGTCTTAAGAACTTCAAAGCCTCTCCGAAGTTTTGTTTTGTTTTTTTTCAGTCAAATATAAATTTCCATTGGAAGCTGGCTTGATTTACTAATGTGCTGAAGAATGATCACATCTGATTGCACTTTTACTTCTTCAAAATGATTAAAAAAAAATCTTGCCAACCAGTCATGTTGTTTGGGTTAATGCTGTTTCCACTGGATACCCTTTGCCATCCTCAGAGTGGGGGTTCAAAAGACCAGAAATCCTTCAGAGGATCATGAGGAGTCAGCTACACTTCTCTACACTCTCCCTGTTGTACTTTGCTTATCTTTTCACCAACGATTTATCCTTTCCCTCTCCTGCCACCATCCTATAAGCTGACTCCCCTCTTCTGCTTCTCCAGAAGATGCCCCTTCATAGCTGTAGAAGGGAAGCAGGCATCATGAATGCTTCTGAAAACTAATCTGTGCTGGAGAAATCTGCTTCAGACACCTCACCTGACTGCTCAGTAGTGTTGTTTCCCTTGGGTGTCCATGACCAGGTATGACTTCAGACTTTGTTCTAGAATTTTTAGAAATATCGGGTTATTTTTCACTCTTCTTGGAACACCTTAAGTCCATAAACCAGCAAATTGCATACCCAAATCTGTTATGTGTTCTCTGTGACTGATATGGATTAACAGTACTCTAGTGAGTGGTCTGCTCTTTGACTTGCTCCAGAAAAGTTGTCAAGCTTTTGATTTAGGGCTTGATAGGATCACTGCTGTCCCTCGAGGCCCTGGAGAAGTGTGCCCAAGAGATGTTTTTTATGGCTCTCACCCATGAAGGGGACAACTCAGTGAATCCAGCACAGGAAGCGTGAGAGGGAGGTTCCTCAGCAGGAGAAATGGGTTGATGGGGTTGTGATTGGGATGTACAGGAAGAGTCTGGGCAGCTACAGCAGTTTCTTCCCAACGATGCTCTGTGATAGCTTCTAAGAGGGTGTTCAGTGGAGCTGTTCTGTGGGCAAATTGCCCAGCACACAAAACTGCCTCTCCTGTTTGCATCACTTGGACCATCAAGAGTACATACACATAGGAGAGAAAAACAAAACGACATTGCTTATTAAAAATGATATTTCCTCACAAGGACAAAAAGTAACCCCCAGAAACCTAGGGGAAGAAAAGGCAGAACAACTTTCCGGTGCAGATTGCTGAAGTTTTCTTTCATCCTCTAAGTGAATACTTGCATGCAACAGTTCCAGTGCCAGTACATTCTGTTCCTGAACAGCATATACATTTCTTAAATATGACAACTGAGGAAATTTATAGGATGCTGAGAAAACGTTACCTAGTTCTTTTTTATATCTTGCTCATATATTTCTAAGCATTACACTTTGATTCTCTCATAAATCTAATTTTAGATTCTTCAGATTTTACTGTTTTTAACTGTAGCAGTTCAGGGCTGTAGGCAGAATCATGTGAATAATGTGTAATAAATATTGTACCAGTTTAATATACTCAGTAATTACTGAAAGTGCATGGTGTATGTAACTTTTGATTATATAAATTTAATCAAAAAAGTGTTTGTAACTTTCAAAAAAGTCTGTGAGGTGTTGACAAAATTTGTTATGGCTTTTAAAAGTACCATTTCTTACTCTTATTCAGTATATGCCATCAGTTTGTACCGGATACTTAACTGTGGTTGAAAAAAATTAATATCTCATCTGAGCCCTGTGTGTGATGCAAAACATATTGATTCCTGCCTAGCACTTTCCATGGGCTTATTAGAAACAGACTTCTTGTGAACAAAAGAAAAGCAGAGACATAGGTATCTCACAGCTAGAGGGCAGCTAGCACATCCAGTGTAATCTCCTATGTATCACTTGCCCTTCAGTTTCACACAGCTACTTCTAACCTGCAAAATCCAGGTACAGGAACTGTGTGCTGAATCAGAGACTCGCAGAATCGTAGTATCACCAAGTTTGGAAAAGACCTCCTAGATCATCCACTCCAACCATCCACCTACTACCAAAATTTCCCCACTAAACCATGTCCTTTTCTACAACATCTAGATGTTTCTTGAATGCCAGTATCCTCATTTTTTTTTCCCAAAGAAATATCCTTAGTGCAAGAGGCAAGGCTTGAAGGAGCTGATATGTGCACTACAGGAGTTTGCTATGTAATTTGTTATAACTGAGCTGGATCTCATTTCACTTTCTAAAAACTACTCTCATTTTCTTTTATCTTTTCTCAAGAGATATTAGTTTTCCTTAGCTTGTGACTTCAGCCTTGAAGTAATTTCTCATTAATTCATTCAATAACAGGATGCATATCTTTCCACAGCTGTAACTTTAAGTGGAGGACGGGTTAAAATGTTTGAAACAGACCTGTGTTCTAAGAGTGAAATGAATGTTAAGAAGTTGCTGTTTGTCACTGTGTCTGTTGGAAAGTCATTTTTTCTGTAAGGTCCATTGTAATAACCTATAGACAGAAACTGTGTGATAACTACATTCTGGCTGCATATCGTGTTCTTGTGGAGCTGAATAGCAAACACCTTCAGCTAAGCATGGAGTTGTGTTGAGACTGAAAAGCCAAACACAAAAATCTGACAGGACAGCTCCAGCGTGAAACAGAAAGGCAGTAAAGTGCATCAAGGAGGAATTTCATTTGATCTGGCAACTTTTCTGGTGAACTCTGCGGTTTTCCACTTGGAGAGCACAAAGTCTTGAATTCATTCATTGCTCTCCCCTTGGTATCCTGTGCATGTGTATAAGTATCCTGTAACAGGATAAGCATCAGGGAGTAATCATTATCAAACACCCTAGCATGGTATTAAGAAAGACAGTCAAAACCTTGAGCTATGGAAAGTGGTTGATGCAGTTAAAATGTGTCAGACGTGACTCAAAAGTCTCCTTCCTTTCTGACGATATTACTTCATTCATGTTAACCACATTTGTAAGTGGCCTGGACTGAAGAGATAGTGTTTGGGGAATTCCAGACTCTTTTATACACAGTTGGGAGTTTCAGGAATAGCTACTCTGCATTCCACTTTGATATATAATCCTCATTATGGCTTTGAATAAGAACATGGTAATTTGCCAAAAAAATAAATAAAACAAGTTATTGGTCAGAGGCGTACTATATAGGGAGTACTAATAAAAACAAATATTTTTGGCTGTAGTCTAAAGTTTCTACTGTAAATGAGCTAATTTAGGGCTGTATCCTCCCCTGAGATCACGGGTTGGAACTTAAGATAAGCAGTAGCTGCACAGATACATTTGGGTGGTAGGGTAGAAATGTGCCTTCTCCACAGGCTCCACATTCAGGGGGAAGGAGTGTAGACCATTTGCTGCCTTTTCCCCTTAGGTGGACTGGCCTTTCCAAGAAGGGGAGCTCTGTTCATTCATTATGAGATATACTTAACTCCTTGTGTGACCAAGTCACAGTTTAACTCCCTAGGAATGCACTCTGTATCCCATCAGAAAATCCACCTTCAGTTTTGATGAACTCCAGGAGAGACAGACGTAGACATAGATGACAAAGACAGGTCTTCAGATGGATGGATCTGTTTGCACCCCTAGATCTAGAGTACTGCTTTTAGTGTAGAGCTAACTATAAACCCAAGCCATCTGGGCCCTTACAAACAGGTGGTGACACATGGCTCATTCTTCAGTTACTGGCTTGCTTACAGTAACATTCAGCTTGTGGTTTCACGGTCAGCTTAAACTCTCCAAGCCCACGGATGGCAGGAACAGGCCTCAGCTCCCTGCCACTCGCAGATCAGCACATGTTCCACATTCTTCGCAGCACCCTGGGCCCTGGGTGTCGAGGTGTGCTGAAGCAGGACAGGTTGATGGACACATCTTTTCATATTTTATCTTTCCTGTCCTTTGCTGCTGTTTTTTTATTCATGTTTTCCACTTGAAGTCATGAAGTTTTATCCTAACAGCAAATATGCACTGACTGCAGATTAACTTCCTTTGACAGCACTATTTCTTGAATGTAAAAGGATCTTTCTGCAGGGTTTTACTGTTGGAGTTGCTAGACGTCAGGGAGATCACAACAAAAGAAGCAAGAAAACAACAACTGAAGTAGCTATACTCAACCACAAGCTAAACTGGAAGTTTTAAGCCCATGGAAGTTTTAAGCCCATGTTACACAGCTCTTCTCTGTAATAGTGTAGTGTCAGTATTGGCCCTGAGTTGGAGGAGTTGCATTTCACAGTCTGCTCATCATAGCCCTGGTTTAAAAATACTGAGGCATGAACATCCCACATCTTCGGTTCTGGGCCTTTCCTTGGTAGGTATGGCTGCCCTGTACCATTTCCTTCCCTGCATGCTTGCAACACCCTTCTGCTCCAGAGTTCTGAACGTGCTAACAGAGCTGGAGTGAGTGAACTTCTGGCTTGCTTCTGACAGTTGCAGAAGTCCAATTTATTTCAGTGGATGAGGATTTCACCTCTTCTCTTCATAGGGACTTAATTTCAATAAAGTAGTAATTTAACTACTTAATTTCAATAAGACCACTACAATATCAATAAAGTAGCTGCAGCACCAGGTGAATGATTGCACACTTTTTCAGGTTTTGGTCCTTGAAGCTCTTCCAATCCATTTGATACATACTAAAGTTTAGCAAGCCTAAATTTGTCTTAAATTTGCTATGCAAGAGCTCTCACTCTTGCAAAAAAAAATTGGTGAAATGTCCATGTATGGCACTCATTTGCCTATGAAGGAAAGCTCTTGAGTTAAGGCAGTAGTAATTTGCACTGTTTCTAAATACCACAAGGAGCAGGTTTACATCCCTTTTGTAAATTGCAGTCTTTCTTTCATTTACACAGTCACCAGTGCTAGTAGAACCCAGATGTCCAGAGAAAGACTTCCTGAAAAAAAACAATCCAGAAATGGACAGTCACACATTGCAAAAGTTATCCTACAGCTGAAAAACATCAGTTTTTACAAAGTATGTGACAAGTATAGCTCACATGACAGAGGGAGAGGGTCTGTAAAGTCCTGCTGGCACTCACTGGGGATAGTCTGCATAACTGCTGACGGATTCACCTCCTGTGAGTAATGGTAAACATCCCAAAGTCATGCCGGTAGAAATTCTCAGCAATGCCATCCTGCATTATTCATCACGCCTGCACGTGGATGTGTGTGTGCAGCTTTCCAGTGTTGTGTAGCCTTTCACTGTCTCATATTCCTGTAGCTGTGAAGTGCAGGTCCTTGTCATCTCAAAAGCACAGGTGTAAGGATCTTCTGGGACAGATGCTGTTATCCAAGCAGTGCTTTGACTCTGCTCTCTCTTTTGCAGCTTGTGCTAGGGTAACCACTTAATAACATCCTTGCTCTCACAGTGCCACCAATCTGGTCCAGCACTTCTGGTGTGATATTTGTCACTAATTAAGCAGTCTTTCTTTTCTATATTTCCTCAGTGCTTAGTATATACACTATGGCTGTATTTTGAATGTTATATCTTTTTTAGGTAAGCATTTTGAGCCTTGTTCACCTAACCTGACATTGTTTTAGTGAGCATAGCTTGGTAAAAGAACCTGCACTGCATTTGCAATCAGGGAATTGCGTGGCAGGAGGTTGGATAACATCAGTGTGGAAATCCAGAGGTGTATGCTGCTCCCCAGATAGAATGTTCAATCTCTCAGTACTTTGGCAGTGTATGAATCCATCAAAAAGTCTAATCCTGTCGATATGACAGTAAAAAGGAAAAGCACTGTAATCACATCTGATGAACTCTAGAGCCATACAAAATTCTATGCCCTTTTGATGTGTTTGCATCAGCCTAAAATTACAGGTTGCGTGGCAGAAAGTCAGCAAACTTTAGAGCCTCACTGTCCACTCTCGTGTCGAGTCCAGCTGTGGCAGTGGCACACACAGCTCTGGCTGCTTTCCTGCCATAGCACAGCTGATGCAGGAGGACCTTCTCCCTGTCAGTCACAGGAGGCGCTCCTCCAGGGCAGAGTTAATGACAGCAATCTGTGACGCCAGCAACTGCAAGGGAACCTGCTCCGTGGCTATAAATATCCTTCCAGAGTTAAGCTCTGGTGAAGAAAAGCAAGCTTGCACTTAGCTTTTGGTTTGTGTTAGAATTTCCGTGGTTCAGTTCCCTGGAAAGAGTTATCTCCCTAAACCAGACTTCGGTGTCATTCGGGCTTTTGAATTAGAGCCATGCCAGCTAGGGGATGCAGGGCAAAATCTGCTGCCACATGCCAGCCCTGTGACAGACTGTCAAACACAAACACAACCAGCGTGAAATTTGGGGTGTGGGGGGGGTGGAAGTTCTGGCAATAAATACCATCTGGTTCAGAAAGTTAGTACCAGATGTCTGGAAGCGTCCAGCTCCAGCCAGTAAAGGTGGAACTGAAGTAATTAAAGTGATATTTCTGTTTGGAAAAAGGAAGGAGTACTGTCATGGCTTTTAAACAATGATTTGCAAAAGTAGAAAGGCAAAAGTCATGCCTTTTGCAAAATATGTTTCCCTGTAGGGCAGGCATGAATGAATATCCAGAAGAGAAACATGGATACACTGCCAAAGGTTAGCTCAAAGTATAATTCCTCCTTTTGGGATCACTGCTGTACAGCAGTACAGGGAAAAAGTCAAATGGACAGAGCAGTTGCAAAAGCATCTTTGCAATTTGTACTGCCTTACATCTGCTTGTCTTTAATTCCCATACTGTGTGGTACAGAGTTGGCACCGTGCTTCTAAATATTCTCCATCTTCTTCTCTCCTACAAAAGATCTGTTTTCTTGGGGGATATGCTGAGTTTGGCGTAATGCAAGCAACTTCTAAGCCCCAAGCCATTACAATAGTTCTAAGCAAATCTGAGCTCTGAAAGCTTCTTTCTGTCCCAGAACAACGGGGCATTTCTGGAGAGGTTGGGTTCAAAATATTTTTCTGCTCAGTTAAATGAAATTTAGGAGTTTCCAGATTCTGTCTATGATCTTTTGAAAGCTTAAAATATGAATCCAATAAATCCAATGAATAACATGACAGGCGTGGATTTACTAGTGAAGGGAAGAAGGGAACTGAAAGGCATGTCAGTGCTGTTAGTGTTTGTATATGACTTCAATCTGAACAATAACGCTGTTGAAAGTTTGCTTTTACTTAAACAAGCATCTATTGCTTCTGGAGATATTTAAGCTCCATGGAAAGAAATATCTTTGCTGAAAGTTGTGACATCAGTATCCCATTTGATCATCCAAGGAAAGTGTGCAAGAAAGAGGTCAGTCTAAATGTGAATTTGGCTCACGTTGGAGTTTCCATAATAAGCCAAATAATTTTCATTGATTTGAAGGGAAACAAATCTGGTTCTAAGATCTACATGGAGATATCTTTAATTGCACTGTGTAGTACTGTATACCCTAGTTTACATATGGTTTCTTTCCATTGTAAGACCTGATTCTGGGGCAAACTGCATCTTAGTGTCTATCAGCATTTTGCCTGAATAAATAGATAAAAGCTATCTGCAATTTGATCTGCAAGCTAGTGCAGATTTGAGAACAGATAATTAAATTAAAAAGACAATGCTGAAGACAAAGATTGTTTTTCTGATAGTGCTTTGCCTTTAAAAGATGACTGAAGTTCAAGGTCATGAGCAAAAGGAAACTACTTGTGTGAGAAGTGAGAATTTCCAGGTTTTTAGGGGGAGCAGAGAAAAAGACAGATTACTTTAAATATCATTCATGTTCCTACATTTTTCTGTATGCTTTCTTGTTTCCTGACTTATTGATCCCAGCTTATTAGCCTTTAATTAATGTTCAAGTGACTGAGCAGTACTTTGCTGTAAAATGTATAATTTATTCTAATTTTACATTATTGTTATTTTAAATTGTTTTAGTGATCCCTCAGTCCCTGCACATGCAGACAAATGCCTGTCCCAATCTGTGTGTGCTTTATTACCAGACATGGATAAGGGATCCCAGAAGATCCATGCTCAGAAGTGCTGTTAATTGAGTGTCTGGACCAGATATGCAGTTTGTAAATGGGCACGACTTCAGAGAAATAATTCACACTTCTGTCAGCATCAGATCTGTCCCAGTCTTGCTGTGTATTTTTTTTACCTTGGGAAGAAGAGATTCTGGAAATCCTTGGTATCTCTGATGGTTAATAGGGCTGTGCAGTCATTGCAGGACACACCCCAGAGCTCTTAGTTTGGGAAAATCCTCCACTAGAGATAAAGACCAATTTTCTGTGAGAATTTCAGGGCCAACTGTTTTCTCATATCTGAAACTTATCCTTCCAGACTATACGAAAACAGGAATGTCTTAGGGCGTCAGCTGTGCTGGTTGTTGTGGAGGTCTGGGGAAGGAGAGGTGTTTATCCACCTATAAAAAGATAAAGAGATTTCTATTGAAAATAAATTCTTACATATAATCACATGACTTTTGTTTCTTTGGTTATGCAGCTGCCTTGGGATCTGAGCTTCTGGTAAACACGTTGGCCTGTTAAAGGACATGATTCAGACTGTCCCAGATCCAGCAGCTCACATCAAGGTTAGTTTCCTGTTTACTGTGAGTCCTCAGATGTTTTGAGAGGGATAAAATTAAAGAATATGTATACATACTGCAAGTCTTCTTGTGTGTTTATAAATTGTACTACTGTGCAGCACTGGGTCTCTTATTCCTCGATATTTATGTTACTGTATGAATCGGTTGCGCAGTCTTTGTTGCTGACACCTATGTTAATGTGTTCTGAAGCGTGTGGATATTTTGAGGGTAATTTATTCCAAGTTTATAAACCCTTGATCCCCCTACAGTAGTCGGTATGTGTAATAAAAAACGCCTTCTTGGAAAATTCTGAATTTCATATATCCCCAGTTTTGGACTTCGAATGCCAGGGGCAGAAGTTAATGGAGAAGGAAAATAATCACAACGCAAAAAGCCAAATCCAAACAAATATCCCTTTGAAAACCTTCAGGGTCTAGTTCTGTGTAAATCAAAGGAGCGTAGACATTGAACTTGTGCTATACAGGCTTACAACAGGATTGTTTTGATACACTTCAGAAGGCTCTGCATTGCTTTTCAACTCCTTTGTTACTATTATAACTCTTACTAGTATTAGTGTGCTCTTTTATCTTTTATTTTTATTTATTTTTTCCTTTTTTTGCAGAATAGGAGCATGCTACATTTAGCAGGCACAGCTGATGATGTACTGCTATGAATAAGACATCTTTGGATACTGCCTGTAAATAGCACCTGAGTCTCACCAACTGAGGGTGGTGCGCTATCTAAGCCTTACTGCTTTATCACCTAGAGGTTTTGTTTAGAAACTGTCTGCTTCTAGAGGTGAACAGCAATTCATTTCTAGAAATAGAAAGGATACTCATATAGCAGTGTCTTAGGTGGGAAAAGCAGCTGACATGTATAAAACATATGATGAAACAGCATGTTTAGCATTCACGTGGTCTCTGGCATGTGAAAGCACTGCTGGCAAATAAGATTGCTGTAATCAGTGGGATAGATCAGCCATGCTAAGCAGGCTGATAGTGAATGGCTTTCTTTAATTCTTTCTGTCTGTCTACCCTTCTATTTGTCTGCCCTTCCTTGAAGTTACTTTTTCTGCAACTTCTTTCATGGAACTTCTACTCAGCCAGCTGCTATCAGCCAGTCAGCAGCACCCTATAAAAAGCCTAATTTTTCAACTTATTTTCAACTGAATAAAAATGAAATGTTATTCTAAATAGCTCACTTTTCCTGAACAAAGAAAAAGAAAAGCCTCTCTGTGTAACTCCCTGCAGCATTTTTGGATTGTGTTTAGATACTAGAATGACAGGCAGTGGCTTGTCCCTTCAGTCTATCCAACTTTTCCAAAACCCAACACCCTCACCATGTTCTGACACTGTTGTTTTTATATAAGCAGTCTCTCCACTGCATGTCTCATCACCTGGATCTCAACTACTAAGAGTTCAGAAATTTTTATGGGGATTTAGTACCTCTTCATGCTTTCTAAGTGCTCATGTTAATAGAAAAATGAAACAAAAAACACGAAGACCTTAGTTTCTTGCTTTCTGCCAACAAGTGGGTTTTTGTTTGTTTTGTTTTATTTTACAATGGGAGTTAGAATTTGAGAGAACAAGGCTGAGTATGCATTCATCCTTTTCCAGTGATTACATAGAATTGCACAAAAATCTTCGCAACAGTGCTGTGTTCCAGGAATCCTTTAGGAGTCTGTTTTCATCAGGACAGCACACACAAGTTGTTGCTACATTGAGAAGGGGTGTGAGGAAGGCAGTTACTTGAACATTGTGCTTGGAATAGGACAGCTAGCCAAATAAACTTCAAATCCTTCACGTCTGTGTATGTAATAATGCTTGGTGTAAGCACATTTTTCAGGAAGACATCATTGATGCCATTTATTTAGGCTTTAAAACTGGGTGTAAAAACATTCTTAAAAGTAAGCTAAAAAAATAGTGTGCATTAGACATGGGAAAGAAAATTTGGTGTGATGGACTTTTCTGCCTCTAATTGCCATGGTGATGTTGAGCATATGGGGTTCATTGCAGTCTTCCTTGATACAGTTGTGTTTAACTGTACTCCATCAGGTAAGTCATATGCTACTCTTTGCTGGTATTTTGTGCCTTGAGTAAGCAGACATAACCTCATTCATGCACATTTAGAGTTGTTACTTTGAAGAGTGCTTTCTAGGAAGTGTCTGAATTATTAAGATCTGACAGATTTTTGTTTTTAATTTTCCTTCCTGAACATGTGCAGGAAATGAATGTGAAAGATAAATGAATGTGGCAATATGAATATTCAGAGACATCTTCTCTCAGCAAGAATGATTTAATTTGTATTATGTGAGTTCTCATGTGTGCTATTTTGAAAAGCCTTTTGCACTACCAGAAGGAAACATAATCCAATCTCACAGCTCTGTGAAACGTTTCAGAATGGGAAGTTGTATGAGCCTGACTTCAACACGTAGGCAAATCTTGTACAGTTTGGGGAATGTTTTGGTAATCTTAATATTTGTCCTCATTTGTTTGGGAGCTTCATTTCATAGTTACATTCAGGTTGAATTAATCATTAATAATAGATATGGTGAACTTGTGCTCCTGTTGCTCCCTCATGTGTAGTTATACCTTGGCCATGGGCTTGTTTCATGCCCAGGTGTAAGGGGCAGAAACAATTCATGTGCACTAAAAAAAGGATGTATATTTTCTGACCCTTAGTTCCATTTCAGAAAAATATGGGAAATTTTGACCCCAATCTTCAAGCAGTTCCACACATCTGGTACTTCCGTGTTGGCTGAAATAAGTAAGACAATTCACATCAATAAAGTTGAGTATGTGCCCAGCAGTTTGTGGGTTCAAGTTCAGCACCTTAATTTCATGAAGTTTGACATTTCTAAAGTGTAAAAATAGTAGCATTAGTTTGGATTAATGACAAACTGTTAAGAAAATAGGTTTGTAACGGATTTAAAGCTAGACAAATAGATTTTTGCTTTCTGGTGTCTTTAAGTAGATTGAACAAATAATTTTTGGGAAGTCATTTCTATATTTCTTTTAGCGTAAGGGAGTTGGCTACAATACACCTGTGTTAATACCTAAATTTGTGTATCTTCTCACTCTTCTGGAATATATTTTCTCTAACGAGTCTGAAAAGTGCAGAGGAGTCTGTAGAGAGGACTGCAACCTGTTCTGTTCTCACATCTCACCTTCCTCATGCTTCCAAAAGCAGCTGCCATTTTAATTGGGAGCTATAAAATGTTTAATATTAAATATAATATTAATGAATATTTTTGTCTGTGCTATCAGGGGATCAAGATCCTTCTGTCAACAACAGAAAATTTCAAGCATGACAAAAATAGATCTGCTATATGTATACTGTCACTCCTACAAAGAAAACTATTTTTCCTGTTTTTCAAAATGAGGGTCTGCATGGAAATTCTAGATACCATTTTCACCAGGAAACTGAGTCTTTGTCAGTCTGAACTGTGGCACTTCTACTAGCCCAGTTTTAATCATTGAAGCTATGTAAGAATCTAGCCGCTTACACTGGCATTAATTAAAACATCTTTGCAAGATTATAGCTCATCAAACTCAGAAGCAATGTTTTGAAGAAGCCAGTGGATGGATTGTCTCATTGAATGGGCAAGATTAATTGTTTTGTATATACATTTTTAAACTTTTTTTTTCTCCTACTGTTTAAATTCTAGTTTTAGTAACCATAGAAACACTGTTCAAATTCTATCTCAGATCTGCATTTTGTTTGTAATGACGTATGCTTTGGAAATGCTGACTCTTTGATAATATTTCTGTTGGATTTTTTAAGGGTTTTATTCTGCTTCCAGCAGTCTAGTTTGCAATGACCAAATGCTTATTTGGCTTTAGTTAGCTTGTGCTATTACTGGTAAAGATTTCATTGAACTCCTCAGGAAATAGAGAGTTAGTGGTGCTGGGAGCAGAAGAGTCCTAGTTGCAACAGTATAGGCAAACAAATTATTACATTTGTCAGAAATTAAGCCAGTCCTGGGGTAAATAGGTGTAATTCATTGAAGCAGAGTTGATCTATGCCAGTGAAAGATTTGGCCCGCCTATACCTAGGTTTTTCTGTTCCTTGGTGATCAAGGATTCTGAGATTTAGGATGAAGGAAGAGACAAGTGAATGGCAAGAGCTGAACAGAGGTACTTGTGGATTGTATAGGCTTAATCTGCCTTGTAGAACTTAAGAAAGGGGATTCTTTATGTCCCAGATAGCTTAATCAAAGAGAACATCCAACACTTTTAGCCAAATTCAGCTGGTCAGTATGAGCACCTCTATCTTTTTGTAATTTTTGATGGATGGATGTAACTAGAGATTGTTGCTTCTAAATTTCAAATTGAGGCTACCCAATCTGAAAGATGTATGTGATATTACAATGAAATAAAAATGGTTTCTCAGAAAAGTTAAACAACTGACTCAGAGCTCTTTCTGAAATCTACTTCTGAGTTTATCACTTATGCGCCTGGGATACGAATTTTGTGTAATGTGGATATTTTCAAGCACAGCATCCCATTGGAACCATTATAAAACCTGATCTCAGAGCTCCTTTGTTGGCCAAAGTGTACAATGGAATTCAAGTTGTGGCAGTGTAGAGATACTGCTGGATTAGCCTAATATGTTGTGTTAGGTTAAATCTGTTTTGTTTCACTGGTATTATTAATTAAAGAGCATATTCTAGGTCTGATATAATCTGTTATTTTTCCTGGAATTGTAGAACCTCTAAATAGGCTCCAAAATACTTTTATGCTGGGAGTTTTGTATGCACAATATAGTCTCTGCCTGAATAGGCACAGGGGACAAGAACGGAAGAAGGGTAGTGTTACTATTATTTTCATTTTACTGATTCATAAAGACCAGAGTTTTCCTCCCACCTCTCTTTGACTAAGCTATGAGCCTTGTCTTTGTAGATTCCTTGCATTGCACAAGCACTTCCTTCATTGCTTATAAAATATTTGGGCAATCCAGCTAAGAGTGAGAGCGTGGAAATCAGAGCCAAAAATACGGAGAAATTTGCCCAAAGTCACATGTGAAGTAAGCTATTGGCAGCGTAGTTGAACAGGCAATCCAAATGGAGTGTACAATACTACCAGATTATGATATGTCACTACTGGAGTCATTTTGATAACATACTCCCACTCTCTCAAAAAATATGGACTGACAGCTGTTGGAAAATAAGCCAGACCTTCTACGAGTGTGAATTAATGATGACCCCATGGACAAAACGCCTGCCATTGCCTCTAGCTGAGAGAAGGTGTGCTTCAGCCTACTGTACCAAGATGAACAGGCTACTGTGGCTCATCTGGGCTGCAAACTTGCTGCCTGACATCTGCTTCAGGATGCTGCATGCATGGTCTCCTCTTGTGGGTTACAAATGTCCCTCAGTGACAGATGTGAAACGGCATCCCTATCAGCAGTCCATGAAGCTGCTGCTGCTGAGTAGCTGTAAAACCCATCCCCTTTGCTTACCCCTCACCGTGTACTTCATTCATTATTTTGGCAAAACTTTAAAAGCTCTTCCTGTGCTTTTTTACTGACAGGATAACAACGCTGTTTCCATTTCACTCTGCTTCTTGCTAGTTATTCTAGCTGGGTCACAGTTGTTAAATCTTGCTTGAATTATAGGCATGGTTTAATCTGAACATTCATAAAATAAAGCAAATGAGTTTATTATGAATATGGATAACACTCCTCTGCACCAGCACTCATTCACTGAGCCCTCAAACTGTGAGGCTTAAAATCTTGTTTGCTACTTCCACCCTATGTCAGCACACATCATTTACATGTAATAATGCCAGAATCACTACTGTATTTGAACACTAGTATCTGTTTGTATGCAGAAATTGTAATTTATTTCTCAGAATTTTTGAATTCTGGACTATAGCTAAATGATTGCCATAGAGTTTACATCAATTGGTTTTTTTTTCCCTTTAACTCTACCATTTTCTCTCTGCCTGAGCAAATACCTTCTTGCAAAAGGAAAAGAGAGATAACGGCTTCTGTGTACTATAATTGATGAACTTTCAGCAATTCAGAGTAAATCCAAGATTGCTGCCAACAGCCAGATGGAAAGCAGTGTTAATGACATGTTCAAAGAAATGTATGTTTTTTTGATAGGGGATGGTCTAAAGACTTTAATCTCTATTGTTCTGGGGACTAATGGCATGGATAATTCCTTAAGTGAGACCATTTTTAAACAACATTTATCTTTTTCATAAGAGAGAAAGAGCAAACTAAAGAGTACAAAATGCACTTTTCATTGTGATGTTTTACACTAACCCTTTGGTATGTGGAATCAGATATATTCAAATCTGACTAACACAGTCAGGCAGCCCAGTAAGTTTGCAGATTCCTACTGCTGATGAATAGAAATCAAGAAATGGACAGTCATGCATGGAAACCAGGGGTAGGATGGTAAGCTATGTGTGGGGAGAGGACACGAGGAGAAGTTGAGAAAAACAGACTAGATAGTTTGGGACAAGGACAAGAAGGAAACTGAGAGAAGATGGAGACCTTCCTCTTTTCTCCTCTCTAGAGCCTGGAGTGGGACCGAGGGCTCCCAGATTAGAGGCTTGTTTTCCTGCCTGTAAATCTCTTAAACCCACTGCCAAAGGAGGTGCTTCCTTCTGTTAAATCCACCCTGACATAGGGGGCCTTTCAACTCCATTAGCTCAAGCAGCTGTGCTGTTTGATAACACTGTAGCTAAGAACTGAATGGATGTGAGATGACCATCCTAGGGAGCTCCAGCAGAATGGTACTTCGGCAGCCTGGGACTCCAGAAGGCTGCAATGACTATTTACTCCTTCCTTGACAAGTGGTTGCAAGTACCAGGGCTATTGCAGATTTTTAGAGATTATCTCCTATTTAGTAAGAAATTACAATTAACTGTACACTGAATTTGTGTTTTGCCTTGACCTGGGCATAAACACCCCAATCAATGAAACATCTTTATCCTTCCTTGTGAGATTATTCCACAAGGCTCATTAGTATAAAACATTTCCATGTATTCATCTACTCATCTCCCATCTTCAACTATTCTTTGTGTATCAGTTCTGTTTATATTCCAGCACCCTTAATTTCACAATGCTTTTCCTACTCCTCACCTTCTTAAAGAGGGATATTTACATGGGAGCTCAGGGGAGGTTGCCAAGCATCCCACAGCCTGTTCACATTAGTTCTGGTCAGTTTGTTTCAGGTGAGGTGGGCCAGGCAGCTTTCCCTCCATCACCACTGCAGGTTCATCCATCTCTGCTTTCAGCTGAAGTAGTTGTTTGTTCACAAATCATTTTGTTGTTATCCTTCTAGTAATGCTCCCTAGAGTTGATACGCATATCCCAAAGGCTGGTTGGTTCTCTAGGAGCCCATAGGCAGGGGGAGCTGCTTCAGACTTGAACATGTGTTTCTTCTTCATACACTTCTCTCTTCCTCTCCCTCTCTGCCTTTTCTCTCTCTCTCTCTGTATATATATATAAAAATGGACAAGATAGTTGTAGTGGTTGTTTTTTTCTATCTCATATTACAGCCTTACACTGACGAACATCCTTTTTATATCTGACATTTCATTTTTTTATTACCCTGTTTTAATCTCAGGACACTTGGATTATTTCACTAGTCTACAAGTGTTGTCCCAGAGTTGATTTGGGAGTGTAATATGATGTGTTGTTTAATTCCTTTCTTTAGATTATTAATACAGACATTACCTCATAAATAGTTATGGTTATTTGATTAGATTCCACCAACTTGCTATTTTATCATTTGCCTTAATTCTTTGCCCTTACTCTGTATGACATTTTCAGACTCAGTGTACTTTCCAAAGCTTGTTCAAACTCCCTGTGAAAAAATATTTCTTCTGTGACTCAAACCAGTACCCAGCATCCAGGTACTTCCAGGAGTGTTTTCTCAGGAGAAACTACTTCTGTGACATTGCTGTATTCTTTGGGTAATTTTGCTTATTTATCAGAAATGTGCATCCTTTCCTTTTTGCCCTAGAGAAACAGAAAGGATAACAGGAGGAGTGCTGTCCCCCTAAATTGCCAGCTAGCCTGCAAAACCCAAATGTTGCACTGCATAAATACATAGGATACTCTGAAAGTTATTGCCATGGAAATTACAACAGATACAAAGAGTACAGTAACACTGATAGAGCAGAATCAGAGCTACAAAACACTGTCAACACACTCACAGCCATTAGCTCTGCATCTTCACCAGTGATGAACAAGAGCCTGCATGCCGCACTTGCAAAAAGCTGCACCAGTGAAGGTGAACCACCGTCACTATCCCCACTGCTGAAACACATCACCCACCACCTCACATCCACTGCTCACATGCTCACATCCACTGTTTGGTCTCCATCAGCGTTCAGCAAGCGCTGATGAATGCCAATGGGTGCCACTTTTTCTGTATGGAGAAATTCATTGATACACCTTTGCTTCATAGACTGGTCTTCTGTTGACATCTGTCACACAGCAGCAACAAATAATGGGATATTGGTGAGAAGGTTCAATCTCTACTGCCTTCTCACCAATATCCACCTCTGATGTCGTGAGCCAACATGATAAAATACAGGGTTTTGCAGCCTTCTTGTATTTCCTGTTGCCAGTGATTACCTTGGATCAAAGATAAACTTTCTGGTAGACATGATTGCCTCCTTGCATATCAGTAGTTCTCAAAAGGAAGCAGATAAACCTATGTTGTTCCAAGAGCTTTCTCAGATGAGCTTACATAATTGTTTGTCCGTACTGCCTTGGTCACATATTGAGATTTTCCAGGAACACAGAAACCTGGCAGACGTCATCAATGTGAATAACATGTGAGGAATCCTGCAAACATGTTACGTCCAGCACTGACAGCCTTTGGGCTGAGCATTGCATACAGTTCTCTGATAGGTGTCATAAAGAGCCAACTGGAGCATGTAGGCTTAAATCAACAGTAAACTGATGGCAGCAGAAATCTGAACACACACTAGGCTTTGTTTCCACAGCCCCTAGAGCAAGTGCATCCAGTTCACAGCCCACAGGCTGCATGCAGCCTGCCCCAGCTTGCAGTGCAGCCTGTACCCTGTCCTGCTCTATCATGGTGGCAGCCAGCATGCACATGTCATTCAGCAATGACTAATCATCAGTGTGACATTAACCCCATCTGGGCTGAAACCATGACAGTGAGGGAACAGTGCAGTGGTAACTCAAGTTATGGAAAATAATTGTATACATTTGGATAGATTGGTTAAACACAGTCCTGTGAACAGCAAAAAATATCAGCCATACTTTCCATTGTGATAAAGGAATTCGAGAACAAGTTTCAAGATTGCAAAGAAATGATCTTTTATAGTATATTTGCAACTCAATTTTCAGTCAGGATAAATATATGATGTGCAAATTTTCAACTTGAATATGCAGAGTTGCAATCAGAGACTCAACTCAAAAATCTTACAATGTCTCTACTGGACTTCCATAAGCCCTATCTTCAGGGAAAGAAATATCCCTCACTTCAGAGTCACATTTTATTCACATCATCAATTTTTGGTAGTATGTATATTTGTGAAAAACTGTTTTCAAGGATGAAATATGGGAAAAATGTAATTCCATCAAAAATCTTGATGAACACCTGGAGAACTCACTGAAAATTGCAACCACTGTCACAGAACCAGGCTGATGATTTAGTTTCACAAAAACAATGTCAAATATCTCACTAGTTTTATGGTTTTGTTTCTCTCCTTTTTTATGCTTTAATAAAAGAACATTCAAAATTAGAATGATTTGTTACTTACATACATTAACTATACTGTATACTTTATGAGAACAGCTCCAAAAGTAATGCTTACTATTTTAGTTTGATGGCCCACAGTGTCAGAGGCAAATGTTGGTATGGCAGTGGGACCTGAATCTTCCTACCAATATCCTGTTATGTTTTGTTGCTGTGTGACAGATGTCAACAGAGGGGCAGTCCGACACAATGGCATCTGACATGGGAGTGTGTATGAAGCAAAGGTTTGTCACTGAATTTCTCCATGCAGAAAAAATGTCACCCATTGACATTCATCAGCGCTTGCTGAACACTGATGGAGACCAAACAGTGGACGTGAGCACAGTGAGGTGGTGGGTGATGTGTTTTAGCAGTGGGGATAGTGATGATGGTTCACCTTCACTGGTGCAGCTTTTCGCAAGTGTGGCATGCGGGATCTTGTTCATTGTTGGCAAAAATGGTGGTGACTGCACTGAAAAATAGTATTCTGTAGCTGAGAATTTGGTCCACCAAAGAGTGTTTCCATACTCTGTATCTGCTGTAGTTTTCATGGAAATAAATAAGAGGCATTGCTTTTGGAACGACTTGTATATATCTGGCCCAAGATGATCCCTCTTCACTCAGTGTGACCCAGGCTTCCAAGGTTGGACATCTATGCCTTAGGGAAAGAACTGGAAATGAGAGGACACTTCACAAACGTGTAACTCTTTTTACCTCTTCATGCTTACCTCTTGGTCACATCACCTTTGGCAGCAAACAGTAACCATATAATCTGGCACAGGTGAAATAGAATAAGATGGGAGAACTTTGAAATGGCAAATGACCAGGAAGAGCCTGGGCTGTGTTAAACAGGATTCTCACCTAACTGTAGCTGGTTTTGTTTGGTATTTAGTTTAAGCAGGTTCTTTCCACTGTTCGTACAGGGAGTCTGCGGTGGTTATGTTAAGCATAGGAGGTCTTTTAGGAGCTCATCATCATATTAACTTAATCCACCTTACAGAGCATATCCTTAATATTTAACACCAGAACTAGAGATATACACAAGCCTTTCTTAAATGTGCTAGCTCTAAATCTCAATTGAATATAATTACATCCAGATAACACTTTACATTAATATAGCAATCCTTTGGGAAGTGAGAGGTAGATGACCTGCTATGCAGTACCAGCCATGTTCCAAACATTAGTATACCTCCCAGCCTCTGAGCTTCCACTAAAAGGAGCCCGTTCACCTGAGCACCCACATGGAGAAAATCTGGGAGGGCTACAGAGCATGCTGTGCTGCATGGCTGGTACCTACTAGGCATATGGTCCCCATACTAGGTTAGTAGAACTTTCCTGCCAACATTTAAATTTAGAGGCCCTCAAAATGACCTCAGAGTGAACAAAAAATTGTTTTAAACTTGAAGTGGAGGCCCACTGAGAGTTTAAATTCACTCAGTTACAGAAACTAAGGGAAGCCGCCTACTCCTTAGTTACAGTTTCAGAAAATCTTTCCAGTTTCTTCAGAATCATCCCAGAACTGCAGCCAGTCGGCTAGCAGTGTGAGCCATTGCAGCAGACATCATTAACTCAGACAGGGGAAAATATACTTTCAGATATTACATGCTAATAAAGCCCAAACTAAACAAATTTAGGTAACAGAAGCAATTATATCATTAAACATTTAACTCTGAGATTGATTTTTAAATTGCTAATAATTCAAACCAAAGCATACACACAATGAGAAAGGGGGAGGAAGGTAATTTTAGCAATTGCATCTAATCAGTGCCTCAGTCTAAAATGCACAGCTATAAATGTCAAGATACATAAGATCTGATGCAAGAACAGAAGTGGAACCAGAATGAATATGCATTCCTCACTTGACCAGATTCCCCTAATTGGGAGGAAGTCAAACACATGGAGTGGGAGAACTTTGTGAGCTGGGTTATCTCAAGAACTGTCTTTAGATACCAGGCTGTGTTTCTGAGCATCCTTTTAGAATTAACAGGAAACTGTAGACTGAGACACTAATGTTAGGACTGGCTTCCTGCTTGTCTGAGCCCTTCTACATTCTGCCGCCATCACCTCCAAAGAAGTTTAAAGTGGATCTTTACTGATGCAATGGAGAGATGGCTCCATGAAAGAAATAGACATATTTCCCTCTTCTGAAAAAAGAATGTTTTCTGTTTTTCTTTGAATTGCACTGGAAGGGAGACATTTTCACAGGCTGCTGCAGAAGGTGGGTTTGATGAAGATCAGTTCTGTTGGGGTGAATTGGGGTAGGGCAGTCATTCAGCGGCAGGTTTGTATTTGTTTTCATAGTTTATGGCAGGGCTGCTCCCTTTGGAAAAGTATAAATCTTAATCAAATGAAACTGATGTGCTGCCATATTTACCCATCTCACTGGTTGTCCTACATCATGTTTTAGCATAGAAGTTACATGACAGAGTTATCCAGGGGTTGCCAGCTGACACAGAAACAAACCCTCATGTTAAATTGCCTGCAGATGTCTTCTTCCAACTTCTGTAAGGAACTTCTACCATTTCTGTCTCCCTCTCTCTCTCTCTCTCTCTCTCTCTCTCTCTCTCTCTCTCTCTCTCTCTTTTTTTTTTTTTTTTTTGGTTAAATAAAAGCAGCAGAAGAGAGGGAAAAACAATCTCAGTGGAATTTCTGTGCTAGTGCCTCTGTTTTCAGGACACGAAGCCTTATGAAGACTATGCAATTAATAGGCAAGCACGATGAAATTCTCTGTAAGGATTTCCACCAACGTTAGTGGACCAAATTAATTGTGATTATTTTTAAGACTGGAAATGAATGAATAATGCCAAGTCTATTGCTGCCAAGGTGAGCTTTTCAGAAGATTCAGACTCAAGAAGGTGAGAAGATCTTTATGTTCTGTTGGCTTTGATTAATTTGATATTAGAATCTAGGGCTTAGAGTATTGACTCGGCATCCCTTTTGTTTTGACACTGATCTAAAGAAATCAGGATTTTATCTGAGGGACTTAACTTCTTGTTCTATTTGGCAGAAATCACTGAGTAGGTTGTGACATTCTTGAAAACATTAACTGTTTTCATTTACATAATTAGGAATTTTTGTTTTGTTTTCATTGTATGAATTTACTGAAGTTTGTGAACTTTTTGCCTGGCAGTCCCTCTTGGTTGGGGAAATCATAGAATGTTGTTTCTTTTTCCTGGCTGGAGAAGTACGGGCTATTTATGCATACAGTTTTAAAATATGCTTTCTTTGAGTGCTTACGTGTTCCTCTTTCAGTGCTATATTTCTGGATAGCTAGCCTAGCCAAAAGCAATCAAAAGAGGTTAATGCAGAGCAGAGCTCCCATTTAAACACCTACATGAAGTATCAGCCCTTCAAAAGCTCCTAGTGCCAAACAGCTTCTACTTGGAACAATGGAAGCTGGAGAGTGCTGACAGCTTCCCAAAATCTGGCCTCAAAAGATCTTCAAAAGAGAATGATTAACAGTTTCAGCAAAGGTTTTTTTCTGTGCTTGATTAGCTCTGTGTGGAGAATATTTCCAGCACTCAAACTGTGCACAGCAGTTCCAGGTAACTCACAAAGAGGGAAGTTCTTCCTAGAAAGATGGACTTCCATGGAGGTAGATGAGTAGGTAGGGAAGCAGGCAGCGTTTTCCCGAGGTTTGCTGCAGGAGAGCTTTGTCCATGAGCGTTGTGGCTTTGCTAGGCAGGTAGTAGGAACGTGGCAGAGAGCTACCTCTGTAACTCCCCCATGTGGATGGTTTTTGTCAGCGAGAAAACAAAAGTAGTTATCCCAGTTGCTTTAAACTGCTTCGGAAGTGACATAAACAAAAACAGAAAAGGTCACTCTTACATTACTGGAATAGGGATGTCCAGATGGGAAAATTATAGTAGTAATATAACTCTTGCATTCTAACTTCACGTCCTGTGTAACTTCCATGTGTGGGCAAAGGAGATAAATTTGCTCTCTGCAGCCACACATGCACTTCTTTCTTTTGATTTAGGCTGGAATATTTTGGTTTTCCCTCTTGTGATGATGGACTGGGGCCCACAAGAAAAGCAGGATTGGAAATTAATGTTTCAGGATCTGTATTTCTAAACAAAGTTATCATTGTGGCTTTTTGAAGCTTTTTTTTTTTTTTTTTTTTTTCCCAGTGAGGCATGATTCAAAAACAAGAACAATAGGATTGCCCTAAAATCATGGAAGATTAATTCTGAAAATCAAATAAAAGGTTTTGGTTGCTGTTACTTTTTAAACATGACAAACAGGTAGGGGACCAAAATGCTTGCAAATGACCTAAGTCTTCCTTTTCCAGTGGTGATCTGTATTCTTTTGAAAACCTAATAAAAGTAGTGTATGAAAGAAATTCCTGGGGCACTGCAGAGCTCACCCTCCTAGGGAGAGGGCCAGATGTGCCGGTTAATAACCTAGCAAGCATTCAAAGCCAGGGCAGTAACCACTTGGTATCACCTAAGCCAGACATTCCGTGTAGATGCAATGCAATATCGCATACTGGTCACATTCACAGTAGAGCTGGAAAACATGTGCAGTCTTATTAAAGGGGGGAAAAAAACTGGAAGAGAAAAGGAGGGGACATAGAGAACCAAAAAGAGACAATGTGTCTGTCCTGAGAAGCAGCGAAGTAGCAGACACACTCCTCCACATGTGCATTAGTCTGTCAGCGTCGATTCTGTTCTCCAGATGTTGGGGTGGATCCTATGGCAGGGACCATGAAGGGAAAAGCTTTTAAAAGAAATCATATTTCAGTGGTGAAATTAACATTACCAGATTTTTCAAATGCAATCACTGGTATAATTTTTCAGAATACCTGAGGAGAATGACTACTTCAAGATTTAATGCTTTTTGCAAAATTCTTTGCCAGTGCCTCTTCAGAGTGTACGTATCTGAAACTTGTCTCTTTTATAACTACCACAATACCTTAGAATCAGAGAACATGCAGACTCTTCTCAAATCGTTTCACTAGACTGAAAATTATTTGGGGAGGGGGCCCCGGAAGCCCCACCCCTCAGCATCAAACGCTTTTAGAGCTTTGGCCGTTGCATCTAAATGAAGCTTATGCAAAGTAAAAGCACATATATTTGGAGCAGCAATCAGAATACATCAGCATCAAATAAGATTCTTTTTTTTAAAACCCAAATTTGCTTTCCCAGGCAGGGTAGAGAAATAAATTACTTATGGCATTTATGGTGTATTTGTAACTTGAAACTGATGGCTTTGCATTACTGGGTGCAACGTGTGCAGCATATAAACAAACGCCGTACAAAAAGACGAGACCCAGCTTTGTCTCTCTGACATTTCGCCTCCGTGACCAGGATCCTGCACTGAACGCCACACGTGTGTTTATGCTGAGCTCAGTGTTTACACTGAGCACAGCTCAGCCTAGCGCGAAGCGTCGGGCCTCGTCATGGTAGGAGCATGGTGGCCATGGGGAGAGCAGTGTGCTGGGGAGGGAGACAACATGCACATCTGGTCAGCCATGGCACAGGGAAAGGAGGGCATCTGTGAATAAACATTTATTCAGATATGTTAAACAGTATGGTTGTTGTTCGGGGCTGTAAATTTTTCATGAGGCTTTAGGAATGCAACATTTACGTAAAAAAGACTGTGATGTTCAAATATGGCTAAACCTCAGGCTCATGACTGATAGATATGGAATCATTGCTCTTCCAGCTATTGCAGAAAGCAGAAGGTATGGGTATGTGAAAGCATAAGGAGTGGATTTGCCATTCTGTTGCAAGTAGAAAAAGGTGGGTTTTATATCAATGTTAGTACAGTGCAACTGGGAAGCAGTCAGGATGTTTTCATACATCATTATGACTTCAGTAAAATTGTAAATTTATAAAGACAGCTGGTGTATCTTTTCTCATGTTGGAATATTATCAGCAGAACAAGCATTGTAAGAGCACAGAATCACAGAATGTCATGGCTTGGAAGGGATCTCAAAGCCCACCCCAACCCCAACCCCTGCCATGGCTGCCCAGGGCCCCATCCAACCCGTCCTTGAGTGCCTCCAGGGATGAGGTACCACAGCTTCTCTGGGCAACATCTTCCAGTGCCTCATCACCCTCTGAGGGAGAAAGTTCCCCTTGACATCTATTCTAAATCTCCCCTCTTTTAAGTATAAATTCATTTTCCCTTGCCCAATCATTATCTACCCTTGTAAAAAGTTGAGAGCCATTTAACCAAAATTATGACTCTCAGGTGTAGATTTCTTTGTGGCCTTTCACCCTTGCATCTCAACTTGTTTCTATAATGGATCTCAAAAGTAAGTGGAACTCTGCAATTTGCTCTTGATCCCATTGAACAGAGTTTATGAAAAGATGCAGCACCACCTCACTGGTGTGAAAAACAAAATATTCTCCTTTCTGAAATAGCTAAAGTGAGGCAGAGCACCCAGCAGACATAACCAAGTTGATCGAGGTCCTCTGCACATGAGATGTATATTGGTGTCACATCTCTGCTTGGTAGCCACACCATGGACAAGGAAGATATCTCCTGGAGAAGAAAATATGACCAAGCAAGCATGCTGCCTCACTGAATGACCAAAATGGAGAGCATCTGATCAAGCTGCCAGAAGATATTTGTCCATGGTTGATGGCAAAGTTAACATTTTGAATAAAATTTCTGTCATCCCAGCGGTAGACTTATATAGCCTAGATTTGAGTTCAGCAGTCAAGGAGCTGAATGTTATCTCAGACACTCATTAACCTCGTGGACTCCCCTTGGCTCTGTGCACATGCGTTGGAGAGGGTTAGGCTGAGGGTGAAAGCTTTCAAGGCAAAGCAGCCCATCATCACACACTGCATTTTGTCAGAGTGAGAGCCTTGGAGCCGGCTGGGTGTGATTCATCCATCCCAGCAAGGTCTCTGAGGCAATTTGACATTATTCGGGCTGATATCATTAATTAATGAGGGCTGAATGTTATTCTTAGACATTGGATTGAGTATTGGGTAGAGGAGCCTATGAAAGGGCTCTTTGATTTTGGAAAATTCCTATGACACTGTCAAATTTGCTTACAAAATTAAATCATCTGCCAACTTTCCAAGTTAAGGAGCACATCCCTTCTGGAGGCCTGACTTGAGTCTCGTCAGTGCCTTCTCTGGATCAAGGGATTATTTGATTTATAATAGTGCCAAATGAAAATGATAGATGGGCTCCAAAAACTACTCATATTAAATCTTTCAGGCAGTCTTTGGAGAAAGTGTTTCTGTTTGTTTGCTTCAGTCCAGACATGATCCGCCCCCACCGTTGTTTTGCTGTTATAGCTTAATGTGCTCAGGGCAGAAGCGAGCCAAAAACAGTTTTGCACAGCCTGGGGGTGGGTGGCTGGGTTTTGCCTAGACTCTGCCCCTCCACCAGAGTCCTCTTAACACAGCTCTTGCTAGCTCAGAGCCTGGGCTTGAATCCAACCCTGGTGTGGTAAGGTTTGGGTGCCAAAAAATATCAGCATTTGCTTCAGTGTGGATGAGGAGAGCAGCTCCCCTTGCCCCATCTCTACCATCCCAGGGGCTGCTCTCTTCCCTCCATGGAGCCACTGTTTGCCTCATATCCACCACAGGTGGCCTGGCCTAGCAAAGCCACAGCTCCATCCCTAGATGCATAAATATGACAAAGTCATGCTTCTGCAGACCCAGCCCCGGCAGCACAATGCACACATGGATCCCATTGTAGTGCTTGTAGTGCTGTGAAGGGAGGAGGGCGAGGGGGCCACCAGGAGGTCACTCCCACCCATCTGTCTGCAGAATGCTCTTTGAGTAAACCAGAAAGTTCCTGAGCAAAGCTGAGGCCTTAGGGCTGTTTGCTCTTGTTGCCTTGGTTTTCAGGCAAGGAGATGGCACATGAGGCTGCTCAGTCAGCGTGGGCCATCAGCACTGAGCTCACTGCTTTGTGGTTGAATCAGTATGCATAATAGCTGAGGCAGGAGTTTTTTGGATGGTGGAGTTAGTTGTGTAACCGGTAGTTCATGTGAGGTGTGGATCAGGTTATGCTTCCAGCTGCAGCACACTCTTCTCAGGGCAGCAGATGCACACATACACACACACTGGTAAGAGCAGACTGTCTGAAGACTTCATCTGAATGCAACACACACAGGCTTGCCACTGGGGAAAAACAAACAAACAAACAAACAAAACCAGTTATATTTTGTGGTGATTACAGTAGATTTGATATGATACCTTACTATTAGATGCAGACCTGCATTGATTGAATCTTCCATTTGATTGCTTATGGACTGTGTCCATGAGCTGGTTTGTAATTCGTAATTCTGGCTGCAGGAATGGGGATTTTTTTCAGTGACTTGTTTTAGATATCTACTCTAGAGGCGCCCTTAAAACATTTTGCTTCCTTTGCCAGGATCAACAGTCGAGGTGCTGGAACAAACTGATAAATTAAAGAGCAACAAGTTACCCAGACCTGATGGTATTAATCCAGGAGCTGTGGAAGGTCTGAAGAATGAAGTGCCCGAGCTGTTAACAACAAAAATGTAGGCACTCAAGGGAAACAGAGAACTTGGGAGTGACTGTCTGTGTGTGCACTTCTTAAAACAAACACTAAGGCAATGCTGGGAAGCCCCACTGAGCCTTACTGTAGGGCAAAAATAACACCTATGCAGTCACAATAATAAACGATGGTGAAGTTATAAATAGACCTCCTGTACCAAACATAGGAAAGACACAAAGTGGGATGTATTTTTTAAGGAAATTTGGAAGTCTTCATTGTACTAGAATTTTTAAAATGTACATGTGTGAGTTAAAAAAAAAACAAAAACAGATTTTGGAAGAACAGCTTAATTTTAAAGAAAAGGTCAAGGTTTCTTTTCAAGGGGAAAAAAAAGTGACATCCAGTGACCCATTCAAAATATATAGGAAAGAGAAAATATGAAAATAATAGTAAAGATTCAGTTTAAAACCCATCACCCAGAGTCAGCATCAGAATGTCTCAAACTGTATCTGAAATGCTCTGTTAATGCATTTAATAATGAGCTGGAGATGAGATGATACGTGTTTATGTATTTTTTAGGCCATTCAAGACTAGCTGAAAGAATCACAGAATGTTTCACTAAGCCAAGTAGAAAAGTACTGTGCTATGACAAATGAATATGAAAATGTATATGAAAAGGTAACATAGGTAGGAGAAGAATGTTCAATTGAATATAGAATAAGATTAAATACACTGAAAACCTCTTTTCATAAGTTCATAAGTTCATAAGTTCATAAGGTTGGAAAGGACCTATAAGATCATCTAGTCCAACCATCCTCCTATCACTATCTCTACCCAACTACTAAATTAAGTCCTTTAGCACCTCATCTAAACGCTTCTTTAACAGCGCTAGGGGTGGTGCCTCAACCACCTCCCTAGGCAGGCCATTCCAGTGCCTGACCACTCTTTCAGAAAAGAAATGCTTCCTGAGGTCTAATCTAAATCTTCCCTGGCGCAACTTGTGGCCATTCCCTCTCGTCCTGTCATTACTTATCAGGGAGAAGAGGCCTACCCCCTCCTCACCACAACCCCCCTTCAGGAAGTGGTAGAGTGCTATAAGGTCTCCTCTGAGCCTCCTCTTCTCCAGACTAAACAATCCCAGCTCCCTCAGCCGCTCCTCATAAGACTTGTGCTCCAGGCCCCTCACCAGTTTTGTTGCCCTTCTCTGAACACGCTCCAGGGCCTCAATGTCCTTCTTGTAGTGAGGGGCCCAAAACTGAACACAGTACTCGAGGTGCGGCCGTACCAGAGCTGAGTACAGGGGGATGATCACCTCCCTGCTCCTGCTGGCTACACTATTTCTAATACAGGCCAGGATGCTGTTGGCCTTCTTAGCCACCTGGGCACACTGCCGGCTCATGTTGAGCCGAGCATCAACCAACACCCCCAGGTCCTTTTCCTCTCTACATTCTTCAAGCCATTCTGCCCCAAGCCTATAGCATTGCATGGGGTAATGAAGCATGCTGCATTAATCTTCAATGCTGAAAACTGGTCTCCTTCACTTATCAGTTTCTAATTTATGATGGAATATAAACCTGCATCCCAGGACAATTATTTTTCAATAACATGAAGTTATTCTACAGAAAATACTGAGGTCCAGGTACCCTTGCGTTCTGTCTGCACCAACCACAGATCCACTTGGTGCAGTTGCTGATAAATGACGACGATAATTAATAACATATCATGCCATTGTTTCTGTTACAATGGAGCTCTGTGCTTGCGACTAAACTTGGTGACTGAGGTGGATACAGAATTAATGTGAGTCCTGGTACTTCTCTACAGAATCATAATTAGTGCTGTTGCTTCTGTTGATTTTGGTATTTATAGCTTTTTTGAGATATTTTTTAGTTGGCTTACACTTGCTGTCTCTCACAGTATAAAATTTACAGAGTCATAGAGTCATTTAGTTTTGAAAACACTTTCAAGATCATCAAGTCCAATTATAAACCTGATCTACTGAGTCACATGACTAAGTCGTGTTTCTCATGGCAACAGAGTTTCATCTCTTTTTTATTTAGAAAAGTGAGAGAAGTTAAATGTTTTCAGGAATACAGAAATAGAATATCAGAAGATATGGTGCTCAGAGACATATACAGAAATCCACTCTAAAACTCCCCTGGCCAAGGAAATTTCATAATTTCTTTTTCTGCAACTATAACAAAAAATGTACCTGGACACAGGGGTTTCCTTGGTAAAAATTATTTTAGTGAACTTTGAGGTTATCTGTAGCCCCTACATAGAACTGTAGTGTTCTGTGATGTTTCTACCTGGGCTTCACATCTTTGTTTAAATGTGGATGGAAGAGAAGGTTCTGCAAGCCCTGGGGACTGCCAGTACTTTTTAATAAGGACAGTGATACTGAGCAGAAGGAAGCTGAATGAACATCCTTCCTGGAATGCCAGCATCTTCAGGCATGGCCTTGAAAACCAAGATGAGAGAACAGTTTAGTCTCACTCCCTCTAGGAAATCTTCTCTTTTATAGTGAAGACTGCTAACATGGGTGTTAACCTGAGCTTGCTTGGGTGTTACCTGAGGTGTGGTCAATGTGGTTTTTATTGGGACATGAACTAAAACCACCACTAAATAACCACCTGTCTGCTAGGCACAGATTCTTGTTGTGCTCCAGCTGAGCTGGATATAAAATGGTGATGTAGATGACCCAAATCCTATTTACAGCTTCCTCAGCTCTTCCATGCTCCCAAATATATCTTTACTTGGGAAACTACACTAAGCAGTTGCAACACATTTCCTTCAGAGTTTCCATTAGTATCAGTTCATGGAGATGGAGCCAAGTCCAGTTCTCACTTATGTCAGTGAAATCCCCACGCTCTTTGAATTCCCTCAGACCAAGGAGTTGGTGTGGCTGCACTGACTGCACAGTGCCATGCATTTTGTAGAAGTATTTTGATTTTGTGCCTTACCATCTCCCATGAAGTCTGTCTTCCTGATATCCTGTAAGTTATGTTGATGAAACCCCCTCTAATTTAAATGTCATGTCTTTATTACTTTATGTCACTAAGGCTGACATTCATCTCAATTAACTTTAGTTGTCTGAAAGCTAAACCTATCTTCAGTGTTAGTAGAAAGAGAGGCATATCCAGAGGCTATTTAATCCCACTTTAAAACAGATTACAAAGGAGCTTAGGAGGCAATTTTAGCCTTAATATCTAACTTTGGGGAAGCCAAATTTAGGTGACAGTATTCTCATGGAAGGATTTACATACACTGATGTTTTTTGATTCTGTAGTAAAAAGAGACTCTCATGTACATGAAGAATCTCCTTAAAAGAAAAATCTTAAAAGAAAAATGTCAACTTCATAACATTGGATTAGATAGGGAAAAAATATCTACCAAATATGTTTCAAACTGCTGTCTTGGGTACTTTCATCACCCTGCTAAAGATATCAGAGATACAGGGATTAGCAATTTGAATTTACAAATTAGCAGGGATTTTTTGTTTGTTGGTTGGTTGGTTTGTGTGTATGTGTGTGTGTGTGTGTGTGGTTTCTGGAAGTGTAGGAGGGAAAACTCATTTCGTGGCCTCATTACTTTTTAAAGTTTTATAACTCTGTTTTGTATGTTGTTTTTCTTTCACTAACACCTGTAGGAGTACAGGTTATTTAATAGCATATTTAAATTCATATCTTTTGGAATTTACTATAATATTTTGCTTTGATGCTTCTCTGCTTGGCTTTGCCTAAAAATTAAATACATGCTATTCTTCACTGTTTCTCTGTCCCAGAGTGAGATCCTGTCAAATGGGTTCAAATTTACAACCCTATTACCCAAGTTGATGGTATCATTCCTAACTAGGATCTCTGTGCCTTTTACAGATTTTGTTTTTTCACTTACAAGGAGGCATAACGTTCTCAGCTATTTGCACCATATGATGAATGACTTTAATTTATAATGCAGCTTTTATCATGGGGGAATCCCTGAGTGCTTTGCAAACTATTTTTATAGAAGACTCTTCACTCATCACTGAAATGGAGCCAGTTCTGGGATAAGTCACAGAAACCATTCAGTGGAAATTGGAGGCTCCAGCACTTGTGAAAAGTTGGGAAAGTTTGTAAAATGTCAATATTTTTCATGACATTGGTCATGGGGGAAAGGTCCTCAGTATGAATAAATAAACCTTTTGGCTTCGCTGGTGTCTGTAGAGTCACCATTATTTCTACTCATAGCAAAACATGCCCTGTTTGGGTATGTTTCTCACTCTCTGAAGCCTTGTTGTTATTCAAAAGCCACTTTCTTCTGATTTTCTGCTTTGTCTATCTTGAAGCATCTTTCAGAAGGAGTATAAGAAGTTGTCTGGAGGGGAACCAGTGATGTCCCTGCCCATTCTTGTCCCAGCTGCTCACTGATCTCTTCAGGCCTTCTGCAGAGCAATAAGCTGTAGTTGGTGCAAGTTCTGCAGCCTTCTTACTTCAAGATGATAGAAAGGAAAGATGTCTTCTTAGCTTATCCTCATACTCCAGACTGGAAAGAGGTAACAAGCCACAGGTAACACGGGTAAAGAGCTGCAAGATAGATGAATAAATTAAAAACAAAAACAAAAACAAAAACATACAAATGCTGAATTAAATCTGCGGGATGAACAATTCAAGATCGTCTTGGGTACCTAAAGACAGAAATCAGTTGTCTGCCACTTCTTACAGTCAGGTACAATTAGCGATTATCCTTGTGTTTTTGAAAGGAAACTCCCTTCCCATGCAGTTAAAAATTCCTCCTAAAATCTGTGTGGTGTTTGCTTGGGTCAGAGCCATAGGATTTGGCTCAAATATGCATCTCCGTTACAAATATAGCACTCACTGTCTGAGGGAAATCTCACACTGAGTCAAACACCAGCTCCAAAACAATGCTTTTTGTCTTTAAGATGTTTTGTACATGTTTTGTACATGAATTATACATGCTTTAACTAGAGGATCTCCAAAACAGGTTTAATATGAACTCTGGGACCTGCTAATACAGGACTTCCCACTGCATCTGAGACTGTGTGCTGAAAAATACTCTAAATATGCTAAAAATGAGAACCATGACATCATGGGTGGAGTGTGTGTGTCTTACACCAGTTTTTCCAGGAAACTGGACAGCGGGCTTGTGATTTCAGATACTTTTTTAGATATTGCTGGTGATCTTGATGAGCAGAGCGGGATGTTTCTGGTGGGTGAGGTTCAGATAGTGCAGCACCACTGTTAAATACTTTAGTGGCTTATATGTAGCTTTGAGTGAGATAGCTTTTAATGAGAAATCAATTCTGGAAGTGCTGGCTGTAACAGTAGCGCTGTTTTTGGCATGGTAGATACAGGAAAAGGAAAAATCTGTCAAGCTCAACTAAATGTAGCATTTTTTCTGTTAGTCTCACTCTGTGTGACTGTTAACTTCAGACCATTATTTCCTCTCTGAAAGACACACAGTTTTGCTCCAAAATCCACTTGGATACGGGAGACAAAGATCAGTCTGACCCATGTCTAGTTTTGAATGTATTGCATCTTCTTCCCTTCCCTAATTTTCTGAGAAGGTTATCTGAAAAGTTCGCTGATATGAGCATGAGGTTGTTTTATTTGTTTGTCTGTTTGTTTTTTTGAAGTGTGGGGCTTAAAAAAAAAGGAATCTGTAATTAGGTAACTTCTGTTTATGCCAGTATTCATTTTTAATGATTTTTTATTTTCATATAGCAAATGATCAATCAATTTTCAAATAGTTTGTTGGCTGCAGTATTTTAAATTTAAGTAGTGTAAAGCATTACAGTGCTTCTGTATGTGATCTGTAAACAAAACTCCTTCACAAATATTTGTAAGTTATCTTTATTTTGAAGAAACAAAATATGTGAATTTTTTAATATGGTAACGAATGTATAAATATTGCCATTTCTTTAGCTGCATATAATTAAACACATTGTCAAGAAAGCAATATATAATGTCATACTTCCCTGCATTGAGCCCAAAGACCTGATGTGAAGATGTAGGATTGAGGAGGTAACACTCCCTTTGTAGGATAGCAGGGGAACACTGGACTATGCTGAGTGGCCATACCAAGAAAAAAGATCCCGTGGTCAAGGCTTGTTTCAAGCAAACGTTTCTTCTGGGAGAAGTGGATTACCTTTAAATGAATCTTCCTCTCTTATATCATGTAAGGGTGGGAAAAACATTCATGCAGCAGGTTTGCTTGTCATTCTTTAGCATCAGGGCATTTGAACACATATCTTACTCTCTGCAGGAAATTGTTCAAATGACATTGTCACAGGAAAGCTTAGAACATGGTGGAGGGCAAGGTAGCATGGAAGGGGAAACACATTTCCTCTTGTTGAGGTTGATCTGCTGTCTCATGCCAAAAGGTTGATCTGCTGTCTCGGAACCAAAAGTCTAAATTTAATGATTCTCTGTACATCTTGCAAAAATCATCAGCTTTGGTAGGTACTGATTCCCAAAGATAAAATTTTGCAGCCAGATTTACATGAACAGACTGTTACATATGTGAATGCAATATCGAACTAGGTAATAAAGCTTCTGCCACTAAGAAATGAGGAAATAGTTTATATTTCATAGTGTAAAATTTTCCTCAGTGTAACGTAAGATGTGTTTTGGCATTTTTACTACCTGAAACTACATCTTAAATCCCTGTTTAAACATACAAGTAGAAATAACTTCATATTCAGGGTGAAATTTCTTTAGGTGGGCTGGTGACCCTCATCCTGTTTGAAATTGGGCTCCCTGAATATCACATCTTGGTAGCTGACTCCAGAGGGAGAAGGAGGACTCCACTGTCTTCAAGGGGAGCCAGTGTGACTAGCTCTGAGCTTTCACACAGCTAGCATAAACAGAAATGTATCCTCTGCTTCAACTCAGATTTAGCTTTGTAGACCAAAAATGTTGAAAGCTTTCTTTCAACATTCAGGCTACTTTTTAAATCTTTTCCCCTCACATACACTTGCATTTTGGCTGCTATTTATCATTTAAAATTGTTTCCTATCAAGCATGAAATGTTGTGAGTAGCTAGGATGAGGTTCAGGCTCTAAGGAAGATGACAAAATTCCCCTTGCTTCCATGGGGACAAGTTTTAACCTTCACTATCTATCTATATGTATTTTTTTAAATGGTATGTATATATTCTTATTGATTATGAACAGCATCACTTTTTGCAATTTTATTTTATTTTGGCAAAATTTAGTGAAAGTGTACATTATTGTTAGCTTTGTAAAAGGAAATGAAATAATCACTTGTAAGCATTAGTGTGTTGAGGGAAAAAAAAAAAGGCTGTATTAAGGTGTTAAGAATTGGAGACGATACAGCCATCCAGAAGGAGATGACAAGATTAATTGGTGAGTTGGGTTCTTCATAATAAGGTAAATAGTTTAAATAGTTTTTAACAAATTTAAAACTCCAATTGTCAGTTATTTTCATCTGTAGTTGTACATGAATTTAACATTTTCTATTTTTGCTTTATTTTCTACGCGGTTGCATGCTCTTTGATGTAAATCACACATTGCATCAACACATCCAGGCTGTGGTTTGCTCACAAACTGTGAATTCACTATATTAATTTGTAAATTTATATTCAAACTGCATTACCAGTCCACTCTCTGAATTTCCTGTAGTACATTTTCTGAATGAACACATAAAATTGCAAAAGCTACAGGCCCATAAACGAATCTGGCAATACTCATTTGTCTTTCAGTGAAGTGACACTTCAGTACAGAACTTTCATGAGTAAAGACACAGAGGGAAGATGCTTGTATGCTGAGTTTTCAAAGCACTGTGGTGCTCTCTTAATTTTATATCAGTGACTTCAAAATGTGGTAAATGGAAAAACTATATATATATATATATATATAAAGAAATGTGGGATGGTGAGTGAAAAGTAATCACTTTTGAAGTATGGTGGAACATGTAGCCTTTACTGTTAATTCTTTTTCTGTACTAAAAAGTAATTAATGGTGCAACTTTTTAGGACAGTTTGGGAAAAATCCTACTGAATTTTAATTATGAGTGGATATTGAAGATAAAGAACTTCGTAAGTAATTAAAAGTGAGCTTGTGGTGTGTCAAAATACCAAACAGTTAACACTTTTGAAGTATGCAAATATTGCATCAATGTCTGCATTAATCTAAGTACTTTGACACACAATGAAACAGCATTAACATGAGGAATACATTATGCAACTGTGATAATCACAGAGATTCTATAACATCTTGATGACCTTCCAAATTCCAGCTGATGTAAACTTTGTTAAGCTTGTAGTAGCGATGATGTAATTTGTCTTGTAAACAGCTTGAGAGAGTTGGATGAAAAACATCAACCTTGGCACTTGAGGTTTTTTAAACAAGACGCCAAAAAATGTATACACAGAAAAATTACATATCTCAGCTTCTATTTATTTATTTATTTATTTATTTGTGTGGGATTAATCTCTTGTGGGATTAATCTCACCTAACTTAAATCTGTAATATCTGCATTCATACTATTTATATGAAGCTCCCGCTAGATGAATGTTCCTCTCCAATGGGAGGAAAGTAGCCATTTTTAAAGGCAAACATTAGTAGTCATTAAAAATTAACCAGAAAAATGAATAATACAGTTCTCCTAACTCCCCCGGAAGCTGCTCTGGAAATACTGTCCTACTGAAAAAAGGAAACATCTGGAAAAGGCTCAGAGGCTTTTGAGGAGAGTTAAGGGGAGAGAAGGGTTCTTCTCATGCTTGATTGCTGTAGAAGTGGAGCTGTCCAGCAGCCCAGGCACAAGAAATCGAATTATATTTGGGGTATGGATGCTGCATTGCCTGGCTGACAGCAGAAATACACATGTTGGAAAGTCTTACCTTTTCCATCCACCAGTAAGAGAACACTGTGCTTGCATGCTTTGCAGCTGCAGCTAGTATCACTTTTGAAGCTTCCTTGTTTGCAGAAGTTAAGAAAGTACTGAATGTGTCTGACATCATCCACAAATGTTAAACACAAGTGGAGCTGGGTCGACGGAAGTTCTTCTTTGAAACTTGCTTTTGAAACATGGCAGTCTTCAAAGCTGGCTTACATACTCTGTGCTGTGATACACAGCCTTTTGTTTTGCATAAGTGTTTGTTTTAATGAGGTAGTGCAATGCAGCTCATCAAAATCAAAAACATATGATGCACCCTAGGCAAAAGAAAGGCAATAACTATACAGATTTTTGAAGAGGGCTAGTCATACCACAGGCTACCATTATAACAGAAAAAACAACAAGAATTTTAATAAAGCTGTCTGGCCAAATATATTAATTTAAATTGAATGGCTTTTTCTGATATTATAGCTGTGAGGCACAATGTTCCACTGGCAAGCATCTTCAAAACCTTTTTTAGAAGATTTGCTTCAAATTATTTCTGTGCACCAGATCTTGATGGTATGTGCATTTGGGAGTCTAACGAAAGGAAAAGCTTTTGATTAAATCAATGACCTTTCCTGGAGGTTGTATGAAATGAAGATTGTAATACAAAAAGCTAACTCCTCCAAATAGTGTGTTTTTTCAAAATATTTACTCTAAGCTTTCCTCCATTAAGTTTGCTGGAACTTTCTCACATATACTTGTATCCTTATGCCAGCACAGAAGTATACTTTCTCATTAGCCAGTACTTTTAAATAAATTCTAGTCATTTCCACTGTCACATACCCAAGTCGTTTTGTTAACCACCAGTTTCCATTCTTTTCCAGAGAAGACTTCTGAGTGCTGTTTATTCTTGGATATGTGGTCTTTATTTTTCTCATGCTTTGTTTCAGTACTTCAGAACCTGTGAATACTTGTTTCCTTTGACTAATTGCAACTTTTCCCACTTGGCAAATTTGGGAAGTTTTCCTACTGGTTTAGGAGGAGAGTGAGTGTGACCATTTCTTAAAATTATTTCCTGTATTGATTTCATTTGAAAAATAATTCTATCTTAACTTGGAATATTTCATTGCACTTTGTTATTATTCCCATGAAGCTGAGCTCTGGGAACCCACCAAAACTGAGAACTGTATAACATCTTCCACAGACATCGGTGATTATGAAAGTCAAGTTCTACAGGGAGCTTCTGAGATAGCAGGATGCCTGTTATTAGATTAGGCTGTCTACATACACATCAGAAATTTCACCAGGTGGCACAGACTCAATAAAACTACCATACAAAGCTAGTGGAGGAAGATCACTTCTATACTAACCTGGTCAACCTCATTATCAGGTGGTTGTGGTACAACCTACAAACAGCCTAACGTGGCTTGAAACAGTTCCTTAGGAATTCTGATTCTGTCTGAAGTGGATACTGTTTCTTTGCAACTCAAATTGTCTTATACAGCAAATAAACCAATAAATAAACTCAGTGTCCCCTTTAGGGTAAAGCGTTCTTTTTGTCCTGTGCATGTCTGATGCACTGTAAACGACCTAATCAGGATTTGACAGTCTGGCTCTGCAATGCCAGCTCATACCTTATTTTAGAACAGAAAGCTGGTCCTTGCAATATAGGTTTTAGAAATGATTTTTATTGTTTTTATTTCCAGCAAGATAACTGTTTTTCTCCATGTTTTTTTCTGTAATTTGGAACCATAAAAGTGATTTAAAATAATTATGATAAAGTCAATTAAGAAAACAACTCACTGAAGAACATTTTTCTCATCTTTTCTGAATCACATGCTATGTTATGTTACACTTTCAAGAAGATGATGGGTATTTCTGAGCCGCTAGGAGACAAGAGTAATTCTACAAAGTGTAAGGTGTTAGAAATTTACTTTCTCTTATAAGACAACATCTCCTCTAAATATGGAAGGTATGAAAATTGCTAATGGAAACAGTAACTCCAACTCAGTGGACTGAAAAGTCTTAATCTAAAACTGTAATGTTCAAGGCTAGTGCAGTTAGCTGCACTTGCACACGGGTAGCACAGAGCCCTAATCACATACATACAATTATGCCTAGCTAAAAGTGTTTCAAATGGAAACCTTCCTTTGGAAGTAGTTTTATGCTTTAGCATGATTAATATTGTTTCTTTAGGAGAACCAGCTAAACAATGATTTCCTGAAATGAAAAGTTTGTTTCTTTGTGATGCACAAGTAACCTACTGCAGCTACAAAAACTACTTCTGTGCATTTGTTCACTTACCTGAATAATTTGAGTTTCTAACTCTACTCTTTGTCACCAAATCTTGTATGGTTAGAGTTTGGCAAAGCAATTTTTCTGTCTTATATATATATATATTTGAGTACCTGATTTGCTTTTCTGTGAGCACTGGAGGATGTCCAAATCTGTGTCAGATTTGGTTATTTTCCAGAAAAACTTTCTTATTTATAAACTAGGCTTTCATGAAACAGAGATGTATTTTTCTTTTAGCTCTGTCTGCAGCTCGCCCAAGGCCAAACGTAGAGAGGCGTTGGTGCCTCAGAACAGCCTTTGACAGCACAGTCTAGGACTCAGCCCACAGCATGATAGCCCTTTCATCTTTGCTTAAGGGGCTAAGGGGCAATAAACTGCAGCTGATTGATTGGTGTACTCTGATGTCACCTGTGAATCACCTTGTGGCAGCACTATCTGTTTTATTCAACTGATTAACTTACACAGGGTATATATTTGTGACTTTAGATAGGAGAGCAGACTTCTAGTTCCATTCCCTCAAGTTTTCTTCCTGGTTTTCTAGAAACTTTCTTTATAACATTTGACATTCCATTAGTTTGTAGTATGAGTTGTTTTTTCTTCTGCTAGTTCTTTTTTTTGCATTTACCGGTTGTACCCTACATTTCTACCTGCATTTTGCTACTGACCTTAAAGTCAGGAAATTAATTACATGCTTGACTTCAAGGGTATGCTTACATTTTGCTAGTTTTAATGGCATTAATTAAACACATGCTTAAAGTGAACCCTAAAATTAGCTGTCCTTCCTGAATGAAGATGTTCTCCTGAGTCAGACTCTGCATACAGTCCATATATCCGGGCTGTCCCTTGAATACATCGGACATGCTTTCAGAAGTGGCTAATCTAGTGAAAGAATTAATTTCGAAGTCATAAAAAACCCACAAGTTTCTTTAACTTTCAGACTCTTCAGTCTGCTTCCTTGACAACCTGGGTCAGTTTCTTGTGCTGCAAGAGCATTTGCTTGAAAAATTTTCTAGTCTTACAGTCAAAAAGGCTAGATGGTCACTTGTAAGAGGCATGGTGATGAGAGCCTGAGTGCTCCCTGAAATGCCAGAAACCCTGAGATGGAGAACTGTGACTAGGTGAATGATAAATTTCCAGCCAGCTCCAAACAGGATTTGCTGCACTAGCTGAATACACATAAGTCTATGGAGTCCAGGGGGATTCACCCTGGGGTACTGACAAAGCTGGTTGATGTTATAAGGAGATTTATTTCAACTGTTTTTCAGTCATGCAGGGCATCTGGAGAGGTTCTTGTTGACTGTAGGCTAGCAAATATTATCCCAGTTTTCAAGAAAGGCAGACCTGCCAGTTTCATTTATGTATCTGATAAAATTATGGAGAAGATTATTCAGTGTTTTATTGAGAAACACTTAGAAGACAATATAATCATTAGTCATAGCCAACACAGGCTCACAAAGGGAAAGTCCCGTTCAATGAACTCAAGTTCCTTTTATGAAGAGGTTATTAATCTAGTTGACCAACAGAAACTGGCAGTTGTTTTATTTTTGTTTGTTTGTTTGTTTGTTTTGATTTTAGCAAAGCTTTTGATACTGTTTCTTACAGTATTCTTCTGGACAAGCATATCCAGCATACAGGTAGAGAAGTACACAATATGATGGGTAAACAATTGGCTGCTGGGTCAGGCTCAAAGGGTTGTGAGATTATGTTGGGCCAATAGCTAATTGTGTTCTACAGGTCTCCATTTTAAGGCCATTTCTCTTCAATGTTTACATAAATGAGCTTAATGGAGGAGTTGAATGTACACTAATAAGTTTGTAGATATATAATTAGGGGGAGCTGTTGTCTCCTTTGAGAATGGAGAGGCCTTTTAAAGAGATGTCAATAGATTACAGTGCTGAGAAATCACAAACTATATGATGTTTGACAAAAGCAAGTGCCAGATTCTGTGCCTGAGACAGAGTAACCCTGGGTATGTGTACAGATTAGGATATGAGAAGCTGAAGAGCAGCCCCTTGAAATGGGTATGGCAGTTTTGGTTGATGGCAAGTTGAATATGAAAATGTGAATCTACAGTGTGCCCTGGTGGCCCAAAAGACCAGCAGTATCTGGGGTGAACCAGACCCCTCCATTTCTTGGCCAGAAGGGCACACTGCTGGCTCATGGCCAGCCTGTTGCCCACCAGGTCACCCAGGTCCTTCCCCACAGAGCTCCTCCCTGTCAGGTCATCTCCTAACCTGTACTGATGCATGTGGTGTAAGACTCCCCAGGTACAAGTCTACACTTGCTCTTGTTGAAGTTCATCTGATTCCTCTCCACTCAAATTCTCCAGTTTCTCCGGGTCTTAGTGAATGGCAGCATTGCCTTCTGGCGTGCCAGCCATTCCTCCCAGCTTTGTATGTTTGTTGAGGGCAGTCTCTAGCCCATCATCCAGGTCACCAATGAAGGTGCCAAACAAAATTGGAGCTAGCACTGACCCCTGGGGAACTCTGCTAGTTACAAGCCTCTATTCCACTGATGACAACCCTCTGAGGTCTGCCGGTCAGCTGGTTCTCTCAATCCATCTCACAGTCCACTCATCTATCCTGCACTTTTGAAGCTTCATAACAAGATGCTGTGGGAGACAGTGTGAAATGCCTTGCTGAAGTCAATGTAAACAACAATGCTCTCCTAGCATCTAACCAGACAGTGATGACATGGTATAAGGCTATTGTGTTGGTCAAATATTTCCCCTTGGTGAATCCATGTTGACTACTTCTGATGACCTTCTTCCAACTGCTTGGAGATGGCATCCAGAACAAGTCCACCATCAAGGTGATGGAGGGGAGGCTGATTGGCCTGTAGTATCCCAGATCATCCTTGTTCTTTTTGAAGACTGGAGTGATATTGAAATCCTTCAAATGAAAACTCACCAGTAGCAGATGAATGCTTTGTTAAGCACAGAACATGCTGAAATCATCATCCTCATTGAAGAGTCAATAGTTTTGACTTCTTTTGTATGGTCTTTAACACTTTGAATTATCATGGATGAATTTGGCTATTCATAATGCATAGAGTTATGTTTGGTACAGAAAGACTGCAAAGGTAAATCACTTGTTTTCTACCTTGGTAGAATTAACCTGTATTATTTTATTAGTTACCTCTTCAGTTTTATTTCAAAGGACAATTTCTAGAATGGCATCTTAGTAGCATCAGACTTGCTGTAACTCTTGCATTTTTTTATTTTTCTAATAGAAGAATAAGCCAGAAAAATATTCCACTTCTTGCAATTGATTAGAACAATTTACTATAGTTTTTGACACTGCAATTATATGGTTTTGTGTCAAATAACACATTCCAAATTTTTTCCTCATGGAGAGAACTGTGGCGCTGGCAGTATCTAGATGGACTTGCTTGGATCTTACTTCTGATATTGGCAGATAAACAGTGTTAGTTCTGCACATGCTTGGCTTGAACAAAGCCTACATAAATATAACTTCCAGAGCAATTAATTCTTTTATAACATTATTCATGTGTGTTATTTGTTCTCCAATGGCAAACAAAGCTTCCCCAGCTCCCAGACCTGGAGCCACTGTTGTGCAGGTATGCAGCCCTTGGAAGAGCTTACTGTTGAAGGTCTTGATCCAGGAAAACATCTGAGCAAATATTATATCATAGTTGAGTTGCTTATTATTTCTTCTGTCACAGTTTGTATAAGACACAAATAGCAAATGAGAGATCAAATAACTTAATGATGTAGCTTGTGTCTGGCAGGTGGCAGTTCCTTCTGCTGGAGAATAGAGGTGAACTGAAGTTCTATGCCTGGGGATGTGCTGGGCTACTGCCTAAAAGGGAGTCTTTTCCTTGAGAATCTTTGAAAATATTACCTTTTCCTTCCTTTCCTTTCATGACAAGTGCCTTGAAAACAAAGTGTTGAAATCACTTCTAATATTTGCTTGAGAGAATGTCCAATGTTTTCATAGTCTGCTGTCACTTTTGTTCCAGCTAAACCTTTCACCAAGTGTGACCTAAACCAGTAAATGGCTTCAGCTGTCCCAAAACCATGTTCTTTGTCAAATAGCTGGTTGCCAATAAATAAATACAGTTTCCCCAAACTGTAATGGAAATGTCCCATATGGTAAGTCTTTGCAAAATTGGAACTGCAGTTTAGCCTTGCAGGAGAACAAATACTGTTTAGTATTTGTCAGTATTCATTAGTATTAGTAGTTAGTATTAGCATTAGTATTAGTATTTCAATAGCCTGAGTGCTATGGTATTAAACTACACAGCTATCTCTGTTATCTTAAATACCTGTGGCTAATCAGTGAAGTAAGTTGATATACCACTTAATTCCTTGTGAAGTACTGACACTAACAGTACTGTCAGCAGCTCAGTATAGAAAGACTGATTAACTAGGACTGTTTTAAAAATGTTTTTAAATTATTATTATCATTTAAATTTCTTATTCAATATAGAAAATTCACATTAACAGATAAACAAAGAATTGAACCTAATTACTAAAAAACTGAAATATTAACAAAGAAAACTTTTTTTTTGTTATTTTGTAGTCTAAGGAGAATTTGTTACTTTTCTCTTTTCCATTTTCCTTTTTCTTTTTTCTTAATGCCAAATCATTAAGGAAGTGACACTGGCATGCATAAAGTTTCTTCTCCCCTAATAGCACATTTTGCCTTTTTAGAAGCCAAGCAGAATGTTCAGATTGACTCTCAATCCTAGGTTGTTAAAATAGAATTGTGTTTGAGACATTTGGGACATTAGCTACAACTTCATAGGTGAAAAGATAATCACCTCTCCATCAAGGCAGCCATTCATTGCAGGGACGGGTTTGACTGGAGGGATAATATGAAACAGATTTTCCTCAAGCAAATCCTGTTTGAATTTCATAAGGAAACAGAGCTCTCTGTCAATTCAGCAGAAGGGTAGAGAGCTCACAAACAACCAGTTTTCTATAAGGTTGTATTGCTCATCAGGGAGATGAGGAAGAGAGTTCTGAAGTCCTGTGCCCACCGTGGGAGAGGCAAGGGAAGCGTTTTGTGCTGTACTGGGTACATTCTGTATTGCATCTTACTGCAGCTGCCTGGCACACAGCCACCTTGCATGGACCCAGACGGGTTGTGGCATCCTCACTCTGGCACAGAATCCTTGGATAACTGGAAGACACAGAATCACTCATAGCTGAGAGAAAGGGCAAGGGGACAAGGATACAAAGAAAACCAAACCACCTTAACGCCACAACTTCTTTCTGAGAAATGTGATATAGTAATTTTTATGGCCTTATTTTAATAAGGATCTAGTTCTATAGACTAGTCATGGTATGTTGTGGGAAATACCGGACTAATTCTAGTTTAAATATTTATCTTTGGTACAATCTTTTGATAGGGTGGAGATAAGGAAGCAGACTGCCCATGCAGTTGAGTACCACGAATTAGAAACTTTGGCATCTTCTAGGGCTAGGCTCAAAGTAAAAGATCTTTCTAGAATAGGTGCCTCATTCTAGAGGACTAATGCTACATACAAAATTTCATTTCTGTTTTACTGGATCTCAGCTAATTGGTAATGGTTGTTGGAAAAGTCACGGGCCACCAAGGTAATGTAACACACATGTTTTAGCAAGTTTTTCACACATGTCTGGCAAGCCTTTCATAGCAGGAGAAATCTTTACAGATTCTTTTCTGGCCCTTAAAGCCTTAAATCATGCATCAAATCCTATCAGTTATCAATTCCTCCCCCCTTTCCCCTTCTGCTCAGTTTCAGTTATTGGACAGAAATTGTTGTGTCTTGTAACATGCTCTTTGAAACTCAAAATTTCCAGCTTGCAAGGAACTGTGGTAATGTATAATTTTGTTTAATTCTCAGTTGATTGAAACTTTTGTGCTACTGAGGGAGAAGTTTTCCCACACATGTCAGTGAAAGCAAGACATTGCCTTTATTTTTCTTAAAACACCTGATAGCCAACAAAGTGCTTTAGTCGTGGGGAGTAAGATGTGATGATGAAAAATCCCAGGTCTGTAAAAACTCAGAGTTACAATTATCTTGTCAATTAACTGTATATGAGTTGGAGGTTTTTTTAAGTTTTTTTTTCTTTTTTCCAAAGTGATAAACATTTTATGCTCACAGTTTTTATCCGTTAAAGTAATTGAGATTTTTTTTTCTCTTTTTCTTGCCAGTTTATTTAGTCCCCAAGTGAAAACACATTGTTTAAGCATTGCCAAGTTCTTTGATTTCACTGTAGTACTTTCAAGATAAATCTTTAGTTTTCTTGTAGGTTTTTGTAAGTGTGTTTTTTCTAAATGAACTGAGTTTTAGAAATGTGGTTATATAGAATTTAGATCAGGTAGGACTTTATCAGTGTGATATTTCTTGCCTATTGATATTAGTCATCAAGCTTTACATTGGTACTGCATGAAAGAGGCTCATTTCATTATGGTAGTAAAAAGTTTTTTCATAAATTGCTAGGATAATCGCAAAGATAGAGTTACCAGCTGGCCATTCTAGAATCAACAAGTTTGCAGACAAAAATATTTTGTACAACCCAAGCAACTCTTCAGAATCATCACTGCTGATACAGGATAATGCTCAACACACTGGGTTTAAAAAAAGAGACAAATGAGAGTTTTCAGTGCTAGAGAAAAAACTGAGCTGTTTGTAGCACATAATCATGCCATGCTCCAAGGCCTGTCTTCTGCTCCTCAAGAAAACTCGTGTAACTATACTTTTCACAGTCTTTTTTTTATTGTTATTTCCTCTCAATGTATTTGCTCTGTTCTTCAAAAAGGAGGTAAATATTTTTGGCATAATTGTACAGTTGAGAATCAAAATAAACCAGTGTTAGTTAACAGATTTTCATTTCTCATGAGGATTACGGTATTACCGAGACATAGAGAGAGACTGAAATATCAGATAGTTTTAGAAATGTGTGCATTTTACCCTTTTTGGACCACCCGTCCTAGCCTTGGTGAATTACTAGAAGACACGTGATCACATTTCCTGAATACTTTTGTCATTTTTTTCATTATTTACTTTTTTAAATCTCAATGCAAAATAATTATTATTGCACAGTGATGTTCCCAGTATTTAAAAGAGACAGTAAAATGTATCTTTTTTATCTAGACAACAAGAGAAACTAAAGAAAAGAAAAGAAGAGGTTAACAGTGCAATTGAATGTTTTTATAGTATGTGTATGAAGCATACATCCAGTGCTTGGAAATAGTGACAGGAATGACATCTCCTGTTGCTCAAATTTCTCCTTCGTGTTTTTGGCAAAATAAGAGCAGTCCTGAAGGACTGTTGTTATTGTACTGCTCCATTAGCTCCAACCCCATTGCTCTTCTACCTTCCACCAGGCTAAGGGTCCCTACTTTATCAGGGAAGTTATTTCCCTCTTGGCGCTAGATATTGTGAGATTTCTGGTATGGGTTGAAACAAACTACATAGATTGAAGTTTTATTTATGCAACTATTGTTTCTTTTACCTTTTGTTTCCCACTGGTGAAGAATTCATGTTTTGTTGAAGACAAGTGTCTAAGTGGGAAGAGGTTGATTGATGCTGCAGAAAAACATCTATGAATGATTCAGCTTTTTTTGCTGTTGTTCAAATCCTAAACCACTCCTGAGTTCATGATTGGAATAAAGGTGCATAAGAATCCTGAGGTTTCTATTTGTGTCTGTGTGTCTGTTGGGAATGGGGAATATTCCTACATGTATCTCAAGGTGGTCAAAGGGTGGCAGTTTTCATTAAGAATGATCTGGATTAGCCTCAGTCTTTCTGGGTCACTAAGTTTCAAACACAAAGATTTCACATCTGTTTCTTGTTCACAGCTACTAACAAAGAAGTACAATACCAAAAGAGTCCCAGTTTTAGAAGCATGTCTGGTCCTTAAGGGAACTCAACTGGTTACTTAGAGAGAGGGAGAAAAAAAGCACAGCTATACCTCCTATTCAAATTTGCAGATTAGGCAAAAGCCCAGAGGTGAAAGGTCAAATAAAACAGTTGAAAGCATTTTCTATAGACATCCTGGTTGTGGAGTGAAAAAAAGAGCACACAGTACTCCAAAGCATGCTATAAACACCAGAACAGCGTGAGAGACACGTTAATAGGTTCCATTCTTGATGAAAATCTTGGAACAGCTTCATTAATATGGTGTAGAAATTCAATCTCCCAGACATATTTGCTGGGTGCAGTGCCTTTCAGTGTGGGGATAGCAAGACCTTGAAGGACAGTGTTCTGTAATAACCAGCTTGAACTATTGTGTATTTTAGTTAAAATTGTCTAAAATGCTTGGAAAAAAATGAAAAATGGTGGCCCTTGCCCTCACAGTTATTTCTTTTTATTCCTTGCAATGAATTTGCTTTTTTAAAGTGCTTTCTTTGCCCTGTGTTACCAGTGTCAGTTAATCAGCTTTGAATCTGATAATAGAAAAGAAGTTTTCATATTGTTTTCATATTGGTGGCAGCTTTCAGAAAATGTTTCAGAAAACTTTAATTGTTAATCCATATAGAAGTCCTTTGGCATTGGCAGTATGATTGTTTAGAGACAGGAAAATTTAGGAAGACTACAAGGACAGTTATCTGAAACTTCATGTCTCAGATAATCATGCAGGTTCCCATTGTAGACAATGGGGAGAGAGTGTGTGATTGATCTCACTTTTTAAGTAGCTGTTGTAGGTTGCTGTTCTAGGTGAAACTGAAAGACGTGATGAGGAAAACTCTATTGAAGATGTCAAGGACAACTGATTTGAGCACCAAAATTTAAGATGAGTGAAGGTTGAGGAAATCAATTGTAGCATCACACAGTGATTTGATTCCTTGCCTGCAAATGAGTATGTCAGCAGTTCCCTGCCTGGTTAGGATGCTATGAAGTATATATTGGATATTACAGGTAACTCCATTGTCAGAATAATAGTGATAATGCCAATGTAGAGAAGAGAAGGCTCTGGGGAGATCTCATTACAGCCTTCCAGTATTTAAAGGGAGACAAACAGGAGGCAAACCAACTTTTTACAGCAGTTGATAGTGATAGGACAAGAGGGGATGGTTTTAAAGTAAAGGAAAGGAGTGCTTAGATTAGATGTTATGGGGAAGCTTTTCACTGAGAGAATGGTGATGCACTGGCACAGCTGCCCAGAGAAGCTGTAGTGCCCCATCCCTGGAGGTACTCAAGTCCAGGTTGGATGGGGCCCTGGGCAGCCTGAACTGCTGGAGGCAGTCCTGCATGTGGCAGGGGTTGGGGCTGGGTAGGTTCTGAGGTCCCTTCCAACCCAAATAATTCTATGATTCTATAAAATGTAATTCATATTAATAGAGCTCCTATTTCTTTCATCTCCTGCTCCTGTGGTACTTTTCATGTAAAGAATAGAGCTGGTCTCCAAAGGATGATGAGAAAGGATAAGGTGGTCAAAGAGTGACATAGATATCAAAAATATTTTGAGCGCTGCAAGATTTAATAACTTTACTCAGGGTTACAGACTCAGAGGTGGACTTTCAATTTTAAAACCTTTTAAAACAAAAATGTTTTGTTTCTGTAGAAGTGAGTTCAATGGAATACAATCTATTATTTGTTGCTATTGTTCCGTGAGGTAAAAAGAAAAAAGAAAAAAGAAAAAAAAAACCACCAACAACAGAAAAACTAACAGAAAGACCAAACTGCTCCAAGTCAGACTCTCTCTCAGCTTTCATCTCAGCCAGCAGGCAATGTAGTTCATTGCTCTGAGGGCGGTGGAACAAGAGGCACAGCAAGGAGGGTAACGGAAGATGTGAACGGACAAATTGACTGAAAGCAGCTGGGTATAGTGCATGGAGAGACTGAAGGAAGCAAAGAAAGCACGAAGAATTGCAGTTGTAACCACCCCTGAGGGCAAATTCGATGATGGGTACCACCGTTGCAGGAAGAGATCTACTTTCTTTGCCCACGTTAGAGCACCCTTTTTATCTGAAGAAGTCATTGCAGAGTCTGGAAAGAAGCAGTGTGAATACCGTGTCATTGGAATCAAACGAGGCAGGCAGCGAGCCCCGAGCTCTCGTTCTCGGGGCACCGAGCACCCTCTAGTGACCGCCGTGGCCGTTATCGATGTTGGGGAGAGGTCCATCCTCCCCCACCATGCCAGAGCTGACCTTAAGGCGGTAGGAGGTGTGACGGCTTGGAAGGGATGCCGAAGGAAAGGTTGCTTTTTTTATGGGATACGTGTCGTGTAGCCCCAGTGGCCAGTTAATGATAATATTAACTATGCAGCTTTATGTCGGGAGAGTTTCCCCTCTGTGATCAGACTTGCTGACATTTTCTTCAGTCAGCATAAAGCTGTGAAATAAATGAAGTCCCACTGCAATGTGTGGTAAAAATTTGGTAAGAGCTTATTTGGTCCTCACACAGAAAGCAGAGCATGGCCAAGTTGAACAGAATATTTGAAGCTACATTTAAGCAAAATTCTCCCCTCTCCTCTCCTCTCCTCTCCTCTCCTCTCCTCTCCTCTCCTCTCCTCTCCTCTCCTCTCCTCTCCTCTCCTCTCCTCTCCTCTCCTCTCCTCTCCTCTCCTCTCCTCTCCTCTCCTCTCCTCTCCTCTCCTCTCCTCTCCTCTCCTCTCCTCTCCTCTCCTCTCCTCTCCTCTCCTCTCCTCTCCTCTCCTCTCCTCTCCTCTCCTCGTCCATTTTTAATACCCACATCTGGCAAATATGATATATAAAAAAATGAGACTAGATTGTTTTGAAATTATTAAGATGGTTTCTAATAGCATGATAAATGATTTCTTCAGATATAGTTTCTTGTCTTTTTGGGAAGTGCACACATACTGGACATAATTCTAGTATTAGCACCAAAGGCTGTAACAAGCACAGCAGCTTGTTCCAGCAGTTGTAGATTTTCTCTGGAAATTCACATTCTTTTTAGGACCTAGTCATATCATTTATTTTTCATGGTCAATACAAATCTATATTTTGTCTCCGGTGCAGAAATGCTCATCTTTGAAAATGGAGCTCTTTAGTTCTAAGGGTCAAAGGTACTTTAAAAAGTGTTTAAGCCTGTCTGTATCTTAGAAAGAGCTGAAGCAGTGCTGTAACTTTAAAGCATGTGTAAAAATCCTGTTTTGATCAAATAACATAAGCACATATGTAGTGTCAAGCAGATAAGGTGGTGTTTTGCTGTTCTGTGGTTTCTAGATGCAAGCTTGAATGTAAAAGAAAATTTCATCAGAAAGTAGCACAGACTAATTGGGGAGAAAAGCTTGAGAGCAAAGTTATGGAGGGAAGCAGTATTATGTGGTTTATGTGGCTTTTTTATACTGTTTAATACTTTCTTTTCTTATTGTGTTTTCATTAAGTTTGTTGACAGATACATTTTTTCAAACTCACACATTATTTCAGACAATAGCATGTAGTTGCCTAGCATAACAAAAGAGTATTCTCTTTCTATTTAGCCTTCACAAAATGCAGAAAAGAGAAAAACAGTAGAAGCATTTGTATTTTTTCTTTCGCAACTGGATGATGGTGATTTGATTTTCCTATCCTTACAATACCAAAGCTTTGCCTTGCAATTGGATTGACATAAGTGTAAGCCCTCAGAAATCTGCCTCTGGGTATTAGCTTGAAAATCAAATAAACTTCATTGAATTCTTTGGCACAGAATGTATGCCAGTTTAAAATGGCAGAATCATTTCTGGGCTGTAGGCTCTGTAAAATTCATGTAATGATAATAATAGAGCTCAGCAGAGTCTGATATTGCTTCCAAAAGCCCTAAAGAAATCAACAGGAGGTTTGTCTATATGGAGATGGGATGGAGAAAAATCATTACCAAATCCTGCTTGTGAATGAATTATTGAATTACCACCCACTGGAGGGATGGATACTTCAAGGATATGCTTAAGAAAAAAATCAATATATACGTATATATCATGGATTTAACTAGAGTGTAAGTCACCCAACTGAAACATTATACAACACTTTGAAATTTCAAGAAAAAGACTCTAATCTTTTGGCTGCCTTACTCATTGTTTGGAGATGAAAAGGGAGGAAATCAACATCCCCATGAAATACAATTACTGTAAATTGTTTTCTTTTTTTTGCTGTTCACAATGAAAATAGGAAAGTTACCAGAAGTTACTAAGTCAATGGATGAAGGCCTCAAGGAGACATTCAGCAGTCTGGATTTTTATATGAATAACTCATAAAAGACATAAATTATTCACTGGGGTTGCTGAATCTAGACTGCTCTGAATGGATCAGAAGTCACCCTTTCAATAGAGAAAATCATAGCTCCTTAAAGTGAACGTTAAAGTCACGCTAGATTTTTACAGAGGATTGATCCTTTGACGTCTCACGACCCAGAGTGGAGAGTAAATTAGGGAGTCTGCTGCCTCCACTTTCTCTGCATCTGGATTAGACATCAGGAGAAATCTGGTCTGTGGTCCATATACTATAGCAAGTACTGAGAAATCTGAAGCTGGTTACAGTCAGACCGGCTTTAAAAATTACAAGATCATTGAAGAAGTAATGCATTCCGACATCTTTTATTTTTATTTTTATTTCATTTTAATCTTTATTTATTTATTTATTTATTTGTCTATCTATCTATCTACCTATTTATTTAGAGAGTTTTCAAACTATTTCCATCCAGAATGTTTCAAGATTTACAAGAGAGGGAGGGTTATGCCAACTATGGGTCTTTTCATGGTGTCTTATACCATTAAAACACTTTGCCTGTTTTAACTGAAAATGCATGTTCTTCTGTGACTTCCTTTGCTCGGTGAGAAAGGAGTATCAAAAAGAAATTATTGTTGCCTATCTCCTGCTTTTCTCTCAAAACAAAGTTGCTAAACCTAGTAGGCAAGAAAGCATCAGTAGCCCATGAACCTGAGCACGATGATAATGGACAAAAATAGATACGATGTAAACTGGCTAGGCTGCATTAACATATTTGGAGATACCCCCGATTATACCCAGTCAGGCTGCGGCCCTGAATCAGCAATTCCCCAGTGAGCAGACTGCACAAAACCAATGCCAAACGTGGCCCATTTCATCTGACATCTGCATCCTGCCTCAGAGCTACATGTCGCGCTTACTGCACATCAGATCACACCTGCCCAGGCAGTCACAGGCAGTGGACATTTTTTTGTTAGGAAAAAAAAAAGATTTTAGTCACATATCATCAAGAAAAACAACATTGTTTTAGGGCTCTTATCTCTTCACTCCCAAATATCCTGTTTCTTCGAGCTGCAGTGGCCAGGACCAATAGAAACCTCTTCCTGCCATTGGCTGACTTCATTTCCCAGAGTTAGCACAATCTCATCCGCTCTAAACAACTTCATCAAAACTTCTTTCTGGTCAGAGCGAAGCAATAATTATTATTAGCAATTATTAGCAATCAATAATCTTGATCACATTATGGCAAGCACTATTAAGGTAAGAAAGGGGTACCTTTTTCATTGGAATTTTTTCAGTAACGTTTTCTTTGGTTTCCTTTATCAACCTAGATAAGTTAGAATTGGGCAACACCCCCACTGCCACAATAGAGGACAACAAGATTTCCTTTGTACTGCCTAGTAAATTTCCTTTTTCCTACTCCAACCATCCGCAAGGCTTAAAAACTTCAAACTCGGAAAAAAAATTGGGTTTTTTAAATTCACTGTTCAGTGCTGTGGATTGCATATGCGAAGCCCTTTTATGAGAGCTTCTGAAATTTCTTGTAGGTACCATTCTGACGACTTGGATGTGTTTGCAGACTGACAGAAGGGGAGAGGGTGTGCGCTGAAAGGAAAAAAAGAGGCTCCTAAGAGCGCTATCCTTTTGGATTCTTTTAAATGTTTCTCTTGTTCATGGGGACACAAATACTAGCAAATGGGAACCAGAGGCACCAGCTCTTCTTTCCGTGTCCTGCAGATGTGTTTTTCTAGAAACTCTAGCCTGGTAATCAGGACTTTTTGTATGGTTATTTTAATGATGGCAAGATCTCGTGGGTGTGTTCTTTTTTCTTTTAAAATTTCAGATAATAAAATTATCATGCTGGCTTATAAATTTCTCTTGGAGCATGTTTTATGTGTTTGTTTTTTGTTTGTTTGTTTGTTCATTTGTTTTATATTGATTTTTAAGAATAGCTTTGAAGAGTTTTTCAGATTGTGTCACTTAAAAAGTAGATTCAATTTATCCATCTATCTATCTATCAAGTGTTTGCTTCTCTCTGTGTTGCAATAGATGCCAGTTACATATATTGCATCTAATAACTATGATTAATTGCAGAATTATAACTGCAACTAAATGTTTTGTGATAGTGAAAGTAATTTTGTGTAAAGAGCATAAGAGCTTGTGAGGTACAGCGAGGGCTCGGCAGCATTGCATTATCAAATTTGGGATCAAGGTATTTGTGTTTTCTTCATGGTATTGTCTATTTTTGTACTTTCCTAATAATGCCAGAGGTTTTGTGAGAGATACAGAATAACGATGGTGCTGGTCACTAGCAAAGCAGAGCTGCAGTTAGATTTATCAGTACGTTCTGCCTAGTTGTTGATACTAAAGGGTCACTGAATGCTTTTTGTTATAGTTTTCAAAATGTGAAAGTCTTACCTGATCATAGTGTCGTTAAGAAGTATAATGAGCCTTCTCTTTTTCCAGTCAGTGATGATTTTGAGAGGCTATCTGTAGAGACAAAGATCTGAGTCCACTTTGCACTGCTGACCTGTATCTGTTACATGCTATGTATCTTCCGAACTGGCTGAATTCCCTTTGGTTTTGCTGTGCTTTTCAGAGAGCATGGGGCATGTCAGGATCAGGCTCTCTTTGAAAATCTTGAGGCTCAGGAGGATTTGCATTGCTGACAGAAAGGGGTATGCACTGAGACAGTTATGTGGTTTTTGGTGTTTATTAAACAGAGTGCGCTCTCAATGCTGATAGGAAATTTTTCTTCAAAACTGATGGTACAATGAGATTAGATATTATATATGCTTTGAAGAGCTTTTATGATTTATTTTTGTTTTTTTTTTTTTTCTTTGGGCATATTTTAAATAGGGTAAGTGATCACGGAGAATATCTCATCATTACTATTTCATCTCTACTTAACGTATAGAGTGATGAGAAGATGTCATGTGCATCTGTATGTTGTGCAGCTTGTTAGTGCAGTGCAGGCAGCAAAGTCTCCTGAGTGGAAAAATGTATGGTTTTTGTCTCTTCATCTGAGAGTGTGACCCATGAAGAGGGAAATCTACACCCCAGAACACTGTGAATTTTAGCACCTAAGAGGTAGGGAAGGGCTTATATTCTGAAGCAAGAATATTATTTATGAGTGCAAAATGTAAAGTTACTGGACAGGAATGACAGGTGCTTTGTACTCTAGGTGCAGGAAATGTACTCTGACATGAGACTAAGCCAGTCCAAAGAGATTGAATTCCTCTTCTATGCTGAGTACATAAAGCAGTCATTTAACTGAAAAGTTTCTGAAATAAAGAAATTCCGTCTGAAGGCCAAAAGCATGCTTGTGCTTGTGCTAAGCAGTTATGTAATACAATTTCAGTGATGTTTTTTGCCATTCCAAAATAGTGACCCATGCTGCATGCCATGTCAGCAGCACCAGGCTGCAGCCAAGGGAGGTAGACAGCCTTCTGTGGGAGCTGTGTGTGGGAGATTGCTCTCCTCTTTAGGGAAGCTGTGGAGTCATTCGATGTGAAAAGAAAACTGGGCTGCGGTTGTTCGTAACCAGGTAGAAATTGCTCTAGACATACACACATGCAAAGATGGCCTGCCAGTAGAACAGTTTGATTCATCCTTCTATCACAAACCTGCAGCCAGACCTGCAGAACTCATGAGAAATCAGGCTGGCTTAATAGGGGCTAGCTGGGGAAGCCAGAAGTTTGCTGAAGTTGGGGGCTAACACCATGGCCTTCCCAGGAGATGCACCTCTCCTCATCCCCTGGCCTGTCCTTATGCTTGTCTCTCCCAGAGTCTGAGATTTCATATGCATTCACTTCCATCTATCTGCTGCATTAAGGTTAATCACTGTGTTACTTTTTTTGGCATTCAAGGACTAAAATGTTTTTTTCAAAGTGAGGGAAATCTCCGAGCAGTGAGGATTTTGGAGCTGAGGTGATATGTACTCTTCCGGCACATGCAGCAGCGCATCATGCATAGCCCTGAAACTGAAGGCTATCAAATCAACACAGCACTGCTAATTATAAGCATCCCACTTGTTATAGTAGTACCATGTTAGAAAATATCAAGGACTTCCGAATAAGACATCTCTCATTTCTTGTTTTTCCTAGAATGGAGCAGAAGTAAAAATACCTATCCTGAGGGTCATTTCGTGTTTGTATGTTCTTTTAATATTTTTTTTCTACAATTTTTCCCATTATTCCCTAGTGAAGGAAAGAACATGATGTAGAAAAATACAACTGCAGTCATAATTCCTTGCCCTGTACCAGACCTTGCTATATTTCTTTTCCTTGCTTGCCTGTGTATTTGCACTAATTCTTATAAAAACTGTTCAGTAAATTATCATGACTTTGCAGAGACTTACTGATTACCCTTGTGGATATTTCTTTTACTCTAATGCAATTCTATTTATGTGTATGTTCCCTTTCCATTAGTGATTTCTAATATAGTGTTTGCATGGAAGCTATGATTTCTGTGAGGAAAAAAAAAGGTATATTTCATAAAAGGCAGGAGAATCGTTGCGACTTCAATGACCTGAAAATATATTGACGTACTTTGTACAGTTAATATTGTTATATGGATGTGTGAATGATTAAAGCAGTATATACATATCTACATATACAGTGGCAAGATATTGTGAGAAATAGTACAAAAAACTGTAAGTTAGTCTGTGCTTTTCTTTATAGCATTTTTCTAAATCTGTTCTTGGCATATTCAAGTCTTTGTTTAGAAGGCTGCATCTGCACTGAGGCCGACAGAAATAATACAGCAATTTGTACTTCTGCTCCTTTCATAAAATTAATTAATTCGATAATTAATTGAAGATGGTTCCATTTTTGTTCAGTATTCAGTTAGCAAATGATTCACTTTAAACCTGAAATTTGTTTTTGGTGTGATAACACAACCTTCTTAAAGCCAAGCACATGCCTAATAGCTCTGGTGAATCAGAAATAAGAGCAGAAAGAGTGCCTCAAATCATTTAGACTGATCTTGCTTTATTCAAAGTTTCCACTAATTTAAAGAATATATTCATAGGATCATAGAATCATGAAGTGTGGAAAAGACCACCAAGATTATCAAGTCCAACTGTCCATAGTCCATTGAAATAGAGACAGTAGAATCAGACTTATATTAATTTCCAGGTAAAAAAGTATTTCTGACTCAAATATAGAATTTTGAGTAAGAAATAGTCACAAAAGAACAGAAGATATTTTGAGGATTTCTGTTTTATTTTCTTTTGCTTTTAATCATCAGTCATTTGACTCAAGTCAGTTTGTGGCTACATATGCCAAAACTAACTACAATATAAGGATCTTGTTTTCCAGAAGTAACTCCCCAGGCAAGGAACAACAGCTGAATAATGTGTATGTTTGACTGTCTGGGTTGGTTTGTTTGTTTGTTTTTTCTCAACAAGAACTATATTATCTCTTAACAAAATGTTTTTCAGCAAGATGCATGAATTACAAAAGGCCTTTCAGAAATAACCTTTGAAGAATCAAGTGCTCTTGGATAACGACTTGCTGAAAGATAAATAGAGAAGTATTTTTAACAAGTGTCAGTGCCAAAAGAAGATATTTATTTTCCAAGTGACAGTTTGTAATCCAGTAAAAATATACACAATGTTGTTCCCTTGCAAGGAAGCAGGTTTCTTGATGCAATTTTCTACATCAACCCAGAAGAATTATTTTGAAAAACAACAAAGTGGAGAAAAGGAAAAGAAAAATTGAATGTGCATTACTTGTGTTACCAATTTAAAGAAAGTAGATATGATGTTGTAGGGTGTTAAGACATGCACTGCTGAACCTTTTCAAGTCAGAAAAGACTTTGCATTGACTGCAACATTGTTTCTATCAAATTTACCATTAATTAATTAAAAAATAATTTCCTTTGTGAGATAATTACACAGTAGAGAAATGCCAGCATTTTTTCATGTTGTCAGTAATGAAAAGTCAGAACTCTAACAAAATGAGCATAGGTACTGCTTGTCATCCTGCTGTCTCTAATATATGTTTGTATATTATGAAAGAAATATTGCCTGTGTTCAAAATGCAGAAAGAAAATACAGAAACTCTAAAGTGCTTATGTGAAAAAAAGAATCAATCCTTTCCTTAAAAGATGTACATGCCTTTATGGTTGCAGGGTTTATTTTAAATGTTGCAACTGAGCCTGTCTGAGGTTGGATAGTGGTTATCATGTTGTTATTTGATTCTCATAAAAACACCTACCTCTTAAAAGAGGGACTGTGTAAACAACTCATCACAGTGAACAGAGAGGGAAATATCTGCTTCCAGTATGAATCTGTATCTGGAGTTACGTTGCAAACCTGTGTCACAAGGAAGCTCTCTCTCTCTCCCTGCCACGCATCCTTAGGTACACAGTTGCTGATTTTTACTGCACAGTCCCCACATAAGAACCATTAGACATTGATTAATAGCTGGTAAATACTGAGTAATTATCAGTAAATATTGGTAATGTTTGTGGTGGTGTTATTTTTTTGTTTTTGTTTTTGTTTTTTAAATACAATATTCAGATCAGTGATTACTACCATTGGTAACTAACCTTTATATATATTTATTTATATAATTTGCTTTAAAGTAAAATTAAATGAAAATAACATTATAAATATCAATGAACTTCAAATAATTAAAAAGAATGATGCAGAACAGTGTTTTTTCAATGGCTAGGCTGAAGGAGACATCAAGCCATCATACAGCAGGCTGCCCTGGGAAATGGTGGAGTCACCATCTCTGGAGGTGTTCAAAGTGAATGTGGCACTGAGGGTCATGGTCAGTGAGCATGGTGGGGGTGGGCTGATGGTTACGCTAGATCTTAGAGATCTCTTCCAACCTTAAAGATTCTATGTACAGTGAACCAGACAAATGATCTTTCAAGCAGATTTTGGAAATGTATGAATGAATGAAAAGAAGGCTCAGGATACAATGTCTCCTTTCACTTGCATCCTATGTTTATTTGGGGTGCACTCTGCAACCCATGGGTAGGAAGTGGTGTCACTAGGCTGGTGTTAACCCCTTCACACTAGGAAAAGATCCAACTTGCTGAGTGAAACACGTGGCCTAGTTATGCAGTGCTTGATAGATGTGAAGGAAATGCAACAACAAATTAAAAGGACTGGGCATATGCAAATACCTGAAGGAAGAGGTGGTGAGTGATTATGGGAAGTGGCCAAAATCTATAAAAAGAGCTATGTGACTTAGGAGAGATCAGAGAGCAACAGACCAGTGCTGTAACTGAGAGAGGCTTCAGGGATTTGGACTTGCACGCCTCTTCCTTATCTGCTAAGGGCTATACTTACACGTCAAAAGAGAAATGTTTTGTGTGACAAATCCCTTATTACATCTGTGTGGTGAGAAACAAGGGGTTGGAACAAACAGTGACAACACAGCATATAAATTCTAGATGGAATATTTTGCATAACTTCAATGCTAGCCCATAAGATTTTTTAAAACCTCATTCTTTAGAGCTGAAAAACATCCTTTTTTAGACTATATGTTTAATACCTTGATAAACAGTAAAATGCTGCCACAGCAATTACCTTGATGATAAAGAGTCTGTAGACAGATACTTCCTGCATTCATTTCCTGCTGAGATAAGTTGCCAAAATCAGGGACTACCAATACAGGAAATGCTTTCAATAGGAACTTCCTATCTGTTAGTATGTAATTCACTGAGAAGATCTAAGCCCTTCTTGCCTGATATAAAGGTAGTATTTCACCTGTGACTATTTAAACATTTAAGCCACATTACAACACATCAGTCTGTGTACAAGTTTAGGACCAATGCTTTTACACTGAACTATCAAATATACATACATACATATTTTCTCTTCAGTAGTATTAAAACTAACCCTGCATTTTACAATAGTAAAACTGTGGCAGTTCAATATACATTGTCATTCAGCCAGGTGAAGAGCAAGAAGCCTTCCTCCATCTTCATGCTTGTTGCTTGCATCCTTTCCTTATTTGTATGCACAGTCAAATAAAATTCATGTTTCACTAGTGCTTGAGGTGTACTTCTCCAAAAAATAGCATGTTCTGGATATTAAAGAGTTATGGTCATCTCTTGCAATCCACGGTAATATATATATTTAACTAAAATAACTGAAATGGAAATTCTGCTTCACTGTACACAGAAATAAAACCATGTCTAAGCTGTACTTTCAAACTTCTGGTAAGAAAACAAGAAACCTGGAACAAAAGAAAAGTAAACAATGCCAGAGAACCTCCACAGCTAACTGTAACTTCAAGGTAACTGTTTTTGGGCACCTGAATGGAATGAATGAGGATTTTGGAAACCCTGAGCTAAATTGGCCAAAATGAACTGGCTTGACTGAGGCCGGGCTTTCACCCAAGTTATTCATGACCTCAGCCCAAATACTGTGCATTGTTCTGCCAATGACTCCTGTGGAGTCATACCAAGTTTCTGCCACTGTGACTGAGATCAGTATCTTGACCTTTCCCTATAGAGTTGAGAAGTGCTTTGCTATTGTGGCTTCAGATATATCACCCATTTTCATCTTTGAAGAATGAACCCACATTCAGTTATACCCATAGATTACTGTGGGAGGGACAGATATTTAGCTTTGAGTTGTGGGTTAGCCTGTTTGAAGGCTGGGAATCGGGGTGGATTTACAGACTTTCAAAGACACGAGAGCTGGTTCTGTTGGGACCTGACCCAAAAGCCCGGTTTCTGAAAATGGGTTCTTCCGGTTGAACCTAGTGTTGATAAGAAACTCTATGAGGCCATGGCTGAAGAAGATCTAGGAAGTTGTCTCTTGGCTTTAAGTTCACAGCAGTTCTGGGGAAGTACATGCTCCATCTTGAAAGGAATGTCCCTGGTACGTGATTAACTAATTCTTATCTACTTGCATAACATTTGTATTATTGTTAGTCTTTGGCATCTTCGCATCAACTTCCCTCACACATAAGGTATTCCCTTGGAAAGTTCTCATTTTTTACTAATCAAATCAACTCACTGATGTGATGGCCAGACACATTTTTTGCATGGTTTCCATGCAGCCATTACCTTGTAAAAAATTTTCCTGTGATTTGTCATTAAGTCAAAGTTGCATGTACCATCATGGAATTCAGAATCTGATTGTTTAGTCTACATAAAGGGGGAGAGAAGAGGGGGATCCTGTGCCTTTAATGTTGTTTATAACGGTTGGACAGAGCTTGTCAGGTGAAGGTTAATTGCTCTCCAGTTAAAGCAGTTCTCTGCACAGATGGGTTATCAGGGCTGAACACTCGTTACAAGATTAATCTCATTTCCGACAAGACTTCCCTTTCCTTCAACTGATTTTTGCTCAGCCATTGGACCTGTCACCAGCCGTTAAAAGCAGGGTGGGTTACCTCTGGGATATTAATGCTTGTGTGCAGTAAAACAATACAAAGTGTGTGTCATATCGGTAGGGAACATCTTTAGGAGACAGCACATTTCAGTGCTGTTCTGAAGGTCGAGATTCATAAACAACAGAAACAATCAGGAACATTTGTATTAACCCTCTTAATGAACACAAATTCCAGCTGAATCATCTGTAGTCTTCCTTTTTCATGTCTGCTCTGCTCTAAATGTGATATTTTTTATGTTCCAAAAATGTGTTCACGTTGCAAGTTTTAGTCAACAAAATAGCCCCACTTGTGAGATGTGGAACCTAGGTCTATGCTTATGTCTGGTCAGTTAACTGATAGATGCAGCCACCTCAGTTCATGTTCGTTTTTTTTTTTTTTTTTAGTTGGGCTCTATATTAAACCTGTTAAATTTTCCTTTTTCTATAAGCTCAAGTAAACCAGGACTGGATCCACTACATGCAATGGGCTGCAGAGGTGTGAGATGGATGTAAAGTGAATATAAATGTTCTTAATAAAATACTGCCTTATTAACCAGGTCTGCAGCAGGTCTGCCAGTCCAAGTGAGCAATTGGGTGGAGCTAGCTCAAGGATGCTGTGGCATGAACACAGATGTATCACTAGAGTTTTGAGTCTATTTTCAGGAGTTCTGATACAACTAAAATAATACAACTTGGCAGAAGTCTCTGACTGCCAAGTTTCTTCCATGTAGCTTTAGTCAGTAAATTCCAAAACACTAAACAAGTCCTCAAGGCAACAAACAGGGTAGCTCTTATGTTTCCTCAGTTTCCTGTCCTGGCTTCAGATCAGCATGGTCCTGTCTGTTTAAGGCACAGAATCTCTCCCACTGATTTCACTAAGCTTCAGATTAGGCTCTGTAAAGGGTCACAGGCAGCACGGCATTCATCTATAATGGTCATTATAGATGTGATCCATTAGAAAATATGAATGCATGCCAAACTGAAAGCATTGGAGCTCTTCCAAGTGTCTTAGTTTAAAAACGTGCCTACCTGCTCCATCATCCAGGGCTTTGCAATGGAGATATAATGGACCCCACTTACTCTTTATTGAACAAATTAAATAGCACATTATGACAGAGATGTCTGCAGAATGTACAGTCAGAGAGGTTAAATACTAACAAGCCTTATGAACAGAGAGATGTCAGAAAATGATGTTATTTCTTCAGATCAAGGGGGTCAGTATACATAGGTAGTTCTGACTGTAGTGAGTCCTGTTTATGTCATATTTCCATGGAAAGCATAAGATATACAAAAAGCACAATGTCATAATTTAGTAGAGCAAATACGATTTTTCAGTATAGTCACCACCATTAGCCAATTCACGTGGATCCGCTGATAGAGATACTCTTCATTTCATGGTGTGACAGCTGTTCATGTTTAGAACGTGGCTTGTCTTTCACATCATTGTCACCACTCCTGAAGTGCATCACTCACCTGTGCTGACATCCACTCTGACCATCACTGGTCCGCAGCACTGTTCAGTGAGAGTCAATTAATGTTCTCTCTGCATGGAGGAATTTAGTTTTACACCTTCGTTTCATGTGCATTTCTATGTCTAAAACCACTTTTTCAGTCTGCCCCTCTGCTGCCATATGTCATGGCAACAAAATGTAATGGGATATTGGTGGGAAGGTTCAATCTCTACTGCTATCGCACCAACATCCTCCTCTAATGTACTGGGCCAACATGATAAAATAGGAAGCATTGATTTTGGAGAAGCCCTTGTCTATATATATTTATAACAGTAATGAGATTAAAAATGAATTTCCCCTCGAAGTAGAATTCACAGGTTTCAAGGAAATGTACTCACTGCAGTTATGGAGCTGAAATGAATGGTAGACAGGAATTTAACCTCTGGATATCAGCTTCAGAAACTGTTCAACAGTGCATATCAGGGCCAAAGAAATTCAAGTGGATTCTATTACTGGTTCTAATAAGATAGGAAAAGTGCATAGTAAATCTTTACAATCCCAACTGCTTCTTTCTGCCAGAGGAGGTAAGTTTAGTAGAAAGTCTTTAAATGGACCAGGTTGAAATTTTCCAAAAAAAGGTCCCTTGTGTTAGGTTATTAATTCTCTGCTTAGACCCCCAAATAAGGCTCTCCATTTTGCAAGGTGCTGAACAGCTCAAAAGTTCCCAGTACTTCTGATTTTGCAGAAGCATGCAAAAGTATTGGATGGATTTTTGAAGATGAACTACTTCCTCATGATTTAGAAGTGCCCTCATCCCAGTTAGCATCTTTCAGTTACCTGTGCAGGGAAAACAAAAAAACAATACCTACTCAGTCAATACTCTCTTTCTAGAAGTAAAAAAAAAAAGGAAAAAATTGATGCATTGAGAACTTCTTTCCTAGAAAAAGATTTTGGTTATTAAAATAATATAATTGAAACCTGCAGTAAGATCTTCACACAAAAGATGAATTTAGACAAAGAGGCTTTGCTGCACTCTTCTTCCTCTCATCTTACTCCCAATCTGTAAACTTTAACAGTTGAAAAGCTACAAAGCTAAGGTTTCCCAAATCCTCTCCTGTATTTTCCTTTTCACCTTTATTATACTGAAATGCAGGCTCTTTTTATCTTGCAGATTAATAACTCTTGTCCATTTTAAACTCTTCAGAACTTTATTTTGAGGACATGCTTTCAGATTTAAAAAATGCCACTAACACTGCATTTTGAGGATTTGACAACTACAATGACTATTTTTTTAATGTATTGGAATAGATGGTTAAAATATTTTGAAATACAGAGTGATCTGTAAAATTATGTGTAAACTATTGAACTTCAAGTTATTCTGAATGAATTCTTTCTCCCTGACAGTGCCAGATCCTTTCCAATTAGTATGAATGTTACATCTGAGCTGTCCTCAGATTCACTTATTTTTCCCACCTGCATCACATACTAAATCTGAACTTCTTGAACAGATTAAATCCCAAGTGTATTTCTCTTCTGAGTCTTTATAGGCTTCCTAGTTTTCTCTTTCCTAGAGGTTTTGTTTGGCCTTGACCTCTTTAAGTCTTAGCTGCCTCTCAGAGGATGCAACTCTTGCCAACTCTCACAATTTTTATCAGGAGTCTTGTGATACTTAGTGGTTTTCTTAAAGGCCAATTTTTTATGCTTGAAGGACTCAGTTTCAATTTCCACTTACCAAAGACTCTCTGGTACTAAAGATTCTACCCTAAGGGCTTAAAAGCCAGGAGGCAGATCCAAAGTATATTGCTTTTAAATACTTCACATTTCTGGGTCTCAACTTAAAAACTTCAAATGCTTTTGTGTGACAGGGCTGAACTCGGAGCAGTGACCCTGCAGAACTACATGCACCATTTGGACATTGCTTAGCTCTTCTTAACAGGGCTATACGTACTCTAACTGTGTAGGTGTTGACATGGCCTTGTGAGCAGAGGTAGATCCCAAGCAAAGTAGGAACCTTGACTAAGGTTTGAATGCAGATGAACTTTTACTAATCTGGAATTTTATGGTGTACTTTTCAATTTAAAAAGTAACGAGCAGAACACATTCCTTATCATGTTTCTAGTTCCTAAACTAGTACCCACATGGGTTATTACCATCAGATGTCCAAAACTGTCTTACTCCTGAAACTGTAATTATTTAAAACTGAAAGTCTAAAATAATAAATAAACATTTTCTGTGTTACAATTGACAAAACGTTCTTTTTGTAAGTCAGAAAATACCTAATATTTGTAATATCACATGTAGATATAATGCATCTCTCTATATCAGTGACAAATTCCCCTCCAAATACTTCAGTTTATGGAGCTTGAAGGCTTATATGACTCTGGAGAGGACTCATTAAAGGGGCTGGTAGATTGCATGAGAATGGTCATCATTGAGTGGGATGCCTGTGCAGCCAAAGACATTGTTCTCCTATTCTTTCTGACTGCTGTGCTGTTCCTTTTCTTTGTGAAAAGAGAAAGTCTCTGAGAAATTCAGAAGTTTCAGTAAGACCAGGAAAAATGTTGCAAAAGATTCTGTATGAAAGTTTAAAAGTGGAAGTAGAGAGCGGTGAAACACAATGTTCAAGTTAAGGTAATGATAAGGAATTTATCATTTTTGGCAGTAAAAGATATTCAGAATTCAGAATGCAAGAGATGATGACATCAGCTTGAAATCATGACATTTCAGGGAGTAGTATATATTTTTCACTTTCTTATCTGCTTTTTGACTTCAGTATTTACACTTTAAAGTGTTTTTCTTGTTCTCAAACCATCAGGCTACTATTTTACTTTATTTTATTTTATTATTTTATTTTATTTTATTTTATTTTATTTTATTTTATTTTATTTTATTTTATTTTATTTTATTTTATTTTATTTTATTTTATTTTATTTTACTCTTTTTATTTTTATTTCATTTCATTCTGAATTGAAAACTAACAGTTGTAGTTTTTCAGCTGATGCCAGAATTTAAGTTCAAACGAACCTGAAGTTCAGTAAGATCATGAAGTTTGGCAACTACTGCTGTTTAAAAGGAAGTTTGATGAACACTGAGGATTAACTCTTAAAATCTTAGTTAGATAAGATAAACCAAATGGAATTGGAATGATGCTGAAAAGGAACTTCTAAGTTTGATAACAGCACTAAAAATGAATGCTCAGCAGAAGCCCAAAAAATGCTCTTTCATCCAGATTAATCTGCAAATGACTACATGAGCAACTGCAACAATAATAATAGTAGAGATCAGTGCTTATAGTAATACAATAGAAGGAGCGAAACGAAAACCTGCCAAGGACATACTTTTAGTCCTAAAGCATCCTAAGCAGGATAAACATTCAGACTTCCAGAAATCAGTTGGTTTAGCATATGAAGAACACTAGGAAGAAAGAAAAATAAAATCACCACCAGCTCTGCACTGCGAAAATGCTGTCTTCTCCAGGAAAGTTGTATCAAGATAAAGATGAGCATTTCCCTACCTGTTACTGTGTGTCTTATGCCTAGCAAATGGCAGAGTGAGTCAGCTGGCTAGGGAAGCAGTGCCTCTGTGGAAAAACACAAAAAGGAGTCCTCAGTTCATACATACATTCTCTTTATTATATGTAGTTTAGCAAAAGGCTTAGCATAACATTTCGAAGATTCATGTAAGTCTATTTGCAAACTCAGCTGACTCAGGAAAAACTGCAGTGTTTCCCTGATTTGTCCTGTCACTAAAATACCTAAACAAACACTGTGTTTTTCTAAGCTCTATCTGTTGCATGAGTATTTAATATCTGTCCATTCTATTTCAGTCTTTATCCAATATGTTGGCTAAATACCAAATGCTAATTCTACCTTCTACTGGATGATGGAAGAATTTTAATGCAGAAGCTTTCAAGAGAAATGTCCAGTTCTCTGATCTTCAACATCACATTTTTTTCTCCTTTCTCTTTTAGTTTTCTTTTTTTAATTCAGTTTTTAAGCATTCTACAACCTGTAGTTTTGATGATCAAATGTCTAAAGGTATCTCTTAGCTAAAATGAATAATGTTTGAAAGTTAGATTTATACACTGCTCCAAAAAAAACCACCCTGCTAAAGAGATGAATGCTTAAACTCTACCTGGAATCAAAGAATCATTTATGTTGGAAAAGAACTCTAAGGTCATCATTCTGTTTTCTCTGCTTTATGTAACCTTCAATTGCTCTCAAGTTGTAAACAGGTTTCCAAAGGACAGAGTTGGTTTCACACTGTCTCCTATATCTTCACACAATTATCCTACACTCCTTTCCACAGTTTGTCTTACTTTATATTTAGGTCTTGATGAAATGCTTTTAAGAATGGCTTATATATGACAAATCTTTTCAGAATAATGAAAACATAGAAGAAAAGCAAACAAACAAAACCCACGTAAGTCCAATACTCTTCTGTGTGCATTATCAGCAGCCTGCTAATTACTCTGTGTTACTGGATAAGTACAGGACGTATTGTCTGTGTTAATTCCCAGTTGTAAGGCCAGTGGGAACAGAGAGTTATGTAGCAGCGATGAATCAGAGCAAGTTCTGTACACACATCATCTGGTGGCTAATGATTGGAGCAGAACACTAGAGAGGAGTTTTTTTCTGTTCTAGCCACACATCTTTGAAAAATCCAGTGTGACCTGAAAAAACCACAGTGATTATCAGAGTTTTACTATTTCCCATTGGACCCATGTCAGACTGCTAGCTAATATTTACAAATAGTTCAATTGATATCAGTAGGAGTGCTCATGTAAGAGATTAGCATGGAATGCAAGATTTTGAGCTATTGAGTTTTGAAATGAGTAACATTGTTTGCTTAGCAGGAATTGATGATCTCCCTGATGCCTAGTAAGTATTGTGAGAGCTAGGAAAATATCCTCAATACTGTACTAGAAATGCACAATCAGGAACTCTGAACTTGGATAACTTCTTATATAAGAACTGAATTTTCAAATAATTGATTTTAAAGATATTTTTTCTATGTAAAAAAATGTAATAGTGTACTCAGTGTAGAAACATTATTTGTAGAGAAGAGCAGAATACAAGACGTGGTAGGAATGTAAAATGTTTCTAGCAAACATTTTCTCCACACTTATGACTGAAATCCAAAGCTTTAGAGGGCAATAAACAACTTTAAAACATGCCTGGTCAGTGATGAAATACTCAGCATGAGGAAGCAAAAATCTTCCTGAAGCCTTAGATCTGTTTTCCATATTCTTACAGAAGAGCTGTTTTATAAAGTTATGTTTTAGATTTCAACCTTACTGAAAGTATCATATAAGAAAAGCATTCTGAAAACTTAGAAGAACCACTGTTCTCTTACTAAAATCAAGTACCTATTTTAATAATGTCCAATGAAGCAAAATTAGTTCACAACAAGCAGTTTAAAATCAATGTTAAAAATCTTCAGCAATCAGTTTGTGTTTGGCTAGCTTCAAAATTACAGTCTGAAGAAATCTGTGCTTTTGACATCTATATGTATATGTGAGGCTGGGCACCTATGTGTACACGAGCATCATAATTAGTAACTTGGCTTGCAAGTGTACTGAGCATCTACAGCTACAATGTGTCCCAGGTGAATTGAGTAATATACAAAAAAACCTCGAAGTCTATTCCTGTTCAAAGTTCAGTCTTCAGGCTTTCAGAGAGAAAAACGAAAAGCTTAAAAAGCCCACTTTTCTGCTCTCATATCAAGTACTCTTTCTGACTAGGTGTTGCCTTTGGCTAACCTCAGCTGTTGGCAGGACCTGACATTATCAAAAGCCAAACCTCAACGTTTCAAAAGGCCAGGAAGATTTTCTACATGAAGAGCAAGTGTTGTCTTCTCTTTGCTAAGACGTGCTGCATCAGGGAATTTGTTCCATGAGGAGCATGCAGGGGTATTCCCTCTACCCTGGAGGGGCATCTAGAGATGAGAGAGTTTGGGACTGAGAGGAGATTGTGGGTACCACACATTGCATTCCTTCCAGCATGTTCTCCCTGCATTGAGGTACAGAGGTGGTCCAAGGCAGTTCAAGAGTGTCTAAAACAGGAGGAATCCCTCCAGGTACGCCTTGCCATCTTGATGTTGACAGAGACAAGGCAGCTGCAGGAGGAGCATATAACTCATCCAGGACAGGGATGAGTCATATCTATAGTTGTAGCTGAGTTTGTTACCATTTGTGCTGAAGTGCTCTTTGCTTTGCTTTGCCTCTTCCTTAGTTTTTTCACTTCCATACTTTTTTTGTTTTTGTTTTTTGTTTTTGCAGGCATTGCAGAGTATCTTTTCATTTCTTTATTATCTGTTGTTTATCACATTCAGATTGAGAAATAACCTTTGGCACAACTGTGACAGTCACTTTGGTCACTTAACTTTTGTTTTGTATCCGTGTCCCTCCCTTGTTATTTGCAAACATTTTCTCTTTCTGTGTTGCATCTAGTCCTGCATTCATAGTAAATACTGTTGAGGCATTTGAAATATCCTTTTTTGCCTCAGTGCCATGGAAGTCCACAGTAGGAAGTCAGCGCACTGTGTTTTAAGTCTTGCTCTTTATCTTATTCTTTATGGAGTACATTTATTGTAGAATCATACAAGTTGGAAGAGACCTCAAAGCCTACCCAGCCCTAACCCTAGCGTGGGCAGGGCTGCCCCCCAGCAGCTCAGGCTGCCCAGGGCCCCATCCAACCTGGTCTTGAGTGCCTCCAGGGATGGGGCACCACAGCTTCTCTGGGCATCTGTGCCAGCGCATCATTGCCCTCTCAGTGGAAAGCTTCCCTCTGACATCTAATCTAAATCTCCCTTCCTTGTCCATAAGGTGATAAGGTCTTGCTGAGACATGGTAGTGTTATGGATTGTAGGTGATTGAAAGCTCTGTATTTCTGCATCTTTTATTGACAGAAGAAAAAAGGAACCACTATTTTTTTTCCCCTGAAAAAGCAGTGTCTCTCTACCCAAAGATTTTAGAACCAGCCAGATTCATGGTTTTGAGAAACGTGATCCAATTGTTCTGCCAATTCTACAATTTTTTCTTTCTAGTATAATTGTCACAGACAACAAGACTAAAATAATTCCTTCCTTAGTTTTATTCTTTCTTTCTGCTTTTACATCTGTGACAAACCATATACTGAACCAGGATTTTAAAATGTCACAGTTACATTTATCACTGGCTTTTATCATGTATGTTTCAGTGAGTGATAGGTATTGTACCTGTGGGAGTTTAATGAATATCAGGAACTTTGAAGATTGGTCAGGCCAGCCAGGAACTAAATCAACATAATCTTCTGGTTATCTCTTCTTATAGAAGAACATGTATCATTTGCTTTATTTAGTCCATACTTTCTTTTTTATTAGATTGCAGGGAATTGTAAATGGTGTCTGTTTACATTCCTTACTGATTCAGCTTGAAAATATGACCAAGTATGGTTTAAGTAGTCTATAAAAGGAGATGGTAGTTTCTGGCTCTCAGACATATAAAGGTGTTCCTGGAAGCTCAAAACCCAGAGTGCAAATCAGTTAGCCTTCTGGATGATTTTGAAACCTCAAATCCTTTGAAATAGTTGGCAACCTGCCTATTGCATATTTACAGTTGCACAACTCTTCCCCTCTGAGACTTTTAAAAGTTCCTCCTTCCTTTTTTCTTCAAGTCCCTTGGCAGCATCAAAACAGCTTTTCTCTCTCCCTCCTCTCTCCAGCCCTGCCCCTTCTAGCTCTCACTCTCCTTGGTATGGTACATTGCTCTTCGGAAATAAGTTGTTTTGAGTTCACACTCTGTTTTCCTGCTGTTTTTCTGGGAAGCTGGACATGGCACAAAAGATATGGGAGCAGCTTGTAGGAAATGGGTTTGTCTGGAGAAACAATAAAAGAGTAACAGCCTGCATACCAATCTAGAATATATATTTGAAGGTATAATATAGAGTATGTAGAGATATTTTTGGTATCATTCATCAGTGCAGTCCAAAAAAGAAAAATTCAGAACTTTTCCTTTATCAAAGCCTTAGCTTTTCTCCAAACAGCTTCATTCCTTATAGTAATGCTTATTAGACACCTCATTTTATTAGTGAGGTATAAAGGAAAGCATCTTGATGTTTTCTCTTGCTGTAGTAAATGCATAGTTCAGTGTTTTGGATTTAAGATTGGCTTCACTTGATTTGACTTTATTAGTTCACTTCTCAACAGTGGTGGTGGTCTTTTCAGTCTAGTGTTGGTATCAGAGAAAGCTACAGTCAGTGTAAGAACTGGAAGGAATGGTTTTAGCGTGGGCAATAGTTTTGGTAATTGCTAACTTAGAAAAGGTGACACTACAGGAAAAAAATTCCCCATACCCTATTTCTTCTGTATACCTGATTCAACACAAAACATCATCATGGAGGCATGAATGAAATTAGAGGTTACCTGTATGTGACAGTTCTCCTATTAAAAAAAAAAAAAAAAAGAAGAGAAAGGATGAAAAAAAAAAGATTTTTGGAAAATAATTGTTTAAATGTTCTACTTATATATTGGCCATTTTCTTTATAATCACATTACTTAATAGCTGTAATGACTTCAATTAACCAATCTCTTCAAGTAAACTCATAGTTAGTGCTTAAGCTAAAATGACAATATCCTACTTTTTACTGGTTCAGCAGAGAAGGTTGAATATGCTTAAATCTAAGAACATGCTTAACTTTGTCATTATTATATTAAGTACTTTCCTGTGTTAGTCTTTGCAAATATAGAAATGTCTTGATATTGTGACATTCAACCCCATATTAATTTCATCAGTCATGTTTTGTGGCAAATGACTGAAATAACATGCACTGAAGTATGAACCAAGATATTCATTATAAACAATTATAGGAAAGTATGTTAGGCTATACACTATAAAGGTTATCGTGACAGGAAGCCATATTTTATATACTCAGTGGGCATACTTGAAAACTTCATTCTGAATTTAGAAAGATTACCCATCTGAGCAGTACCCCTATACTATTAAAATGAGGAATACCATGAGAGACATAAAATAATACAAATGTATATATTCACTGTACACATGGAAGATCAAGAATAAAACATAGTTGTGGAAAAGAAAGGGGAGCTGATGTAAGAAGGTCAGAATTTCAAATATCCTTGGAAGAGAATACAGTGGAGCATCTGAAACATTCACAGGGTGGTGCTTCAGACAAGAGGGCCCTCAGCTGCAGGGGTCCTTGAGCTGAAGAGACAGCAGCATGGGCATTTGTGAACAGTCCCTCCTGCCTCTATACAGGCTGGTCACTGTGTCTGGCTGCTGGTCTGTGAGCCCAGATATAAATGGTGATATGCCCAGTGAACATCCTTTTGTTTTCTCCCAGTTTTATTTATTTATTTATCTATTTATTTATTTATTTGTTTGTTTGTTTATTATTTATTTTTGAGGTAGCTTATGTTATACTGGGAGTTAACTGCAATCTTTCTAATCTTTCTAACAATAAAGTGAGTGATCTGCTCACCATGCATGTAGGCACATACATACACATGTGATAAGCACAATATGAAAATGGACTATTGGAAAGGGATGTTGACCCAGAAGTACAGCTCATGGCCCTCATCCAAGTGTTATTTCCCATGTCACTAGGCATTCATAAAAAAAAAAGGTTCATCAGAAAGGAAACTAATTCGGATGTCCATTTCAGTTTTGTCCCCATTGTCTAATTCATTTGTCAATATATTATTTACAAGGTTTTATTCATTTATTTATTCCTTCTTATATATTTCTCATCACTTTCCTGATGAGTTTGTCTGTGGTATATAACACACCTTCAAGAAAACTTTTTAAATCCGGAATTATTTTTTATTTAAAATTTGTTCATAGTCTGAGGATGGGATTATCTAATAATTATGTACAGATGCTTCTGTGTATAAAATGGGCATATATAATTATATATGCATATATATATACCAACAACAGTTAACAAATATTAAACTTAGTATAAATGCAATATATAATCTTGTAGTTTTGGCTAAACAGTAGGAAGAAGAGCTCAAATATTACAATCTTTTTATAATACCAGAGAGATATTTGAATAAGGCAGGAAAAATAAGTGTGGTATTTTTATTCCAAGAGTTTTCTGAATAAAGTTACCAAAAACAGAGTACCAGAGTAGTTTGTGTTCAAGCAAAGCCTTTAGTTCTAGATACGTAACTAACTCTGATAGACACACATTAGAATCACAGAGTCATAGAATTACCATGGATGGAAATAGACCTACAAGATCATCCAGTCCAACTGTCCACCTATCACCAATAGTTCCTCAACACAATGTCTAGATGTTCTTTAAATGCCTCCAAGGCTGGTGACTCCACCACCTCCCTGGGCAGCCTATTCCAGCACCTGACCATTCTTTTGGAGAAGTATTTCCTAGCATCCAGTCTTTAATTCTTAAAGATATAGAATTCATACGTTGGGAGCTACCTGTGATGCCAAGGATGCAAAGAGAAAACACAGAAAGGGTAGGATAGCTTGTCTGGAATTAGATCACTGTCTTGTTTTAGGTAGATGTTTTGGCCCAAAAATCTTCTTCTGTATCATTCTGGTCTATTAGCAAAAGGTCATAGCAGGTGTCACATGCAACTTCTTTTCCCATTGGGCTGTGGGACACTTTATAAATCTGGCACTTGTTTTGCCCAACAACTTGTTGCTTTAAAGATTGCTGAAAGAAGACCAAAACAGATATTTATGGTTACTTTTTTGTTTGTTTTGTTTTTAACAAAGTAGAAAAATGCCTGCCCCTTCAGATCAAGAAAGTCCCTCAGAAAACCAGAGTAGAGACAACAGGCTAACCCTGTATTGAGGCAGAAATGAACAGGAGATTTATATGTAAGTTTTCAAAGGTCTATAGCCCCTGCGGAGCCCAGAAGTTAATAACCAAGCTTGAAGGGGGAAAAAACTTGAAGTTTTCAGAGTTAATAATTGACAATAGTATCAAGATGAAAAGTGAGAAAAGTCTATTGTGTTGACTGAAAAAAATAGTCATTCAAACTTCAGTGTTAAAACTCTTTGCAAGGATGGAAGTACTAAAATAAGCATACAAAGCTACAATTTCTTAAACATGTGAATACAATATACAATATGCAGGATACAATTGTATTTTTAGCACTACTGAATTAAGGTTCACATAATCATTGAGGAATACATAGGTTGCTCAGACAGTAATGCCTCCATGGAAACTATAGCAGATACAAAGAACACAAAAACATATGGAAGTCAGAAGGCACCAAATCCAGACTACGCAGTGGGTGTGGTAGGACAGTCCAGTCAAGACTAGCTGCATGCTCCGCTGTCTTCAAACAGGTATGGGGCTTGGCATTATTGTTGTTGAGAAAGGTTGTCTTCTTCTCCAGCCTAACTCTGCAAGTTTGAGCCTTCATCTTAGTATCATAATGTAGTAGTGGTTTGTTAGGGTTCCAGGAGATCCAGAAGGGTCACTCCTTTCCAATCCCAAAAGAGAGTGCACGTCACTTTACACACTGAGGTCTGCATCTTGAACATTTTCTTTGAAGGGGACTTTTCATGTCACCACTTCATGGGCTGTTGTTTTGACTCCAGCTCGTAGTGGTCATGTTTTTTCACTGATAATGATGTGATCCAGACATCTATTGCTTTCAGCCTTGTATTGGTTCATTATGACCTGACAAACTTGCATACAGTGTTTTTTTCTGTTCCCATGTGAGTATTCATGGGACTCACCTGGTGCAAACTTTGTGGCATTCCAGCATTGCCATCATCATCTCCAGTGCACCTAAGACGACATTCAGATCCATACATGGTCATAATTCGCTGATTCATTCAGATCAGCTGACTGAGACACTCTTCATTTTGTGTCATGACAGCTGTGCATGGGCCATCTGGAACATGGCTTGTCTTTCACATTGCCGTCAATACTACTGAAATGCACACAACCCACCGCCCCACTGTGCACACATCCACTGTTTGTTCTCCATAAATGCTCAGTAGCCATGCTGTTTCCTAAGTTGCACACAGGCCACTGAAATAAGAAAGGAATGAGTACTTCCTTTTTTATCTGACATATTTCAGATCTGATGTGTGAACCTTTTAAACATGGAGTAACATTTGAACTCTGACCATTGTTTAGCAGTTGTTGTTTGCATAGAGAATATGTCCTTGTGGCAAGAGAACACAAAGTCATGGATCTCAAACCATAAAATCGATCTCACAACATTAATGTGAGACAAAACTGCAACCTTCAGCATCAGGTTCCTGGACACCAAAGCTACCAATGTAACTCCATCATCTTTCAAGCTCTTCAACATCACTCTGCTCACAAAGAGGGAAAAAAAAGAACTGCTATACTTGCTGTGTAGCATCAGATGATTTGCTTTATTCCCTAAGCTTTTTGGTACCATCTTGTGAATTTTGAGGTCAGCTTTCAATGAGAGGCCTGGTGCCATTCTTCATTGTGAGCACTGGTATTGCATGGGCAGAGCTGATTTAAGGCTTACCCTACCAAGGCATTTGTTTGAAGGCAATCGGGTGTTACACATGCACTGAAAGAGATGCAAAATAGAGACTTTCATCACTGTATTTGAACAAGTCCACTGCACTGTTTTAATGGTATAGTATCCAGGGCATGTGACCTGTCTGAAATTGTTTCCTATTTCCATTTATTTGCTCTTGTTGTTTGGTTAAACTATATATTTGCTCTTTACTGTCAGATTAAATTGGCAGGTGTAATAATTGATTGTGAAATGGCAGCTTTTTAAATGAGATGCCTATGGACAGTTCCTGTTCTCTGGTGGTTATTGATTTGTCAGCTTTATTTGGTATGGTATATTGCAGGGATGTACCAAATACCACACTAAACTTCACATGAGGGAGATATGTCTTCTAAAGCAAGGCACTTTTTTTAAAATTTTTGCCAAACTTTTCCCACATGCAGTAGTGGAGCAGTAATTTTTCCTTGTTTTATGAAATGCTTGGAGACCTGGGTGTGAATGGTTTGTGCTACAAATATTGCCCTATGAAGAAATTTGGTGGCAAAAGAAGAGTTGCTGATGCTTAGGAGTGACAATCTGGATATTCAAAAACATGAGAAAGCATATTTTGAACCTTTGAATTTATAACATCTCAAAATTTGTTCATTAAGACACAAAACATTAAACTTCTGGGCTCAGCCATTGTGGCTTTGTTCAAATTGTTAGTTCTAGTGAAGCCAAGAGAATGATTTACACAAAGAGAGCTGCATAATCACTCCTTACACATCTGTGATTGTTTCCCAGAAATAAATCTAGCCTGCAAGTTCATAACATCATTTTAATGGATGCTTGATTATTCCTTTTATTTTATTTTATTTTTTCAAGTGGGAATGCAGCAGTGTCTCTCCTTAGCTTCCAAACATTCTTTGTATTTGTCTCAGTGAGAGGTGAATATACCAGATAGTGGCAGCACCCAGCCTGTGTTTAGATTATCCGAGACTATCCAAGTGCTTGTTGCAAATAAGTGGAGGATGTTAGCTGAGCTGCAATAAGATTCTGATGGGTGGAGGTGAGGACAACATCTGTCTTTCTTATCTTGTACTTGCCAAGGTTTTTTTGTTGTTCCTGAACTCTCTCATGAATATAATATGTGGATTTTTGTCTGATCTAATGAATCCAAGACTTAGAGATTTAGAAGAAAAACATATTCCAGATGTGTGCTGCAATTCCTGACTCAGGTGACTGCATTTTAAGTAGTAACCTTTTCCAGTATGTTCCACACACCATATTGAATATCTCTCAAAACCACTTCTTTTGTAAACCCTCAGAATAGAGTTGTAAGAGCATCATGATTAATAAGCTATGGCAAGACTAAAACATCAATCATTTGTCTTTTGTTTCACTGATTATTGCTTGATGCAATGAATCAGAGGCTCAAAGGCTTGACCTTGAAGCGGGGCTGCAAATTTATTCTAGGAACCCCTTAGCAGTTCAGCCACAGCTTGCTTTATCATGCAGTGATGCCTGTTTCAGATGTGAGCTGAGTGAAGTTTCAGGCTGGAAGACTGCCCACTGCTCTGCAAAGGTTCTGGTGTCCAGCCTCCCGTGTGATGTCTATTCCAATGTGGAAATATCATTCCTGGCCTGTTTGAAATTAGGCTTTCAATTCAGATAAAACAGCCACCTAAAGCATCAGAAGATATAGTTTGTGGTAGAACAGAAGAATAGCAAGGAAAGTTAGTGAAAGTCTGAGCAAGGTGGTGAAGTTTGGAGTGATTATGGCAAGGTGCATACTGTGTGCTGTCTTGCACACTTTCACTTGTGCTCTTTTTCAGTTACAATTGTGTTACAATTCATTTTAATAACAAATATTATCAAGTATACAAAAGATATAGACTGCAACCAGGCATGGAAACGCTTAATAATGTTAATTAGATTATCTTAATCAAAACAGTCTTCCTTCAGAAAACACAGATTTTCACCAAATGTAAATGTTTAGCAGGAACTTGATGAGAATTTTCTGGGAAAGTGGTGAAGCTAATCATTTCAGTAATGCTGAAGCATCTTCTTCTGATAAATATTTTGATAAATCTTCCCATGCCAATCATTTCTTTCAGTTGTACAATTAGTATATGAGGAGTATCTGTAACAAGAGCTTAGTATTTATGATTTTATATTAGTGTTTTCACATCTGCAGAACACACATCTATGCTTTAGAATCCATCCTTTTAATAAGTGTTTTGGTGAACGTTTTCATATAACAGATTTTTGTCTAATTTAAAATGACGTTCCGGTATCAGTCAGAATTCTTCTCTGAAGGGAGAATTCATTTTTCTGACCAACTGTGAATACCTGACAATCACAAGGAAACAGCCTGTGTCTGAGAGGGTAGTGGCTTTGCTTATACGTGCATTATCATGAAATCAGATTAAAGAAAGCAGAAGTTACCTGTATTAATGAGGAGAAATATTACAAAATCAGTGTTAAAAAAAAACCCCACAACCTATATCCATGCACAGACAAGCAGCAGACCTAATTAAAAGTTCTTAATTGCAGCATTGCTGTAAATCCCTCACACTCAGAGGGAGTGGTTTCATTTTGGAGCATGGGAGAGATGGCTACACAAGGAGGAAATGCCTTTTACTGTCTGCAGCATCTCTCAGTGGACAAAGTGATATTATGACACTATATTTGTGATTTGTTGAGCATCCTCCTCTTTCTGTGCAGTTCTGGCCCGAGGTCCTGCTGTTTTGTGGCCACTGTTCTCAAACATATTGGTGTGCTATGGTCTGCTGTGATTTCAACTGTTCTGGGCAGTAAGTTCTTGACTTCCAATGTCCTTGAAGCATTTTTTTGAGCAGCAAGTCACTTGTTAGATTTTTGCATAGGCATTGAGTGTAAAAAAGGTATAATATTCTAATAACACTAATAGGGATCTACTGAATATTGTTAGATATTCGTAAATTAATTAATTTGAGATAAAGCATTGCCATCTTAGAATGTCCCTCTTTTTTTTTTTTTAATAATGCAGTATTTTTTCCACTGTGACTCTTATTGTGAGAAGATTACAATAAACCTTATTCTCTCCTTAGCACACCTCATTATCTCCTTTAACAATAAACCTTATTCTCTCCTTAGCACACCTCATTATCTCCTTTAACCATTTCTTAGTTTTGATCAAACTCTAGGAAAAAAAGAAGTCTTTGTCCTTAGCTCCTGACATTGCATATAAAAGACAATCAGCTTGTATATACTTCTCATGATGGGAACTACTTCAATCCCATTTCCTGTAACTTCATGGTTTTAGGCCAAGTAATCTTGTATTTGATTAAGTAAACACCTTTGTCCTAATGACTTCATGCCTACTTTAAAGGCACTGCTCTGCCTATTGTTTTACAGATTTGTCAGTCTGTTGTTTTTTCTTAACTTATCAGTGAACTATAAGTCAAAACTAAGTAAAGACATTTTGTTCTTTTACCAATTATACAGTCTGCCAGGGAAGGTTTTGTATAATACAAGGGATTAAAAAAAAGTCTTAATGAAGGAACATGAAGGAACAGATTTTCATGTTTTGCTGGTGTAGTCATGAGAGGAAGTATACAGAGAAAGAGAGATGAAGAAAAGAAAATCTGTGTCCAGTATTGACCTCAGATAACATTAGAAGTGGTTTTACTTCACAGCTTTTCTTGGAAGTCCTCCCCACTTGCAAGTACAAGCAGTCTTTGTGGATTTCTTCATACCACATTACCCCAGACACTGGTTACCAGAAATGAAGGACAAGACTACATATCTGAGATGTCATGAGAATAAGTTATTGGGGAAATCTAGGATGATGACCCGTCCAGTACCGATATTATTCCCTTAAAGGTGCAGAACTTTGCAAGATCGAAAAGAGCTTTATCATGAATCAGTTTTATAACTGTTTTGCTTTATCCCACTTACTTACGGCTTGATTTTGCCAAACTGTTACAGTAACAATATTAATTATGGACGAGTAAAAGAAAAACTAACATGCAAATGTATAATGAAAGGCATTTACTAGAAATAAATTGGCATTTGTAAGTAAAGCTCCCTCACCAAACATAGTATTGTTGACTTGTCTATGTTTATGTATGTCCAGATCACACAGCTATTCTTGATGATGATAAACGCTGACGAATAGATATTATATTTGATCCCAGCATTAGCATTTAGGATTACATCTGAAAGCACATTTCTAAATCCTTGTATTTAAGAATGAAATATCCTTTCTGCCTTTTGTCATCCATTTGGTACACCAGTTTGCTGTTAGAGTCCTCATTTTTCAGCTTATATTGGGTTAAAATTTGAAGGCTTTAATTAGTAAAGAAAATCAAGGATGAAGAAATCAAGTAAAGAAAAAATCAAGGATGGGACAGATTAAATGATGCGTATCAGGAGCAGGTGATACATTTATATCCATTTTTTTTGGAATACAGAATTATGACAGTTGTCACACATTGTCACATAGTGAGAAGTGTTTCACATGATGCTATTTCTAAGCTTTGCCACTGAATGTATTTCACATGAGGTTATATCAGGTTTTACTAACCTCTAATTTTCAGCATCACTGCGTCTTACAAGATCAATGAATTCCCTCCCATCCTCAGCAGTAACTAACCCTCAACACACACCTTCAATCCCTGTGTTGCAGAAAACTTCTCTCTGTGTATAGGGATGTGCAGGAACCACATATATCACCCCGTGGCTCTTGCTGGTAAATTTACATCAATGGGTTTGACTGCATTTGCAAGAGAGGTCTGTAAGTATGATCATCTGCAACCTGGCTGACAGGAGGAGGAGCAGAACAGATGCTAAACAAAGTTACTATGTTTACCACAGTGAAATCTCTATCTCAATGTGCATGAAGAGAAAACAGATAGTTGAGGAGGAAGTAATGACAATTCTAGTTTAGAAACTACTCTCTATTTATGCAGACACTTCAACATTATGCAAAATCTTACTTGACCAAGGCAGCTTCTATAATGTACACAAAATAAGAATGTTACCTGTCCCAACGTCCTTCAAGAGTGCCAGCAAAGATCAGTGAGAACATGGAGTAAACATCAGAAATTCTCACAATCATAGTATATGCAGTAATGAGACTTCCACACAGGAACAAACCCAATGGCACCCAAAGCTGGCAGAAATCAGATGGAGTCAGGTCAAATAGGAAGAAGAATAAAATTGCTTCACCACACTTATGTGATAATGGTAAGAAGTATATCCATTACACGGTGCTTGATGCCTACTACTTGAAAATGTCTTTTAGTGAGTAGTACACAGAGTAAAATAATATCCTGTATTTGCAGTCTTGTACCTGATTTCTCTTCTATAATTCACACCCAGCTGTGTCTTGGCATGCTAACCAGGTAGTAATTGGCCTCAGTCCCAGAGGAAGAAAGATGATCTGGCCCTCCACATCCATACCTGAGATGTGAGAGGCCTGAGCTGTTTTCCCTGCCCTCTCTTCTCTCCCACCTCCCCATCGCTATTCCTAAGCATTTGGATGAGTATGTGTGTATTTCTCCTCTGCTGTTAGCAGAAGGTGTCATGTATGAGGGGTTTTGTCCTTATCTGATGTGTGTCTGGAACAATGAGTCCTCCCATCTGCCAGCAGCAGGGGCACATCTAAAAAGTAACATACATTTAACCAAGCAAACAATTTTGGTCTTCTCATGAGGTAGACAAGTATTTTTTTTCTTGATAAATAGTATAATATCTGCTCTGAGATGCTGACACACTGACTTCTCTTATTTACAGGAAGCATTATCAGTGGTGAGTGAAGACCAGTCCTTGTTTGAGTGTGCTTACGGATCGCCCCACCTTGGGAAGACAGAGATGACAGCCTCCTCCTCCAGTGAATATGGGCAGACGTCAAAGATGAGCCCACGCGTTCCCCAGCAGGACTGGTTATCACAGCCCCCGGCCAGAGTCACCATCAAGATGGAGTGTAACCCAAACCAGGTTAATGGGTCAAGGTAATAACTACACTGTTACCATTACTGACATATTCTTTTGTTATAGAATCATAGGATCGTTTAGGTTGGAAGGTTCCTTTGAGATCATCTAGTTCCAACCCACCTGCTATAGGAAAGCACACCTCCCTCTAGACCTTTCAACTATGATGCATAGCAGCTTGGCAATTTCATCTGCCAGTTCCTCACAACCTGTGGATGGACTTTGTGAAATTGCATGGACTTGTGCACCTTCAGATGGTCTCGAGCCTGATCTTCACTTACAGAGGACAGATCTTCCTTCTCCAAGCTCTTACCTTTGCTTTCTGCAGCTTGGGCAGTGTGGCTAGAGCCCTTGTCAGTGAAGACTGAGGCAGAGAAGTCATTGAGAACCTCAGCTTTCTCTGTATCCCTTGTGACAAGGTCTTTAGTTTTCTTGTGGAGGGGGCCCACATCTTCCCTGGTCTTCCTTTTATCACTGTTATACATACAGAATCCCTTCTTGTTTCCCTTTATGTCTCTGGCTAGATTTAACACTATCTGGGTTTTAGCTGTACCTAATCTGATTCCTGGCTGCTCAGACAACATCTTTGTAGTTTCCCAGGTAACCCATTCCTGCTTCCACTCTCTGTAGACATTCTTTTTGTTTTTAAGTATGTCCAGGAGCTCTCTGTTGATCCATGGAGGCCTCTTGGTGTTCTTGCCTGCCTCTTCTTTCTTGGGATGCACTGCACCCTAGGTAAAAGAGCATATACAAAAGTTAGGAAAATATATCTGTGATGTGATTTTGGGTACCTACTTTGATCGGTCCGTGTGATCTAACACTCAACTGAAGTTGTCAAAATACAATGATTTGGTCTATTGCTCTTGCTTTAAATATGACCAAATAGAGAAGCATAGAAAGTAAATTCTTGTATTGGCAGAGGGAATTAACTATTGATCTTTACTCTTATATTTACTGCAAATTCAGTGTTTAAAAGTGTAATCCTAGAGCTGGGTTTTAGAAGAGCTTGCAGGGAAGAAACACCGTATTTATGGAGGCAAATAGGAGACTAGAAAGGAATGGGAAGAGAAATTAGTTCAAAGGACAATAGCCACAGCATGTGAGTGTGTTCACATCCATTTTGTGGATGTCATCATCACAAAGAATTGTGTCAATTAACCTGATAAGGTAATGCAGTAGCTTTTGTGGATATTGGCTGATGGCTCTCCCAAGTATAAGAGCAAGCACTTTGTGTTTTCTCTTTTAAAAAAGCACAGTGATGCTTTTTTTTCTTTTCTTTTTTTTTTCCCAAGGAAACTATCCAAGCAAGTGCTTTCCTGTGTAAAATGCCTGACTGTCAAAACAGTTTTCCTTTGGTGTTGCTGAAGGGCAGAGGCCCAAAATACTCAACAATTGCTGGTGATGTACCAGTGAAGATCATACTTCACATTGCTGTCACAAACACCCACCTACTGGTCTCATCTCCCAGCACCAGCTGTTTAGAAAAACCTTAGCCATGAGCACTGTGGTTACTGTTCACGTTTGTTGTGCTAATGTCATGAGCAAACACAAAATGTTTTAACAGCTTATTACACTTACACTTTTTACTAATAAGCATGAAAACTGTGCTGAAGTCAAATCAGATTTTCCAGTGAATAAACAAAGACTTGAGATACAGAGAAATAAATGCTGTAGTCACAAAGGTTTAGGAAAGTCTTCTTGTGAACCTATGTACTACAATCCATTCTTAGTGAGGTTTTTTTGTTGTGTTTTTGTTGTTGTTGTTGTTGTATTTATGTGTGTGTGTTAAGCAAATGCATATGATGACAAATTGTATATTGATTTAAAATTAGTTTCAGCTGCTTCCTAAAATTACTTCTAAATATTTCTTTTTATATTTATGTAAGGCAACTCAATATTTTATCTCAGTGTTAAGTTCACAAAGTGCACTAGGGTAGTGTTAATAGATAGGGGTAATAATTTATAAAGTAATAAATAATGTGATTCTATGATGTTATGATAAGTGAAGTCAATTACCTGTAAAATCCTAAAACTTAAGGAAGAGTCTAGTTCATACAGATCCACTTGAAATCTTTGATTAATCACATTTTAAGTACAGCACCAAATATTTCATTTGCTGTCCTGAAATATGTAACTAGCCTGAATAGTGGTGGAACTACCTATCACAAATATGTTCCTGTGACAGTTCAAGTCTTTTATTAAGCCGGGGGGGGTGGGGGGACCACCCTGTCTCACAATTCAGAGAGGTCAGACATCGTTATGGATGAATGTGCTGCTGGGCATGAAACCAGAAGAGGTCCTGTGCTTGTTGCCTCTGCTCCCTCCTGGGGGCCATGCTATCATTGGATGAAAACAGAAGTAACCCAGGGAATGGGGAACCACAGCACAGCCACCAGAGCAGAGCACCCAACTGCAGAGCTGGAGTAGCTCCATATCCCTTGCCTGAACACACAGCTCATGGTGGTACTGCCTACCTGGTGGGACAGATTAAGCAGGGAAGAGGGTGGACTTCTGTTCAGAATGTGTTACAGCCTGGTGAGTGGCTGGGGTCATGCTCAGGCTGAGGGGACTTGCCATCTATTTCTCCTCAGAAGTATGTTCACTTTGTATGTGGACACAAAATACTCTCCATTACACAGTATAATAGCGATGGGACAAGAGCTAGAATGACCTTAAACTAAAGGAGGAGAGATTTAAGTCAGATGTCAAGGGGACATTCTTTGCTCAAAGGACGGTGAAGCTCTGGCACAGGCTGCCCAGAGCAGCTGTGGTGTCCCATCCCTGGAGGTGCTCAAGGACTGGTTGGGTGGGGTCATGGGCAGCCTGAGCTGCTGGGGAGCAGCCCTGCCCTCAGTGGGGGGTTGGAGTTTGATGATCTTTAAGGTCCTTTCCAATCCAAACCATTTTATGATTTTATGACTTGTCACTAGGCATGATTTTGATTCATACTTTTCTAGTAAAACTGGGATGTATTATGAAGAGTTATGATAGCACCCAGAAGTTGTCATGACATCTGAAACTCCAGTGACACATTTTTGCACCATCCCAAACACGTTTGCAGCCCATGAGAAATTTTTTCTTTTTTTAAAAAAGCAATGCTGTACTCTTCCTCTCCAAAAAAATATTATATATATATATATATGTTTATATTCATATATTGATATTAGGGCTACCTATCTTATCATTAGGACTTAGACTTTAATGCAGATCATCTGAGCAGTGCATGAAGACTAAGTTCCTCATTTTTGTCCATACAGCATCACACAGAAGCTGCTTTATATGTCCATCATTAATAAGTAAGCAGCTCAGTGGTGACCACTGTTTCCCAAGATGAAGTAGCATGTGAGTTGACCCAAAGGTTGCTCTGCCATAAGAAGACAAGCAAGCTGCTACTCCTAACTGCAAAATGTTCTTGCTCAGAAGACTTGTTTACTAAAGGGCATGTTCTGGTTGACTATAGAAAAACTTTTTTACAATAAGGGTAGTGGAACAGGTTGCCCAGAGAGGTGGTGGGTGCCCTGTCCCTGGAAACACTCAAGGTCAGGCTGGATGGGGCACTGAGCACCTGATGGAGCTTGCGGACATTCCTGTTCATTGCAGGGGAGCTGGACTAGATGGCCTTTAAAGATTCCTTCAAACTCATATGTTTCTATGCTTCTGTGATACAATGTAAATAAATGTAATTATTTCTTTATTGATTATAAATAATTCACAGCAGCTAAAGAAGGATTTCATGTGTTAGCCCTGGATTCAGCAGCTTCCCCTACTGACAGGGCAATGCAGAGTCTGTAATTGGAGAAAACCAGGAAAACTCATGCTTCACTGCAGTTATCAAGACATTTTGTTAAAAAAATATAAAAAGTCACTTATACACTACCAAGAATAAGAATAGATAAATGGAAGAAAAAAAATCATGCAAATACTGAATGCTTACACTTAACATGCAAATAAAAATTATAGATTGCATAATTTCTTCTGAAATCTATTATTTTATAAGGGCTAACACATGCCTGAAAATATAATCTTAGTATTATAGTTTTAATGGATAATTAGTCTTACCAAGCAAAAAAAAAAAAAACATGATCACTTCTCCTATACACATATATGTACTCAAAAACTCATGTATCTATGTATCTGTTATGTGCAGTGTTATAATGCGTTAGGAATTGTAGTGCTGAAATTGTAGTGCTTCTTAGTACGTGATGTTTCTGCCAGTTGCAGAAAAAAAGTGTGTGTCACTCAAGACTTGCATACAATGAATTTACTTACTGGCACCGTATTTGTAATCAATTATATCAGATATTATGATCTCATATTGATTAGGACTGCCAGACACTGCAGTTCAGTGCAATGTATGTATCCCTTACAAATCTGTAAACCATTTGTTCCTTCCACAAGTGCCTTCTAGCTTTTGCCACATGTACGCTGGTGTTTCACTGCTTTCCTGGCACATTATCTGTTGCTTCTGAGCAGATTATCTGCCTTCCCCATCTTGCTCATTTTTTTCTTTAAATAATTCTCAAGCCCCAAGACTGCTATCTTTAACATCACTGAAGGTCCTCCATAATTGTCTTCCTATGTACGATCTTGAGTCTGAATAATGTCGTGTACAGAGGATGCAAAACAGGGTCCCAGGCCTCACAGAGTAGCAACCAGAGAACAGTTCATTTCATGATTTTTTGCCACACCCCTCTTGCTTCTCTTGGTGTTAGACTGCTTCCTGGCCATATATTTTGCTGTCTGAAACAGGATATAAAGTTTTAGGAGAGTCCTGGACCTCTTACACATCAACAATTTAGTACCCACTCAAGGCAGAAATGTACTCACTCTGCTCAGATTCTCCCCAGATGTACTTAGGCTGTAATTGCCCAACATTAAATCTCAAATCATAATGGCCTCAGAACTGGCACTCCTGTGAATACTGAAGAAAATAACTTTAGAATGAAATTGAAGGGTTATTTTCAGTGTGCTGCAGAGGGATTAACTACACAAATTTGCTGCACAGAAACAGAAAATGTAGCCTAAAGGCCTACCTTAAATTAAATAAAGCAAGAAAAGCTGAAATTAAAGCTGTCATATACCTTGCTGTTGTATTTATAATGTAGATTGTCATACATAGTACCAAATTTAGTATCTTCAAACCATTATGTTGGATAAGACCTTATATTTCCTCCAGGTACATAAATCTAATGAGACCTTTTGTGCCACCGTATAATCAGTCCTTCACCTGAATGTAATAATATTGTTTCCATCTGTTTAGTAGTGCTCTTGAGTTAGACCAAAAGATTCACCCTGCAATAGTAAGGCACTGAAATATAAATCTGGAGGCTGCCTACATCACAATGTTACTTACTTTACTGTTTCTTATTCTTTATATATTTTATCAAATTAAGAATAACCAATTTTATTACAATGAATGACTGCAACTCATAATTATACATTTAGGGTGAAATTTGCTTATGGAAGTCTCTCACAAGGCCTCGGTTAAAACATTTAAGTCTGTGAATTACTCGGTGGGTTCTGATAAACCTTATCCATATATTCCTACCATCCCATAGGTGGGAATACACAAATGTAGCTTAGAAGTTCTACATTTACTGGTAGGTAATCTTTCTTTTTTAAGGAAGTCTGTAGTGGAATGTAGGGTCTTAATCAGAGCTCAGATAAATTTTACTTGCGGTGTGATGATTTCATTGAAAAAGCATTTTAAATGTTAGCTGCAAAGAAAGCATAGCAAAAGTTCTCCAACATCAGCTTGGCTGATGTAGAAGTTTTAAAGAAATGCCAAAAATAATTAGTTATCATTAAGATTTAATCATGTGCAAAATTTGTTTTAAGTGCTACCAATTGTTGCTTGAAAAGCACCCGAAAATGAAATTATCACTTAATATATCTTTTATGCTGGCTCTTTTGGGAAACATCCTTTTTCTTAGCATGTTAGTGTTTTATATTTTCATCAAACAGCCTCTGGACTGCTGGATTGAGTGCGTGTGACATAGAGAAGGAATTTCAGTGTTCAGAGTGGCCTCTTGTTTTTTATCCCCCTCATGCCTGCTCTTGATGTAAGCTCTCCTAAAAGGTAGCTATTTCATGCCATACATAAAGAAGATTATTGGAATTAGGTACCTTGCATAGTCTAGTTATGTGGCAGCTTACTTGCTCAGTCACAAAGAATGTGTGTTCATCCATATGGAGTTCCACAGTGCCAGCATGACAGAACCATCCTGCTCCCAGTAAGCAGGCTGGCATCCCTTAAGTTAGGTAAGACACATTTGCATTATGCTCCAGTTTGTGGGATGGTACAGATGGCATTCATTTGAGCATTTGTATACCTCTGTGCATCTAGCACATCAAGAAACAGGGTTGCCCTGCAATAATTAACATTTCTTTTCAAGGGCATGGCTTTTTCTATCACTGGAGCACAACACAGCCACGAAGGCTCAGTGCCATCCAATCCACATCTGGTCACACAACACCAGCATACATTTTTTGTAAACCTCAGCTCAGACTAAACAAGCAGGGTCCAAAACCCACAGCAGTTAATGGGATTCTCTCCTTGGGCTCAACAAGGATTGAGTCAGCCCCTGTGTCAATCCACAGCAAAGCTGAGAGATCTTTGCTGTGCTTCACTAATGCACTTATTGGAGCTGCCTTTATAAAGTAACATTTATCTTATATGAAAGGACATGGTGTTAGTTATCTCAGACTGACAATCTTTTTTCCCACTGACTGGGTGGTTGATGGCTGCCTACCAGACTGGAAAAACTACAAATTCACAATCTTCTTCATGCAGTGCTTTATGTGTGGGTACTCTAAGAAGTACCTCTTCACTCTGAAAATCCACCAGCTTAACATTAGTGTGTCTATGTGTGTGTGCATGGTTTGGCTCTGTTCTTGAGGCAAACGTTGCCAAGTTGAAAAATAACCCCCCTCTCCAACTCACCACTATCACAGCTACCTGTTAGCAGCTTTTTTTTTTTTTTTTTTTTTCTTTCTTTTTTCTTTTTGTGGGGGAGGGGGTTTCTGTGCTGCCAGGAGCTAGTTTTAAGAAGTCTTCCACTCTGGGGTAATGTTAATTCTTAATTGGCATGCCTGTATTTTGGATTGACCACTGATGCTTAAACTATGTGCTCAAACTTAGGAGTTTAAGAGGGAGATGGGAAAAGCCAAAATTTCCGAAGTGCTAAGCAACCAAAAGCTCTCATATAAGTAGTGAAATATAAAATTGGTCTTCAAACATTGACATAGGACCTCACAAGAGTTATAGTTACCATCATACTTTATGACTGTTCCTATCATTACTGGTTTATTTCCAGTATAGTATTTACTGTGTTTGGAGCATTTAGAGGCAGTGGTTGTGGTGCTTCCCCATGCTGGCACAGTACAGACTCTGACAGTAAATAGGTTGTCTCTGAAACAGCGTGTTTGGAAATAACTCTTCTCGCTCTCTTCATTAATAGGAGTTTTGCAAGGATGCTCAGAATTTGAAGCTTGGGAACAGCATTTTCAAGACAAAACAGAATGCAAGTAGGAAAAAGAAAAGTGGTTAATCTTCTTTGACTGTATATTTCACACCCATCAGCCTTACGGCCCAATAATACTAATCAGGAAAATCAGCAGACATTCCTCAGACATGGGGGATTATGGTTTCCATACAAGATGTCACTTCTGCTTATGCTTGGCATGCTCTACTTTGCTAACTTTCTATATGATCCCTGCCCACAAAAGAAGGCACATGCGGCTTGGGAAGGGCCCCGTCTCACAGTGTTTCATATTTTATGAAACCACAAATACAACAGTCTTACAAGCTCTTGAAATGAAATACAATTTGAGAAATGTAATCCATTACCATTATAATAGAATTTCTATAAAAATAATAAAAGAAAAACAAGAGAAAATAAGTCCTGAAAGTTATAGGCCAACTGGGAAGTCATTGTGGCTTTGGCCAAGCTATCACCATATCAGAATTCAACATTCTCCCAGGCAGCAATCTAATTGTAAATTATGTATGTGAAGAACATCATTTCTTAGCTTTGGCTTTTAGTGACCCCGTTCCCTTCTTTCCCTTTCTTCACTCCAACCTCACACATAAGAAATATTGAAGTGTTTGCACTAATGGAGGAATGACAACGTGCAGTCAAACTTAAACCAGCTGTTTCCCCACACTATGAACACTAAGAGCCAGGCTGGTAATATTTATAGCTTGACTGGCCTCTAGTGAGCCAGACGCTGACTGCCTTAATTTGCCACTATGGCCTTAAGGCTTGAAGCAGCTGTGGGCTGAAAAATAGCTGGGAAAGTTACACAAAAACAGAAACAACAGGAAAAAAAAAAAGCAAACATTAAAAAAGATTGCTTCAATTAGAAAAAGTTATTGTTAGATTGAAAATGAACTGCTGCTGCATACACAACTCAATAAACAAGCATGTTTTGTTTTGCTTACAGCAAATCAACAAAGTGCACTTGATGGCATGTGGGGTTTGCTTTCTCCTTTTGCTGAAGGAAGGAGCAAGGCATTCTACGTGATACTCCTTCGGGACCCATGGACCATGCAACCCTCAGCACTATGAGGCCTAGGACAGGCTCCTGCAGTACTGACCTTCTCTTGGATGCTACAGTGGGTGTTAGTGTGGGACTGACCCAAGCACAACCTCTCCACAGCCCTTGTTTATTGGTGCTGATGAAACTCTGTTTGGTTGCCCCTGCATAGCCAAGTGTGGAGAACTACACCTGCATGAGCATGTGGCCCCAGGAGGTCTTCAGTTTTCCTTTATTTCTTTTGTTTTCGTAGGATTGCATTTGACACTCATCTTTTAGCAAAGATAAACAGACTGTCACCATGGTTTCAGCATCAGCTTTAGCCAGCTTTAGTGGGCAGTGCTGATCCCTTCCTGAGGGTGAGCACTGCCTTTCACATTGCCACCCCAACAGGGAGGGGGAGTGATTCAGGCCATAGCCAGCCACTAAGTTACTCATCCACCCAACTTTCTACCTTCCCATTTATTTGCTTATTTGTGTGTTTGCTGAGGAAGCAGCTCCCTAGCACAGTTCACTAAGCAGTTGTATGAGGCCTTGTGTGTGACCCCTGGGGATGCTTTGACCTACATGCATTTTTTTTTTTTGGCATTTGCTTACCTGTTATGCCCTAGTCCTCTCTGTTGGGCTGTCACTAGAGATTGTTGCCAAAGGGAGACCCACAGGACCCCCTCTTTATGTGCAGCTGTGATGACAGGTCTTAGCAGATGAGAATCCCACTGATACCTAAGAATGGAAACGAGAGCATAGAGGGGCAGGGGGGCGAGTGTAAGGCTGCAGGTGTGTAAATCCTGTTGATATTCTGGACTGGAGTGTGTGAGGTGAGCTTTATGGAACAACAGTGTACCTCAAAGTAGGAAGTCCCAGGGATTTGGGGTATCTCTCCATAGAACATTTTCCCAGTGATAACTCATCTTGGAGAGAAAGCTCTGGGCAATTTCACTACAACTGCAGTTAGTGGACATTAGTCTGCGAATGCTTTGCAATATGCTGTGTATGAGCTGACCCTTACATGGTATCATTTTGGCTAACTATGAATTTACGTATGTTGGTCTCAATTCCATGAGAGATCTGGCTTTGCATAGCTCTCCCTTTTCTTCGTAAGGATGGAGTGGTGACACCATAGCCCTTTTGGGGCCATTCCTCTCTTTCTCAGAATGTTGGCGTTAAAAAATGGGTGAGGAGAGGAAAGCAGAGAGGTCTGTGTCCTGTAGAACAGTGTCAGCATTTGTCTCCAGAAGAAAAATTTATGCTAGCTCAGCATCTCTCCTGACCTGACCATTCCCAAGGTGGTCAGAGGACAACACATGGAAGTCTCTTTGAAGAAGTTTTTATGGACCTCTACTGTTCTGAGATTACTTTTCTGTAAGTAACTCTGTAAACGAGTTATCCAAGCTGTGGTTATTAAATTGATTTAGAAAGACAATGTGTAGATAGTTAGAATACACAATTTTTCTCGTTTATTTATCTCTGAAATTCAGAAATGTTAGAAACAGGGATTATATTATAGAAGTGTCACAGAGATTATGTAAATTCTTCTGGTTCCTCATCTCTGTTTTTCTTACACCTTGCATTTTAAAGCAACACAGGTGTTTTATGTCACACGGAGAAAATAGTAGCAAAGTGAAGAGGAAAAATGTGTTTCATACACTTATTTATGAACTTGCATCTGCTTTCATCAGTCAGTGGTTGGCAAAATGCCAATCATCTTGAGTGGGAGTGGGTGTTAAATTTAAGCACCTTGATTCTAAGTAACCCTGAACGAAAGCAAGGCTTCCAGATCTGAGACCCATGGGGAAATATTTTCTTGGACAAACATTTATCAACAATCAGAGCTGACTCAGCTCAAGACGGCATAAAGTGCTCTTGAGTAGCGTGACTGTAGCCTTTACACTTTCTTTTCTTATTATTTGGGTAAATTCCAGGTATAACACAGTATATTTACAAAGGGTAAAAATAACATGCAGCTGTGAAGAAAAACAGCTCAGGTTTCACTTCAGACCTGGAGCCAAGGATGAATCACTGCAGCGCTGCACCCTTTGCATTGGGCACAAGTTCTGAAAGCTGCTTTTCCACTACCCCTGCTCCCCTGGTGGTTCAGAAATACAGCAGGCTCACAGTATGTCCTAAAAAAATAGAAAAAGCCTTTGAAGACAGTCATTCTTTTGTTCTTCTGGGTACTAAAACACAGTTATTTTCTAATGTTTACTTGTATCTTCAGTTTTGCTTTCTATGCTGCAGGAATCAGCTTCAGCCACCTGAATTGAGTCCTGGCTAAGTGGTACACATAAGCACACACTCAATGTGAAGTACCCAAGTAGTCATGTTAGCTTCTGCAAAGCAGCTTACATGCTTAAAGTTAAGCACACAAGATCTGCTGAACTGGGGAATCTTTTTGTCCACCCAGTGTACCAACAGGACAAAACTCTTGACTGTTTCCTTCTGGGTTTTAATGAAAAATTATAACCCATTTATGATCTTCAACCCCACCCTCTGTCTGCTTATATTTGTACCAGGGAATCATCTCAGCAGCCCTGTCAGTCTGCCAAGAGCTGTCTGCTGCTACTGGATCTTTCGCATTACTTAATGCTCAGTGTTTACAATGTGTTTTTAATGCACAATTGCCGATGGAAGTGGTGTAGGCTAGTACTGATACTGTGTTTCACGTCAGCAGCAGGATTTTCATATACCTTTGTACCATGTTCCTTCTCAGGGAAAAAAAAAAAAAAAAAAGAAAAAAGAAAACAATAAAGTACCCATGCCAGTTAAACCAAAGGATACTGTTAGCCCTCTGCTTCCAAAAAACATACAAAAAAAAGTCAGTGAATGGGCCAAACTGCTCTTCCTTTTCTCTTTGTAACATAACCAACCTTGGAAATCAGAATAGATACCACACAGTTATAAAAGAGAGCAAGAGTTGGCCAATGGTTCCAAATATACATGATTTAGTCTGCAGACTCACTTACACATAGGTGCCATTTCTATTTGCTAAAGGTAAACAGTAAAAGCCAATATTTTAGTCACAAGCAATCATCTCAAAAGCTCACTTTCAACGTGTTTATGTCTGAAAGAGAAGTTATTTTGTTTTGCATAGCTCTGTTTTGACAGAAATAAGCTGCATCCCAGAATTATATTTATAGGTATGCCATGGGATAGAAAAATTAAACCTGAGAGAATAATGCTGAAGTATTCTCATACTATGGTGGAAACGTAAATCCACAACCACTCGGTGACAAGCAAGACCATGTGCTGACTGCATTTTCCCTTGTGGTTATTATTCAGTTCTGTGGCTGACAGAGTAATTGTAGGATCTTTACAAAAGGCAGATTTCATATGTAGTATGTTAAGCAGCACCCAAGATATTTTATACCTGAAAGAGGTATGTGCAGCCAACATTTGCCTGGCAACATTCAGGGCCCTGTTCCTTCTCCTAGAGAAGATGACAGTACCTCTGGAATGATTTCTGTGATATATAGATATATATATTAACTGAACACCACCCATCAGCACATTTTTTGCTTTTGGTGATGGTTGGTTGGTTGGTGTTTTTTGATATACACCTTAACAAAACATGTTAACACTTCTTGGAAAAAATTATACGTTTAAAATGTATTTGCATTGTTTAAGATGGATACTAAATCTTTTCAGCTTCCACAATGTTAGTTATTTTTGAAACAGACATGTGGAACATAAGCTGCATTAGTTCCTGATTGATGGCAGTTCTGAGCAGTCAATGCAGCTGAGTCACATGGGCATTGGATAAAATATTTGCCACATCTTTTTGCTGTATGTTGAGCAGACAGTGGGCTGAACTGTACCTTTCCTTTCCTCTTTTGTTCTCTAATGTTAGATTAATTCTTCTGGGAAATTGCCTGTAGTCCAATTGTTGATTGGCTTTCAATGACACTGCTGCCTGCTGCTTTCAGCAAGAGATGGGGTTTCCAAGCCAAAGAGAACAAGCAGCTCTTGGTGAAACACATTTGGAGCTAGTTAATGATGGCAGATCCTGAAGCACCCTTCCAGGAGTCTGGATTCTTGGAGGGTCTCTCAGTTCTCTGGACTGCATATTAGTTTGTAAGAAATTGAAATGAAGCATAGCAATCTGACTTACTGCCGGTGTAGTACGACCACAGTGTAATTTCTGCAGTTAAATGGCATAACTAAATGAAAGGTTGTTAGTGATATAGTATCAATAAAGAAACTCAAGCCCAAGAATACCATTCTTCCATTGCCAAACAACATCTCTGCATTTAAAGGTATTCCCTATGGCTCTGTTCTTTCTTTTGATTTTTGTAACAATTTTTCTCTCTCTGATGGAACACATTGTAGACATTAAATTAAGGGACAAATATGTCTCTGTCTGCCAGAAAGAAAACTGTGATGCAATTAAAATGCCATTAGGGAACCCTCTGTGGGATATTAAAACTAGAGACTCCATTCAGAAAGCAAAGCCAAAATTAAAGAGGTGTCTGGTTGCAGATCCTCTGCAGATTTCCCTTTCTTGACTATCGTACCATAGAGACTGTGCTAGTCAGGAGTTGAAAATTTTTCCAGTCATGTGTGTGGTATTTTGAATCATGGCTTTGGTAAATGTTTCATTTCTGTGGACCATATGCAGAAATATGTCTACGTTGCTTTACATAAAGTGCAACTGAGTGTGGCTCACGTGAAACAATGACAGCAGTGGAGCTGGAAAGCTGTTCAGGGTTAATGACAGCTGGTTATATGTATATTTTTGTCTGATGCATTAAGTGCATCAAGTTGTCTGTGAGACACTTGGAGAGAAAAGCACAGCTATTTGCAATTGTGATGCTCAGCAACTTCATGAACAAGACTTCATTCTAGCTTTGTCTCTGGAAGTAAAACATTAGCACTTATAGGATTGGAAACAAGGAGACCAGTCTTTAAATAAAAAAATAAAAAGAAATACTCTGCTTGTTGAGATTGCTCTTTTTTTTTTTTCCTGAAGCAACTGAAGGCATCAGCAGAGTCATTGGTTAGTAGGCACTGAGTTTTTCAATGACAACCCATTCCTGATGCTCCAGTCTCTTTTTTTCCCCTCTCAGTTGCTGAGGATATTAGCAGGGACTAGAATAATAATCAAAGCATACCTCTCTCTTCTTTGTTTAGGAATTCACCTGATGACTGCAGCGTGGCAAAAGGAGGGAAAATGGTTAGCAATTCAGACAACGTTGGGATGAACTATGGAAGCTACATGGAAGAGAAGCACATTCCGCCTCCAAATATGACTACCAATGAACGAAGAGTTATTGTGCCAGCAGGTTAGACTCTCTACCCAAAAATTTTCACACAAACAAATGCATTTCCCCAGACAAATCTACTAAACTCACTTAAATAGATTTGTGGAAGAGTGGCAGTGTGATACAGAGTATCTGGAAGAGTCATAATTTCCCAGGTTTAAGAGAATGATTTGGAAATACCAGGGTGAAGCTACTTCCTCAACCTGTTCTACCTGTTTCAGAGGCAGAGCTGGCTATTTACAGGCACTCAGATCCTATATGACTATTCTCACTCCTTTTTGGAGTATTTCACCCTCACCTAAAACAAGCAAAATAAGTATCAACTTCTGTTTCCTACTCCCCTAAGCTGACTGGGTGCAGAGTGGGTGGAAGGGTGAAAGGATCACTATACCATATCATTTCCATTCAGATAGCAAATGCAGCCTACTCCTCAGCGTGCCAAAAACAGAATAGCTTCCGTGAAATCAAACAATGCATGAGAGCCATTTATGTAGGTTATCCCCCGAGTTTGGGCAGGGTAATGCACTGTAATAAGCAAACAGACTGCTCCACTGCAATATGAGAGCATAGTTGAGAAATTTGTGTTTCTGTTGGCAAGCTTGGTAATGGGGTTCAGTAGATAGTTCCTGTGAACCTTGTCTCCCACACAAACCTATGCTGGAAGGGTTGTTGCTTAGGTCTGCAAAATAGCATGCATATTTCTGAAGTCCAAGCATTAGACCATCGTGACATATATGAATGTCCAATAACCACTGGATATGGACAGCATAAACTCAACACCTGCTGCCTGCAGACAGAAGGAAATATTTTGCTACTGGTTTCTCTCTAACAGAGATGTGCCTCTCTGAAATATTGCTGCTACTATTATGTTGCTTAATAGTCTTGCAGTTTTTCGGTTGCTAAGATATGCAAGAGTCCTAACTGTGGCCAATTTTGCAAGCTGTGATTATTTCAGTTATTTGTCAAGATATGTGTGGACAAATATGTTGAAGTATCCTCTGCGATGGTGTTGACAGTTCTTTTCTGAAGCACAGCAGAGTGATGCACTGAATAATGAAATGTCCAGGCTAAATGGATGGTGACCATGTTGAGCCTCATGGCATATGAAAAGCAAACATCTGTCTTCTTGCCGATTGGCAATTTTCAGTCTTTTAGTAACCTTCAGCATGATTACCTCAGCAAGATCTCTTTTTTTTCCTAGAGCTGTGTTTTGATGTGAATTTGAGTGACATCCAAGGAATGAGATAGTCACAGCCATAACCTTGCTATTTTGAGAGCTCTAGAAGAAATATATGGGTAAAAATCACAGGATCATAAAATTTCAGGAGTTGGTAGGGACCTCAAAAGATCACCAAGTCCAGCCCCCTGGCTAAAGCAGGTACCATACAATAGGTCATACATGTTTTGTTTGACATGTGTGGCAGTGTACAACTTAAGTGGCAATCTTTAGGAATAAAAAAAACAATATTCACATTTCCAGCTACATCTTCCTAGTTATGATAAATAGGAAACATTTAAAATTATAGTAACAATGAAAATCTTTTGATAATATTTCCAATGTTTGGTTTGCTTCAGCCCAATTTGAATGTTGCTGAAGCTCTCTGCTATAGGTGTGAATGATCTCAACTAGACCCCAAGGGATCAGACTTACTTCTCTATAGTTTGCTACGCACTTCATACCAAATGGAGGAGCTCTCTGAAGTGAATTCTGGCGCATCTGGGAAAATGGGGAAAGCCTCTAAACCTTCAGAGAGGGTTTGACTGATTTTAAAGGCTTAAAATTCCAAGAGAAGCATCAGAATAGCAGAGGTGAAAGACTGGGAATGAGCAGCATCATGGCAGTCTCTGAATAGTGTCTAGCCCATGGAACAAAGTGCCCATCTCCTTCAGTTCAGCCTGTATAACAGTCAAAAGAGATAGTATGGCACTGAATTTATGCCACAAAGAAGCTATTTATGCTGTCTTTCAAGATTCAAACACTTCACAGAAATTTATTCTGTAGGCTACAGCCATTTGACCTCTGTGTACTCCATTGTCAGACTTCAGGATATCACAGAATCACAGAATCATGTAGGCTGAAAGGCAGAAACTCTAGAGGAGTCTGTGTCACCTTGGCTACCTTTCCTCCACAAAAAGTGGAGCTGTCTTATGTTATGAAGAAATATATTTCAGGTCTTTATAGACCTTCAAATCGGTGTGGACTTACTTTAAGTCACAGGAGTAGCAAAAAGTAGAAGAGACAGAAATCGAGGGTTTTAAAGACAAAAACACAGCTTCAAGTTAAAATCAGGGGTTCATATGTGATTCTCAAAAGGCATCTGCACTAGTTCTTGTTTTCCTCCCCAGATGGTTTTGCCAATACATCAAGTAATAAGGGAAAACCTATGCAAATGTAGCAACATATAGGAAAACAACACAGCAATCTGGGAGAGGAAGTGCAGAATATTTTAACATGACCCACTGTAGTTTGTGAAAGACATAGCCAAATCTGAGTGCTTGCTTAGCCTATGCCCAAGAAACAGTAACATTGATTTGAGAAGAAATTTCTCTTGAATAAAGATTCAACTGACAGCTTTGAAAATTGTTTACAAACAGGTTGTAGTGTTGCTAATGGACTGTCTTAAGCACTTTTCTAAGTAGTATTCTTTTCATGTGAACAGGAGACTGTTTTTCTGTGGATACTAATGCAGAAAGATGGTAAAATAAAATTCTGAATGGAAGGAACCCAGCAGCAGGATGTTTGTTAATCATCAGGGCTTACAGCTCTTCACTAGAATTTTTTAATGGACATTTATTCTACTTCCACCCAATAGGATAAATTAATTCCTCATGTGTCTCCACTGGTCAGTAAACAGGGGATTAAGGTCTCCCCAGTTTGGACTACGTTCTTTCTTCATTGATTCAGTCAATCAGAACTCTCTCCTCCCCAGCTAATGGCATTCTTTGTGATAACACTAGATCCTACGTTATGGAGCACAGACCATGTGCGTCAGTGGCTGGAGTGGGCAGTGAAGGAGTACGGTCTCCTAGATGTGGACATCTTGTTATTCCAGAACATCGATGGGAAAGAGTTGTGTAAAATGACCAAAGATGACTTCCAGAGACTCACGCCGAGCTATAACGCAGATATTCTCCTGTCACACCTACACTACCTCAGAGAGAGTAAGATAGTTTTCTGTCATTATGTTAGTGCCTGCCATCAATCTGTGGATGATACCACTCTCAGATCTTAACTCAGTGGGTATTCATATGTCTGTGTTACTAATGTTGATCTTTAAAATATAGCAGTAAGCTCAATCCAAGGCCTCTCGAGTTTGAAGGAGATTCCCATTGATTACAGTTGACTTTCATTCATGTTCGTTGGAAATAAAGAGTTAGGCAAAATTTCTAAGCTTCCTTCTGAGACAAAACTCAGATTGAACCCCAGCATATTTATCAGTACACTGTAGGAAGAAGAACAAATGGGATTCAGTGCTAATGTTTTTTCTGGTCACATACTCATTTCTTTACATTCTAACAATGATAATGCTAAACAATAATGCATTGATTTATAAAGCAAATTCCAGGCATGATTCTAAGGACTGACAGCAGTTTGCTTTACTCTGAATAGGTTAAGCAAGGCTTCACTGAAATAAATAATTTTACTGAATAAATTTGTGGGGAATAAAAAACTAAAAAAGAAAAAAAAGAAAGAACAGTCCCTAAAGTCCAAATGTAAAGTGTTTATAGTGTAAGGCTAACATTTCAAAGGGAAAGAGGGAACTAGTGAATTCCTAACTCGTGTACTTTCATATAAGCTTGAGGAAATTTTGCATGTTTATCTCAGTTTAAAGTGAACTTGGTTTTTAAAAACAAACAAACAAACAAACAGACAAAAAAAACAAGCATTGCAACACCAGTGCGGTGCAGTCTTCTCCACACGCACATTGTCAATAATCAGCCAGAAGCATTCTGCATTCATGGTGTCAAAAAATGAATGCTCTAGTGTAAGCTATCAGTCTAAGCTATAGCACACACACCTCTCTGCATATTGCAGACTGAAACTGTTGGTAGATTCACTTTCAAACAATCCTCTATGGGAAAATATGGTTTTAAAAGATAATTCTCAATTTTTTTTTCATTTTGGTGTTGCTTTTTGTTTTGTTTTGTAGCTCCTCTTCCACATTTGACTTCAGATGATGTTGATAAGGCCTTACAAAACTCTCCACGGTTAATGCATGCTAGAAACACAGGTAATGCTGGCACTGCTCCCGTTGCAATAGGTCATACTCTAAAAGCACAGGATTCCTGTTTATGGGTTGCTTGCTCAGAAGTGGAAATAGTAAATGAGGAGGTAGAAGAGCATGTCCTCTCTTTGCTGTGTGCATGAGTTTTATGCACAGGCACACACAGAAATTGTGGGATCATGTAGGGCCAGATGGTGCAAAGTGGTTTCCCCACTGATAATTTCTTATGTCCTATAAGCTAATGGGGCCCCTGACTCATTATAACCTGCAAGCTTGGGGTCTTTGTTTCTGAAAACTTTTTTTCTCATTCCGTCTCATTTTACTGTCAGATCTACACCATGGATCCCAAAAGGATTTTTGTGGCTGATAAGTTCTTCAGTGTTTGTCTATGTGCTGTGGCTGCTTCTCCCTCATATGCAATATATATTGTATACTCCAGTAAAATTATTGTTATTTATGCAGTTAGCCCATCTCATTTAACAGTCCTCATATGAGGTTTACATTGGGATCTCTAAAGTCTGATCTGAATGTAAAATGATTTTTATTAATATTCATCCTTCTGTTAAGTAAGTTGGCTCAGACAAGTATGGAGTGCAGGTGGAAGAACAGTAAAACACAGGCCTTAAAAGAATGCCTATCAAGATTTGGCTTAAAATATTTATGAAAATATTTCAGAATAAATTTTATCTTGCAGTAGCAGTTCTGTAACAGAGGATGGCATGGAACTGTTCATATAGTACAGTATATATATTGATTAGAGTTGTTTGGAATATTGCATGATCATGCCTGAGGGTATTAGTTACCTACAGTGACCAGAAATAACACTAATTTATGATAAACGGAAAAGATAATACAAAGAATAATGCAAAGAAAAAGGAATAAGAAAACCTTAAATTGGTATTTCTTTTTTTTTTTTAAGTAATAAAAAGCAGCAAGTTTCCTAGAAAAATGAACTAGATCGGATGATCTCCCACTGAGATTAGATGTTTGCCATTTGACATAAAGTCCTACTGTGGGCTACAGGCCTCCAGCAAACCCCACCAAAAGCTACAGAAAATTTTCCATTTACTTTGATGAGGTTTGGAACAAGCCTTAAGCCCTTTTTAAAAATAGATAGTCTCCATAGTCTTTTCCATCTTTCATATCCCAGATTCTAATTTGCCAAGCAGTTTCCACATAGAGTTATCCAAATGTTATTCAGCAGTTCCATGTGTTATCTTTTTCTACATATGTGCACTGACAATGCTATTCTAAAATTCAGTTCACCAAAATGAGATTGACTGCATTTATGCTGCTGGGAGTATGGATAATGATAGCATGCTGATCATGACCATAAGAAAAATATATCGTTCTATTGGCATAAGAGCTTTGGAGTGAGATTTTCAAAAGACCCAGAAGGGATTAGGAGTAAGCTTCTCTTGAAGTTGTTGGTAACTTTCCTGTGATCCTTTTCACATGCCTAGAAGTGGCCATTAGAAGTATGTTGATGTAGTTCAAGCAATTTCAGTTCCTGAGATAAGTAAGATACCATCTTTTATTATCAACTTCAATATTTTTAATGGGGTTTATGAGAGCCTAGCCTGAAGACCACCAAGGTCTGTGAGAAGATTGCCATGATTGATGTGAATAGGCTTTGGCCCAGGGCTACAGTCTCCTTTGGAAGTAGGAACTTTTCGGAAAGTCATACATGAACAAAGAGAAGGCAAAGTTTTATTTCAGAAGATACTGAACAACCTGTGCACATGATCAAGGTGTGTAGGGGGGGCAGAAGGGATTTACTGCACTTGATTCTCTTCTCCCATTGACACTGATTTTGCACAGACACTTATCCTGAAATTTGAGAGGATTAACACAGGTGCAAAAGCTATCAGAAGTTATATAGTGTTCCTAAGGTACAAAATATTATATAAATATTTATTCATAGTCTTCTTTCAGATACAGTAGAAGAGGGAAAATATTAGTGGAATTAGGAATTCATGTGAAAATGAATCTCCAGATGTTATGTCTTCTTTCTCTGTAGGAGGTGCCACTTTTATTTTTCCAAATACATCAGTTTACCCAGACGCAACACAAAGAATAACAACGAGGCCAGGTATGAACAATGACAACCTTTTCTACTACTCATTTGATCTCTTGAAGCATCTCTTTCTTTTACTCCTTCTACTTTCTCTTATAAACGGTAGGCTAAATTACGAATACATACACATGTACACAACTATATATATATGTCTGCATGTATAACAATGTGTAAAGTAAGATGATTAACTAGAAAATTTCACTAAGTTTGTTTCTTCCACTTCTGTCTTTGAATGATTTCTGATATTCAAAGGAAAAGAGAATAGTAAGACTGGAGTAGTGTTCTGCTGCGTGATATCAATGCAATCACTTTTCAGTGTGCTTCATCACTCTGCCTACGAAAGGAAGCAAGAATATCCTTCTTTATAACTTGAAATCTATTGGGAAAAAGTACTCTAAAGATGCTGGATACATATATCTCCTGGTATCTACTTTCTATTTGTTTGATATATCTGGTCATGAATTTGAGAGTTTAAATAAATAAAAACAAGCCTCAAAAAAGTTCTCACTGCTGAGAAGTGTAAGGTCTATCAAAATATTGTGAGTGTGCTGCTTTGTGAAAAGCTACAGGGAATAATTAAAATGATGAGGACATTGCTATGAAGTTAAAAACTTTCTTTGCATCACTATTCACAAATAATGATGTTGGAAAACTGCCTGATCTGGACATTTGTTTTTCCAGTAATAAGTACACAGTACACTAAAACACTGAGAGGAGTTGGAACAAAATATTGAATGTAAAGGAAACCCATTACTGAGCCAGAGGCATACATCCAATTGTTCTGAAGGGACATACACTAGAACTGACTGAGTTCTTTTGAAAAAATACTTTCAAGAGAAAGTATTGAAAACTTTTGGGTTTTTTTTAATAGGAAATATTTTAGCTGTATCTTATCAATGCCGTAGGGTACAATTCAGGAAAAATACATGAGTAACATTTTTTTTAACATTTACGTAGATGTGTATATCCATGTCTATAGATTTGTTAACTATACTATACTACATGAACAAATCCACCCTGCTTAATTTATGGGAAAATAAACTCTTCTACCAGATTTATTTATCTATAAAAACACCCTAGTGAATAAAAAAGAGACACCCAATTCAATTCACATATTTGGCATCTGGCATTCGTAAGGAATTTACCAAGGTGTCCCACAACTATTTACAATAACAGTTAAGTTAGTATATTGTAAGTAATAAAATATTTCAAGAACTGGCCACTTAACCTGATAGAAAGACTTTAAAAAGCTTCAATTATGGGTGCTTTAGCATTCTCTGCTATGATAGTTAATAATGGGACTCAATAAAATATGATATACAACTTGGATATTGCACATGATTTTGACATTACTGAAATAAAAAAGATTCCTTTATAGGATCCCTGAAAAGAAGCCCAAAAGTCTTATTTGAGATAAATGAACTTGCAGTATTCTAAAAACTGAAAACACAAGCTGATAAACACAACATAAGGCAAAAATTATTTTTATATCTTACTGATCTCAAATCAACCCTCTTCAGTCACAAAAAAAGAGCTAACCACAGGCAACTTTATTTATGGCACAATGAAAGCCAGTGCTCTAGTTGCTGGCTGAAGTGAAACGAGTAAACAAGTGAAAGACTGTAGTGGAGGGTTATATGGGAAATCTGACCGTACTCTTAAATAAATCAGCACTATGGCCTTTTATGAAAAGCTGCATTAATCATCCCTTATCAAAAAGGATATTTGCAGCATTTGATGGTGCTTAGAGCATGACATGGGAATACGGAAAATCTTCTGAACCTGCTGAAAGATATAAAGGTTTGTTCAATTCAGGGTCTGGGAATAACAAAACATGATCTATTTGTCAAAATAAGGATTGTCATAGATTACCTACTTCATCTGCTTCTCAGTATTAGAAAACAGAAGAAATTAAAGATATTTTCATGAAACATGCCTCATGATCACAGGTTATTATGACACCTAGAAACTTTAAATTGTTCAGGAGAATCTGGGATCTGGATGAGAAGAAGAGCACAGATATAGAAGCTACACTGCAGCTATGCAATGTAGTTCTGGATGTTCAAAGTTCTCAGTAGTTTCCAATGAAAATGCGCATGTAACTCTAAGACCAGGAAGACCTTGGTGTCCATTAGCAAATAACCAAACCAATTCTTCTGTTATGGAAGAATACTGTTTTGTAGGTATGATTCCAGTGGTGTTAGACAAAAATTGTTTTTTTCTATACATTTTCAATACAGTTTGTTTCATCCTGATTTGTGATGTAAAATAAAATGACAGTTTTCTCTGCAGTAAAAATATGTCTAACAAAAATCCCATATCAGATATGATTAACTCCTTTCATTTCAGCATCTTTATCTAAGTCAAAAATCCTGACATCTACAAAATGCTTTATGATAACATTAAAAGGATCTTCCTGTATTGACACAATTTCTTGTGGAATTCTTAGCTTGGGCATAGGGTGTCTTTATTTTCTGTGTGAACTAGCATATCTTTACTAAATATTTTCTGCAACCAATTATCATACAATTTTGGAAGCATTATATATTACAATAGAGTGTTGTCAAATGTTTTTTAGGTCAGAATTTTCATTCATTCAGAAAGATTTTTGCAGGAATTCAGTTATCTGTCAAGAAAATATTTTGCTAAATTGTACCCTGGCCTTTCCTGTTAAACATCACATTTCAACTAGATGGCAAAAGGAGCTTTGCCTTAACAAAGTTCCTTTCATGGAAGAGCAATAGCAGACTCTGGGGACAACTACCTGATGACATAAAAAAGGTCAAAAATGGGAGTGATGGGTGGGGGGGATATAAACAAGATTAAGTGGCAATTAGCCAAATCCTGAGATGCAATTTTAGAGAAAGTAATCAAGTATTAACATTGTTAAGTCACTACAATATCAAATAGGAAATGAGCAAGGCTTGTAAAAAATTACAATGACAAAGGCATATTTCTTCTGTCACCTTTACAACAGAACTTGATGTTTCAGCAAGCTAGAATTAATACAGTGAAGCTATCAGGAGCTCAGAAAGACCAAATATGGGTTTGTCTACGTGTCTCATCAAACAGAATTATTCCCGTCAAAGATCTGTCCAAGATAAGATCACGTTGTACTAACATCCCGTGAATATGAGCAGATCTGCTTATCTAGGATAGCAACATGTTTATCAAGGCACAATAATGAATGAAGAATGAAGTTGGAATGTTGAGCTATTTCAAGCAAGGCTGATAACCTGATTTTTCTTTTAATGGAAAGGATGTAGACAGAAAAACATCTTATGATGTGTTGTGTTACAAGGCAAAATTTTCTCACAGTACTAAATTTATACCAAATTTTTTTCAGGGCTGTAATTGCCACTGAGTACAAGTAGGCAGCTTCACACAGCCTTCTCAGTGTACAGATCTACAAGTAGGAGATCGAGGAGGGGAGGGGAGGGGAGGGGAGGGGAGGGGAGGGGAGGGGAGGGGAGGGGAGGGGAGAGGAGAGGAGAGGAGAGGAGAGGAGAGGAGAGGAGAGGAGAGGAGAGGAGAGGAGAGGAGAGGAGAGGAGAGGAGAGGAGAGGAGAGGAGAGGAGAGGAGAGGAGAGGAGAGGAGAGGAGAGGAGAGGAGAGGATGAGGTTGTGGAGGCACATACCTTCTGTGTGATCTTTTTTTTTTCATATTTGTAGCTTATCTGGCCAGGAAATGAAAACTGAAAGAAAACAGATTTTTTTGTTTGTTTGTTTTTAAATTTTGCTATTATCTACCTTTGCTGCTGTGGAAACAGAAATTTGGCTAGGAAAGGCAGGAGTGGGTAAGATACTTGTTGACTCTTAAGCTTGTTTAGGAGATCCTGGGCCTGTTTGAAACTCAGGGCTGACAGAAAAGCACTGTTCTGCAATCAGCACCATGGCTGAGCTGTCCTTTTCTGTACAGATAGAGCTTGGAAAACTCTGGAAAAATGATGAGTCCTTCTGAATTGCTGGAAGTTTTAAGTCCATGAAGTATCTCCAAATACATTAATTGCAAGTATTGATCGGATCCTGACCAGGACATCTGCATGTTAAGATTCACCTTCGCACTAGTTTTTCTGCTCAGAAATGAGTGCTTGTATGATTCAGTTTTCTCCAGGTTTCTGAAAGAGGAGACTCTGGAACAGACCTCAAGAAATCAAAGATAAAAGGACGTTAGTTATTTAAATGCAACACAAACATAAAATGCATATGTCAGCAATAGTGAAGTTTTTGAAGTGTAAGCTTCCAGGAGATGATGAGGCTGGCAGTGCCAGTCTGCTTCTTAAGCCAAACAGACTAAATAAATTAAGAGCAGTTTGGTTGTGAATTTCACATTACACTGTATTTCCATTCAATATTCCTGCTTAGAGTACTTCAAAATGGGCAGAGAGTTCAACAATCTGGTACGCACAGAGCCAGTCTGTGACTTTCTTTACTTCCCAGCTGGCTTAATTTACAGTCATTTCTAAAATAAAGCACAAGCACTGTTAACAATCAGATCATCTACACCAATTATTTCTATGAGGAGGGTACAGCTACCTTACTGGGATTCTAGACAGGCTACATAGGTCTTGGCAGCAATTTCAGGTAGTGTGTTTAAGCCAGACATAAAAAAGCAGAGGCAGCTGCAAAAGATTTCAAAGGGTAAAATTAATGTCTGACTTCACTTCATATAGTTTATGAAGAAAGCTTTTATATTCAAGTTCCTTCATTTTTATATACTAAACCATTTAACTAAAAAAGAAGAAATGAGTATGTTAAAAAAAAAGGCAAGTGAGAATTTAGATACATAAAATTAGCAGCTTATCCCAAGAAACAGAAAAGTATATTTAAATTGATGGAGCAGGATAATAATAATAATAATAATAATACACAAAACCTATCCACTTTTCATAAGAAATGTAAGAATATATATATATACATATATACTTAACATTGAAGCATGTTTTTAGGGATCTATGAGGCTACTGGGATGTGGAAGGGAAGGTGAAAGAAAGGGAAGGTGAAAGAAAGGGAATTATTACAAGTTTGAAATAAATAGTAAAGGAGAAAGAAGTAAAACTGGTAAAGTGCAGCAATCTGTTAGTCCAAAAAATCTCGATTGGGAATAATGAGAATTAGACCAGAGGGTGCACCTGGGGAAAAGAGGGCTTGCAAGCATTAAGAAAATCATTAAGGGAAAAGATAATAAAGTTCATTACAGCAGTGACAGATAGTAAGAACAGAATGAATGTGTCACAGTGCTTTAGACAAAACTATACCTTTCCTGTCTCACATGTCTCTGCAGAAAAGGGAACTCTCAAATTCAACCTATAAACTTTGATTAATCTCAAAGGATAACAGCAACAGACTATTAAAGAATGGCAAAATAAATCAGCTGAAGCTATCTTAAAAGAAAATACTTCTACGTACACAGACTAGAAGGGAATATTACACAGTTTACTCTTGTTCTGAGCTCTGACCTCCTGGGAGACTTTTCCCACAAGACTCAAACATAAATTGTCCACAGTGCAGAGTGTATGTCATTCCTTGGTGTCCTTGGCTGAGGAAGGTGTCAAAAGAGATATCTAACACTCATACGATTTTAGTGATATAGCAACAGTTTATTTTATTATAGTAATTAGATTGATAATTCATTATGATGATGAGTCACAGTGATTAGTTGTTAAATCTTAACAACAATCAGGTATCTTTAAAGATTAAAGTTTTGCTCACCAACCAGCAAAGTGATTAAGGATTTCTTGACCTCAAGGAGTAAACTTGTGAGGCATCTAAGCTCAAGGGGAGATCACTGCTATGCAGCCTGCTGCTTCAGCAAGGAGAGCTCAGACTAGGATTTCTATAACTGCTGTCTTTATAAGATAAAGTGATTGGCTTATAGTCAAACTTGGAATCTTACCACATTGCTTTCTATTTCTTGAGGCAATTTTGTTATTTCTCCAGAGAGGATTTCAGTCGGTCCCCTGTTCTAGGACTGCACTTACATTGTCCATGGTTGTGCCCATGAGCACCCATCTGGTATTCTGTTGCCAATGAACTGTGGAGTTTAGAGAAGAGTCATGCTGAAGTCTATAATGATTTGTAATCCTGAGCAACGCTCATGTCATGTGCAGGAGTTGAGCATACCCATGATAGAAGGTAACCAAAGGGAGTTGTCCAAGTGCAATGGACTCTATAAAGTATTTATGCCAAATATTTAAGAGTACTTCAGACATCTGACAAAAATAAGCACCTCCAAAGAGCAATACAGAGAGCAATGTGGCACTGTTTAATAATATTAGAAATGATAAAGACAATGAAATGTTTAACAAGGAGTATCCTTTCAATTTCAGAAATCTTTCTAATCCAATGAGTTCTCTAGAAATTTTTCCCTTATGGATAGATAACATTTTATGCCATACCTACATGAGGAATGGTATTTTTCCTTTTCAGATTTGCCTTATGAGCAAGCCAGGAGGTCAGCATGGACAAGTCACACCCATCCCACTCAGTCAAAAGGTAAAAAACATCTTAATGTGTCCAACTTGTGGGCCCAGTGCATGTCTGCTGCAACCTGCATAATTTCTAAAGTGAATTTCAGATCTACCTCAGCAACTTCTTCAGCTTTCAGCTCTGAGGGACTTTTACCTGTGTCTTGTCTGGATAATCTATTAGTTCTGTTAGTAGGCAATGCTGGGTGAAATTACTAGTGCAGCCATAACTTCCTTGATTACAGGCTTCATCAGGACCATGACCAGGTAGTCTTAAAAAGCTAAATCGTACTCCGGTGAGCAGCAAGAGTCCCAGGCCTGTGTGGTCTATCACGGGTTAAGTGACCATCTTTCAGACTGGAAGAGTAACTATATGGATTTCTTTATTTTCAGCTACTCAGCCATCATCCTCAACAGTGCCCAAAACAGAAGACCAACGTCCTCAGTTAGGTGGGTGTTATTTTGTTTGAACTTTTCCTGGGTGTGACGAGGTTTGTTGGACATGATCAGGTCAGCTTTCACCTACCAATCAGAAGCCATTTGCAAGATTCAAAGCACTAATGAGATTACCAGCCAGCGACAAGCAAATCCCCAGACATGTGAGAGCTGGCTGTACAGCTGGATCTTAAATAGAGGCTCCCAGGGCTATTAAAATGTGCTTTTAATGTTTAATGGTAATGACAGCCTTTCAGAGTGAAAAAGCTGTTAAAGTACCTATATTCAGTTTAAGTACAAAGGTAGAAGGTAAGAACGCCAAAAGACATAATCCACAGTAGCTGAAATAATAGGAACTGGAAAATGTGCATAAACAAAGAGATGAAAATGGATTGCAACACACGGAAATCTATTTGAATTTTATATCCTGAAATCTTGAAATAAAACAGGAAAAACAGAAGGATTATCAATCTATTGGAAAACTGTGAAGAGGAAGTCAAGGTTTATAGGAAGGTAGGCTAGTTGTTTAGCAAGATAGGTGCATTTTGTCATTTCAAACCAGCTAATTCGTGGAGTAGGACTTGAACCCATATTGTGAAACAAGAAAGTGTCTTGGATAGATAGTTAGAAAGCACTGCACTCTGAGTCAGTGATGTCTTTTGCTAACAACAAAAAGGTAGAAGTAGGACATAGAGAAGTTTTGGAGGATATTCTTAGCTCAGAAGTATCTGTGTCTGTTTTTATCACACGGATTTAAAATCGTGATTCTGGCTACATAAAGCTGTGTAAAGCACTGCATCTCATTAACTTACACGTGTGCTGACTGGGAAGTACTGTACTTTTTTTTGCCCAGGTAGCATTTTATCTAATCTGGCCTCCCAGCTATGAGAATCCTCCAAGGTGGATTATATTGGTGATTTATGTAACTCCTTGAGACCATGTAATGCAAGTGTGTGAGCTTCAGAGATTATTTTAATGTTTAAGGAATGTAACCTGACTATCTTCTTGACTGTAAAACTGGAGGATGTTTGAGAGCCATTGTCTGGAGACAAGACAGCCCAGCAACATTGTTATTCTGCAGGGGGCTTCAGGTGGTGCTTATCAACCATTGCTTTGGTTTTCCTACTGTCACATTCATTTTTATTTCAATTCAGTCTGAAATCAGTTTTAATTATCACAAGGAAACTCATGAGGAAAGCACTGAGATTACTGGAATTTGGAAAACTCTATTAGCAAGTTTAGTACAGGGGATTCCTCACTGGACTGTGGTGATGAAGAAAAGCCAACACAGCTACTTTGCATGGGCCCAGATATGCCCTCTCCACCTACTTTTGGAGGCTGTATGGCACAGAAAAAAAAACTAGCAGTGGTATGGGGAGAAAAAATGTAACCTCACAAGATGAGAGGTCACTGTCCTTTGAGGTGGGACACCTCTGTGCCACATTTAGCATTAGGTCTCCGGCCTGTGGGCCCTAATGCATTAAAAGAGTAGATAGCCCCAGAGGGTGTCTTATTTAAACAGTAATCAGAATACTTCTAGAACAACTTTAAAGTGTGTCTGAGCATGTATTTGTGCACAGTAATAGAGAGAATAAAAATGTATGTATCCTTACAACTGCTTGTTTGCACACCCAATTTTAAGGGAAAACCTGCAAATATTGTGTGGCAGAGAAAGGAGCCACTTTCCTCAGTGTTGGATATGCTTTGCAGATGACACTTCCTGACTCTTACAAGGTTAAAAAATGATACCTAAAATAAATGATATTGTTACATGATTTTAAATCTTTCTTTACAATTTTGTAGATCCTTATCAGATTCTTGGACCGACCAGCAGCCGTCTTGCAAATCCAGGTGAGGAGGGTTTTTTGCTGATTTATGAGAATTTTTCTTCTCTAATAGCGTCCCCACTCCTATTTTAAGGCCATACTGAAGGTGATGCAACAAATTTTACTACTCTTTAGTATGACACAGTGGGAGCTGATGATACTTAACACATTGAAGTAATAGGTTTCTAAATTACTGAAGGGTGGGACTGATCTCACAGATTAAGGCACATACATTCCAGTGTAATAGAGTAACTATCTAAATAGAAGTTAGGTGTCTTAGTTGCCATTATATTCATTGGAGATATTGCTATCTCCATAATAAGCTCAATAGAGAACTGTTCATCTCATCCTAGAATATATGGTTATATTCAATCAGTCAGGTATCTCATTACATTTTACTAACTAAATCAATAGAAATGCACTTCTGTTGCTTTAAACACCGGGAGTTTTCTTAAATGCTGTCCTTCAGGTACACCACCAGAATGGCATGAGATTTACCAGACTGTGTCATATGTGTCCTAGATTCTGTTAATCCACAATTCAATGGCATGCTGACCTTGACATGTACAATATGTTGGGTTGTACAACAGAAGCCAGCAAAACTATACAGGGAAAAAAAGTGGAAAGCAGAATCTATTTGCAAAGAATAATTTGGTTAGACACCTCAGAAATGTTCTTTCATGATCAGAAGATGGTAACTAGGTGCACTGTGAGCTGGTCCTTGCAGTGTATTTTAGCTGAAGATGGATGAACTTCCTGATGAGTTAATAAAACTGATGTTGAACTGGGCAGATTTAGCTGTTGTTTCTCTGAGTCTGCAGGACGCACTGTGGTCATACATCACTGTTATCTGCCACAATACACTGACATTATTCGTGCCACTTCCTTTTTCCCTTCTTTAAATACCTGAAGGGCACAGTGTTACTCATTCCACGTTATAGCTCTCCTCAACTCTGAGCAACGATGTCTGATCTTACAGCAATTTTATTGCCTTTCCAAGTATGAATTTACTGAAATACTGCTACATTTCCTTTTATTTTGTCCCAAGTGACACCAGTCATGATTCTAGATTAGACTACTTTCTAGACAGTTTAGCATTGCGCAGGAAAGCAGCTAAATATTAAGAATGGCTTTTTCTAAATGGCCTCAGGTGGTGGATTTCCAGGTGACACTGACCTTAAGTGGGAGTGGGGGCTTACCTCCCTTTAATTTCTATGTCTCAGACTTTTGTAGTTTTTCCAAGTGTATATTTGGTAGCCTTCATTACTCTGGAAGACACTAAAGTGCTGTGGATTGGGATACTTCTTTAGCATTTGGGTATGGCACTTCTACACACCATCATTCCTGTGTTTTAACATGTTTTGAGTGTTTATAAATTGGTAGAATTAATCTCTCATTAAAAGGAAATTGACAGCAACCATTTATTTTCATAGGACTATATATTACATTTGGAAGGCAAGTGTTTATGTTAGAACATATGTTGGATTGCTTATTCAAAAATTTGTGCGTTGTCCTGTGCTGAACTGTTTATTGATTTTCAAAGGCTAATCCCCTTGTTATGTTTTGTGTATTAAAACTTGCATGCCTAGCTCATACCATGGATTCTTTTGTTTGTTTGTTTATATAATGCATGTTAATGGAACAGAAGAAATTCATTAAGGGTAGTTTGGATAAGTATGATGTAAACGAATATGGGTTTCAGTTGCACAAAAGTATAAACTGCTAATGGATTTCAGATGCTAATCTATCTTGATATTATAATTTACCACTATAAGCTTTGTAAAGAAAAGCCTGTTGATTGCATCCACATTTCTGGTTTGGAAAAATAAAAAAGGAAGAAAGAAAGAAAAGAAACCCAACCAAATCCTAGTTAGAGATGTACTTAGAAGTTAGGACATGCAAGCTAGTTGGCAAATTCTGCTGACATTCTGCTTGTGAAACAGATTGCCTTGCAAGCTGCTTCAGCTGTGTTTTGCATCATTCCTGAGCTGCTTTATTAAGAAATGTTAAGCTTTTATCATGAATATCAGTGGCAAGGCCCTTCACAATTTACTTTCAATGGCATAAAATGGTTGAACTTTGTTCCTATAACCAGACAACACTCTCCTGCAAAACTGCCAACTGACTGATTATTTTCCTTTAAAAACAAAATTGGCAGAGAGAAATAAATAAATAAATAAATAAAACATTTTCTGTCTTAACTTTAGTAATCATTTAAATTCTTGTTTGGCACAGAATCGTGATGAGAATGTATTTTATGGACCTTTTCACTGTTTTGCAAATGTTTTGTCCTATAGTTGTATGCAGTGCAACAGCAAGCTAATAAGTTTCCGTTCTTCATTTCCCCAAATGCTGCAAGTGTATGATATGGTTTGGCATGTGTCCAGCTTTCTTTAAACTTCTCCAATTTGTGTAGGCCTATTCCATAGCAGAGAACATTTAGTTACAACATAATACTCTGAGAACAAGCAAATATTACGCAAGTGAAAGCTGTTTGTCCTGAACTTTAGAGATTAGTTTCCTAAACGAGTGCTGTATGATTTCCCCATCAATTGTCTACAATGAATGACATTAAGTAACCATTAAATTTCCCTGCAATGGCATTCTGCCACCCAGATGAGGGGAAACTTGACATATAACCATTATCTCTGCTCTTTAGGATATTATGAGATAGGCTGGGAGAAGGGGGACTAGTTCAAGTAAGAAGCAGGAACTAAAATTGTAATATTTCCTAATAGGGTTTCTGTGTGAGAGCCTGAAATAATCAGTGTCTTAACTTTATTAGTCATTATTCCTAACATTTTCCTTTTGTTTCCCTCCACAGGGAGTGGGCAGATACAGCTATGGCAGTTCCTACTGGAGCTTCTCTCGGACAGCTCCAACTCCAACTGCATCACCTGGGAGGGCACCAATGGAGAGTTCAAGATGACTGACCCTGATGAAGTGGCTCGGCGTTGGGGAGAGAGGAAAAGCAAACCTAACATGAACTATGACAAACTCAGCCGTGCCCTTCGCTACTACTATGATAAAAATATTATGACTAAAGTTCATGGTAAACGCTATGCCTACAAATTTGACTTCCACGGAATTGCTCAGGCCCTCCAGCCTCATCCCCCGGAATCGTCCATGTACAAATACCCATCAGACCTCCCCTACATGAGTTCCTACCACGCGCACTCCCAGAAGATGAACTTTGTAGCTCCTCATCCCCCTGCTTTGCCCGTAACCTCATCCAGCTTTTTCGCTGCCCCTAATCCATACTGGAATTCACCAACTGGAGGTATCTACCCCAATACCAGGCTGCCAGCTACTCACATGCCTTCTCATCTTGGCACCTACTACTAAGTGGGGAAAGAAAGAAATACCAGAAAAAGCAAAAACACTGCTTACTGGGATACAATCCCCAGTGAATTGCAACAAACTCTATCAGAGTACATGAATTAAAAGTGCCTAAAGAGACAGGTGAAGGTTTGGCTGGAAGGAAAACACATTAAAAGTAAAAAAGACTCTTTGTAGTAGGGACTTAAAGGAGATACTCAAGTATTAAGATACTAAAATGTAATGTATATGGGCATCGACTCTGTGGACCAAACAACAATAGACTGTTGTAGGTAAAAGCATGAAATGATAAGGAAAACCTATGAAAGCTAGTGGTCTTAAAAAGTTGATAAGCTTATGAGTAAAGTTTGATATCTCGCTAATGCAAAACCAGGACTATACTACAGCAATATAAGGATAAGTCTATAGTGACCTAACACAGAATATATGAATCATTACAAAAGAGGGAGAAAAGAGATTTAAAAGGAAAAAAATAAAATAAAATAAAAAAATACAAACACCTACCTGTATTTAAAAAATAGAAACATATCAACATAGATTCATTTAGTGTGGAAGCTGATTTGGAATATAACATCATTGTTTTGATTTAAATCAAATGCATTCAATTCATCAGAATGTTACCTGCTACTCAAACTGTGAAGACAGCCCGAACTTTAGGAATCCTTGACAGTATTACAAGAACCCTGAGCCAAATATTGGAAATGAGAATGTGCTGAAGGGCAAGTGTATGACTGTAGATCAGAGGCCTGCACCTGACAGAGGAAGCAGAAAGGAGATGGAGGAGGATGAAGGCGGTAAGAATGAGAGGAAACAAACTTCTTTACCAGTAGAGACTGAAGAGACTGAAAAATTAGTAGTGTTGGGACTGTGAAGAAATACCTGTTTGGACTTGTGAAACATTTTGCTCAGTATCATACCATTCCCAGTATTACAGGAGGAACAGACTTGTTTTTATAGTAATTAAAAAAAAAATGAAAAAGGAAAAAGCAGAAGAAATCAGAAAACAGAATATGCATCTCTTTTTTTAAAAAAGTAAAACTGGAATTGTATTTGATATTTAAAAGTTACCAGTTAGAACCTCATCATTATTAAGGGGGTTTCTTTTCTATTGGCTAAAGCAAAAGATAGCCCCTGTCTGCCAAAATCAGAAATCGTCTAAGTATTTTTGTTAGGCGGGCGCCAGTTTTTCTTTATTGAGTCGCGAACGCTGTGCGTTTGTCAGAATGAAGTATACAAGTCAATGTTATTTTTTCCTTTTTATATAATAATTATATAACTTATGCATTTATACACTACGAGTTGATCTCGGCCAACCAAAGACACAAAAAGGGACAATCAAAAATATTGTGGCCTTGAATTTTAACTCTGTATGCTTAATGTTTACATTATGAATATATTAGTACTTAGAATGCAGAATGTATGTAATAAAATAAGCTTGGCCTAGCATGGCAATTCAGATTGACACTGTAGTTTGCATTTGCATTTGCATTTTTAGTGCCTGACACACCTATCAGACCGTTCCCACTAAGTTAAAAAGCATTTTGTTGTAAAATTCTGTTTCATTAAATCTGTTAAACGTAGGATGAAATAGCAATGGTTAGTATAAATTAAATATGGACCGATGCTATGTATCTTCTTTTCCAGAAAACTATGCAAAAATGTTTGCAGCCCTTTGTAGTAGTGCCTTGCCATTCCTGTCCTAAGCTTCTTTTGCCCAGAGATTGCAAACATGCCCAATTCTTTGACATCTTCATGGCCAAGATGAAAATGAAGTCTAAAGGAGGCCTCTTAGGAAGAATCCTGTCACCCAGAAATTATCTTACATTGCCACCAGATTACACAGTATAATCTCAACCTGAGATGTATATTCATACTGACGCATATGTTGAATTACTGTGCCCCCTTCCTATTAATACATACTGTATTATTATAAGTAAATAAAGTGAATAATGAATAACTTCCATTATTCCTTACTTTAGAATGGAGTGTATAGTAGCTTGTTAATTTGTCATTGCAATCCATCTTGGCTGTTTACAAAGGGCAGGATGTTTTCTTTCTGTTCTAAGTTTAGAGGCTTCCCACATTGTACCCTGGGGCCCAAAACTACATCCAGTGCCTAATGACATGATTCCCATTTTTTTGTCAACACCAGCTGAAAAGCTGGTATGCAAAATTAGCACTAACATTTATGACTGGCTTTCCACAGCAGGCCATGCTTACTGCAAAGATCAGCTCATACTTCCAACTATTTCCCTTTCTTTTTCTGTTCTTCTGACTCTTTTTAAGACAAATGGGTTTCAGGTTTAAATAGCAAATACTATTCATATCCACTTTGTGGAGAAGTGCTGTGTGGTGAGTCCTACTTGCAAGACTCCCATCTTATGGCTGTTTTGGTGATAATTTATAATCACAGGGTTATGTTACTAGTATTTGAGACCTGAGCAGTGGCATCGTAAACCTTATGATTGTTTGGGGGAAAAAAAAAAAAAAAAAAAGTACTGTAAGCCTGTATCTCTTAAAAAATCAAAACTAATGGAAAGGTTAGAAAAACTGAATTATTGGAAAAGGTTAGTCACTCACTGTTTTAAAAAGTTATAGTAGACACACCTATGTGCCGACTATAACAATAATAGTTTGTCTTTCGGTCAAAATTTATCTACAGATGCTTGCAATCTACTTCATGTGCACTTTTAACTCAAAAAAGGATAAGCACATTGTTGAATCTTGTCTACATTAAACACTTAAAAATCCAGATTAAAGAACTATTTTTGTTTAGATTGGCTAGAACTTGCCTGGAGGTCTCCAAAGCATTTCCAGTGCTCACAGAGTTGTGCACATGATTTCCAGTTGATGTTTCCCAGCTGCTGATGTGCACAACAAAAGCAATATCCTGACATGGAAAGACAGGCTCCAAGTCCTCACTGTGACAGGGATGGAGTCACAGCAGGTGTGTGTGATGAAGACATCTCACAATGAAAAACAAGATCCTTCAGCAGGCAAATCAATCCAGGACACCCATCTCAGCACTACAGCACTCCCCACTGTCAGCTCACTGCATTCCAGAAGCCTTGGAACACGTGGATTTTTCAACCTTTGGGATGAAGAGGAGTGAAAAATGGAAAGCCTTTATTGATGCTAGAGAATTAGGTTGGGGCAGATGGTCCTGCTGCTGGCAGGATCTTCCTATCCCAGAGGCAGCAGCTGCCTCTTGGGATCTGCCTGTTGTAGGGCAAGCCCATTGTCCAAAGGTAACAGCAGAAGCAAAACAGGCAGTGGACCCATGGCAGTATCTCTGCTGCTCTGTGACTTATAGTTTGGGCCCAGCACAGCCAAAATCACCCTCAAGCTGGACAACTTTGCCTCCATATCACACAAAACATTCACACGAGTCTCAGCTGCATCCCAAGACCCTGTCTGAAGGTGTTGTCTGCCCACTTAAGCACCTGGATGCATAGACAATATGACTTCAATGGGTCTTATTTGTACAAGTTGGTCGTGCTGCTGCCTTTGTTTAAACTAGGACTCCTTTTGAAGCATTTCTTATTACAACACTATGTGGACTGCTCTGAAAGTAGCAGTTTTATTTTTCCTGAACTTTAAGTTAATGCGTATGCTTATCTTTCTCTAAGAAATATACTCCTGTCTGAGAAGCTACACTGTAACACAGAATGTGAAAGTGAGACAAGAGGCTCAAAAGAAGCTCAAATCTCACCTTTCTTGATCAAGACATCACACAGTATTAAATAGGATTTAGTGAATATATATTAAAAAATGCCTTTGAAGGCATTATTTTATAACACCCGTGTTGGAACAAACAATACAGCTTGTATTATATTTCTAATGATTCCATGATGTTTTTCTATGGCATATCCTTAAGTTTTGATTACATGAGGGGAATGGCCTGGAGAGTAACCTGAATCACTAGAAACTTGGAATAATATCTAATCTATCCAAAGGACATTGTTAACTCATGCTTGAATTTTAACTGCCTCTCAAGGCAATCCTGATACAACACAAGTGTTTAGCTCCCCATCTGGCCTGTGGAGGGACCCTTTGGGTATTTTCACTGCAAATCACACCAGCCTTTGGGACCTATGCTAAGAAGACTAGGTGCTACCATAGAGACTCACAGTGGACTGAGCATAGCCCTTGGGCTTGGCTGGGACTCTGCTGAGCATCAGAAAAATGAGTCCTTTAATGAGTGATAGGTAACAGCACCTGACATAAAACAAAACAAAATCAAACAAGAACAGAGCACCACTTTTCTTGAAGGATATTCTTTTATCCCTCACTGGAATTCTCACCTCCCTTGGTGTGTTGGGTTGTTCAGAGAGCCTTTCTTATCTGAACTCAGCTGAAAGCTCACAGTCTGTAGGGCTTGTAGGAAGCCATCCTTCAAAAGATGAAGTTACATAGGCAAAGGATTAGCAGGCCAAAAAACATCCCCCTTGGTTAATCAACACTGTGTCTGCTCCTCCATAATGAGCATTGTATATAAACACACCTAATCAGATTATGCACCTCTCAGCTATGCACTTCCTCATGTTCCTCGTGCTTCTAACATTCTGATCATGTCTTGACTTCTGTGAAGACTGTATGAGTGGGGTTTCACCTTGATTTTAGCATGAGAAGGAAGTAAAATGAGGCCTAAGTAAGTCAGACTTCTTCAGAAAGCAAATGAGGTTGCTCAAGAGGATGTACTGGCTCCCTACAGGTTTCCAAGTTCCAGCTGCAGCCTCCAAAATGTCTACACTCCATTTCTGCCCATTGGGTATCATGGCCACTCCTTCAAGGCAAAAGCCACAGAGGCTACACCAGATGCATGACTCAGTGAGAGACTTGCTTGAAGAACAGGATCACTGCACTAACAGGGTGTCCCTTCTGCTGGCATCCAAGAATTGTTTGTCTTTTCTGCAATCTGCTGCTGTGACACACAGAGTGAAGTATAAATCGAGCAAGGGGTAAATCAGTTAAAGAGGATATTAGGCCATGTGTCATGTGGAAAATTGTTTCAAAACTTAACGATCTCCATTCTTTAAAAAGACATACCTTTTCCAGAAAATAAAACAAAGGATTCAGATTGATTTTATGAGATGTACTTTTACATAACTGGATTGAGGATTTCTAAAAATCAGACAGAAAATGTCTTGAACGGTTCCCTAGAATCTTGGGCAGTAAATATGTTTTGCAAAAGAAAAAAGCATGGAATAGTTTTTTTATGAACATTATTAGAAGAAACAGTGTGAATGTTTACTCAGGTAACACTATACGTCTCCCTCACTATTACAGTTATTTTCTATTGTAAATTTCTTAATGGTTTTTTACTGCACTTGAAAAGGTCTCACCTCCAGGGTATTATTTCCACCCATTCCTTTTACACAAAGGCTAACGCATTTTATTGTCAAAAAGTTTTGATATTTTCCTGCTATTTTTCTCTTTTGCATCTCCTTGTGATTAAGCTCCCTATGCATCACACCCCAGAGTTCTTCACCTGCCTCAGTGTTTACAGCTTTGTGTTATTTGTAGTTAGTTATCTCACTCACTCTGTTTGACTGGACACTATCCAAACTTAGACATTTTTCACTTCACGAACCTATCCCTCTCCTTCTCCGATAATTACTAATTCCTTTCTTTTCCTACCTCTGCTCAAGAGCAGACCTGATGTATCCTCCTTCTAAGCAATTTCCGTCTATGAAACTGCCATGTCCATCCTACTGGAGTCCCTGCCTCTTCCCTCAGCCAAGCAGTGTTGAAAGATCTTCTTTGAACAGCTAAAAGATCTCTTCAGCTCTGAATAGACTTTCATGTTCTTCTCTGTTTGGAGTAGTTTCTTTCACTGAACAAAAATCCTCTCTTCTTCAGATATCTCCATCAACATGCCACTATGAAAGGTTTTTCAAACAATTGTAATGAACTAGATGCAGGTATTTCACCACCTCATTTTTGCCCATCTGCATAGTGTTTATTTTGGCCTTGTTCTGTTTGTGTCCTGGTGAGGCTGTAAGCTGCTTCAGGCAGAAAACTCACATTTACAGATCACACAGCAGTGTCTTGCTGGTTAAGACTACATAATCATGTGTAAGGTTGCCAAAGAAAGTTCCTATACACTCCCAGTTTTCCTCGTGATAAAAACTTAATTTGTCTCTACTGGAAACTTCAAAGATATTCTGCAGACAGTGAGTGTAGAGTTTTTAAAGCAGTCACGGGTACTTAGGTTAGATGACTTCCAAGGAACTTTTAGACATCAAAGCAGTCCAAATGTGTTTAAACTTATATATGTCTTTCATTCAATTCTTCCACATATTGTTGCATAATTAATTACCAGTTTGTACCAGCAAACCAGCTATGTAGATCTCTTGACCAACTGATAGATCTGCACAGGACTGCTAGGACTGATGCAGCGCTTTAGAAGGATCTGCACCTTCCTGGAGAGAAGCTGAAGATGTTATGAAGTTCTCCAGTACCTCTGCAACAACACTTACTAATGAAATTTTCAATTAATGTCTCATTTTTGGAGAGTGGGGAGATATATTCAATTGCATTACAGTAGCTGAAATACAAGGGGAAGTAAGAATAGGGGTAAGTAAAGCAAATCATTCATTTTATGCATGAATCCTCCAACTCGTGCTGTGTAGTTCTCAGAAACACTAGTGTGATACATCAATATATTGTGGTTTCCTGAGATGGGAATAGCATTCAGATGATCCAGCCATGAGTCAAATTCTATTGTGCTGAATATGATAAATACATATAGTGACTAACAGATGCTGCTTTGATGTGCTTCTTTCTTTAAATACACAAGAAAAATAAATGCTGGAAGAGAGTCTGCGTTATATATCAAAAATAGCAGAATATTTTCCATTTCAGTGCTTTCTTGATGGAGAGAGAGATTGTTTTTCTCTGGTAATGTACTCTGAGGGAAAACCTAGGAAATGTGTAGAAGGCGCTCAGACATTGTGATGGGTTCATATCCTGACATAGATAGGCAGCTCACAGCCTGGATCCCCAGGGGAACTGATGTGTCTGCTGTTGTCCTGAGTGACAAAGCCTGAATGAGTCCAGTTTTGACTTTGGAAAAGTCAGAAATAACTCTCTATAGCAACTGAACAGTAGCAAGTGAGTTGTAAACTTCCTGCCATGATTTTTCAAGAAAAAAGACAGAAAATTTAGACTAAAGCAAGTGGCACACAGCTTTTTGAGCAGAGCAGCGCCATGGGAGGGCTTGACTCTCAAAAACATGTTTGAAAATAATGGTCTTTCCCTTGTTTGTTTCTGGAAGATTAGAGTGAAGAAGGCATCAGAAGTGAGGGCATACAACCAAGGATACATGGGAATGATAAATGGAGCTACTCTGAGTGGTTTGGAAGATGGAAGGAAAAATAGAAGTGGGAGGCAAAAATAAAGAGGGGAAATAAGAAAGAATGTTACAAAGTGCTGTCAGAGTGGATAGCAAAGCAACATGGCACTATCCTCTTTATTAGCAGTTCAACAAGGAAATATAAGTAAATGTTTAAGACATTCTTGCAAGGATTACTTACTACTGAGTGTTAAACTTGATCTAGTGATGGCAATATCAGAGGCACTGCCATGTACATTCAGCCTAGGAGAAAAGGGAATTAAATATGGTCAGGGTATGCCAGAGAAGCTTCAATACCTAGGAAAGCCCATGCAAGTTATTCTCCTGTATAAGAACAATAAGTGAAGAATAGATGTGAGGAATATGGGAAAAAAAAAAAAACAAGACAGAAAAAGCAAGCAAGCAAACAAACAAACACACAACAGCCACTGAGTAGAAGGAAGTTAACAGAAACAGAGATCAAAGTGAAAGCAAAGGAGACCATAACTGTGGTGAATTCAGTAGTTCAACAGAACAAAAAAAAGTCCTAAAGAGAAGATAATGTCAGGCTCAATTCCAAATTCTGAACCCAAAAGGATGCTGGAGTTACTGTTATGTCTGATTCACTAGGAGGAGACAAAGTAGTGCATGTGGGCTAAAATAACAACTGAAGCCAACTGAGCTGAAGAGTCAGTTGAGTTTGTAAATGTTCATTTCTCTTTTTACACTTCCCACTTTAGTATATATTCAGCTAATGTTTCACTACAATTTACACAAACATTTCATGTCACAAATTCATCACAATATAGACTGCACACTGAACAGCTGTAAAGTAGTCTTGCCAATGCTGGTAATTTGCACTGGGAATGTAATACCCAGCTCCTATCACTGATGAGTGCTATGCAAAATGAACTAACCATCACTTTTCATTTCTGTAACAACTTACCTCAACAATTAAATGTACCACAATGCGAAATTTACAGTATAAAATAAATAATTCCAGACTATATAAAAGCATCAGACAATATATCTCTGTTGGGTTTTTTTGTGTGTGTTTTTGGTGGGTTTTGTTTGTATGTTTTTGCCATAAGTTGTACAAAATGCTAGCCTACCACTCTGTAAGAAATGTTGTTCATTCTTGTTATTTTAGTTGTATACCAAAAATTAGTAGGCATTCAATGTTGCATCTCCTGTTGTGTACCAGATCCAACATTCTCTCCTTCACTACTGGATGCAGATCACTGTGAAAAGTTTTATCATAGTAGCCTTTGAGTTGTGTAAGTAACCTCTGCTTTAATGTTTTTGCTGTTTCATTGTAACTACTGGAATAGTTTGGCACTGAGTTGAGATGTAGTTGGTGGTCCTAGCCAGCACTGCCCTTCACCTCCATATGACTCCTCCTACTTTGGTTAAATGCCAAGATGATCGTGGTTCAGCCATCTTTTTCTGGAAAATGTCTAGTGGGCTTCACTGTAAATGTAATTATGGTGTAGAGACGCATTGGGCTCTAAATTTCATTTTGTTTTCAGTTTTGGCATAGTACATCACAAAAATGGGAAGATGCAGAACAGCTTTATTTAATCAGAATACCTGGGAAAAGTAGTTAATTAATTTTCAGATGATGAAGTTTCCAAAAGGTTTCCAAGGCAGCTTAGAGTCTCAAATCTGATAGACTTGCAATGGGATTTGTGTCCCTCAGTCTCTCACGTTGCAGAAGACCATCTCCACTTCATTATTTAACAAAGCCATGTTCATCCTGGTAGATTTGGAACTGAGTTTATAGCACTGAGAGTTTCACTACAGTTTCAGTTACAAGGCACCCTCCAGCAAAGGCAGCTACCAGAAGGTAAAATGCCATCATACAAAATGGTCACTAATAAAGAGAAAAGTATTCACCAAAACACTTTTTAGAAATTTTGTTCTCATGAAGGTGTGGAAGGGAGGATCTTGAGATGATGTTGAAAAGGAGAAGTGTTGGACAATGATGTGGATTTTGGATTGTGTTTGAATGCCTTTGAGTAGCAAGTCTGCAGTCTTGTTCTGACACTTGCATGTTGATGTGCAAACATGAACTTTTCTCCCACACAGGCAAAAATGCAGGTCTTATGGCTCCTGGGTGACAGTAAAAAATGCTATATGACTTCAAATCCATGCTGTGAGGCTGCTGGAGCCTCCTATGGCCTTCAAGGTAGTAGCAACCAACATGTGCCTGGGCAGTCACCTACATCTGGGTAAAAACACTCAGACTGTGAAGCTGCTTATCAGTTTTCTGAACAATAATGTAACATGAGACTCTATGAAAGGCCTGGCTACTTGTTGCTTTGTCTGACTGCCAAGTGATCTGGGCAAGGATGTGATTCCTGGTGGTCAATACAGAGAACAGACACACCTAACTGGTCTTGCCTGGTTTGTGCAATTACCCATATAATGAGGCACCTGGAGACCCCCAAGATTAGTCTCCTGCACCTCTTAAAGAAAGAGGTGACCTGAACTTTTTCTAGGAGTGCTGTGCAGTGTTTGACTGTTGAAAAAGGCACAAGAAAGCATGCTGGGCTTAGCCTTTAACTACATGCCTCCACTTTAACCCTCCCTCATTTTACATAGTGATGGAGTCAACTCCTGCAACTCCCCCTGTCCATTAGCTCATGCTTTGAGATTGAGTAACCATGGCTGCAGTAGCAATGAGGGAGCCCTGACTGAACAATCCCTTCAGGTAAAGCTGCTTTCAGAACTGTAAAGCACTGCAAAGCATTGTACATTTTTCTCTTTAGCTAAGGCAAGTTTACAAGATATTACTGATGTCCCTTTTTCTTATCACAGATCATGCAGTGGTATTAAAAGTCGAAGAAGTCTGCCAGTGGTCAACAGGTCATAACTGCCCCAGCCTCCTACACAATCCTATTGCAGCATCATCTCCCAAGTTGCATAGCACATTGCTTTGCTCTGCATTTACATGGTTTGTCTTGTTCCTTCCAGCTAGAGATAGCCAGGATGTGCATGTTCATCTTCAACAGCTGCTGTTCCTTGTGCCGAACAGAGGCCAGTTCCAGTGGCTGTGCAGGGAAGAGGAGCCCTTTATCTCTCCCAACCTGCACAGTGCCTGTACAGACAGCAGTGGGCTTTGGAACCTTCCTGGTTTCTTTGACTGTAATGCCACTTAGAAATCATCCTGAGAAACAAAGCAAAATGGAGAGAGGGAGAATGAGCAGTATTTCACACCTCACTCTGGCTCAACTGCAGCACTCCCACAGATGACAGGAGTAATAATGGGACAGGTCTTGAATCCTGTCACGATCCACACTGCCTGCTGCCATCCAGCAGCTGTCATGTTCCTCCTGTGCTGGGGCTCTTCTCCTCCTCCTCTTCATCAGGGGATCTTTCCAAAGTAAGCCCACTTTGTGTGTGAAGTTTCTATGCTTCCCCTGGTAAAGCTGCACAGAATCTCTCCCCTCAGCCTTGTCTTTCCCACAGCAGTGTTCTCCTGTGCTGCGCTATAGTACTGAAAGATGTGAAGGGTTTCGCCAAGGTCGCAGTGCTGAGCCTGCTCCCTACAGGCAAATGAATGCCAAACACAGCTGCATGAGAGAGGAGGCAAGGATAGCATGGGCCAGCAAGCCCTGCACTGTGTGCGCTCCGTTGCCGTGACATGACTTCATGCTGCTTTTCTGTCACACCGCAGGTGCAATCTTGCTTCTCTATCTGGGAAGAGTTTGCAGCTTCCCCATTCCCTGTGAAGGTCCCAGCCCACAATGGACTGGTGGTCCTGGCCCAGCAGTCACCTCCTGCTACAGCATTTCATCCTCAGTGCCCTGGGTAGCGATCAACGAATTCTGCACTGTCCCATGTGTCCCAGGACATCATGCTGGCCATGAAAGCCAGCCTTGATTTGTCTCCTCAAGCTACTGCAATAGCAAGAAACCCAGAAACCATACACCCCTGACTCTGTTCTACACGTGCATCAACCACAGCATCAGCCTGCTCCTATGGGAACAAGACCCTGGCAGCAAAACAACCACTCTGCTCAAATGTGTCGAAGCGTATTTGCCTGTCAAAGCATATTCCTCTTTCCCCCAAAAGATGGCACTAGGATTCATCAGAAGTGAGCCACTCGGCACCCTAAGTATTTTCATATCTGTGAAAAATGCTACTGGGGCACTCCACTGTAGTGCCCATGTCTTTCCATTTTAACCAGTACCTCCAGAGTGTGCAACCACCATGTCCCCAGAGCAAACCCCACAGGGCCCTCATAATATGGGCTAAAATAACAGCATGAAGAATAAGTTATCACCTGCTGAGAATAAGATAAAGGGGAGGCAGTATTCTTGCAGTAAGAAATCGTAGCCACATACATACATCCTGTTTGTTTTTTTTCTAAGATAATTAGAAAATAAATGTACAATAATGGAATTAATCTTCTCGTATACAGACATGATCTGCTGTAGTAAAATTAACATCATTAGGATTTTTACTGAGAAGTTAATTATTTTTTTCTTTCTGGCAGCACAGCCCATAAATATACAAATATAGAGATTGCCTGGTAATTTAGGTACAGCTTTAAGTTTTTATGTATGCAAATGTTTCTACATAATGATTATTATAGGAATATTTTCATGATTAAAAGAATAAAACTAATGGAGGGAGATTATTTCTCCTAGCAATTCTTATCTTATATTGAAGACTGCTTTTTGACTGTCAGTGAAGCAATAGATTTTTGCCTGAAAAAAAAAATCTCCATTTCAAGATAATGGATTTTTTGTATTCATTAGCATCTCTAATAGAGCTATCACCTGAATAGTTGAGATTTTTCTTTTCATTAAAGAAAATGATAAGATCATAGCTCTACAAATGAAAACAAGTCGAAGTGTGCAGATATAGGGTTTCTAAAGAAGTCAGAAGTCCAAGGCTGAAAGTGCTGCCTCAGTATGTTTGAAAACAAAGGAAGTGCCTTTCCAAAGAGGCTCAGCAATTCGGGCAGCTCAGTAGCCTCCAAAGAGTACTGGAATCCATGGAAATATTGTTCATTAGCAGTAACAAGTACAGCAGTGACGCCTCCTGCCAAATGTGAAGGGCCCACATGACTGACCAGGGGTAGGTCCTTGCAATTATTCTAAGTGCAAAACTGGAAGGTGTCAGTTGAGCGTGTTGCCATCCCTGAGCATTAGCCTATGTTCCTATCGCAGTGCTCACTCCTTTTGTTGTGCTTACTGGTACACTTTGGCTATGCATGTATTTGGGTATTAAGCTGGTCTGTTCAGCAATCTACCAATTGCCGTGCACCATTTCAGCACAGCTGGTCATGAAATAGCAAAGTAAGAACACAGCATGAGAGGATGGCATTGGGCTGCATCCCTATTTCCAAAGCCCTTTTGCAAGACAGCAGTTCACTGCCCCTGGGAGGCCCCTAGAATAAAGCAAAACAAAACAATACAAGTGTTGTAAGCAGAGCCAAGAGTGGAAACGAGCTGTTTGAAGAGCAAATATTTAGGAAGTTTTGGAATAAAACATGTGGGTGTGGAGAGGAATTGGGTGTTTTTAAATGTGTTGTCACTAGATGGTGCGGTGGGTTAGAGCAAACCCCTTTTTTATGGAGACCCTGTCTTGAGTGTGTTTCAGGACCAAGGGTTTGACAGGACTGAATGTCTTCTCAGCAGTGTGGTTTCGGGGTAGAGATGGAGGTGCAATGAGGAGAGGTGCTCAGCTGTGTGCAGCTCCGACTTCAGCTCAACCTTCCCTTCTCTCATTTTCATTAACAGCAGCATTGCCCAGAAATTACAATAAAAGCAAAGTCAATTATCAAAATTAATAATCTCTGAGAAGGCAGAAGCTAACTTTTAGTGCCAAAATAGACAGTGGGCTGAGTCAAGCTCTGCTGCGGGGACTGTCTCCCTGTAGGCTTAAGTCCAGATCCCACCGACACAAATGGGGTGATGGATGCAGAAGTCAGCAAATGCACACGTGCATCTCCATGCTGGGTCACTGATGCTTTGTCTGGCAAGCACTGAACCACCATTGTGGGTGTCTGCTCTGCTTGCTGATGTCAACGGCAGCAAATGGGATTCAGAGCTGGGCAGGATGGCTTGGCACCCTGCAGGCAAGAGGCTTTAATGTGGTTTCTTGGGTGTAACTGAAAGCAGATTTTGGCCCAGGGGAGCAAATATTTCTTGCCTTCGTGTATGCTCTGATTTTTGCCATCGTGCTGTTAAAATATGTCTTCTGGAGAGCAATAATTAATGGAGTATATGGTTTAGTTACTTTAGAAGTCATCAAGTATGATTATTCAAAGCCTGATTGTTCCCTTTTCTGAATAAAAGTGTGGGGTTTTTTTCATCAACACTTGCTGGCAGCACACTGAGGGGCAGAACAAAGACTTCTGGGACAATTTCCTAAATGGTCCATGCACTATGCACATCAAGTCCTTGTAACCTGCACTAAGCACTGTGCTTTTGGGCCACTTCGGCAGTTTTGATTATCTCCCACTACTACAAGTAATGTTCTGAGTGAAACTGTAATCTATTGGCAGTTGGCCTGTTCGCTCAAGAAACAGTGATAGAACAAGAGAGAATGGCCTCATGTTGCACTACGGGGGTTCAGGATGGGTATTAGGAAAAATTTCTTCTCAGAAAGAGTGGTGAGACATTGGAACAGATGCCATCCCTGGAGGTACTCAAGAAAAAGGCAGATGTCCACTGAAGATGGTTGATGACTGGACTAGATGATCTTATTGGCCTTTCCAACCTTAATGATTCTATGAGTCAATGATTCTGCTGAGGTGTTTGTTACTTTTCTAATTATTAGGCCATTCTTAAGTTATGTGCAGTTATGGTCAAAACTGGGAGATCATGAGAGAGCAAAAGATGCCTGCAGGGATTGCAGCTGAAGCTGAACTCATGAAAAAAAATGAAAGAAAATAGGAAGCATTAAAATAAGCGAATAGTGTTTTCAGGACAATCATTTTATAACAGTTTTTACATAAATGTCTCTTTTTGTGATTCTTACAAAGTAAACTTTAGCATCCCAGAAAAGTAAACATTTATTTTAGCACAAGAAGGAGCATTTAAAAGCCTGTGAAAAAACAAAGGATGTTGAAATGATGCAGGAAAAAAAGAAATAAATAAAGATCTATGAGGGAAAGAGCTATAAGATAATGATCATAGTAAAATGGTTATGAGCATGATTTCACTTTCAGGAATGCTGCAGCAAGAATTTGAGACTTTTAATCATTCATGAAGAGGAACAAAACCTAAACAATTGGGCTAAGGAATATTTTTATGAAGAAACAAAACCAATCTGGTTTGCTGTGACTTCATTTCTGAGGCTGGAAGAGGCCAGTTACTCTTCTTGTTTGACCTTCTGGATTAGCAGAAGCCCCATCTATCTGCTTCTCTAATGATCTTGACACCAAAGAGACAGGTTCTTCTGATTTTCATGAGTATGCAGACCAAAGTAGAAGAATTTTCTCACTTTTCAACAGTTTTAACAAAAACGTGTGATTCTGAGCTTTCAAGACACTATTGTGTTTGTTCCTCTTCAGTTACTTTGTTTCCTGTCTATAGCAAGATTTATGTGCCCCTGTGTAAGAGCCCATCTTTCAGTCAGAATAAGAAATGATTCCTTCACTGAGGTGACTCATGAACCTCGTGAATACTGAATCACCACTACGAACATGTGGTATGTAAAGTCAAGGCTGGAACATTTTCATCCAAAACATTCAGAAAATACTGGTATCTATTAAGGAAATCATGGGAGGGGAAAAGGAGCAGCTTGTGAATGGTCATTTACAAGTAAAAGGACTAAGCTAACAATTCTCAAATGCTCCTGGCTTACTGCCTTACTGTAGACAACACTTTTTGTGCAACCCCAAAGCCAGATAGGAACATAGAAAATACAGTCTAATGTTGTCTTTCTTCAGTTCAAAATCACTTCTCAGCAGTCCTCACTCAAGTTTGGACACCACTTGGCTGAACTATTATTTGCTGTAGTGCTATGCACGTAGTACTGTGACTGCCAGAAAAAGTGGTACAATACCATGCACCACATACGTTCCCAAACTCCCTTTGTGCCCTGAAGATAAGGCTTTGCTGTCCTTGCTGTTCCCAATAGCAGGCTAGTGTCAGCAGTACTGGGTCCTGGGGGGAAGATGGTGTCAAGCTGCCATGGGATCTCCTTGTCTACTCATGTCCAGGCTGAGGAAGAACAAGAGTGGTTCTCAGTAGCTCTTAGGCAGACTCATCCCCTTACTGGGCACAGGGCAGTGGGATGCCTCTTGCACATGATTAGTATGGTGGCTGAGCATATGAGCTTGGAGGCAGCGTTGTGCTGTGACAACCACTGAGCATCCAAAAGCACTGAGCACATCCTGCTTTTGTGGGGTAGGGCAAAACATAGATACCTGTCAGGGGCTTTTGAAACTCCATTCTTGAGCAACCAGGCCTAGGCCACATGGGAAGCACTCTGAAATTGTAAGAGTTGTATCACAGATCCCAGCACAGGCACTCACGTCAGATTCTTTATAGGTTAAAGGTAAATCCTATTCAAGAGGCATTTATTTTTTCCCAAGTAAAGGTAGCTTGGTATGGTTGTTTTGTTCAGAGTTGGATGCATGATGTTATTTTGTTGTTGCTTGAACTGAGAAATTCATGTGTTAAACACTGTTCCAGAGCTGTACTTGATTGTGTACAGGTTAATAGAGAAGACTTTGTCAAGGACATTGTGCAAACACATTTCCACAAGACATTATTGTCTGGACACATGAGCAAATATTTGCCTAAAAAGTGTAATTGACTATTGTTCAAGAACTGCCACCTGCCCCCTGGTTTTCTGGCACTCTTTTAGAAGAGACTACACTTACAGCATTGCCTTGAGCCAACATTATAACAGGAGCCAACTCTCAACCAACAATTAAGTAAACATCCAGCTTACTATTTTTTTTAATCTTTTCCTCAAGTCTGCACAGCCTTTTTATAATAAAGGAAATGTTAGAAAGAAAATGAGAAAAGGCAATCAGATTTGCCTCAGCAACAGCACTTCTGGAAGTTATATATGTGGGGAGTTGTAGTCTAATATGACGGGCATGCTGGTGTGGTCATGGACAAGATCAAGCAGCAACACAAAGGATAAGTTCATCTGTGTTGTAAAATGAATTGTGTCAGCTGAAGCTATGAGAAGTGATGACAGTCATGATGCCAGGGGATGGATGGACAAAAGAAGACTGTGCAGCTGTCCTGTTATATGTGGTGCATGACATGCCAGGTGGCTTGAGCAGGAGCTCTGGAACCTCCTTTTGTATCTCCAGCAAACCTAACCCAAAATAAATGACTTCAAAGACAAATACTTACCCATTCATCCTAATCTTAAAATTTATCCAGACATGTGTTTTAGAAAGCAACACACTGTTTTATAGTAGAATTTTGAGTATTTCTGCCTAAAAATCAAGAAGCTGAATATTTTGATAGCTGCCCTTGTCATCTCAGTCCTTTTTGTTTGAAGTTCAAGTAATTTGATGGGAATTTACCAAAATATTTGATCAACTATAATGAATATTCTTCTGACTTAAAAACTTTTGTTAAAATATTTTCATCCAGTTATACTAATGGAAACTATATGATGGTCCCAATTGTTAATCTTAGTTGTTGGGTTGTGTGGTTTTTTGTTTGTTTGTTTTTTGATTTTGTTTTTCACATTTATATCATCTTTATTTCAAATTTCTTCTCCCTATAAAAGTGATGTTACAGCTGGTCCAAGTTGTGCTACTACTTTTATGGAGGTACTGATTGATTAGGAATATATAATTACACTAGATTCATTTTCTTTGAGCTTGCTCAGTGTAATAAGACACTTCAATGCTAGTTAGCAGAAATTAATTTTTCTTTTTCAGCCTATCAGATCTTCCAGCTGATTGGCTCCTGCAGTCTTGGCTGATGCAAAGTCTTCAAATCTCAGTCCTGAACACTCCTCAGTTGTTTCTTCCTCAGACCTCCAATACCTGCTGAAACTCTCCTGTCTTTTCAGAACTTCACTAGAATTATCCTATTTTTGAGCCCTATGCTTCCACTTACCTTTATCTTGTTTCAGAAAATATGACCTGTGAAATCCTGGCTTTAATGACTACACCTCTGAAAGTTTGACTTCACCCCTGTTCTCTTTCTTCTGTATTAAGCCATAGCAACCAGCTACCCAGAGACTTAGCCTGTACAATTTACACACAAGGTTTTGTGGCATCTCATACATCCCTCTGTTCTCCATCCTTGCTTAGGAAATGTCAGGTGAGAGACAGATGGATCTGAGGATGTCAAGAGTGAGAAAAGTTACCTGTGTTCACACAGTAGGATACAAATACTGACCTGAGGCCCTTAACTCTCTTCATCTTTTCCCTTTGGTCTGTCCCAGTACTTGTGTTATGGTAACCATCGATGCTGTTGACAAGAAGAGTAAAATAATGTTGCCAAACCCTCCCCAAAATAGCCTTCTCTTCACCACTCAAGAAACCCTGTTTCAACACCAGCTGTCAACTGCCCACAGCAGGAAATGCTTCCTCCGGTGTGTTTTCCTCCTGAGGGACTGTTAACTCTGAAACATGCATTGTGCAGAGCATGGACTCAATACACAAAAGGCTAAAAACTGCACAGCATCCTGTCCTTGCTATTCATAAAGTGAAGTCCTTCTCCCACTCTGTGTCATGGTAGGAGGCCAAGCAGAAAAAATGCTAATGCCTAGATCAGTAGTACCACAGTTGTAGCAAATTAATATACCCAAAGTCTGAATCCTATACTAAAAGTGACCATGCTGAAAACAGAGAAACAGTTAGGGAGCTAACATACCCATCCCTGCCAAAGAACGGGAAGAAATGAGATGCTGAGCTATTTCCTTGCAGGAGGTCTATAATATCTTCTAAGCTGAAGGGAAGAGAGCTGCTGAAGATTTACAGTGACTTCTGATCTAACTAGATGATCTTTAAGGTCCCTTCCAACCTAATGCATTCTGTGATAGCAGACTGCCTCTGCTCCCCCCAGACTGCTTACCTTCAGGAAAAAAAATGTCATAGCTGTCCTTCACCATGCATGTAACTTTACTGGTGTTAGAGCTATAGGTCTGAGGCAGCAAAGGCATTGGCAATGTCACTGCTGTCCAACCCTTGTGGAGAAAGGACCAGAGGTGAATGAAGGTGGGCCACAGGGAACTGCTAATGAACTGTTAGGGTATGAGTGCGGAAAAACCAAGAAATGTCCTCCTGCTGTCTTTAGATTGAAGCTTACCCTTAGTCATTGATGAGGCACTGGCACGCAGCTTTCCAGTAAGCCATGTCCTCTCTCAAGACAAGGTAAATCCAAGACAGTGTTTGCTGGAAGCTCGGGAGTCAGGGAAGTCTTCTGCAAAGGTCTAGCTGATGAAAGAGGAAATCATGTCTTGATGCATGCCAATGTTATAATTGGAGGGATATGAGCAACTGGGAAAAACCTAGACTTTTCTTCATCTCTCATTAGGAAATTGAGAAGCTCTGTAGCCAAATATCTGTTGGGAGAATCAAAAGGAAGCAGAAGTGTTTATTCATTGAAGGAAATGGGAGGGCTCAGCTGCCTCAGCAGTGTCATTATCTCCATGCACTGCATGCTCAGGGCCATATGCCTGCAGTGACTCTCATCCTGTTGCCCTTATGAAGCAGGAAATTACCATCCAAATCTGCACCCAGTCTGTGGACATGGCCTTATCTTCAGCCCTGATGGTGCCCACACATTGGTGATCCTCAGGGAGTTACAATCCCTCTGGAGTTGGTTACTTTTTTTTTTTTGACAATGTCACTGCTTCAAAGACCAGACATTTCTCTTTGTGCATATGTGAGAATTGCTTCTCAGCCGTGTCCTCTGCAGCTGTCTTATTTAGCTTTTCCTGTTGACTGAGGGTCTGATTCCAACCTGGAGAAAAAATAAAAACTACCATAAATGTCTCTGTGTGCATCTCACCTATCCTCTTTTTCAGATTAATTGAAACAGTTCTGTGAAATTAGTGAACAGTACTGTCCAGGATGTCCAGGATATTCTATTATCCATAGTTTGTTTTTAATACTGCTTTTGTCCTCTCTGAAACTTCCCATGATTCTAAGAGTACATTGTCACATGATTATGATATGGTGCATGTGGTTTGTCATTACTTTCCTAGAAGAAAGTCAACTTCTGTAATATTCTGGTTTGAGTTAGTGCTTTCAGAGATTTTTAGGATGTTTTACTGAATGTCTTCATTCCTCTGTGCTTGTATTAGAGGTGCCAAAGACTGAGATAGCTTACAGTTCCAGTGGGCTGATGTTTTCATGATAGGACCAGATTCCATAGTGACCTTTTCTTCCATACAGAAGACATTAAATTTGCAGAAGATAAGCCATTCTCCACTTCAAAAGGCAGTCTTTCAGGCTAGGCTCAGGCCTGTGGCTTCTTATGGCTGAAGGTATGGCAAAGGAGATTACAAACAGTCACATCACAGAAGATTAGCCGCTTCTAGACAATTCGAGATGAACAAATATGTTATTTATTGGTACTATTGTACAGTGTGTAACACATATAGGGGACACATGAACTCCCCAAAGTTTGGGGTTAAATGAATCCTGAGGCTTCAGCCCTGAGCAGTTGACAAACCATTGCAGACTTTTCTAATCTCTGCTGTTAGCAGACCAGAAATGCCTTTTTCCTTTAATCTAGCATTGGGACAGATACTGTGCTCTTCCCTATTTTTACCTGCCTGCCTGGTCTGAAGAATAACCCCTATCCACCACTGGAACACCTCTAAGATTTGTTAAGTAAAACATAAGTGTTAAAGAAAAGATAGACAGCTATTTGACACCTTTTGCACAGGACTAATGCTCTTCTGAGAAATGACAGTGCTCTGTGAGAACAGAAAGGAAAAGGGTGAGTATATGCTGTGTAATTACTCTCCTATGAAGGAAATGGAATGACAAAGCCTCTATGAAAACTGGAGGTCTAGGACACATGACTAAATAGCTGCAGATGTTTACAGCTTTCCATTTTTTTTGAAATCAGTTGAGCCTTTGAAATCCATGAGGCAATGCAGAGATGGTGCCTGCAGAGAAGAGTCCAGTGTGGTGCATGCTCTGCATCAGATCCTTAAGAATATCTCCCTGCTAAGTCTACGCAGCTGAGAAATACCACCTTCAGCACAGGTAAAAACAAACAAACAATTGAACAAAGAAAAGCAGTCTGTGTTTTTACAGTCCTGTGTGAGGCTAAACTATGGCTCAGTGCAGTTAAGAGTGCAGCTCACCTCGATCAGGGACATTGTGCTCTATACATGCTTAGAAGATGCACTGCCCTCCACCAGCTTGCCAATGCCCAGTGCTTCATAGCCTTTCTAGGAGAATCAAAACGTGCTATTACAGGATCTGTCTATTTACACAGTAAAAACAGATCACATTATTGTGGCTTTTTTCAAAGACCAGGAAATATGTCCATAGAGCAGCATGACTTGGCCTTTAAACAAGAGCCCTCTTACTAAATCAAACAATGCTGCGAAGACAGTCACTTGTTTTACTTTGGTAACCATGGGAAAATAGAGAGCAGAGCAGAAAGGAAAGGGTACCTGTAACCACAGCCAGCAGCTCAGCAGCCACCAAGATTGGTATCAGCCCTGAAAAAATACCTGAACAGGGATCAGAGAAAAAATTGACAGAGATTGTACCTTGTGTGCAATCTGCAATAACAAAAGGAGGTGTAAATGCCTTCCAAAGCAAACAGCAAGCCCTCTCTTTGCTGTTGAAACATAGAGCTGTCAGATGGGCAATGGCAGCAGCTTGCAGCCAGAGTGGATGGTGAGGAGCACAGGGCAGCAGGCAAAGCTGTGCTGCTGTTGAGGACCAGACACAGCCACTCGTTTAACCTCAGCCCTCTCTGTGCCAGAAAAGGTGTCCTCCAGATCCCCTGGGTCCCTCAGGTCCCCAGGGCACTTCTGGATGCAGGTTGAGGCACTTTCTGCATTGCCCACATAACTTCAGTCAGCCATCCTGATCCCAGTCCCCCTGGGGCAGTAGTGGAGCTCCTGAGTAACAGGTATAAGCAATGCAGAGACAATGTCTTATATTTAAATCATTTCAGAGAGGAAACTAAAACTTGAATTTAGCTCCTTCCTAAGGCTTAAATGTTCCCTGCTACTGGGAAGGCCTCTTGATTCCTCTAAAAAAACAAACCTGCTGATTATATATTGTTGCCTATCTTCTTATGCCCCATCAGAAATATTTTTGGTTCTGTTGTCTAGTTTAGATCCCAAGTTCCACTGAAGTATAGTTTTCAAGGCACTGGAGACAAGTCCTGTGAATACAACAGCATTGCTAACTATATTTTTGGTACAACTTTAAATTATCAAGAAAAATTGTAAGATGCATATTTCCCTGTATACGTTTTCCAAAGAATCATTTAAATTAAAATATATAATATCCATTCCTGAGCTCTGATACTGTTTACTAAATAACCTTCATAAAGTCATTAAGTTTATTACTTAATAATAGTTGGGACTCATAACATTTATTTACATTAGATAGTTAAACCAAGTATGTGGAAAGTGATTAAGCACCCCTAGCCAGTGTTCTGATAAGATCATAGGAATTCCTCAAAATACAGGAAGTTTACTGGCACACACTTTTTTTTAAATCAAATTAGTATTCCTGCCAGCTCTGAGATATTTCTCCGTAATATGTTGACTTTCAAGAACAGTGTACTTTGTTCCTCAGTTCCCTTCACGCTACAGTAGGCAAAGCTGTTCGTGTTATTTGTTCCTCTTAAACCAAAACACCCACGAGCCACAAATGGCTGATGCCCCAGGTAGTGCACAGAGCTGTCTGAAGTTCTTTGGAGGCATAGAGACATGTAGTTTCACAGATCATTCCGCACACTGGCACCAGGTGGTATGTTTTAGAATATCCAGAGTTGGAAGAGACCCTGTGCTGTTTGTCAGGACATGTCCTGAAGTCACCCTCACGTCACACAACTCACCTGCCAGGATGTGTGCTGCTGGAACATGCCCAGATGAAAGACAAAGCACAGATCTTTGGCAGCATTTCTGGTGGTGCATTGCTTCAGGTGGTTGTTTGAATGTCACCGTTCTCATTTTTGGGGCTTTTAGTTGAAAGGAAGGTTTTGCGATTAAGGTTGTTGCCTGGAAATCGGAATCTTGGTTCAGTTTTGAGCTCTTCCACGGACTTCCTGAGATAGCGTGGGAAAATCTCTTCATCTCACTGCTGCAGTGTCTGTGAATGGGGAGAGGATCTCCCATTTCTTCCTCCCTTTGTTCATCTTGTTCTTTGAGACTGTAGCTTCTTAGGTTAATGATTGTTACTTATAGCCTGAATGAGTATCTTGAGTTTGATCAGAGCCTGTAGATATTACTCTAATATAAACAATAAATAGTAATAAAGATAGCCATTAAACTGATGTTACCAGTTATGAACTAAAAAGACCTGAAATAAATGCCATGCAGTTGAGGTTCTGTGCCTGTGGAAACTTTGCTAGTTTGCTTGGTAATGTGAGTTCCTATGGTGGGTCCATGTGGCAGGTCTGTGTAATAACACTAAAATTAGCCCAGTAAATGAGTTTTTCTGAAAACCCCATGTCCTACAGTCAAATAATTATAGTAGAGTCTCAACTTTTGCTGAAAAACAAGTTTCTGTACTTCCAGTGGACCAAAGAAAAGCTTTAAAATATTTATCCTGAAGAGAGATGTAGAATTGAGTAAGAGCAGAAGAACAAGTAAGCAAGTAAGCAAGCAAGCAAGCAAGCAAGCAAGCAAGCAAGAAAGAAAGAAAGAAAGAAAGAAAGAAAGAAAGAAAGAAAGAAAGAAAGAAAGAAAGAAAGAAAGAAGGAAAGAAAGAAAGAAAGAAAGAAAGAAAGAAAGAAAGAAAGAAAGAAAGAAAGAAAGAAAGAAAGAAAGAATAAAGAAAGAAAGAAAGAAAGAAAGAAAGAAAGAAAGAAAGAAAGAATAAAGAAAGAAAGAAAGAAAGAAAGAAAGAAAGAAAGAAAGAAAGAAAGAAAGAAAGAAAGAAAGAAAGAAAGAAAGAAAGAAAGAAGAAAGAGAGAGAAAGAAAGAAAGAAAGAAAGAAAGAAAGAAAGAAAGAAAGAAAGAAAGAAAGAAAGAAAGAAAGAAAGAAAGAAAGAAAGAAAGAAAGAAAGAAAGAAAGAAAGAAAGAAAGAAAGAAAGAAAGAAAGAAAGAAAGAAAGAAAGAAAGAAAGGAAAGAAAGAAAGAAAGAAAAAACATAATTTCTTGTTTTTAAAGGTCTCATGATGTTTATGCCACTCTTAAGTTCTCCAGCGGCCTGATTTGTGGTTTCTGAATGGATATCTTTGGCAACACAGGAATCTCATTTAAGAATTTAAACAATTATATATTCAGTCTCCAAATAAAAAGCCTGCACTTTAACAAATACTGGAGAAGTGAAAGGTTTGGCTTCTTTCCCTTTTGGATCAGCAATGGAATGAATGGAAAACTGGTGTGGTGTGCTCCACAGATGAAAGAGCAAACAGATTTGTTTCGAGCAATGCTGGAGCACATCAGTGAGAAGGATCTGACGCATATTTCTTCTGACGCTGCTGGCCTGTTGGCAGGTCTTACTGTTCCTGCCAGAAGTGTATTTCTTCTATAAATTAAGGGAGATGTCAGTCCAGGTAGATTTCAAGACCCCATCTTCTTTTTGACTGTGTTGTTGGATGTAGTGTTGTAGGATTCTGGGGAAGAAAGTCTCCCAGAAGTGAATAAAAGCTCTGAGAAGTGATAAGCATTGCCTACTATGACTGCTACTGCAGAATCAAGAGCTAAGAGTAAGCAGCAATGCATATTTATGGTAGGTTTCTACGAGCTGGGATGAGTCCTTTAGCCCTGCCCCAGTCCTGGCTACTTTCTGGTCATTTATGCAGACTTGAAATCATGATATCTTTTGAATATCAAGTCTCTGATCCTCACAAGCAAACCTGATACCATTGATACTGTTCAGCATCAAAATTAGAAAATCATACAGCTTTCACAGTCTGGATTGACTTTGATGTCTTTTGGTCATAGCATGGAAATCAGTGGATGCTAAGGGGATACTCTACATCCTTCAGGACCTGTTTCATGTATGTTTCAATCCCCATGACAACAGCTGTTTGGGCAAGAATCCTTGTTAGACAAATCCATGAGTTTTCCTCTTCTGAAGTCTGAACATGAGCCCTGATTCTGGGTCAGCTTGGAGCCACAAACCAAATCTAAACTTACTCTGGATGCAGACCCTGACCTCTCACTCATTCAAAACACCCAGGAATTCTAAAGGCACATTTTGGAATTTTCTGTGGTTTGCAATAGACTCTGAGGAGAAGTGTGTGGGCAAAGCAAGCACAAAACATGGGTATTGAGGGCCAGATGAGTGGAAGTAGTTGTTTGTTTTATGGGCAATACACTGGAAAGCAATTAGGCATCTCTCTAGGGAACGTGGGAAATCAGTGGCAAAATCTGACTCTGTGTCTCTAACCTCCTGGATCTACAGAGTCCAGCAAATGTGCAAGAGGCAGAGCTAGAATGCAGTATTAGGTGGGCTGTGGGTAGGCCATTGCAGACCTGTTTTCTCCAGACTTCAATCCTTAGGTAGAGGAATAGGAAGTATTAGCAATTTCTGTTTGAGATTGCCATTGTTTGGATTTTTCTCCTCTAGGAAAACTTGCCCTGTGAGTATCAAACTGGAGCAAACTATTTAAAATGAGTGAAAGCTCTGGGCTATTCAGAGGGTTCTCACAAAAGGCTTAGCTACCCCCTGAAGCTCAGCAGGTCTCTGCAGGTGGGCAGTGACCAGGTGGGTGGCACAGGACTGCTTCCCTGCCCAGGAACACTTGATACCCAGTGAATCCTCAGTTGTTTGCAACTTGAATGCCACCTACAGTGTTTTTTCTTGAACCTGTCTTGCAGACATGTCAAACTTCAAACATGCAATCATGTATGAATCCCAGTGGTGGAACTGGCTTGTGAAGTGCCAGGCAAGTTTGCTCAGGAATAGCTTCATATGTACATTGCAGCTAGAGAGCACAAACGTTAGAATTCCTTGGCTGCTTTCTAGAGTCTCAGGTCTTTACCTTGGCTTCAGATCTGGATCAGACCAGAACTGCTTGGGATTGATTTTCCTTTATCAGCTACTTTACAGATAATTTACTAGCAGTCCAAGCTGCGTATTTACTTTGAAAAGCAGAAACTTCATCTTTCAGATAAGACTACTCCCCCTACAAGTAGGTACTGGGCAGAACACAAGGAAGGGATGCAAACTGCAGATGAAATGGAAAGGAAACGGCTGATCAGGTTATTAGCTCAAGTAGAAGTAATTTCAGTCTTGGTTGGAAAGGAGATTAAGGAAGGAAACTTTTCATGGCTTTGTAGGACCAAATGCAATGCTCTCTGCTGGCTTGTGATCTTTGCTGTGCTCACCTGCCAAGTACAGTAGTTATAGAGACACTAAATGCTGGAAGTTAATTCAGAAAGAGCCAGGAGATCTACTAAAAACACAATTCAGACAAAATATGGCTCTTCAAATGTAGCATCATAAGTCTGTAGCACAAACTCTTGAGCAATCAAGCAATTGAAGTTATGTCTACAAGCTTCCTTGTGGAAGAGAATGTTGCACTGCAGGGCACATGCTGAGCTTGTGCACTGTTATCGTGAAGGAGTTTTAGAGGAGCGAGCTTTCCTAACAAGCTCTGTTGGAGGAGTTGTGGGTGGCATGCCAGAGTGGGGAACCTGGGAGGGTGATGACAAGCTGCATCAGCTGCAAACCTGGGTGCTGCGTTTCCTTGTGGCTACCCTGGTGACAGACACGTTATAAATACCTCAAGACAGATCCATTTTGGAGGAGTGCCTGCAGCTGTGGGCAAGCTGCAGATCAGAAATTCCAACCGACTCGTCACAGGCACGATAAATATTTCCCAATGCCACTCCTTGCTTCAGGGCTTTTCTTAAACTGATGAAACTTCACTGGTCTCATCAAATCATTGTTAGAAAGGCTTGTGAGGTCTCCATTGAGCCTGAAAACTTGTTATTGCTGTTGTCAAAGCCAGCGTGATGTAATGCCTGCTCTTGGAGCAAAATAACAAGACTAGTAGAAAACTGACTGTGATTGAAGATGTAAAGGCTCAAATTGACTGTTTATCTGTCACTGATTTTGCTTTACTGGTGAGGCCACATCTTGAGTACTGTGTTCAGTTTTAGGCTCCTCACTACAAGAAAGACACTGAGGCCCTGGAGTATGTACAGAGAAGGGCAATGAAGCTGTGAATGGTCTGGAGCACAAGTCTGATGGGGAGCAGCTGAGGGAACTGGGATTGTTCAGTCTGGAGAAGAGGAGGCTCAGGGGAGACCTCATTGCTCTCTATAACCACCTGAAAGAAAGTTGTGTGAGGTGGGAATCAGCTTCATCTCCCGGGTAACAATGATAAGACAAGAGGGAACGGCCTCAAGTTGTGCCAGGGAAGGTTCAGGTTGGGTATTAGGAAAGAATACCATGAAAGTGTGAAGAGGCTTCAGAACAGGCTGCCCAAGGAGGTGGTGGAATGATCATCCCTGGAGGTATTCAAGAACTGTGTGGATGTGGCACTGGTTATTGGGCATAGTGGGAGTGGGCTGACAGTTGGACTAGGTCATCTCAAAGGTCTTTTCCAACCTTAATGATTCTGTGATTCTATGTTTCTATGATTCTATAATTGTATGAAATGGAGAGCCAGTAGCAAGAGCCTACATAGGCATTAGCTGTCAGGACTAGTAGACCAAACCGTTCTTGCAGGGTTTATGTTATCCACATGACATCACTCAGTAGAAGACTGCAAACATGGTTGTGTCAAAACTCCATTCTCAACTTGTGTTTGAGGAGGCTAAACATCCACCTTGAACAGCATGCTTTAAAATTACATTTAACATTCAGTACAATGTCTGAACCATGTCTACCATTTGTTCATGAGCTTCGTGATCCTGAAGTAGTGACCATCACACAACCTACAGTGCCCATCTCATGAGGGACATGATGTGTTCACCGCACAGATGAGACAGGTTTTATCCTGGTTTACATATTTCCCAGATCCAAAACTTTTTCACGTTAGACTGATACTAAGTCCAATGCAATTGTGAGGAGTCTAATAGTCCAAAAGCATTTTGAAAAATATTCATTTATCATTCCAACATTTTAGCTAACTTTGTTCCAAGCACTACAATCTGCAGAACACAATCAAGGCCTTGTTCCTGTTCAAACAATGGGAAGTACAGGAAATGATGCAAAATCTCACTGGAGCATGATTCTTCCTCTTCGTGAAGATATGAATGAGAAATCACAAGGTTTAATCATTTCTGTCAGATAAATGACTCTGAATTAATTAAACCTAATTACTCAAGAGTAGTTCCTTACTCAGCTGTCCAATTGTTACTGGTTTACTGATGATTGTGCTTACAAAAAGTAATTGGGCTACCTTTTTATTGACATTATTAGAGATTTCCACCCATCACTAACTTCTGCCACCACACATCCTTCAGATGTGCCAAATGCCAGATGAACTATTTACAGGGCTGCTGTCTGCCCGAAGGGGAAGAAATCTCCAAACTGATCTGAGGAGCAGGTGCAATAAGCATTATTAATATGTTTTTTCCTCCTCATTGTTCACTTTTGTTACTCACATTGTTATAAGAACAAATTAACAAATAAGAATGAAATAGTTCAATATTCATTTGCTTCTCTGTAAGTGCCATTCTTCTCCACTACTATTACATTTCTCCTGCTCAGATTGATATTAGCATAAGGATTGTAAGTGCTTTTGGGGCCCTGATTCTATTCACTACCTCCGTTTGCCAACATGTAATTTATACTTTTTTTCATGTATGTTTTATGCATTCATAAAATACTCTAACTCACTTGACATCTGTTATCTGGATTAAGGCTTTTCATTCAGCTGACCAAAAATGGATGGAGCATTTTATTTGCCACAATACTCAGATGATACTTGTTTGTTAGATTGCTGGTATGAACAAATCCAGTGAAACAATTAGTCATTTTGCAGACTTAATTAACAACAGAAAGGCCCTCCTATATAATGCCCTCATATATGTTGTTTTGCTTGATATGTCCTTGTGATCATAAACATTGCCATTACAGCCCACATGACTTGCATGCATTAATCAAGGGGTGAGGGAATTATCAACAAGATCTTCTAGCAGATAGTAGACAAAATGCAATACTTCAAATGTCTCTTCTGAATTCAAATACCCAAACTGAAATTGATCAGTACTGAGTCAGCTCAAAATCACTGCTATATTTACTAGAACTAGTAATGTCCAAAGTTATTTCTGTTCTGCTCTTTTACAAATCATGTGATTTCATTTCTCCTCTATCAACACTTCAGTAAATGGAAACCAGACTCATAATCATATGATCATTTTTATTATATTGCTACTGTGTGAAAAGGAAGGCTTCAAAGATTAAGTGGCATTTTAGATAAGGAAACTGAATGTGTGCAAACTGTGACTGCTTCAACAACAACAAAGAAGGAATGTTTAAATAAATGACTGCAGAAATGAACAATCTCTTATAGTCAAAATGTAATTTGGAGCATAACATGGCCGATATGCTGATGGCCATGAAAATTTAATTTACACTCTGAATCACTGAATGAATTATGCAGCTTGTGATCCCTGCAGAACGATGTTTGTAGGCCAGATTCTCTGTTGGCACAAGCAAACGGAGTTACATTGGCTTCCATAGAGTTTTCAATCATTTGTTCCAGTACTGAGCTTGGCTTGCTGTCCCTGCACTGCAGATCCAGTCCTTTCAAGTCAACGGAAAGGGCCCTAGACATCAAGGGATTCTGGATTGTGCCTGGTGTACCATGCCTTTTGCCAACAGGATTAGTTATACTTCAGATCACCATGTACATACACATTCAGTGTCATGACACGTACTGACCTGGGAGTGGGATTGGCAATATATCCTTAACTGTGAGTACTCTATTTCTGTATCCTAGGGCTGCATTTGGAGCTGATCTCTTCACATTTAGAATATTTCCATTTAGCACCCATCCCCTCTGTTTGCTCTCGGTTTAATTCCTTCTAACATATTATCCCATCACTCCGTAGTAACTGCCTGAAAATGGAGGCTATTTTAAATGAAACTGTATTGGAAAAGATGTGGTTGTAGGCTTACATATTCTTGCCCTGCCCCAGCTGCCTGTTCTCTAAACCTCGCAGTGAACATGATTTTCCTAAGAAAGCTCTCCAGCAGAAGTTATGTAGAAGAATGACAGAGAGCATGATTATGCATTTTATCCACTAGCTAGTAGTGTTCAGTTGCAGGGCTTGACAAATACTACCAAATGTGTAGGAAAGGTGAATATGTGCCATGCAGTGACTCCAAATGTCACATAAATAAAGTGCTGAGAGAGTCCAATGGAGCACATCATAGTTTCTGCTTCCCAATGGCTTGGTGGAGCATCTCAGGTCATATTTATGAACAGGTTCAAGATGTATCACATGGGTGGCTCTCAGCTGGTCCTGTGTTCTGTCCATTCTGTCCTTCGGGCTGAGTCACAACACTCAGCAGTGGCAATCCACTTGTCTTATTGACAGGCTGAGGGGTTAAATGACTTGTCCATCTTAGCAAAACATATAGATGTGAGAGAAGGAAGCCGATGAGAGAAAGGTGGACCAGACATACAGAAAATCAACAAGAGAAGCTATTATAACAGTCAGAAGTGGCAGCATGGACTGATTAACAGAACTGAGAAGAACCAAAATTTTGCTGAAAACAGTGATGTTTATCTTGAAGGAAAAAAAACATCAGTGTGAACTTGATCTCCTGAGTGACAGGAGGATGAGATAGAAAATCTGACATATACCACATCTCAGGGAGTATCAAATGTGTTAAAAAGTTTTACATGCCTAGTGTGATCCAATTGCAGCCTCACTGAACTGCAACTCAGGTCTCCACCAGCACCTGGTGTTGACCAGCTGGATTACCCTTGTCATTTTGCTGTTCTGTATGTCAGTTTCCCAGCTACAAAGGAATGACAGTAGATCATGCTTGATGCTTTAATAAGTAACTAAACAACCTTCTTCAAGCAGAGCAAAAGCTAAATAGGTAGTCATTACTATTTAGCAACTGTATTCAGGTACGAGTTTTATACCTGCTAATGGGAAAATGATATCTGACTGCAGGTTTAAAAATAAACCTTTTCAAAATATGTGAAACTTGTGAAATATGGGTTCAATCCACAGATTAGTAATGAAGTCTAAGTTCAAATTCCAGCCAGAAAAGTAAAATGTATGGTTATAAAATGTAATGCTTTAACAAACCTGGATCTGACACAACTGATCATCACTAAACAGAATTAGATCTGGCAGCAATTCTGATGTGTTAGCATGAAACTACTGGAAATTTAAAGCTATTTCATGTTTTGTCACAATCTCGATAATGGGCTTATTATGGGGGTTGTAAAATTTCATTACTGTACATTCATTTCTTGAAGAAAATTAGGCTTATTTTTCCAGTGGAAATAGCCCAGTCTTCATGATGCTCCTCTCTGTGCCAGAGAAAAGGTTCGGCTGGCTTCTTGGATCAGCTTTATGGCCTCTTCATAAGGCCAGAATGCTGCAGAACGAGGAACTGTGGAGCCAAGAATTTGGCCTCTGGATTTCAGTGACATTAACACCCAGAAAGAATTCCTGGGAAGGACTACTTCCATGGGTGAAACTGGACCCATTCCTCACAGTCTGGGGCTTGTCTGCACATGTGAATAAATGCATCTGGAATAAGAGAAGCTGTAAATTTAAAATGAGAGAGTGGTAAAACGAAGTAAGTCATGTGGCAATGCGATTATTTCTTTTTCTTTCTGATGGAAGCAGTCAAGAAAGCCAGTTAAGTTTATGCAAAGAAAGACATTCACATTTCACATTTCCTAGCATCCACGTGTACTATCTCTCCAGCCTGAGATACTTAAGGCTGCTAGGATTGTGCTGGAATAACTCCATGTATAGACAAGTTCTCTTTTTCTGTAGAACTAGGGAACTGCAGAAATCTATCAGGGAATAAATTCGGCTGGTATTTCCTCTCAGGACTAACGATTTTCCTAGATCTGCAAGTTTAGTACAAATGCAGTTGCCAGGATCGGGCTATCAATGCTTCATAACTAGATGCTTTGCACCCAACAACGTTTTTTCAAAGTATCAACTGAAATATTCAATCATATCCTCCTGGACCACTACTTATAAATGTCTTATTACCCCAAAAACATTTTGAGCCTCTGTTCTAGCTTTCAAGCACTTCAATTGAAGGAAAAAAGATCAGCTATGATACTACCCAGGTATAAGTAAAAAACTGATTTAGGACCATTTTCAAGGGGAAAATAAGTAAGTAAAAAACCCTTTGCCTTACATTTAAATGCAGCTAATCTGAACAGGAAAGAAAGTCTCAGTTATGAAGCATTAAATGTTTAGAGAAATTCTTTAGCCATTCCTCACTTTCTTGACTGTCAATTGGTGTTTTTCCTATTTTTTTGACAGCCATGAACTATCACGATATGAATATGATTTTGCTTATGTGAATATGAATGTAATAGATCTTTCATGTTCATGCAGAGTTGGTAGGGATGTCATTTATTATTCACTGATCTTTCTAGATATGAGGGTGCAGAACAGAGCTTCTCAAAATGATTTCACAGAAGAGAGCAGAGACAGAGGGAACAACTGACTTAGAATTTCTCTTATTAATCATTCTGATATTTTCTGGGTGTCTAATGGTCCTCCTTCAAGTCTGAAGTGAGAGAGTGACTCTGTCACAGGAATTAGTTAGACTTTGGGAAATGAATGTTGCCTAAACTTCTGTTTCAGATACGAAAGCAGATACAGCTTTACAATGGAAACTATCCTGACTTGCAACAAGCATCTTTCATGGGCTACTATGTCCTTTCCAAACTTTGCCTACCATAAGGGTAGCATTTGCAATACTTTCTTCTGAAAATAACAATCTGTTTTTTTCCCAGTAACTAGCAAGATTGCCCATTTTGCATGATTCATTTAATTCATTCCAGATCTTGGACTTTGATATTTATTTTGAGATATTTCTTATTTTGGAGAACAGTGTAGGGTACATTTCACAGACCATTTTACCAATTTCATTGTGTAAGGAATGAATAACTGTTCCCTAACTTGAAAATTGTTGTTTAACCACAGTTGTTAAGTGAAATCTTACTCTGCTCGTGACTTGAGTACCTATCCTTATGGTAAAGGAAAAATAAATAAAGTATTATTCTAACTAGCACCAGTTAATTAGACGCTTAATATGAGAAGTGGAAGGGAGAAGACCTTGAAATAGGTCTATGGGAGATTAACAATTCGTAGTGCAAATGCTATTAACAGCACTGGAGTCATCTGACCCTTTTTAAGTCTTCTCGTCAGATATCTCAGTCCTTCTTAACACATAAGAAATCACACTGACTGTATTTTAATTGAAAGCTGGGGGGTTTCCAAGGAAGAGCAAGTCTGCAGTGACTGTGGCTGAACATGGTTCTGCGTTGCTGCGTCCATCACACACTTTTCCTGTGTGTGAAACTCAGGAAAACAGGTCAGACATCTTGCACCTCCACAGTCCAGGATATTAACACCAATGTAGCTACTCCATTAACTGGTTCTGGTATGCCACACATTTGAATCTCAGCTGAACCCATGGTAATGCCACACACTGTTCTGTTCTGCTGTTGGTCCTGAGGTTGTTGAGCCTGAGCAAAGCAGCAGAGCAGGCAGGTAGAGCAGCAGAGTCTTAGCCACCTGCAAAATATTTACAGCCATGTGTCTGTCAGAGACATAAATCCTAAGTCCTAAAATGTTTTCCTCTTCCCAATCCTGCTAACGTCAGTCATTAAGTCATATTTTGTCCAGATAAACATATTCAGGGGATAGTTAAGAAGAAATGAATTTAACATTCATGTGGTACGGAGAAGTGCATAGTGACTATTGTAGAATTTATCGTTGAGAGCAGATGCAAAAAGCATATGTAAGCTATGGTACTGATGGAATTGTGTTATTTTGTTGTGTCCTAACAGGACAGGACAGCTCTAAACAGTCTCTGCTGAAAGAATATATGACATCCTGGAAATGCTCCAAAAAACTCAAGACATTTAGGTACAGGATGTTCAATCAGTACCAACTGCATTGAAAGGGCTCTGCTCTGGTAATCTAATATTTGCAGAGAGTATCTGCTGAAGGCTGCACTGCCAAGTGAGGGAAACATTATATTATTCATGTAATCCCAACAACACAAGGGTGATCAGGACATGACTGCTTTGCAGCCAAACTGTACACACGCAAGAGCTAAACACTATGCTTTTTTTAAGCATTTCCTCATTGTGGACTTGGTAGTCTCATCACAGAGTCTTACTTGTTCTCTTTCAAGATCAGGCTGTCATCGAACTAACACTAAGCAAATATATTCAGAAGTCAACGTGAACATTTGTGCAAATACAAAACTTGCATTCACTTTTCCCATTCCTTTGAGTCATCACAGAAAATTGGGGAGGTATTTATATTTTGACCTGGTATCCTGTAGAAGTGGTAAATAGTCAATCATACTGGTGATTGCAGCTGTGCATGAGTGTTTGGTGAGGTTTTTTGTTTTTTTTTTTTTTTGTGTGTGTGTGGTGTTTTTTTTTCACTGTCTTTCCATTCTGTGTCTCCCTACTGGTACTTATAAGACCTAATGGTTATTGGCCCTCCTGCTGCTATTTAAGAAAACTGGAGAACCACATTTTTCTGAAGACTGCTATACTCTTCTGTCAAATTATTGGCTTTCTGTAAACACTGGGATCAATTTGGAAGATGAAGTGGAACACTTATGAACATTGGTGGATCTGGCCTGGTCAGCCTTCAGTTGCTAGGAGGCATAGAGTTCATTTCTTCCCTGTGTAAGTCATTGCAGAGAAGCAGCAGAAGTAGAATCATTTGTCTTCAACCACCTACTTCCAAAGAAAGAAAAAAAAAGAAAAAGAACAATGAAATATTGAAGCCAAATAAAAAACAAATAGTTCATAAGCCATCTGTGAGCTGAAATATACACCCATTCATGTCTGCTGTACTAGCTTAGGTAGAGTGAGTCTAAAAATGATCCACTGCTCACTTGTATCTCATAAGAGAAAAGAAGTATAATTATGTGATATATCTCTGTAAATTATAATAAATAAATATTCGCTTTCCATTACTATTTTCTTCTGAATTATACAGTGTCTGGAATGGAAGATTTTCTTGAAGGGTGTGCCCATGTTCTTAGTGAACACGGGGCATAGTTCTTTAGGCCATTAAATTTTAAATTCAGTCTTAGTTTGACTTGTTCATAGGGTTAGTACATTTGAGAAATGAGCATGACCACACAACTTGGTATTTCCCAAAGCAGTATCTTCAGTTTGAGGGACAAGGAGAGGAGTGAGAAGGTGCTGCTTTCAGCTCCGTAGAGATTTGACTTACTGGAGCTATGAGTGCTCTGCCTCTGAATTCACAGAGGTTATCAGCCACCAGACAAGGAGGCTTTTGCCCTCAATCACCAAATGGCAGAACTGCCTTCATTTGTGGGCAAGGCAGTTTTGGGATGACCATAGTGTTTCTTTTTGGTTATCCATCCTGTCAATCCTCAGTTGAAGTAAATCACCATAGCTGTGTTTACATAACCAGAAAGGGTGACCACAGAGAGGTTGTGGCTTTTTGGTGATTCATATCAGATTCACGTGTCATGACATTTTTCTACTGCAGTTCAGTACTCTATAGCGAAGCATACTACAGCAAAGTCACTTCTACTTAACTTTCAGGCAGAGCAATGGAAATTAAACTTATATGAAAACAGAAGGAGAAATACAGCTCATTGCAGAGTAAGACTGTTCTAAAGTAGGAAGTGAACAAAAGTACATTATATATTATGCTACCATGTGTATGATACTATTGCTCAGTCTTTTATTTTGTGGAATATTTCCATTTATTTATTTATTTATTTATTGCAGGTTTGTGTCACTGAAAGTTCAGAAAGAATCACTTCTGTAATGCTATATTGCTTTCCAAGGCTTTTGCTTATGATGACTGTTTTCCTCAGGATAACCTAATGACTGAAATGGAGTAGTGATCCCAGCAACGGAACACTAGGATTGGTGTACACGGAGCCACATATCCCTGCCTAATTCCTTACAAAGGCTCAGATCCTCACAAAGTTTAGATCCCATAAAAATACTGCTTAATAGCTGTTTAAATAGGAGAAGTTTGATCTTCATTGTCCTAAGTGGATGTCTCAAAAGTTCCAGCTCAGCTGTATTGCTGCAGCTGGATACCCACAGGATTTTCAGATACAAAATCAAGAAACATCTCAGTTTTTTAGGAACTGACAAACGTGTCCACTGCAAGGCTCAAGGAATTAGGTTTTCTTAAGATACTACCAAGAAACTTCAATAACAAATGAGTGGATGTATGCTCTTCTGGAAGACACAAATGGCAATCTTTATTTCTATTGATGAGGAAGGAATGAGAGGGAGGTAATCAGTTTATCAGCTGGTCAACAGGTACTCCTGGAGAAGAGTCGGGACACTTGCTGTTGGTAAAAGTTGTTCTAAAGTCATTTTACTGCCTGGAGAATGACTTTAGGAGTTACTGTATAACTGCAGTCTGTGCATTTACCCAGATAAAATGGAAATGGAATGGATTATTGAGCCATGGAAGCTAAGAATTGGCAGAAGAAGGGTTATGATGCCTGCTCACTTCAAAACATCCCAGAGCAGTGCTCTTTGAGTTGTTGGACACGAACCTAAGGTCCACAAAATTACTAAAATGCTTCACTGAGCACATACAGCTCCTTTCAGCAAAACAAGCAATCAGAAAAATGAAAGAAAATTGAAAATGAACAATCAGAGATTTAAGATTAGCATCCTCTGCATAAAGCTGGAAATGAAAACCTGTATGATAACACTGCATACTATCCCCTGGAAATTCTTTCAAAAAATACTAGGAAGACCCTGCAGTTACAGTGATTTGAGAAACCTTGTTTGTATGATAGCAGGTAGTGAGCCTTCTTGATTTTGGTAAGTCTTTCTTTTCAGATAAGTATCTGGATCTTTGACTTCTCACACAAAAGAGCTTACTATTTAGGCAAATGAGCAGTTATAAGCCTTTCATTCCCCCATCTCTTGATGCCATCTCCTCCCCAGCCAGTGACATACATTCTCTTCCTCTTGATACTCAGTTTTGGTGCCACAGACACAGGTTCCATGCTCAACTGACTGGGTACCTCTTCAGGAATGAAATTTAATTCACTTATAATTTAGGATATCGTATTGCAGATTTCAGGACTGCATAGCAGTACTATGTGTCATCTCTGTTAGCAGTAAAACTTAGTCAAATAATTGAAGGAATCAATACTGTGCATCAGAGCTAAGCCACAAGGTGCTGGGAAGTTACGTACAGTAGGTCTAATTATGATGATGCCAGAAGTCCTTACATCTCTGCAGATCTTGCTGGTTCTCAGGTGAAGACATACCTCACAGACCCAAAATTCATAGTATCATAGAACCATTAAGGTTGGAAAAGACCTGTAAGGTCACCTAGTCCAACCATCAGCCCACCCCCACTGTGCCCACAGACCATGTTTCTCGGTGCCACATCCACACGGTTCTTGAACACCTCCAGGGTTGGTGACTCCATCACCTCTCTGGGCAGCCTGTTCCAAAGCCTCTTCACACTTTCTGAAGAGAAATATTTCCTAATATCCAAACTAAACTTTCCCTGGTTCAGCTTGAGGCCATTCCCTCTTGTCCTATTACAGTAACCTGGGAGAAGGGGCCAACCCCCACCTCTCCAGAGCCTCCTCCTTTCAGGTGGCTGGAGGGAGTGACAAAGTCTCCCCTGACCGACACTTAACTTGCACAGCAGAAAATAGTGTTAGACTGGGAATTGATCATATTGTGAATGTTGCTGTCTTTAAAAAAAAAAAAAACATTTGTAGATCATAGAATCATTAAGGTTGGAAAAGACCTGTAAGATCTCCTAAATTAACTTTCAGCCTACCCCATGCCTGGCCTGTGCCAGTGCCTCATCTTCTTTCTGAGAAGAAACATTTTCTATTATCTAACCTGAACCTTTCCTGGTGCAACTTAAGGCCATTCTCTCTCATCCTATCACTGTTACCTGGGAGAGGAGGCTGACACCTTTCTCACTACAGCCTCCTTTCAGCCATTCTTGATAATGCTTTTGTTTGCCAAAGTTTTCACAGAATCACAGAAGAATCTCTAGAACTCATAACAATGCCAAAGTGTTACAAGTCAGAAATAATTTCTAGGTCTCATTAGAAAGCTGATCAACATGGAACAGATATATTACATGGATATCATTGCTACCTGACTTGCTACCCATAATCTGACCACTGTAGTGATCTGCTGAAATCCTTGTCTGTGTTCTGAACATATCTGCACATGTGAAGCATTCAACTCTTTCTACAACTGCAAGGTACCACATTCCCTCCCTGTGCCACAAAGAGACAAGGAGCTGCTCAAATTAAATTCCTTTATTAATGGAATGGTTTTAATAGACCAAAAATGAAATGGATGAAAGGAATGCTTGTCTTTTATGGTTGCCAGAAAAAGTAAATATTGTCTACAGACATAATACAGATTTCTTTTAACCAAATTAAATACGGTCTATAGCAAAGCAAGCAATCTGTAGAAATGTATTGTTATGTTGCTCTTTCAAACTATTTACACTGAATAAAAAACAGGTGTCTCAATGCCAGTTTTAACCTTAGATAATTACTGTTACGATTCTGTGCATCTTGCCCTTACCTCTTTTTTTTTTTTTCCTATGAATCAGTCATTAACAAGGTTAATACAAATGAGTGATCACAAAACATGTTCTGTGCAGCAGAGAAAGAGATCCAGATTGCCCAGCACAGCTACTCTGTCACTCTCCTTTAAGATTTAAGAAGGAGTTTATCTCTTCCCTGCAGGCTCTTCCCTTGGTTGACAATTTCTCTCTCTAATTTTCCTTCACCAGAAATTTCCACAAAGGTAATACTTGATATGAAAATATAAATTTTAAATATACATTTTTAACAGGGCATGTTTTCTTTTATCAGTACTATGTGTTGTCTCTGCTTACAATAAAAGTTTGTCAAATAAGTATTTGAAGGAATCAGTACTGTGCATCCAGTTTCACTTTCCAAACAGAAAGTGGTGTGTCTGCTTTTAGCATTGTTATAAGGCAGACTTGATGCAAATGCAACTTTGCTAAGATCATAAACAAAGAAATCCCACCTAATTATAAAATACGTGATTAACAACTCAGCCAAACAAAGGGTTAGGTTTACTCTACACCAAAGCTATTTTCTGAAAAAGACTTCACCGCTGGTTTTATAATAGATACAGTACAGGAAAAAAAGTTTTCTTTTTTTTTTTTCTGTTTTTGGAAAGAATTTATCAGGATTGCTTGTCCATTCAATCAAACATTGCTCTGCTGTAACAACATCGTTCTTAGTTCCCTCTCTCTTTGATCCTCCTGCCTGTATTTCTCCTCTAATTTTTGTTTTTCTGAGTCCATACTATAAAAAGAAGAATCTGTGCTTCTCCTGATCTTCTCAAACTGACTGAAATCTGCCACATACTTTCCATTTGGAGAGAGAGAAACCACAGGCACGAATTCATAACCCCAGTGGATCTCATCAGGTATGTAGGAAGTCCTACTTTGACAGACAGCGCTGGTAGATTCCACTGTGGCATTCAAGAGCACCACAAGCTCAAAGTCCTTATCCTTGAGATTTTGAGGTGTGAGATCTCTTAAAGGGCTGCTTTCATCCAAAATATGGTAGAATGTTAAAGGCAAAATGAGAAATGGACTTTCTGAAGAGGAGTCAACATTGAACTTGACACTGGCTTGATTAAGCAGGATTCGTTCCCCTTCTTTGGTTTCATATGTCTGAAGAAGCTTCCCGGAGAGCTGGCACTGTATCAGAAGGCTCTTCCTCATGTTTGCTACCCTGATCACCAGGCAAAGTTCTCCGTTATGTTTAGTAATGACAGCACAGTGGCTGAACTTAATAGTTTCTGCCCTTTTTTTAGGTCTTGCAATTTTTGCCAAAAATGTACCTGTGATGAAGATCTCAATCAAGGTGGTGATGACCAGTTGGGCCACAAGCAAGAAAATGGCATGTGGACACTCCTCTGTAATGAAACGAAATCCATAGCCAATGGTTGTCTGTGACTCCAGAGAGAAGAGGAATGCCCCTGTAAGAGAGTCTACATTCTTGACACATGGCTCCTGCTTTGAGGTGAACTTGTTTATTTCTAAGTCGCCGTGAAGGAATGCAATGGCATAATAGATGACTCCAAAGAGGAACCAGGTCATAACAAATGTAGCAGCAAATAAGGTGAGTTTGTACCTCCACTTCATGTCTATAACTGTAGTCCACAAATCTTGAAGGTAGAGTAGGTAAATGCCATCAACTTTGTCTATGCGCACATTGCTGTGACCACTTTTGGACATCACGCGCGGTTTGTGTGCCTTGAGTGCAGTGCTGATGTCTCCGTTAACCAGCGGGACGCGTGACATATTAATCTGAGTGGCTTCCATCCTCACTGCTTCAGTCCTAAGGAGAGAAGAAAAGAAGACTGTTACTTAACAAAATCAAATCACACAACTTGTTCTGAAAAGCATTTTAAAGTATTGACAGATAGAACATACAAGCATAACCTAAACACACCAGTAGCAAATTAAAAGAGCTGGAATATAAAGTTGCTCACATAAAATAGCTGGCATTAAAAATAATTTAGTATTACATATTTTCAGAAAAAAAAAAGAAAAAAGAAAGAAAATATTCTTTGATTCTGGTGACTGCCAAACATGGAGAAGTAGATTTCTTTTAAAATAGCCTGCAAAAGAAATTTGATCAAGCTGAAATTTTATATTAGTGCTTTATTTCTGTAAAATGCATTATTTTTTTCTTACGTTTCTTTAGAGAAGAGGTTCTTTTTAACTACTGCAAAAGTTTTCTTTAGTGCCCTGAAGAGAGACATCTGATCGAAATTAAAGTCGCGTCAGTGCTTGGTTTAGAACGCAGATCCAGTACACCACCTCTGTCTCTTCCTGTGACAGAGGCAAAATGAGCCAGACCAGCTTTCACTCTGAACAATTAACTTCCACAAGTGATTTACTTAGTCGGATCTGATTCTTTGTCGCAAACCTACAACTAACCTACAGGGAAACAAAGCAGACCTGAACACATCAAAGTCAAGTTTCGGAAAGGAGTATTTACACCTAAAACGCTTCAAAAATGTTTGTACTCTATAGCACTCTGGCTTCAAGCAGTCTAAGGAAAAAAAGCAGCAATTCACAAAGTCAGCATTCTTAGCTGCGGGCCCTGACCTATGAGAACCCAGCAGTCATTGGACCACTCGACTTCTGAAGTTTGTTTACTGTGCATCAGTCCGGATGGAGAGTAAGTGTGAGGACACTCAGAACTGAACAAAGCCCTCAGAGTGAAGCAGAACAGTGTATGTGCCAGTTTGATGAGGCAAGTAACAAGACCCGGCTTGCTGGACTAGACAGTGCTTACATAGAGCAAGGACAGTGCATGTTATAGATGTTCCCAAAGACAAAACTTCCTCCTGAGAAAAAAAAAAAAAAAAAAAAAAAAAAAACCATCCCTTGCATCCTTTGTGCTTTGGCAGATAATTCAAAAAGCATTGTTTTGTTCCATTGTTTTCTCAAAAAGAGCCTTAAGTAAGTGAATCGCTGTTGTGAACCATCAAAATAATAATAATTAAAAAATAAAAAATAAAAGAACGTCTTCCTTATAGCTACTTAAAAGAAACTTGCAGGAAATACAAGATATATTTCTGGTACACACATGTGCCAGCCCAGGACATCAGCATAGTTGCTTACTGAAGTACCTTTCCTGTTATGTCAATTAAAGAGAATTTTTGTTTATGACTATACCCATCACACTGTTGCAGGTTTTCTGGGAAAGTATAATAAAACTTAACTCCCATTAAGACCTGTAGCTCATTCCAGTTTGGAATTATCAGCATTTCTCTTTCATCATCCAACAGCCATTGGCATGTACGTAATATACCTGTATCTATAAGAAAGGAAAGTATCAGTGATCCCAGTAGGAGATTCCTTATGTGACAGTCAAATCAACACAGAGTGCACAGCATGTCCGGATCGTAAACAGGAAAAAACCTTCAAGTGATCTAAAAAAGAACAACGGGAGGAAATGGCAGTGGGGGGGAGTGGGGTAAGGGTGGGAAGGAACATGCATGTAACTGCTCTTTAGATACACTCAAAATGGAGTGCTACTATCAGTGTGTGATAAAGGCACATAAACTCCAATGGGAAATCTTCTAGGAAAATGTACACTGTTTAGTGAAGAGGAACCATTCCCCACACTGAGCCTTACTCTGGATATGCTATAGACATCAGATGCGTGCAAAAAGTCCATCTCAAAATAAGTATACCTCTTCCTCTCAAGATCACTTCCCCATAACCATTACCTCCAGCCACAAACATTACTACACCCCCTTGCTCAGCCTACCTGGACCCTGCTCCTGGGACCACGCTCCCCAGGGCTTCTGACTCCTCCTCTGGAGGTTACCAGGATGGAGGCATTCAAGGCTCCACCTTTCCTCTTCAGTGCTTAAGCTGGTGGGCTTGAGCTGGTGGGGCTGGAACAAGGCTTACAGGCTTGGCCAAGAGTAGGGTTCTTTGATTAGGTTCAAGAGTGGCCCAAGGCAAGGGGCATGAGGACACTCTACACACTGCACTCACCATACACCTACCATGTCCTGGGACCATGGGCTTCTATATGCAAGGGACACTGGACATGATGAGGTTGACTCCTGTCCTACATGTGCCATGACACTGGTACTTCCTTGGTATGCCAAACTTAGTAGGGATACACTGTACTGTTCATCTGCAGCATCAGTTAGCTCTATGATTTCAATCCATATGATGGCCTAGTAAGATTTCTTGTCTGTGACTCTTTTCCCTGTATCTTGTCTGAGAACCCTGACCAGAGAAGATCCTGACACTGCCTCCTGCCACACTTCTAGAGCTAGTAAAGGATACCTAACATTATAGATGTACCAAAGTGCTGTAGCAAATCAGTTCCTCCAACAAGACAAGAAATAGAGAGGTAATTGTAAAAAAAAAAAAAAAAAAAAAAAAAAAAAGATTCCTGGGATCATGCCACATATAGCATGTTCTAGACTCTGCTTCATTTCAAAACCAAAGACATTTCTAGCTGTGCTTCTTTAACATTTCTGTGTGCAAAGTCAGCCTTCATGTGTAGGGAGAGCATGGCAGAGCCATTAATTTGGAGTCTGTCTGCGTCAGAATTTCTCTGTCATCTTTTGTGTTCTCCCCAGTCTGTATTTCTGTATGTGACAAAGCTACTTGCCTTTAGAGTGATTTCCTGAAATGGATTCCAGCCAATTTCTGGTGCTTTTTTTGGTTGTAGAATTTTTTTTTTGTTTGTTTCTACTTCCCTTATTATTATATTTTTTCTTACATCACTTTTTCCTGTGTGATCCTAAATTCTTCTAGTGCACTTTTCCTCCCCAGAGAAATTCATGTTAGTTTCCTTTCCCCGCAGAACTACTTCCCTTCTTCTCTGCCTCACAGATACGGGAAGAGCGGATCTGTCATGAAGCCTCTGAGCAGTACTGCCCCTGCTGAGGCCCTTCCTTATCACTTACAGCAGCCAGCAGGAGTCATCTGCGGGAAGAAATTGTGATGAAGCCAGAAGTGGAGTAAAACCAGGCTACAGAGATTTCCCCCCTGCCATTCACTTCCCCACTGCTTTAGCAAATTAACCACTGCACTATCCTAGAACAAATTATTAGTGGGTTTTCGTGTGGATAAAGCACCTCACATAGCATTTGCATTGCTGTTTCTCATCTCACCCCTTCTTTAGGCACCTCAGATATTCTATGACCTAACAACTGTACCCAGAAACTCAGCTGAAAGATTTTAGTTTGTTTCATTTCTACCATTGTCCCTCTAAGTCAGAAAGCACGTCTGCCACAGTTATAAAAGCAAACAAGCCTGAATAATAGTACTACTATATATTTAGAAACTAAAAGAACATCTTCTGTCTGTTAGCTAACTGATTTTATACTGATTAAGTATTTTCTTTGTTACTTAAAAAAGAACTAAACAAACTGTAGTTGCAAATAAAAGTGAAATGAAATACAATTAAGGAAACAGATATTTCATAGGAGAAATGAAGTAATTTCAAGCTTGTCTAGCACTCTCATGTCCTATGGTTTTCCTTGTTTCCTCATGAGCCCTTTGGAACTGCAGGAGACTCCCCATCAGAACACATGCTAGTAAGGGAATTCAGTGCAGACAAAATCAATAAAATGTAGAGCTACATACCAAACCACCAACCATGAATACCTTGATCTGAAGGTAATTTCAGCAGCCAGGAATATAACAAGTACATTAACTCTGCTTCCAGAGACCGCATTATCAAGAAGTGAAAGCCAGCTTGCATGCACAGAAAAATGTTCCTGTTGCATGAAGCCAGATTTGCTTGTGCAAGATCTCTTCTGGCAGACACAACGGATTAGAAGTGTACAGGAGCATGACTTGTTCAAACGGCCTCAGATGTTTTCTTGTTTTCAGATCAGATATGCTTTGCCACTTGAGCAACCCACACACACCCCTACACACTTCACTGCCACTCTGACACAGGGCAAAACTTGTACTGATTTTTCAACCAGCATAAACCATTAGCAAGCTTGGCATTTAAAAAAAAAAAAAACAACAAAAAAACCACCACCAACAACAAAAAACAGGACTGAGGAAAGAAAACATTGAAAAGAAATACACAGTCTTCAGATCTTTCCTAGGTATGATGTGGTTCAGTAGGTTATAAAAGTCCTTCCTGAATTCTCAGTGCTCTGCCTAGCATGAATACCCTCCCCTCTTTGGGCTGTATGAGCTGTGGGAGGCACAAGGTTGTGCTGTGCAGACACCAACCAGCAAAATCCTCCTTTGTGTCTGATTTCTGGAACACAAAAAAAGAGGGCAAAGGGAGAGGGGCAGTAGCAAGGGTTGTAAAGGATGCTTCTGCTCCCCTACCACCTTCTGCATGCAGTCATACAGCTGTACATGGCAAGCCTGGACCCTTCGTAAAAGAGCTCTTCAGATCTGGTAATTACCATCATTTCCTTGTACAACAGAAAACAGTGTTAGACTGGGAACTGATCATATTGTGAATGACACTGCCTTTAAAAAACAAATCACAGATCATAGAATCATCGAGGTTGGAAAAGACCTCTAAGGTCACTTAGTCCAACCGTCAGCTCATTCCCACCATGCCCACTGACCACGTCCCTCAGTGCTACGTCCACACAGTTCTTGAACACCTCCAGGGACAGTGACTCCACCACCTTCCTGGGCAGCCTGTGCCACTGCCTCACCACTCTTTTTGAAAAGAAATCTTTCCTATGCTCCAGACTCTTAACAGCTTCATTGTCCAAAATGAACTCTTTGATTTTCTTCTACAGGAAGACCAGACACAAAAACTGTAAATGCTCCCTCAAATCAAAATCAGTTCCTGAAGCTGTGCATTTAGGTCCACACAGCTTCTCCTGGCCACCCATCAGCACAGCACAGCACTTGGATGGTGACACTCAGGAGCAGGTAACAGTGGTGGCACAGCAGAGCCTGCCCAGAGGCCTGAATGATGCAGATCTGATTGCATTGGAGGTTGAGGTGAACAGTACTGTGTGGGAGCTAGGGACATATTTTGCATCACTCACAGTACATCCAAGGGCAATCATCGACAGACCAATATAAAGAAACTGAAAACCCAAATGCATCTATTTATCTCCTAGGAAGCCCACCCATCATCTGGCCATGGAAGATGAATTATGGCTGAAGAAGTCTTATGGTACACTGTTGCTTTGAGAGATTTGCACAGGAATTTTTCTCTTTCCAAAGGCAGGATGGGAGACTTTGCAGTAGCTATTGATTTACACAGATGAGCCTTGGAAAATACACTGATGCAAGAAATAGGAAAACAACCAAGACGGCAGAGAAAAGGCAAGAGATGACTCAAAGTTTATTGAGGTTAACAGAGAAACTCCCAGTGATATCACAGGTCTCCTAATCAGGCCTCCAAGCGGAGCGAAAGCATACGCCATTATCTTCCCAACAGCTATCACACTGCTGTCTGTCTTTCCTAAAACCTGCCCTCCAGCCTCTACTGCGGGTTCTGCAGATACACAAGGGACTTGGCTGTGCACAGCTTTCCATATGGAAACCTTCATATACACCGAAGTCTCCTTTCACAAAGTAAGTAAACTGATCAGTTTCTGAAACTTCTTTTTTTTTTTTTTGTGTTTGATAATATAGTTTATACAGTGCAGCTGGAAAAGAGGGAAAGGTTCACCAAAAACCTGTTCTGCTCTGTTATTTTTAAGAATGTCTTTTCTTCAGTAGTGAAACATTCAGGACTTTTGAATGTCTCACCTGCTGGCATATTAATGCTTCAAACTCTCTTTTTCAAACATTTCATATCACAGTTAAGCATTCAAAACTTGACTCCAATATGATGCTTTCCCCACCCCCTAACCCTTTCCCTGTTGTTTCTGCGAAAATCTTATGTGGCTCTTTCTACTTGAACAAGTCTAAACAGACTCTCATGAACTCATTTCCATTTCTGAGGAGCTGGGTGCCAGAATTACTCTACAAGGCTGACAGGAGCATTACTTTTGCATTCTATTTATCACACCCATACTCCATACTTCCATGCCATATCATTGACATCTTCAGTCAGCTTCAGTAGGAGCATTAGGTACTCCTCAGATGACACTTCGGGAACAAGTAAGCATCTCAGCAACACAAAAAAAAGATGAGCTAAAGAGAGTATGGGAGAAATCATAGGATCATTTGAGTTGGAAGGGACCCTTAAAGACCATCTGGTCCAACCCTCCTGCAGTGAACTGGGACACCTACAGCTAAATCAGATTGCTCAGAGCCCTGTCTAACCTGACCTTGAATGTCTCCAGGAATGGAGCACCCACCACCTCTCTGGGCATGCCTTATCCCACTTGCTGGTAGCAGTCAGTGCTAGCAGAAGGACTAGAAAATCAGAGATCCTAATACCTCCCACTGATCTGTTTTCTGGGATGCCTCTGGGGGCTTGCAGTAGCTAGACTCTGTCCTCCTTTCTCCCTGAGATATTCATCTTTTCCATAAGGGTGTATATCTCATTTCTTTGTTCTCCCCTATTTTGCATAATATCTCATTCCTCTCCTCTTTTCTGCTCTCTGTGAATAAACGGGTTCAATTTAGTTATGTTTACAACACCACCATAGAAATGTATAGCTGTGTCAGCAGAGCTGTTTCTCACAAGTCTGCACACTGGTTTATGTTCTGCATGTATCTCACTGCAGGTTTACAGCACCTACTCCTGACCTCTCCATTAGATGACTATGTGTTCAAGGGCTTCCATTTTTGAAAGGTTTCAGCTGCTTGGGCTGAGGTTTTCCTCAAAACTGGTCACAAGTGAACACAAGTTTTTATTACTTTGTTTACTTAATGTGTCAGTCAAAATGAAATAGACGTTTCAATATTAATGCCAAGAAAACATAGTTTGGGGTTTTTCTCCATCCATGTTAAAGCAGTTTTGGTGTCTTTTTCTTCAGGGGTGTAAGTGCATATGCACTCTTCAGTGCAGACTGAGACACATGCTCCTCATGGCCAGTTGAGCACCCCTTCAGTTTGGTCAAAGAGTAATCTTGATGCCTTCTCACTTTCTGGCCTTTTTAATTCTCATTTGTGCAGCTGAGTGTCTTCAATAATAAACGTCTTCGCAAGGATGGAAATGAAGGAATTACTTGTCTCAGGTTCAGGAGGTGTTTCACCCTCACCTCCTTCAGTGGTCAGCTTTTGGAACACAAGTAGATTGGGAGTGGGAAGAAGCAGAGCAGAGGACACACTGAGTTGAGGTTGAATTCAAGCCAAGGAATGTCTCATTTCTGGCTCATCTTGCTTAGACAGAAGATAAACACTGAGCCTTTCGCTGTCCTACAGGGCACACTGTGGCGTGCCCAAACGCATAACCATTGGGCACCCATCAAAATGAGGGCCAGAAATGGAAGCACCTGCACACTTGAAGCACTTCCAGCATAAGACAGAAGCTGGGCAGAGATTTTCTGCAAAATACTTTTTCACTTAGTCAACTAAGGCCTACCTAAGTCCTACTTAAGCACTTAATTCCTGTTTTGGGAACTGGCCTTTCCCAGGCCAGCTGCTCCAGCTCCTGTGAGAATGTGCTTTCTGACAGCTCCCAGCTCCCACTGCCATTGCCATCCCCTTCTCAAAGTGAGTACAGGCCACCTGCTTGGAGCATACCCCATTGCACTTGGTGGTGGGGAGGTTGATACAGAAAAAGTAGACAGAAAGCCCATGTTGCTCTTCTCTCAGATTTCAGGTGGTTTAGCTGCTTGCCCAGAGGCATATTTTACTGTTTTTTGTTCACGTTTATGTACTACCTGGTAAAAATCACCTAGGAATAATCTTACTGTGTAAGCTCATGTTCCAAGTCTGTTTCATGCTTCTGTACACAACCAGGTTGTAACTATGTTTCCTTCCAGTATTTTAGTCACACTCTGATGACTTTATATCCCTATAGAAAATAATGAGCCTGAACTTTTCTACCATTAACATTGCCAAGTCTTACCAAGTTTGAAGAGAAAGGAGTCATCTCTCAGGTCAGTACTGCACGAAAGTACAGTACTGAGTTACCACCTCTGTTTACTATGACTATCATTCTCTGCTCACTATGGGTTGGCCATGTCCTTGTTTTCTTTCACAGCATGTAATGGGCAGCACCTTGTTTTTAACCTCACCAGGACTTACCCACTGTTTCACAAGTTATCATAGAATCACAAATATCCCAAGTTGGAAAGGACCCATAACGGCCACGCAAAAATCAGACAGTATGTCTGTTGACAAATGCCTACTCCACCATGGAATAATTATAGTATTAATAAAGTTAAACTCAGAGCAACAGACTTGCCAACCCTCAGATGGTTTAAAATGTGCTCGTTTTGTTTCAGACGTGAGGAAGGACTTATGAGACAGAAAGCTCATCTAGTTTGTTCTCTTATTTGCTTATTTGTTTGTTTATTCTCCTAATTCATTTCTTGGTTAATAAAAGCCTGATGTCATTTAAAAACAAACATGAAACCAAAACCAAAAAGCCACACTTACTGTAGATTTCTAATTTAAATTGTCAGCAGGTGGCTGAAAATAAGTAGTAATTTTTCTAGTCATGGTAACACAAAAGGCAGGGAGAGAAGTTAGCATTCTCCTCGCTGTTCATAAAAGTTGGCAAAAATGTCTTCAGTCTGCCTTCCCCAGGGCCATTTCTTCCCAGATCTCAACTACCATGGCTGGCATATTAAAGGTATCTATTAGACAGCAGGGAAATATTTTCTAATTGTTTGGAGTGGTTTGCGCCTCTAATTCTTTACTTGGGCTACAGATATGTTTAGTCTCAAACACAACTTGGGATTCCGAGACCCATTGCAAGCTTCGTCTCATTCTGATGAGCAAGGGCATTGGCTTCTACCTCTATATAACTGTACAATCCACTGGATGAAGAGCTCTCTTTTTAATCATCATTTGTAATGTCAATTATTTGTACTGTATCCCAGTCAAGTTCGGTTTTGTTTTTACATTAGTCATAGTGCACTGTGGCTCTCATAGCTCAGTGTAGGTGTGGCAAGGAGGTGAGGCTCTCTGCAGAGTGTCAGGGTTCTGCTGTGGCAGAACTATTTAATGTGATTTGTGCATGTGAAAACCACGTTTCTTGTAAACCACAGCACTCCTTTAGCCCATAAAATCAGAGCTTACACTGTTGGAGAGTGACCTTTGTACCTCACAGAACAAAATCAAAATGTCTGTAGTTTTCAATCTCTATGCAGACACTAAATCTCAAAACTTAAATATCAGACTATGAAAAGAATTTTCCATCAAGAAAATCTGTTTCTTTAAAACAGGTAAATTATTCAGTACTGTTGGAAATCACGTTAGGGCTGCAAAAGGCAAGGAAATTGGCAATGGAAAAAAAAAATCTTTGTACTCAAAGGTCAATATCTTGGTTAAATTTTGATCATCTAATGCCTGATGTGGATAGAATCAAATCTAATTGGGGAAATAAACCATTCTGACCCAATTGGAGGATGTAGTACTGTTTCATCTATGCAGAGAAGAGTAATCTGCTTATTAATTTAGATTTATGACTTTTTGCTGGACCAGAACCTACAAAAGAATCTGGCATTGAGATTTTTGCAATAATACAAAGAATATTTCCAAGAAAGAGGGATGGGTTTGTCATGGTTTCATCTTAAAACTCATTACAAGTTCATTTTCTCAGGAAGTTGGTTATGAAGAATTGTCCTACCTGTGTGAACAAGTTCATGCAGTGGAAAATGTTTTCAGAAAGGGATTCTTCTTTAACACTACCAAAATGCAGCCTCTGTGAGACTAAGTCTGCACTTCCCTTACCCTAACCTAGTGATTTTTAAGTTAGACATCTTTCTCTAACATAGCACAGATGATTATACTGGCACAACAGACACACATACAGATTACTTGGTGTATTATTTACTGTGAATTACTAAATCTGTCCAGTATTCTTTCTGAGGTACACAAGAGCTTTGAAAATGTTCATCTCCATTTTCTACTCCAACCTCTACAGAGATTTCAAATTGCATCAAGTATCTATTTCCCCTGAGTGTCTATGACTGTTAAATAGAGAACAATTTCTACTTGATCTCTAACAAATGTTTGATAGCTACATAACAAAAACAAAATAATGAAAATTTTAAATGCTGAAAACAAAAACTGGTACTGCCCCCAACACTTAAGACATGATATTTCACAGGTAAAAATTTGATTTTATACAGAGATCATGGGGTCATTTCCACTGTTTAAAACACTACTTTGTGGTAGGTATTTGTGTTTGTGTGGTCTATTATGTAAATCACAAGCAGTTTTAAATATAAAGTACTGATCTAGGAGCTTTTGATCCATTTATAGTCAGTAGTGAACACCTCTTCATTTAGATATGTTTCTTTTAGTTCTGTTATTTCCCATAATCAAGTCTCTAGGTTGTGATGCAGGAGAATACGTTTTTGAATAGCAAGTCTCAGATGCATCTGCAATAACCAGTAAGCACAACCTGTGGCTATATCCTTGCTCAGTAAAGTCTCCCTTCAGTTTTGCCAAAGCACTCCCCAGAGTGGCACAGCACTGTCCCTGAGAGGGCATTGGTGTTTCCCAGGAGCTCATGCTGCAGTCTTAGCCCCATCTCCTGAACCTGAAGCAGTCCCCACATGAGAGCTGCCTCCTCACCAGCCTTGCTGAGGGTGGCCCTACACCCCTGGGATGACAACAATAACCACAGGGGTCCTATATACTCTTAAAGCACTGCACAGATATATATACCAAGGGCTTTCACCTGCTACTTTGAAGTGGTCAGGGACAAATTAAAGATACCAATTGCACTTTCAAATTGGTGTAGGGATATTTATTTTCAGTAATGTCCAATAGTTTTACTTTATGTCAATTTCCTCTTTTTTTTTTTTTTTTTTTCCTGACCACCTCATATATGTGGTTAATTTAAGGTTTAAAGGCTTTTTCTCACACATACACACACCCATATATGTTTTCCACTGGAGTCTGTGCTTTTTCCTAGACCCACCCAAATTCCAGTACATAGCTCACTTGTGTGCCAAGCTTTCATTCTCTCTATGCAATGAATGGAAAAATACCATTTTTCCACTTCTACGCATTTTGGGGAGGGGATGGATAGAGAAAATGGAGGAAAAGCCTCTAGAGTAATTTAGTTATACCTGATAACTCAGAGCAGAAACATGAGAGAATCTCAGCATTCATAGGAATACTGCAGATTGAGGTTCATGGTGTCTGAGCCCTAATGCTTCCTTGAGACTTAGAGCTGCAAATGTGGAGTGCAAAAGAGATTTAAATACTAATAATGATAAGGTAAAAGCAGTGTAAGCAGCTGACTGATGTATGTCTCCTCTGTTCAGATGAAGTGTTTTGATAGGACACTTCAGTGCATTGATATTTTATGAGATGGATGAAACTAACCCAAAGTTTAATAGTGAGATTTATTAGTATGTTTTATGTGGAATGATAGTTTTCATCTCTGTTGTTTTACAGTCTTTTTCAGGCCATGAGTATCTTGCTGATGGTGGTGGGCTGAGGAAAAAGCTCTTTTCACCAATAGTAGCCTAGTAGAGAAAAAGCTGCAGGATAAATGCTGCAATACTGCTGCTTATGCTTTCCCTGCTACAAGGGCACCATTGTACCTCATGAGGTAGTAGGCCATGGGGAAGTGGTCAGTAAAGCCCCAGTTCCCTCCCTCTCTTGCATCTCTAGGGCAAACCTCATAGTCATAATAATATGCAAGCACCATGCAAAGTTTTTTGTTGGCCACTCCATACACAACCATGTGGATTCTCTGATGTCCAGTTAAGGCTAGTCCCCCTTGATTTCTCCTTAGTTAAGTCATTAATAAGATCTCTTTGGCTTACAGAGCCACCTACTTCCATAAAGCCTGTTGGAACATCATTTCTGAAGCGTCTGTTCACCTGCCAAGTTAAGCTGAAATTAGCCTGTGGATTTAAATACATGGGCTGTTTTGTATCCCTTAGTTGTGAGGGAACAGAAATGAAATTAAACTAGATTAAACATACAGACTTTTGCCAAGAAAATGTTATCATTGTACGTGACTTAACTATCACTGTTAAACTGTGAAAAAAAATGAATAAAAACTATAGATTTTTTAAAGATAAAGATGCTTCCTGAGTTTAACTATGAGGTTACACAGCCCTAGACTGTATGTCTTACAGTTAAACTGACAAAACTGACAAGGAATCAGAGGGAAAATGATCTTTGTTTTCCCCACTGCTTTCCCAAATTATTCAGCGCTTGCCAATTTCCATGACACAGACCCCTCAGTCTGCTGCAGAGACTGTGGCTTCTCAAAGGGAGGAAATAGCATAAATGTACTGGTGCACATCAGTATTTTTTTATTTTCTCGCCAAACCAAAAATATCAAAACAAACAAAAAAAATGCACTGAGGTTGAACCAAAAGAAGTTTTTATGGCAACTTTTTTTTAAAGATATTCTGGACTGGAGACACTGTTTGTTCAAATCAAAATTAAACCTGTCATTTTGATTTTACATTTGTATAGATGTGTGCATATGTCTAATTTAGATCATGTGAAGAACAAGCCTTTTCTTTATGTGAAAGATCAAATATCTTACTTCCTCAAGTCAAAATGATTTTTTTTACTTTTCAGAATTGTTTTCAGACTTCTTCAGTTTAAGTTAACATGAGTCTAAGTTAATACAAATGCAAAAAATCTTTTGTCTGACCTTATGGGCATTTTGGAAGAAAAATCCCTCACTTCTGTAACTGGGAAGGCCAACTGGATTACCTGGTGGGTTCAGAGACAAGTGTACAAGAAGTTACCATGCTTCCTAGCAGAAGACAGCAGAAACAATGCCTGTTCACATTGCTGAATTCTGTGAATTTAGCTGTGTAATTCACCAGTCATTTTCCTGTGTTCTATAGCTTCTTGAGAACTGCTGTGAAAGGTCTGTGGTGCTACATTACAACATGCTGAAAAAAATACAGCAATAATGTGCCCAAACAATAAAAGAAGCCCATGCTGGTGTTCAAAGTCACTACATTTCCTTATGCTTAAAAGGAAGTTATTTTTCTTGTTTATTTACACATACGTTATCTTTATGACTGTTCCTTTATGATCCCATGTCATCTCAAAAGCTTAACAATCTTTTATAGTTGGAAACTTGGGAAAGTCTAGCTTTGATCACTGAAGTAATTAGACTGAATAGAACATTAGGAATAGTTTCCTAAAACATCCAAAATACCACAAACATTTTTTAAATTCTACAATATTCAGCAACTTCTACCTTATTTTTTTGTAGCATTTCCAAATGCTATGAATTTCAGAAGTCACTTTGATGTTTTTCAAGCACTCTGATTTATGAGAACAAAAAATACCACCATTCCCCAATTACTTTCTGTCACCTTGTTATAAGGCTTGATGCAGCAAAGGAAATGTAGCCTAGCTAAGTAGTCCAGGCATAAGGAATAACTGATCTATGAGGAAATAAACTACATCTCCCATAAGAGATCATTCTTTCAGTGGAAATATCAAACTTTTGATCTATAATATCTCATACTTTTCCTGCAATATTTAATTTTTAAAAAGATCAGTTTTCATTGAAAAAATACAGTAGACATTTATATGTTGTTTTAGTGTTATTGACTATTTTTCATATTTTGTAGATAACTGTTGAAGATTAGCAATTGCAAAAGTAACTAATCAGGTTTTGGATATATCCAATTGCAATAGCTTATCTTAAGATTTGCCATTGTTAGAAAGTCCCAGAATCTGCAGCTTCACCAGACAACAAGGAGATTAATGACAATACAGAAAATTCCTTCTTTCACTGCCATGGTGAAACCCTGTCAAACTCATTTTTTCCCAAATGACATATTCTGCCAAAGAGTGCTGCTTCTGCTCCACTTGCTGTATGGTTCAGACATCTGGTCTGTAGGCAACTCAATGTCATAGCACCTCCAAAACCTTCAAATCAGGCAATGAGAATTTCAGTTCTTTAATTAGCCCTTTTCCAGTAAGTGTCTCATTCTTAGTCCTCATCCATCTCATGGATATGTCACTCAAACTTCCAGTGTAAAAAAAAATGTGTTTCTTCTCTTCTATTTTGACTGTAGTGTTTCTCTTCATTAGTGGAAACATCTCATGACTTCACACTCATAAAGCCTAACCTTTTCACAGCTACTGCCCGGTACTCAGAGTTAATTCCTTGGGATATTTGTTCCCTTCATGTTTTAGACACCAGATAAGTTTCTAATCTGACATACATAAAATTCACCCCTCACCACTATCCAAACAATTTATTGAGATGCACTTGTTTTGAGAAAAATTCCAACTTTAACAAACATCTGCTTGTCATCATGTTCACCTAGCAAGTACCAAGTCTGGGCTGTATCATGCCTCACTTACTAGATCTGAAATCATTTAGAGTAGATCTAAAGTTTTCCTATTCTTTGTTCAGTTCATTGCAAAGCATTTTGTAGACCAACAGTGTGATGAAAAATAACATAATCGGATTATAAACTACATCTTCAATTAGAGTTGGTAACAAGTGATTTGTTTTCTAGAAGGCTCTTATAGAAAACTTCTTCTCCAGGAGGGCTCTGACTACTTTGTGACACCTTGGATGCTTCTTCTTTATCTGAATTTTGTCTGAAGGAAACTTGGAGATTTACTTATCTTAAAATTTGCTTGGAAATTTGAGATAACTAGAAATAACTTGGTGAGACAGTAGTTCAAACTTGGTTTCCAAACATCTACCAAACTGAGCCATTTCTAAAGGTGACTGCACCATGTAATTAGTTATTGGACTACTTAGGCTAAAATCCCTCTCTGTTCACTTTAGCAATCTCAAAGATTTCTGTGCAGTCTGAGCTAGTCCTCTCAAGGCACCAGCATCAATGTGGAGTTGTACAACTCCACTCTGTTCCTTCTTCTCTGTCTGGAGGTGCTCTTCTCCCTGCAGTGCCTGAAGATCTGATACAAGAATTCCAACTTTTAGACAGCTGAGAATTACCTTATCTTACACCTGCAAAGCAGGTTCTGAGAAGTGGCAAGTTTAGTTCTTGTACGGAAATCAACTGTTCCAGTGTATGTGAAGGTACACCCACACTTAGAACTGTGGTTAAGCATATAAATGATATTATACATATGGGTATCTTAAGTTGGAATATCCTAAATAAATATATATAAATATGACTCATACTGATGCAGCTTTTCAGGTTAAATCCCATATCAGTTGTGTGGTGTGGAATCTAATACAAGATTAAATAGCCTCATGCACTGTTTCCATCAAACATATAGTTGTTACTATAAAAGAATGTATGTACTGAACCAGATGAAGGAGGTTCTTCTGTAAAAGCAAACTATCCAGGAATCCAAAACAAGATACAAGGATCTGTCCGCTTGGTTTTACAGGTTCTTGTCAGTTACATTCCATTTGTCAACTTGCTTGTCTATGTCATCAGCACATCCACCATCACCACATCTCTTACCAAAGTATACATTCATCTTGCTTGCTCTGCAAAAGGTTTCCCCATGCATGAAGTTTTTACCTACACACATCTAAAAATGATGTCTGAGCCTCTTTGAAAGTAATCAGCTCTGCTTTTTCATACCCACTAGCATCCTACATCTTTATCACCACTACTACTGTTTTTCTTGTTCCCTTTTTATAGTGCTGCTCAGACAAGCTCCTGCTTTTTCCCATGCATAAAGTCCAATTCAGCAAAACAGAGCTAGTAACCAGCTGAAGAAAAGACTGAAACAGGCGATTCAGAGCAATTCTTTGTCTTAAGATGAGCAGAGCTTAAGAACCAGACCATCTATTTCTGTTAAAAGCACCTGGAATTTTATGAACTCAGCAAATTCAAAAACTTTAACCATTGTTTTCTTCTGAGGCTGGGGAATGAGGATTCATTCCTTGTCCCAGCTCCTTTTGTGGATTCCAGTGTTAATGTTTAATCTCATATACTAAGTATTATTAAGAACATTCTTAAATCAGTTTCTGGTGAGAACACGAAGGTTATTGACTTATGTGACACATTCAGTCTTTATGCAGGTACTTGGATGGTTCAGAAATTTCTTAAGATCATTTAGAGCAAATAAAAGCAAAAGCATTTCTTCGAACACTTAGATATTATTTAAAAGTTCTAAAGATGTGGTGCAGCATTTAAAATCTCCCCTTGTTACATTTTCATTTTTTTTCACATTTTCACAACCAGAAATGTATCTGTAAATGCAGAATTGCACACCTAGATGTAGTAGGAAAATATATCACTGTGGTCATTTCACTGACATTTTCACTGTTTTCTCGGACTTTGACATATGAACACAATTAAAATAATAGTGAATGCTCCCTTTAACTAAGACCATAGGTAGAAGAGGGATATTTACTATTCAGTGTCATGCTCAGGTCATAACTTTGGTTATTTTACTCTGATGGAAAAAGAAATCAACACTAAATTTTAGATATTATTGTTCCAAATATGTTATTTGTTATATATATGTATAATGTGCAGCTGCAACAATCAAACTGACCAGGAATGAACATCAAGGACAGGGCATTCCTAAAAACCTGGGATAAACATCCATAATGTTGTGGTCTGTACTGAAAAAAGAGAGTGAGGTTTGTAGCCTGAAGTGGGTTCACAGAATTGGCTCAAGAAGTGCAAGAGTACGTAGAAAAATAAGGTACATTATTAGGATTCCTGGCAGTATGACAGTCATGATGTGACGCCACTAGTTGACGAACACCTTCTGGCCTCTACATTCCCAGAGTAGGATTAAAGGGCTACAGTGTGAACAAGAATCAGATTTGGAGCCCTTTGTTTGCCCATTATACATAGACATTAATGGCATTGTTAGCTTTCCCTCACCTGCCTAAGTTGTGTCCATTCACCTCTACAGTTCTGGAGGCATTTTACACTGCAGAAAATTTCAGTCTGTGATATTATTTTCTATGCCTTGACAAGAACTTTCAGCAACTTTTAGACAGCATATTTCACAATGGGTAATCAACATGCTGAAGGCCAGCATCCATGAGCTGATGTTCACTATGTTAATTTATAACTCACAGATGGAGTCGATACTGTTTAATATCTTTATAGATACAAACAGTGGGACTGAGTGTACTTCAGTAAGTTTGCAGATGACACCAAGCAAAATAGTATACTTGCTGCAACAGAGAGAAGAGATGCCATCTAGAGGTTCTTGAACAGGCTTGAAAAGTGGGTCCTCAAGAACCTAATGAGATTCAACGAGGCCAAGTGCGAGGTGTTGCATTTGGAGCAGAACAATCCCAGACATGAGGACAGAATGGGAGAAGAACTACTAGAGGGCAGCTCTGCAGAGACTTGAGGGCTCTGATGGACAAAAGCCTTAATACAGTCCAGCAGTGTGCATTTGCAGCCTCAAAAGTCAACTGTATCCTGGGCCATCACAATAGGGATGGCGAGTTCAGGAGGGCAGGGGATTGTCACCTTCTGCTCTGCCCTCATTAGGCTCCACCTGGAGTACTACATATAGGCCCAAGGCCCACAACACAAGCAAGTGGAGGTGTTGGAGTAGGTCCAGAGGGGAACACAAAGATGATCAAAGGGCTGGAGCATCCCTTCTATGAAGACTGGCTGATGGAGTCAGACTTGTTCAGTCTGGAGAAGGCTCTAGGAAGACCTCATTGCAACTTTCTAGAATTTAAATGGAGCTTATAAACAGGAGGGAGCCTGACTTTTTCCATGATAGTGATAGGACAAGAGGGAAAACTAAAAGGGAGGAGATTTAGGTTAGATATAAGGAATAAATCCATTCCTCAGAGGATGTGAGGACCTGGCACAGGTTGCCCAGAGAAGCTGTGGTGCCCCATCCCTGGAAGCACTCAAAGCCGTGTTGGATGGGGCCCTGGGAAGTCTAAGTTGATTGAATGGCGGCCCTGCCCATGGCAGGCTGGTTAGAACTAGATGACCTTTAATGATCCTTCCAACTGAGACATTCTGTGATTCTACTGCCTTTCTACCTATTCTTAGCTAAAGAGAGGTTGTGATTTAAAATCATTAATCCTGAAACAGGCAAGAGGCCAACCACAGTGTACTATCAATGCCACCAAGCATGCATGTTAATGAGTCCCAAGAGGGTAATAAAATAAAATGCTGCCTTGAAAGACTTTTTTTTTTCTCCATCATAGGCTTTCCATGTCCATGAATATTTTGTCATTTGCCCATGAAAATTAATTAGAATTTAAAGTGTTCTGTGTCAGTTGAACGCCTCCTCAAATATGTTGACATATCTTCAGATTGTGAGTGAAGACCAGCCTTGCTCAAACGCTGTGAAAGTCATAGAAAGCACTCCTTTCATCAGTTGTTGCACTAACTGTGGTTTTGCTGTTTATTGTGGAGAGAGAAGGCTGTTGATAAGTTGATGCTGAAGTGTTTGAGGAAGGAAACTTTCAGGAAGCATTATTGCTAGATAAAGTTGCAGGAAGCTGAAGCCTGTTTGCTTGGGTGAAAGGTAGGATGGGGGTTCAGAATAGAACAGCTGGTATAAAAATTAATAGGAGTAAGGACAGGAGTAAGGGTAAGAAGCTTCAAGTAAGATAATCACTAGGCAGAAAACAAGCACTTAGAAAGTTATGAGTGATAAGAAAATTAAAGAAACCCTTTCGTTGAATTTCTTCCTTTTTAGTCAGGCTGTGTAATTCAGGTGAGGAAAAAGTGAAATTTTCCCCTTTTCTCTTAATCAGTTCATACTGAGAAAGTATGTATGCCATTTCCTATATTGTTTCATTACAGATTAAGGTAATTTATTCAACAGACAAACATGTTTATCATATAGCCTCAATCCAAAAGTGCCAATTTTTGATAAGGAAAAGGTCAAAGTATGCAACCAACTACAGAGGTATCCTGTAAGCTACAATCTAACCAGGAGTGAATCACCACAGTTAAAGCAATGTAGATTAAATTAATCTAATCAGGTCATACCATTATTCCAGTTAATACTTATTTTACTTTATCACTTTTTATTTTCAAAATAATGTGGCATATCTTGTCTCTCTAAGCACTCTATCTGACAATCTCCATGGGAAAAACAAACCCATAAGGAGTCAAATGAGGTTTTAAGAGGTACCAAGCTTCTGTTCCCAAGCTTTATACTTCTCCTTTACATTAAGAGCCAGCTAAAATGCAATATTGCCCAAAGGTCAAATTGTAGGGGCTAGTTTGAACTGAGTGAAATAAAGACATCTTTAAGCCAGAAGCCAAACTGAGAGGCAATGGAAAGGCAGCCCTCTCCCATACCTGGCACCAGTGAAGCAAAACAGATTACCTGAGTGTAGAGGCCATGGGAATTCTCAACCCTAAAAGCCTGCAAGGCTTTCCAGTATCTCCAGTGGTGTTCAGCAAACATAGAAACTGTGTGGCACTGTGATACTTCCCTGGGATATATGCTGGGTCCAACCTGTACCCTAACAATCTGATTTCAGCCTTTCACCATAGGTAGACAAGGTTTGCAAAGGGATCCACTGGAAGATGGAAATTACCACTTTTCTCCCAACAGGTAAAAATGACTGCAGATATCCCAAAACATACGTCTACCCTCTTTCCACCCAAGTATTTATTTTGCCTAGTAAAGGATGATACTCAGAGCATTCGCGTTGTCTCTTGTTACTTTTCTGCCTCAGCATGACCTCTAGCTTGCCATGAACCTCAGAGTATGCTAATCATGCAAAGACAATTTCATTCTCAGGAGGTAAGAAAGATGTGGTTATCTCTTGCCATTTTTGTTTCTTCATCTAGCCCAACTAGCAATGTATCCTCTGCTTTTGGCTGCCATACCTGTGCATTTCACACCATTTTATCTAGACAGCTTTAAAATGAGCAGGAGGTATAATTCATGTGCAGTCAGTACAAGAGAGCTTCCTCTCTGAACTGTGCCCTATTACTCGCAAGAGTATGTATGCACTTTATCCCAAGCTATTTACCAAGTTAATGAAAAAAATACATTGAGTGCTAAAATGAGCCTCAAGCCTGTAGTAACTCATTCAGATAAGGCATGAATGCTGTCCCACTCCAAGGGGTTAGGAACAGCTTGGCAGGAAGGTAGCTTTCAGACTTTTAACATTTAGTACATTTGTTTGGTCTGAAAAGTTTGACATTAACTGTTTGATGCTACAGCCAATGTTTTGCTTTCTCTTATGTTTAAATACACAAGACAGCCAACAAAGGAAAGAAAAAGTAAGAAAAAAAAGAAGAATATATAATTTTGTAATTAGCTTTGGTTTTCCTGGAAGCAAACTGAATCAAAATTTATTTCAAAATGTTCTGAGGTTCAGCATGCAAAACAGTAAAGTATCTGTTTTTCTTGGCCCCTCGCACGAGTACCATCTGGTACTTCACAGCTTTGGTTTCTACCTGTTCCCAAAGAACACAGCCTGTCCATGTAACCGTGTGTCTTAGGAGGAGGAGGGAATAATATTCCAGACTGCTTTAGTGAAATCTGGACAAACAGAAATTTCAGCTCAAATCAGGGCTGTGGGTTGGTGAGTTGTTTGTTTCATTGCATGAGAAGCCAGGGTAAAAATGTACTATTTGTTTTCATTTGAAACTCTATAAAAAGTAACAGGATTGAAGTATTATTGTATGTATGCTGGAAGACTGAAGCCCAAGTCATCTGCTGCTGTTTTTGTCTCTAGGCCATGCCTCATTTACCAGGATGAAATTCTTGGGGAAGTGTTTGGTCTCGTCTACACTCCACTTTACAAAAGCAGTGCCAGTTTGTACTGTATAACCAGCTGCACTAAGTTACATTCCAGGCTTGCTTCCCCCCTTCTACAAGCTGGTTATTAGAGAGTGCAGAGAGCATAGTGACATTTTACAACAAAGGAAATAAAGGAGACTTTTCTGTAGTAGCAAGTTGTCCCCTTTTCCTCCTAATGTGAGAAGAAATCACAGCTAGCAATATCACAGGGAATGCAGACAAAAGGCTTGGCAGGTAGGTACTCAGACACCGTAATCAGAAAGACCCTAGCAATGCCTTTAACTGCAGGACAGCTAAAGGCAAGTGTGGAAACAAATGTAGTAGAAAAGTAATGTAGATACTCCTGGTTCACAAAGGAAAACCAGCTTTGTTCCTTTTTGCAGTCAGCATGTCATGGGGAAAAAAAGAACTTATCTGCAAATCTCTTTAAAGCTTGATTCCTATGAGAAAATAAAGAAGGTGGCAAAAACAAGTTATGCTGAAGTAGAGGGGAGTTTTCAGCACGGGCTTGGAGACTGATTACTGAGGATAAGCCAAACCTGTTGTAAACAACAGTGCAGTAATGTGAAGACACACGCAAAATTTGGAAGAAAATGCATGATGTTCTCCAATTCAGACATGTTTACATTCCTTGTATCTACCACAGAAAACTTACATAATCTTTTCTTATACAGACAGGTAACGAGGACTGGATAAAGTTCTAGGCAAGTTTTCCTAGTATGTTAGCAAACTGATTTCTGCACTGAGAAAGAAACAAGAAATGACTGACAGATATTCTTTTAAGAGCCCCCACTGTACTATATATTTCTTTGAGAAAAAGTATCTAATATTTGCAAGTATTTACAAAGTTAGATCCAGCCCCCCTGCCCAACACACAAGAATATCATCCACATGCATTACAAACCTTACATTCAGGAGCTTGCACTAGTGGAAAGATCAAACCAAGACAGCTTTTGCTATCAATGCTAAACTGCTGTATCTCCAAGTTCACAAGAAGGTATAAGCTTATAAACAAGATTTTTCTTCTACAGCCAGTTTCTAAATACTGAGATTACTAAAACAAGAAATAGGAAAATAATCTACTCATTAGCTTTCATTTCCAGACAATATCCAAAGTACTGTTAAGCATGTATGCATTTTGACAAATACCTCTTACCTGTAAAAGAGCAATGTTCAGATTCCTTACTAGATGTTATCGTCATGACAAGTCAAACAATCTTTTTTTATAAAAGGTTGGATGTCTTTTCAATGAAGCATGTGTGTACTGTTTAAAAAATTAAAAAAAAAAATTAAATTAAAGCACCATCAGAGTCTCCCTTCCCTCACTGTCAGTCAAAAACAAGTTGGAATAAGTCTGAGTTGAAATTACCTGAATAAAGAGACTGGAGAGAGAGAGGGAGGAGAGGGAGGGAGGGGGAAAGAGAGAAAAAAAGTCTGAGAGGAGACTCAGTGATGTCAGCAGTATGTCTTAAGGAAATCTACAGCTGAGCCCGGCAAACTTTATAACTACACAGCACTCGACACCCAGTTACGTGGTAAGTAAATACCTGCTTAAGAGGAAACTGATGTACTTTTAAAGAACGTCAGTTAATCTTTGAAGAAACTTTAGCCAAGCTGATCAAAGTCCCTTAAAGGCCTTATTGCCTAAATAAATAAGGTTGCAAGTGGTTGTATAATGTGAAGAGCAAGAATAATTAAAAGTCAATGTTATTGATTACCATTTTCCTTTTGGCAAAAGAGAGGTTGAAACTCATCTGAAATACATTTGTACCAGCGTTGTAATGCACTGAGCTGTAGCAGCCACAGATGCAACTAAAATCCCTGACCACCAAAGTTTCCAATCTGTTTAGCCACGACGCTCTTCCTCTTTGATGATTAATTCTGGGTTGGCTTCAGTGCCTTTCTACTCAAATAAGGGCAGCTGGGAAAAACACAGATAGTGCTGATTAGATTAGGGGAAAGTTGGATACCTTAAATAGAGTGAGGAAGAGGTGCGAGTGCTTGCTGTCCACCAAGCCTGTATACTGCCATAGGTACCATACTGGTGTTTGGTAGGATTTCCAGAACAGAATGAAAGAGCAGCAGTGAAAGGGAAGGCAATGCAGCACTACAAATACTAATGTGGTTGTCCTCGGGTATTGTTCTTCTGTGTCTATATTCCCAGAGGTAATTCTTCCAGGAACTATGTATCTCAACAAGCGTGTCCAACGCAGTACAACAGCATCACTTGCTGAGCCATCCCACAGCACAATGATGCCAGGTTGCTTTCATTCCCATATGCTCAGGGGAAAGAGGAAATCAACACAGGGTGAATAGTTCACTAGCAAGATTCTGCACAACTCAGACTCATAGAGAAGACATTAGCAAAAGTAAAATCTCTCCTTTCCTCGGCAGCATTGATAATCAAACATTTAAATACATTAACAGCCATTATTAATGTCATGATATGCAACCATAGGAAACTAAAGGATGGAATTCTGCTGTCATGTGGTCAAGTATGTAGGCATTCAGGCAGTGCCAGTAGGCAGCAGCTGTTTTGCATTTAAAAGGACAACAGTTAGATGAGATTTTTTTCTTCCTTTGCCAGAGACTGAAGAATTTCACACGACTTGGATTGTTCCCCAAATCCAAGAACCTGTTACACTGGTATCTCTTTCTCTATATTTACTACGAGGGAGATGGCAACAGCTCCTATCAGTTTTCATTATAAAATAAATGTTTGTGAATGGATTTTTCTGTTTTCAGATAGGCACTTCTATTTGCAGAGCCCTCTAAAATGTCATAGGATAAAGCTATACTATAAATTCTTTTTCACTATCCAGTGAAATTATGTTTTGTTGTTACTGAATTATTAAAATTCCCCACTTAAAACTTTCCTTTTCTTTCTTCTGTTACAGTTTTGTAAACTGCCCAAATCATAACTGAATATGAATCCTCGAATATGCTAGTCCCATACATCCTCCAAATCAACATGCTGCCTGTGAAATCATGGATAGTGTAGAGTCATTAGAAGAGGGTTATCCTGGGATAGAATGAGGCATTGCACACTTTGTGCAAACATGTTGCAGTTCAGTTTTTAATTACTGTTCTGTTTTGCTAATCCCTGGTGGATCCCTGTAATATGCTGAAGGACAGATCAATGGGACAGAGGGACGGAATTTAAGCTGTATGGACATTCCTCAACTTTGCACATTTTACTTGAAAATGTTTATACCTTTTTTTGGACATGTTTTTGCCCATCTATTTAGCAGAGAGTATATGGATGATCAGGGCTCTTAGTAGGAAATGGTGAGGACAAAACCTGTCTCTCAGGAAGCTACAGAGAGGTTTCAAGAGATGAGTGAGTTGATCTCATGGCTCATGGCCCTAAAAAATGACAATTCAGCTTCTTGTTCACCACTTTCTCTCTGCTATAACTGTGCTGTCCATTACTCAGTGCACATCCAGAAGGGATGAGGAAGAACAGGACACGAAATAGCTATTTGTGCTCAGCTCTTATTGCTCCTTTGTTAGTAATAATCTTAAACAAGCATCATTTCCTGTTCAGTGATCACATGCTCCTGGATTTCTCCCACATTTATGCTGAGGTGGGCTAACTCCCTGGACAGGATAATTTATTAGTCCACACTCTTCAAAATTTGTAAACTCACGTTATTTTTTTTAAGTTTACTTATATACTGGAGCTTATTAACCTGTCTCCTTACAGCAGCAAAGGTAAGAATTTGGACTAGATATGTTTAAATGCTTATCCAAACATTTCCAATCAATAAAGCTGAGTGGGAAGTCCCATGACGATAAGAGGCTTGGCTCAGGGTATTTTCAGCCCTTATGTACAAAGTAAATTGTTTGGAGTATGGCTTAGAAAATAGTATAATTAATTAAGGAGGCAATAAACTGTACTGTGGTAGAAGAAGTCAGTCCTACATATCATACTGGTACCTCCAACTTATCTTGAATCCAACACCCAGATCTTTTACCGAAAAAGTGTTTTGGCCTTCTCAAATGTTCTATGTTCCCAGATCTTAAAAGATATACATACCAGGAAGGGAAAGAGCCACAGTGACCTTCCAAGTCCTATCTGTTCTTCTCAGGATCAAGACACAAAAAATATTCTGCTCTTGTAAACCCCAAATTCATGAGCTAGAAGCCATTACCTACATCATATAAAGAAAAAAAAAAAAAAGACACCAAACTAGAAATGCACTTAACATAAAATAACATAAGATGTCTTGAGCAGAGGTGTCACCTAAGAACCACTAAACATCCCTTTCTAATTTTATGCACTTAAATATTCATGTAAAGATCACCCTTGTGACCCTAGCCCAGATCTACAGAAGCAGTCAGGATCACAGCTCCCAGAGGAATCACATGGGTATCTAATGCTGTTGCATATGTAGTCCCTCAGATTCAGGCTCCCTCTGTAACACTGGCAGATCTTAGAGTCTTTTTGTGACAAATAAAATAAAGATGGGGGAGGAAAAGCACACAAAAAAAATACTTCTTGTAATGGCACATTTATTTTCAGTGCACCCTCAGAATCAAAACAATTTGGTAAAGTGTTCAGTTCTGCTGGCTCCAGGCCAGAAGCACCCTGCCATGATCAGTGGTGCTTTGCATTCTGCAGCAATTTCAGTTCTGCAGCCGAAACACTACTTTTATGTTTCAGTTCTAAAATATTGGAACTTAATGTTTTCTGCATGTACCAGCTGGCTTTCCACCTTAATCTACACAAGCTATTTTTTGTACTTTTATTATGGTCTTTTGAAAAATTGCATCAATAATACCAAGGCCTTCAGTTAATAGAAGTGTAGAAGAAAAGCCGATAGGAATGCTGCCTAAATTGTCTACGGGCTCATTACTTCAAAATGTGACTTGATTTGAAAGCAAATACTATAAAACCAATGCAAGAGAAACTATTCATATACTACTAACAAAATGTAACACACGATGCAGAACTAAGCCCAAATACCATTTTCTCAAGCATTATTTGAATTATACCTAGCAATTCAGTATGAGACATCTCCAGGATTAAAACTACTTCTGCGTTTTATTTTTTTAAGCACATTGCTGTGCACATGAGAGAATTTAATTAAAAAGTAAAAATCTAACATAAAATTTATTTTCCTACTCATAACCTTTTTAGAAGATCCCCTACAGCTGAAGTTTTACTGACTTTCTTGTATGAAGGTAGAAAAATATACTTTTCTAACCAGAACACTTGAACACAAGACATCAGAAGTATTTAACCCAAAACTGGATCTTGTTAAACACAGAGAAACCTTTCTGTAAGTTTGCATTTTCTATACTGTATATTTTCTTTAATTGTTTTAAAATAGTCCCCTATTTTTGCTATTTTTCTTCTGTGAATTATTCACTCGTAACTAAGTGAACTGTGAATCAAAACATTCATCTGTTCCTTATTGTCAGAGTTTTTGATAAAAGAGAGCTCATTACACACATTATTCTGAAGTTAGTTATAACTTTAGGTAATTTAGGAAATGTGATTCTCTAAGCATGTATGTATAAATGGGCACATGAAGTTTCCCACTCCAAGGAAATCAGTTACCATGTTCTCACTGCATATGTGCACCGTTAGGATCCTTGATGTACGTTTTCCCATCTTATTTCTTTTGTCACCTCTGTGTTGACATTGCAACAGTGGCAGCAGCAAGGAATTCACAGTGCATTACCTAGCCTTCTACAGTTTAAAGCAGTGGCTTGTGTACAAGCTCTCTACCATATGTTCTTTGCATTAGGAGAGGTTGTGGCTGACAGTGTTGTTCCTATGGGAAATTTAAGCACATGAAAAGCACATAATTGGAACGGGATTTTATTCCACTTGATGAGCTTCACACGGAAGGATCTGGCTGAGAAGTGCCCAGCTCTGTTCTCAATGAAGCAAGCAGTGACCTTCTTGGAAGTCGTGTTACCACAGCAGTTAGTGCTTTCAAAATCTTCAACTTCAGCTCAAATAACTTGGCTTCATGAACAGTGCAATTGCTGAAATGTGTCTTATCTTTTCACATTAGAGAAGGTATTCTTCATCTGGCTGGCTCGGAGTTTCAGAGCCTCAGGAAGGCTATTGCCTGGGTAGAGATAGAAGATCTTGGAAAGTGAACCTGATCTTCCACGTTTAAGGTCCTGCTCAGAGGTGTTGCTTCTTGACAACAGAAGTATCGATATGTTACTGCCCAAGATGTTAAATGGATGACCAAGTGTCGGGAAGCTCTAGAGAGGGAACACTGCCCTGAGAATAGCCATTCATTCCCATGCGCTTTTGGCTGCATTTTCCCTGACACTGGAAATGAACCTCCTCTGGTTTTGGTTCTAGCCCAGAGATGGGACAGATTCATAAGCAAGAATTCATATTCAAACCAACTTTCCACACCAGAGTGAAAATGAAAATGGACTTCAGATCCAAAAGGGTTTTTTTCCCCCAATCTGGTCAAGATGTCTGGAGTAGCCAAAATTCACCTCAAATTCCTGGAACCCAGCCACGTTTCTCTGTTTTCTGAGACTGTGGTGGGTACATGCTCAGTTTGCTGCATCACGAGCCAGCAGGACACATAAATCTCCCTGTAGGAATGATCTGCTCACATTGCTGGTAGCACCTCAGCAGGCAAAGATGCTTCCTGTACCACTTTCATGCTCCTTCTCTTAGGAGCAAGAGCAGACAGCTCTCCAGGTCACTTAAGTCATAGCTCTAATATAACATTTGTTTTGTTGCAATAGGAACAAAACCATAGTTGTGGAGAAGTATGTTCTACAGCACTCAATTCTGAAAATCATTCTCAGCTGCAAGCAGGATTTCTGGTGTAAGACATGGCTGATGACTGTGGTCCAGAGCTATTGCTCCAGAGAATACTGGAGAAACAGGGCTGAAAGCAGTCAGTGGTGAGAACCTTTGAACACAAGTAAGGGAAAAAACTTTCTCTAATCTGACATTTTACCTCATCCACAATGGTCAATCCCCCTGGAGTTTCTGTGGCTTCTCCTCAAGCCATGATTCTGGGGTGTATGTATTTCAGTAGTTACAGTTAGAGTCACTCTGATGACCAGAAATCCTTCTGGGAAATGGAAACCTCAAGCTTTTCGGCCATTGGATCCCTTCATCTACTGTTTTTTTCGATGGGCATGAAAAACATTCCTCATTCAAAGAAAAACTAATGCTTCATACCTCATAGTACTGTCTCATCATATATCTTCAACAACATGCTTAACAGAAAGAGGAAGGGGAAATCTCTCCCCATCTGATTTCAGATACTTTGGGTAACCCCAATATTGAGTTCTATGAATTCTTCTCTAGTTCTCAAACACATTTCTTAACATTGGTAGTCTATATTAGAATCCAGCAGCTAAGTTAGTCTTTTCCCCACCTTTGAAACTCAGTGTTGTTTAAATGGAACATCACTTTGGAGCGTCTCGATAAATAATGGATCTTTTTTTACTGGGAATTTTATTTTCATGAGCACCAATAAGGTCCCTGTGTGAATACTCATTCTGGATTTTCTCTTACTGAATTTCTTTGAGCTGGGAAAAGCCTGTAACTATCTGGGACAAAAATATGGCATTACTATTACCAGCTTCAGATGCCCAGACTAGGCGGCCTCTCAGGAAACAGTATGAGAAAGGCAGACGAAATTAAATGAGAACTTTTGTGTATTTTAAATGTGTCTTCATGGAAAATAACTTCTGGACAAATGAAAATAACTGGAATTTCTACTTTGCCAAACTTTATCAAAGAGGATTATGAACTGAGCCTATTGAGACTGACATAACCCATGACAGTACTAGATATGCATAAAAAGTAATAGAGGAGAAGGTACAGAGTCTGAGGTGCAGGGCATATGTACAAAGACTATCACCAGGCTTACTGTCTGCAGTATAGATCATGGCATCTCTAGTACAAAAAGATTATAAAAATGGTTTTCCAAGAGCAAAATGCAAACATTTGACTGGACAGTGCTAAATAGACTTAAGATCAAATCTTGTAGAAAGCAGAGTTGTTATCATATACTTACTGAATTCATCTTTGTGAGCAAGTAAAATGTAATTCATGATGTTACAGGGACAGAAAACGATCGCTTCATGAAAAGAAGATGGCACAGGGATACTGGCTGCACCCACTGTCACTGTGATTGCACCATAGTTTCCATTGTAGACTCCTATTTTCATATGCCATGAGTGTTGCAAAATGTTGACCTTTGGGGCTGCATTTTTCCATGCTTGCTCCCTGCCCCAAAGGTGAATTCTTTCAGAAAGTCTGAGTAAAATCTTTTCAGGGACCATGGCTATTATTTTTCGGCTGTTGTCAGGACAGCTTGCTTGGGGCAAATTGTATAGCAACTGCTTTGTTCCTCTGAGCTATAATAAACACTACCATCCATCATGTGAGGCAGAAAATTAAAAGCATGGAAAACAATCCTAGTTTTAATGTTTGAAAGTTCTGGCTGTTTAGGCTTGTAAATGGCAGCAGATAATGACAGTAGAGATCAAACCGGCAGATACTGCAATGAGTAAAAAGTTCTTTTAATGTGAATTATCAACACCTCTCTATTCACATCAGAAAGTTTTAGTCCTCAGGAACTCTATGTTACAGAGCCAAATGTTGACAAATAGTGTTAAGTAAGGTCTTCAAGACATTGCAATACAACAAACAACATGACAGTAAATGATCTACTGTTAATCTCTCCTGTTTGAGATATTTGTTTTTTGCAAGCACATTTTAAAAAAGCAAAATGATGTTCATTACCACCTGTTGCCAAAAGTTAACTGGTTTACTAAAAAGTTAGGTAGATGCCCTGTGTTTCTCAGAAGCAGGCTGTTTGTAGGATCCTTAAACTATGAATATTGATGTTGAACTATTGGCACCCCTGCTTGAAAATGCTCTCTTGGGGCTTTACAGACCACAGACTATGCGTGAGAACAGAGATGACCAGCACCACTCAAAATGAAAGACAATTCCAAAACAAAATCCCATGTCTGCTATTAAGATGCAGCACCTAGGTGGCCTCATATAGCCCCACACATTCCCCTGATTTTATCGTTCACGGAAAATATGTCTGAAAATTACTGTACAGACAGGAAAAGCCAGTCTCCCTATAGGCCACAATAAAGACTAGAGCTGTCCAAAGGTCTCTTGGAGTGCAAATATATCTGTTTCAGAAGGTCTATTCTATAAGCATAGTCTACTCTACAGGCTTCAGCTTTATTTGGTGCCAAGTTGCAGGCAGAGAAAATTTGGTTGCAACATGATCTTTTAACACTGATGAGTAGTCCATTAATATTCATTAATATTAATTTTCTGTTTATTGTTCTTACAGGGATTTCAACCAGATTTCAAGGCACAAACTGCATGAAAATCTGAAACAGACTTTGTAGAAGCAAATAGAATGGCTTCAGTAAAGTATGGACATTATTGTACAGAAGACCAAAGAAAAGCTACACTGAAGCCTTAATTTATGCATTTTTTTCAGACAGTCTGGGGTTGTTTCTTTAAGTTTCTTTAAACCTTACTTTTTATAATCTCCCAGGCTCCCACAGACACCAGGAAGTGAGCAGCACTACTTCTTGTTCCTCCATTGCATCCAGTTTGACTACAGCCCTTCATAAGGAGCCAGCCCGTTTAGCTGAACCTATTCAGAGCAGACCATTCAGTTCACTTCTTGATTAACTGACCTTGGTTTCATTTGCATTACTATCTCTGACATTCTGTTATCTGTTTGATTTCTGCAATATTCCCACCATCATAATCTTTTCAGGTTTACCTATTCCCATGCCTTGATTTCACCTCCTGCCCTTCTTCCAGTTTCTTCATTTGTCTTCAAATGATTTCACTTTACACCTGCTGCTATTTCAACTTCAGCCTTTTGATGCCCGATTATCTACTGTTCTTGATAATGCTGTTCATTTCACAAAGTCATATTGTTAATTTGCTGCCTGAATACATGCTATTTTATATTAAACATGACTTTTATCACAGTATTTTTAATATTCAAATATGACAGAATGCCTAGCAAAAATGAAGTTTACAAGATACACTGCTTGTTCTATAACTTTCTCTAAGTTGCAACTAATTATGTACATGACAATCACTGTTAAATACTTCCTTCAGTTTTGTAGTATGTCTGAAGATAATCCGTCATATATGTAATTGCACCTGTGTGTGGACTTTAATACCAGTGGATTTGTTCACTAATAGATTTACTATTTGTAATAGCTGAATAAAAGCAAAAAGAGGGATGTTGAATTCATGCTGTTTTGTCATTCATTAATTGACACCCATAAATTCTTAAGGTACAGCTTCTATCCATGCATTTATGTGGAATTCCTGATGATTCTTCTACTTCTCATAACACATCTCAACAGAATGCCATGATAAATCCAGCAGAAACAATGACACTCATTTACTTCCTCTCTGCATAATTTTCTCATGTACTGCCAGAACTTCTGACCAGCAATGCTCTTGACAGTGATTTGAAGACATGCTGCCTTTTTCCCCTACTCCACAGCTAACTACAGCCTGCTGACAATTGATTTCATCAGGACGATGAACTTATACCTCTGGATTGCTTGGAATGATAGGAATTCTTTTCCTGAGGGTTCATTCAGCTATTTTCTTTTTCAGCTACCTCATACCTCCACTTGCTCCACTATATCTTTTCAAACTTTTTTTCTTCCTTGATGGAATTTGTTCCTTTAGCTTCTAAAAGGCCACTTGTCCTGTTTATCACTTCTTGCAGGACATCTGCTTTTAACTTTTTCTTGGAGTAGCGATTTCTGATGAAGAAACTGAGCTAATGGCCATTCTAGCACGTCTACTGTGTTTGCATTTCAGGGTGGACTGCAAGCTTCTAAACCTGGCTGCAGCAGGTTTCAAAATATTCCTTTCATATTTACTTCACCACATACCTTTATGGTATGTTGTTCACTGCTTCTTTCTTTTTTTTTCCTTATTACTGTTATCAGCCCAACTCTATTTCCACAGAAATTAACTGTTAGCATACTGGTATGCTGCTCTTATGTCTTATTTTCTTGATCTTCCTTTAAATCTTACTCTTCTTGTCCATACCTGGAGTAATTTACTAATTTTATGCAAGATACTTTTACTTCTGTTTTCTTTTAGACTTGGTTTGTTTACATTTTCCCCACATTGCTCTGCTTTATTGCTTGTCTAGACTGTCATAAAATATGTGTACTGCCCAATAACTTCCTTTACTTCGTTTTGTATCACGTCCTTGAGTATTTCACAACTAATCTGTAGTGAGATTTCCTCATAATTGCAAGTCAGTGGTCTGAAAAGTTATCAAAAATAGAAGACCACCTCTGAGAGCTGTTCTTTAGTGTAGTCCTGTACTGCGACACAGGAGGTTGGAGGTGCTTGCCAGGGAGAAGCAGGAAAGCATTCTACATTGACTAAATCTATGCTTCCATAGAATAACATCAGTAGGATGCTACTGAGGTTGGTGGGGAGCACAGTCTGCATGCAGACCACACAGGTGTGTGTCTCTGAAGTCTGCTCTGATTTCCCACCTAACTGCTGAAGACTTGCTCACTTTGGACAGTAAGAGAACAACAGTCAACAGTCAAGAGCTGGTCCCAGCCACACAGCAGGTCCTGACACGACTTTCTAATCCTTCCAGACGAAACAGGATGGCCAAAAAGGCACCCACTCTGTCCAGAAGAACACAGAAATCTACTCTGATTCTTATGGAGCTTGGATGTCAGGCCTAACTCATGGAAATCACTCTGGATTTCCAGTAAGTTGAACATCCAGAAATCTAGAGCTATCAAAACGAACTGAGACAATTCAATTCCAGCACTGGCATGACATTATTTGGACTCAGCATATTACAAGATGTCCTGCCAGTTCTGGGTTTGGGCACATACTCCAGAACAGGTGAATCCATCTTGATTTGTACTTTCATAGCAAATAAAACTTCTCTAGCATAGTTTAGACTAGCTGGCTGCTAAAAAGAGGGGGCTGAAAGAAACGGTTGACCCTAGACAAGCAACTGTACTTGTTTCCAGATGCTTCTGAAATGAATGGCAATTAAATTAACTGTACTTGATATCTATATCTGCATTGAGATATGCACCTATGTGTAAACTTCTATACACACACTAATGCTAGGTAGTACATGTATTTTGTGCGCATTTGTGCACGCAGGAACAGGGGTTCTTTCTGCAAGTGAGCTGTTGACACTTTCCATGGTAGATCAGACATCTTCACCTCCTGTGGTTCCAGATAGTGTGGTGCTGGAGAAGGAAGTAGTCCTTCACTCCATCCAGGTTTCTGGAATTACTTCTCTTCAGATTCTCTAATTTTTTGTGCCTCTGATTCTGGCTCATTTGCCAGTCAAAGTATATCTCTATCTCTCTTGCTCTCATACTGCCATGTTAAGAGTAGGTCGAGTTTTGTGGACTTTGGAAATAGAGCCATAAAAAAGGAACCTCAAGAGCTTTATTATAAAATAAAGAGGGTTGGGCTGGATGGTGCTGCCAAACTTTAAAAAGCTTCTGTAAAAATATACATTTTCCTATAGATCTATAAAGCCCATATTTACCTAATAGGCTGTGTAGAGTCCAAAGGAGCTCCTACAAAATTTCTGGTAAATAGTGTTTAAGAATTGATATGTTTGCCAAAAACAATATACTGCATTTATCAGCTTGGAACTATTACAATTTTTTTGGTAAATAATGTCCTGTTTTCTGAAAAGTCTAAAATGTGTATCTAATCCAATTGTGTCACCTCTCATTTCCTTCAAAGAAGGGAAAAAAGGCGAAGCTAAGTCTGAGATTCTGTTTTGAATTAACTGCCACTTTATCTCTAAGCGTCCTCTTTGTGCAAAGCTATTACTGCAAATACTGTTTCTGAGACCAGTCATCCCCAACCCTTGCAATGCATAACTACAAGGTAACAAATGCTATCAGCACTATCATCTTGCATTTATGTGGGGTTCATCATCCAATACTTTCCAGCTCCTTGCAGGGGGATCCTATTGCTGGGCACCAGGCTGTACCCTTCAGGGACTGGCTCATAGTGTGGGCTTTTGCAAAAGGTAGAGCTATGGAGGAGTTGGTAGTCAGACAGTTTGGCTCCATTTTAATGTGACATAGCTAAAGCAATAACTCTCCCTGAGGTGCAAAACAGTTACAAGTTCTCCTCAGTGCCACACAGCCATTGAGAGCAGGAAATGAAGAATATTTTGAGTATTTTTCTCAATTCCTTTCAGCTCTTTTACATCTCTCTGACATCTGAATAGACCTGAGTGTAAGAGAGGTTCAGACCCTCTAACAGAAAATGCAAGACTGGGAAAGGGTACTTACATAGAGACACGTGGTTATCAAGCTATTACAGAGCCTTGATTTTAGTTGGGACAATCTAGTGCAGTAAGCACTTGAATATTTAAACTGGGATAAATAAAAACACAATTAATTTTATTCATTAGTGTAAAATCTATTTAAACTCATTACAATATTCCTTGTTGTCAGTTGTTCTAGCCCCTCACTCTCTCCACTCAGCCATGCACCCACAAATACCTTTCCATGGTGGTCCATCTTTTCCTGATCCATTACCTTTGCCTCACTCAGCAGACAGGGGGACCTCTTCTTGAAAGCATATCCTGAGTGCTGTCAGTCAGCTGCTGAGGGCTGAGAAGTTCATTTTACCTTTGTTTTGCTCAGCTCTGTCATTTCTTCTTGTTAGACTTGTACCCTACTGCTTCTGTAGCTTCTTTCCTCTCAGACGCTGGAGAAGGTTGAGGTGGCAAGCCAGAGAGATGGGGAGCAAAGAAGAAAGAGGAGAATTTATACTTTGGTATTTTGGAAGCTGGAATCCAGGGAGAAGCTTAAGAACGTGACTTGGGGCCAAAATGTTTGGCTCTCCAGTTACAGAGCAGAGCTAGGCAGGTTTATTCCTATCTTAACACTCTGGCCCATGTTTTGTCAGGAACTGCCATCAGTGGTGTGCAGTGGGATGAGAGGAACTTCTCCTTCACTTGTCTTCTCTTTGCAGCACTGTAGGAAGAAAGGGATAATAGAAGAATTAGCAGCGCAGTGAGGAACTTGTCAGAGATAAAGCAGTCTAGTATGGAGCATAACACATACCACATTATGCCTGGGAGTTATTATGGTGACATCTGGAGGTTACAATTCTTTCTGTTACTGTCCTCCTCAACTGCTCTCCCTTCCCCTCATTCCAGCAGCCTCATGGCCCTTAAACTGTTAATTTTGTCTTTGACTACTATTTCATTTATCCCAGCTGCTCAGTTAGGAAAAAAAAGCAGCATCTCACTGAAAACAGATGCTGCCTCTGTACCAAGCAGATAAATTAAATGCATAAAGCCTGAGCTGTGTACAATGTTGATTCTTTGTGAATTTTATTATTTTTACCCTTGTTATTAAAATTCCAAGTAGATTTTATCACTTTATTTTTGAACCATATGGATTAAAGCAATATCTTTTTGGCATTTCTTATGAGTACTGTAAATTAAATGAACTAACAATTTACCACAGAAACAACAGAAGAAAGAAAAAAAAAACCAACCTGACTCACTTCTACTCTTGTTGAACATACACAGCTTTTCTAGCCTGCATTTCTCTATTTCCATGTGCATTTTATCCATATATTATGTGCACAACTTCAATATGTTGGAGTAACCCACACACTCTCCACATTTGTGCGCACATACAAGAATGCTGTGCCACACAGAGCTCACAGAATCATAGAATCACCAAGGTTGGAAAAGACCTACAAGATCATCCAGTCCAACTGCCCGCCTATCACCAATAGTCCTCACTAAACCATGTTCCTCAACACAAGGTCTAAACGTTCCTTGAATACCTCCAGAGTTGATGACTCCACCACCTCCCTGGGCAGCACATTCCAGTGCCTGATCACTCTTTCAGAGAAGAAATGTTTTCTAACATCCAGCCTGAACTTCCCCTGGAGCAACTTGAAGCCATTCCCACTAGTTTTATCGCTAGTTACATGAGAGAAGAGGCTGACCCCCAACTCACTATAACCTCCCATCAGGTAGTTATAGAAAGCAATAAGATCTCCCCTGAGCCTCCTCCAGACTGAAAGAGATGTGGACTAAAGCTTTTCCAGCATGCTCTCTTTTCAGAGCTTTCTGGCTGTCCAATAAACAGGGATGTATCCTACTAGTTATCTAAACAGAGATAAACCTTTGCCTTTCTTTCAGTATAGTGCAACAGTCAAAGTTGACCCTATAGCTGGAAAGCACTGATCTTGTCATTGGAAACACCTGATCAGTGTTTACGTTTCTGTGGAAATGCAACACTGTGTTAATACAATAACTTTGAAAACACAAATGAGAAATGCCTGTGATTTTCAGCTGTTGAACTGAACCAAGGGATGTTCTTCACAACTTCTTGGATCTACTCAAACAGAGCCTTCTTTTAGGAAAGGCAGGAAGGAATCTTGTCTGCCAGGGTCCACAGAATTTAGAGTTTAGTTAAATTTCAAGATTTTGTGTCTCATGTTACATTAAACAGATTATGTATATGAAAGTCTGTCAGTATCTACATTGATGTGTACTGATTTTCATCTTAGTAATAAAAAAAAAAGACACTTTGGCAACAAAGCCACCTTCAGATATGGCTAAGGAGATGTGGAAGGAATGAATAGGAGTTAAGGTCAAAAAAGCACAGTAACTATAGAATTTCAGGTGGTACATTTTTATGTTTCCATCTCCTTCTGACTTCTTTGACACTTGTGTTATTTCATCCAGGCGGACTGTAAGCAAAATGCCACAGACATCCTAGCAATCACTCCTGGGCATCTAGGTTAGAGTAGCAGTGGGGTATGAGGGAAAGTGATGGTGGTAGATTCTCACACTACAAGGCAACCTCAGTGATCCTTTTGACCTTCTGCAAAGAACTTAGCTGTCTCAAATAATGTTTTGTCTGATTTTAGTGAGAAGAAAACTGTCTGAATGGGTGGAGGTGGGAAAAAGGATGTCTCTCACATTTAACATCTCTCACAATAAAGGATAGGGTAAGATCTGCCTTTGCACAGTTTTCCCTGGAAACAGAAGTTCCATGCTCAAAACCAGTCACTGAGATAGTTTTAAATTGCATACAGGCACCTATTTTTTCATTTCAGCCAACTCACAGTCACATTTCTAACTGACACTAGAGACTACAGAAAAGCACCCAGAAAAGCACTGTGCTGCATACTCTCTAGTAAATTAGTCATAAAACAACAGGATAAGAATAAGAGGCCTTTACCTCCAACTGATCTGCAGCAACATTTGTGACTCCTCAGGTGTGATTCTGGAAAGGGATAGCATTACACTGACAAATTTCAGGTGTCTGGCTCAAGTGGAATCCACAGGTCTGATTAGCAACCTCATTAACAGTGTGCTTTAGGTGTCACTTGATGTACTCAAAACAGCTTTGACTTAGATCTAGCTAAGATAAAAGCAAGGCTGTATCTAAAATGTAACCCTCATGAACACACGCACTAAGAAGTACCTTTTTTGCAGAGGACTTCTGTCTGCAAAGGGTGCTGTGTGCACCCTTTGTGGAAACAGCTATTTGCTGTACTGAGGGACATGGTTTAGATGGAAATAATGGTGTTAGGTAGATGATTGGACTGGGTGATCTTAGAGGTCTTTTCCAATCTTGGTGATTCTATGCTTTTAACTAGGATTCTTCTGCAGTTGAAGATGGGGCCCATAGTTCAAGTAACTAGCAGTTTACATATTCTCACCACAAAGAAGTGGGTACCTTAATGAACATCCTTAGTCAGATAAGGTTTTGCTTGAGTTTAAGCCCAAACTATGCAAAAGCTGCTTGACAGAACACCAAACCTGGGATTCTTTCCTACTGCACAAAAATGCCTATTGTAAAGAAAACTGCTATATGATAAATTAAAGCATCACACGTTCATCTTGTGAGGAAGTCTGATCCTGTCAGTATGTAATAACTGTCCTGAAAGCACCCTGATCACAATACTGACCTTGAATTAGCAAAGGTACAGATTTTATCTAGTCCATGATTATGCAGGAAGGCTTAGCTGGTTACACTGGCTAGATGAAGAAGCATAGCTGTACATCTAATGATCAGAATTAGATACACAGTTCAGGTTAAGCACCATCAAAACAGTTTGCTCCCAGTCATATTTTTGAATACTTCAAAAATAACTTCTCTTGTTAATGTATCTACACTGGGGAAGAGAATGGATTGCCAGGAAAATGATTTCTGGAAACCCGTTTTGTGATGGTCCAATTTGTGAGTGGTTAATGAGGCCCAATTGATTAATATGAGTCATACCTGTGAAGAAATTAACTCTTTTCTGTCACTATGTGAACAACTTGCATTCCCTTTTCATCAATCAATTGGATATAAAATCAATTACTCAGTGTACTAATTTATCGAGTGAAAAGTCTTATATGCTGGTATTTTCCTTATTACTGCCACTGGGCAATTGTCTTCAGCTACAACTGCATTTAATGATACCACAGCTACATTATGAAGACACTGAGAAAACCATTACCTGCTGTGGCTGATACAAAATCCCTTTCGTATTTTATTAAAGCCAAAACTCAGTGTTATTGTGACATTCTAGCAGGCTAACTCAGAGTTTCAGCAGGCAACTGAAATGTTACATTATTTTTACTGATAAAACTACTCTCTGTTTGGAAAAGAGCAAAAATCACATTAGTCTTCTGGATGACAGTAATCTTGTGGTAAAATTCTGAATGAATGCATGTGACCAGTCACTTGTGATATCATAAGAACCAAGATTCAAAACTTTTTTGTCATATAACATGCAGTCTGAAAATACAAAATCTTCCTGTGATGTAGCTGAAGCTACTGTGGTAGAATATTTGATTCAATAAGGATTTCCACAATTTTTAACACTTCAGTAAGATTCCTGTTACATATGAACTGTATTCTAGTTACTTTTTAACCGTTCTTGGTGATCAAAATCCTGAAAATGCACATTGATGGAATTGTTAAGCTAGGTTGAATTCCTACCCTTAGGTAATAATTGCCCTCACAGATTCGACATCCTTCTTGAGGTCCAGAGGTTAACTGAGGATCTGATAGGTTTCTTATAAATCCACGGAGACAAATTCTCTTCAGTGGCTCATTCACTGGCATGTCTGCATGAATCACACCGTAAGAATGTGCCTATTGTCATAGAGACTGAACAGAAGGGCATTCAATGCAGTGGTGGACAAGCCACTATGGCAGAAAGTGCTGAATCAGGCATTCATCCCAGAATAAGTTAATTCTAGGTGAGGGAGTTAGGGACTAAAATCGCCAGTTTAAACTGTGGCATAATTTTTATTTCATTTGACAGCTTTTAAACTATACATCCTGTAATCTTTTGCAAAAAAGCGAGACCTGACTCTCATATTGGGGGTCTGGAAATATCTCTGAAAAAATAGCAGAAATAATTAGAAGGTGTAGAGTAACAGTCTGCACTAAGAAAAATAAATTAGAATTAAGTGATCAGATTTTCGTAGTTTCAACATGAAGATCAAGGTCAGAAAACTGAGCCAAACATCCTCAGTTATCTTTTAACACAATGGACTTTTTTCCTTTTAGAACTGCCTTAGCAAAACAGATGCTAGAAATTCTCACTCCAAAGCTCTTTGCTTTTCATCCAGTTTTGAAGTCATGGTGATCTTCCAAGTTGAACTCAAAACAGAGAAAGAAATATGCTGGTGTTTTCATTGTAATATGAATTTTCCATTGAAGACGTGGTTGAATTAGCAGTTCATTTTTAACTATTACTTTAATTTGCTCTTTGTGGTCAATAGTGTTCTTTTTCTTTCTATATAAGTCATGCCTCAGTCCTATGCCTTTTGAGGTATCTCCACAAAAAATGCTTTAAAGGCTAGGGAACTGTCTAATTATATGTCTATAAAGTGGCTAGAGTGCTTCATTTGTGTGGAGTAAAATAAATAAGAGAAAATGTGGAGGAATGTGCTGCTGAATGAATGTGGACATACACCCATCTTTTTCCCATACATGGGCAATAATATTAAGGTATTGGGAGTGATTCTGAGTCTAGACATCCATTATTGTTTTGTATTTTCAACCCCTCTTTTAGGTTTTGCCTGGAGTAACTGATCTGTTCACACACTGGGACATTTAAAACAAGGCAGAGAGAAAGTATTTATTTCCTTTTTCTCTTTTAAGCACATGGGAAGGAAGTATGATTTTGTGCCCTTTAATTACACTTCCCATACATTATTTTCCTTGTGCATGCTATGTTTTAGTGACTCTCCAGTCCTGATCAACGGTGGACTTTCAGAACCTGAGATACATAAAGCTCTTCAGATATTTAAAGTTGTGAAATACAGAACATGGTTTAGTGAGAACTATTAGTGATAGGTGAACAGTTGGACTGGATGATTTTGTAGGTCTTCTCCAACTTTGGCAATTCTATGATTTTCCAGGAGGTAATCTGTAAGTAATTCCAGGCTGGTTGGTCTTGTTTATCTGGACAATCAATGCAGGGTTGTAATCACAGTGGCAATATCAGCCTTTATGTGACATGGACAAATGCTGCTAATGATCCCTGGCAAATGTTGCTTGTTCTCTCCTGTATTTCTAATTTTATGTATATTAGAAACTAAAAGATTTAAGCCAGGGAGTGGCATACCAAAGCAAGAGGAAGCTTGCTGCAGTAAACACAGAGAGGCATCTCACTGAAATCCCCATCTTGAAGCTAAATAGGAAAGTAATGATTCTGGCTAATTGAAGAGATCTAGAGTCCAATAAGGCTGTGGACTGTGAAAAGGGGGTAAGGATGCTCTGTATAGTGAAGATGTTCTCTCTGTTTGCATTAATAATTGTCTACTTCCAAAGAATTGTTGGACAGGAGTGGCACTTAAGCTCCTTTCAACCTGCTATATCTCTGGATGTGGCTACTGTATGCACATCATATGCCAAGGCAATATGAAGAAACCCCAGGTGCCCTTTGCAGACCTGGTTAAGTTAATGTTTTAGTAACATTTTGTGAAGCTGAGGCTATTCAGAAACAGCAGCAGCTGTTTGAGCCTCAGACTGAATGCAGAGGCCATCAAACCTTAAAAAATCCCACTGCTTTTCCCCAGGGGATGTTTTCCCCAAGGCTGTAGAACAAGCTGTGCTCGTTGAAGAGGCCCTAGGTAACTAATTAAACAAGGCATTTTAGTGATGGCTGAATAAAGCTGCCTGAGTTTTCTGTTTTCTTGCCTAAGGCAGCTCCAGAGGGTGCCCAGATAAAGTCCTCTATGCAATTTGACTGCTCATTTGGTCCTTTTTCTGTTCCACTTACAGTCTATATTTTACAGACATTTAGTTTCCTGCAGCTTGCAATAATGGTTCAGGAGCTTTCTTCCTTATGTTACAGCGGTGAGCACTTGGTAAGCTTTCCTTAAACTTGATGGCACTGTAATTTTGAAGTATTCTTAAATTCAGTTTGTACTGTAAAAGCTCTTTCTCCTTTCTCAGTTTGCAATTGTTGAAAGAAAGTGACGTAAAAGAAAAAGAGAAAAAGCCTAACTGTCCCTGTGTCATGCCTGAGCACAGAAGTTGACAGACTGATAATAATTTGCTGTATAGGGAAAGGAGATATTTTCAGCCAGCATGTAAATTGGGAAGAAACAGGGCAGTGTTCAAACACCATGAGAAAACCCCAGACAGTACAGTTACCCATGAAGTGAGAAGCATCAATGCCAGGTTAAAAATAAACTTAGCAAAACAGACATCTGCTACCTCCTCTACCATACAAAGGACTGAGAATATTTCTAACTGTATGTATAGATGTATGTAGCACAGAAAAAAAAAGTCTCTTTTGCCTTTTCATGCATAATCCATCTTCCATATTGATTTATTTCAACACACTCTATTACATCATACTCTAAATTCTGTCAAACACATTAGCTGTATCAAAATATGCCTTGATATCAAACATGTGAAAGAACCATACCTGCTTCATGCTGTTTGTTACTTCTGAATAATGAATCCCACCCAATAATACTTCTGTACTCAGAACTCTGATTCCACATCCTTCCTTCAGTCTCTGTCAGTTCATTCTTGACCGTAAGAAGATTTCCATGACTTTTTTTTTTTTTTTTTCCCTGAAGGGAATCACTATAATTTGGGCTCCTCATCTGTATTTCCCACATAGGAGTTCTCCTCTAGCCCCTGCAGCCTATAGATTCAGCTCACAGCCCTCTCTCTCCTTTATTTTTCATGAAATAGGTTAAATTTAAACCATGTTCTCTTCTATTTTGGTGCAGCTCTCTCTATGTGAATGATAATTTATACTTGTTACAGATACAAAGCTGTGCCGAGTACCAAAAGCTGTGAGTGGTCCCAGGCACTGGTGATTTTCTCATCATCTGTCTGCAGTTAAGCACAGTTGCATTTCAGGAGCAGTGACTCACCCCAGTCCCATCAAAGGAGTTTCCTGTATGAAAAAAAGGCTCCAAGCAGAGCTGTAGAGTTAAAACCAATGAAGATGCTAGTTCACCATCAAACCTGAGCAAGAACTTCATGCACACTGACATACTGCGTTGTTCAACAAGGCACAGAAACAGATGATGCTCTCCCACTGAGACTAAGTTCATAGAAATGTATGCTTAAATACTTTGCTAAATACATGGACATCTTAAAATGTTGATCCCTATCTGGATTTCGTAATCTGTTGGAAACAACTAGATTTGAATTTGTCAGATGCAGGAGGTTAAGAGAACTCTGTTGATGGTAGCTTTGGTACTCGGATCCCAGTGGTAGAAACGGGAAATAAAAGATACAGCTGAAAGGTGGCCAGTGACATCTGAGGACACACTCTGTACTGAAGATGTAAGATGAGCCATCTTTTTCTCTCACTTCATCACTGCACAGGCAGTGATGATTGTAGTCACCATCTGCTGAGAAGAGCATGAGATTCATGAGATCCTAAGGATCACCAAGAGGAGTTCCTGGCACTACTTGCTAAGAAGGACAAGAGTACATACAACTGTGCAAGGTGTGCCCAGGTAGAGGAACTGCTTTGCTTGGTGTACAAGCTTCAGGAAGTGGTGGGGAGTCTAAGAAACATCTGGGAATCTGAAAAGGTGACAGATCAATGAAATGTTCTCTGTCTTCTTGGGTGCACACATGCCAACCAGGCACAGACACTGCTGAGGCAGAACTCACGTCTGATCTGCATCAAGATACATAGAGGCAGCAACTTAAGGGACATTGAGGAGCAAGTTACTTCAAGGAAGACCCCCTATAAGCGCACTCAGCTTCCAATACTGTATAGGTACGAGATGGGTATGGCAGATGAGAATGTGAAAAGAGAGAAGAGACATATGCAAATTCTCCCTCCAAGGTCAGATCAACCAAGGCCTCGTAGGAAGCGCATCAAGACAAGTGCTGTAAAGAAGCAGTGGCGATTTGTAGGCACAAATGAGTTAATCCTCAAGGGAATTGAGGCCCCCATCTGTGTGCCAGGCCCTCTTCACAGATAACTTTGCTGCCTAACTTGAACTTGGATCATTAATGTTACCAGTAAACTTTCAATTATAGTACAGCCTTTGGGATATTACACACTTCTCTGGGGTATTTCAAGTGGGTGTCAACAGTGTAGATAAAGGAAACCTGAGGTTTCCTTTTATATCAAAAGTTATTTCAGAGCCCTGAGGAGACAATTAAAGGATTCAGAAGGTCTGAAAACATTTTCCTCACTCCTCTTAGTAATAGGGAGAGATGACACCAGATCTGGAACTGGACAAATAAGATTTTAGGAGTTAAAAATAAATAGTTCTGGCCCCTCCAGCTCCTTGTGCACTCCCAGCCTCCTCCCTGGCAGGGCATCATGAAAAGCTAAAAAGTCCTTGACTTAGAGTAAGCACTACTCAGAAACAACTAAAACACTTGTTTTACCACCATTTTCATCAAAGAAATCCCAAACACAGCATTGTACAAGCCTCAAGGAAGAAAATTAATTATATTCCAAACAAAATCATGACGCTGAACTTTTGGTTGGTGTCACATTCCCTCACAAAGCCAGACCATGGAGGGATTTGGGTCTGACCTCAGGAAATCCCAATACTCAATCTCCTCTCAAAGGAGGGTGGCAAAGGAGTCTGTCTGGCTTAGTTACCTTTTATTTTACTGGAAGGTGGGACCTAGACAGCCAACCTTCTGTCTGAAATAAATCCCATCACCTTGTATTTACATTTATTTATTTATGTGTTCTAATCATTGGAGAAACTGAAAGCTTTCAGATTGTACAATTCAGTGGTAACTGTACTAGCAGTGATGCTAGTAAAATTAGAAATTAGCTTGCTGATATTTAACATTTACTTCAATAAGTTTTTTCAGAGACCATGAAACAAGTTAGGTTTACATTTCACCTCATAGCTTTTTATTCTTTTTACTCAGAATATCTTCATTCCTTTATTTAAATGCATTGCATGGCAGATCCAGCTAGGTAGCATTCGTGACTTCTTTACCAGTTTATTTCAAACCAGCTTTCTTCACGTTTGTTTAGCTGTAATTGGAAAGAAGAATTAAGGCAGTTATTCTTCTCTCAAATCTGTATGAGTTCTACCATGCTCATGTCAGAGCTATTCGATGGCTTTCATGGAGATATTTTGCATATGTGCAATTTATCCATATGTTGTTTGAAGGAAAGCTCTAAACTGACACTTAATTACAATGAATCTTTTGTCAGTCAACAAACATTGGATGAAAAAAGGTTGTAAGGACAAGAGAGGAACCCTCAGTGAATCAAGGTGTACACATCAAAGCAAATGCAGAAACTGGTCTATGTGCCAAGGAATGCCCAACACTTTCATAAGGCCAGCTACATTTACATGGAAGAAACTGTTTAATTTTCTAGAATACAGTCATTAAGTTTTATCTCATAAATACATTTTTAAATTATTGGAATTTGATTTAATGCCAGTTATAAACAAAAATTCTGGACAAAGTAAGAAAAAAATCAAGATGTGAAATGTAATCTCAGGATTAAAAGAATCATTTTCTTCATTACTGGTGGTTAAGTACCTTCAGAACTGCCAGCTCTATGTTATTTGGACAGAGAGTGAAAAGTTGTTCCCTCTTTCATGAGACAAACATGGCATTTATGGTTACTGAATATAGGAACTGTTTTTTCAACCTTAAGTAATAATATTCTTGTCTGTGGAGCTATTATCTGTTTGGTAACAACAACAAATGTCACTAACAAATAGACTGTTCCCATGCTGAAAGCTTCAGGGCTAATGACAGAATAGGACAGAGAGCACTTTGATTTTTTAAGAGCAGTCCAGCACTTCTACCCTAGTTTGAAAATACTACTTTGCTGTTCAGAAGATATTCTTATTCCTATGCTTTAGAAGTGATGCTTATGTCACCAAGAAGACACAAGAATGTCATATTTCAGAGTAGGAGGTGTGCAACTGAAAGGCAGGAAAAAAATCCCCAAATGATGTCTGCTTTCTTCTTTCTTTATTATTGTTCATTTTCCACTTTAAACTATTGATTGGATATTGATTGATTGACTATGATTGATTGATTGACGATTGATTGACTTTAAACTATGGATTGTCTTCCATTAACAAGAAGTAGTTTTAATTATTTGCCACAGACAGTGGTAATTATAACAGAGATAGAGCTCAAAACGTCTTTGACACCGTGCATGGGGAAAGTTGGTTGGTAAGTTTTTACTGATATCAGATTCCTGTTTAAAATCCTCAGTGCTTTTTGATTTCCCAGTGGATCATCCCAAATGAAATGTTTCACAATAGATGATCTTGAGCTATTGGGCATAAAATAAGCTTCTTCTTGACAGCCAGATATTGGCTGGAGCCCAGTCTGAGGGGGATATAGTAGGAAGACTACTAGGAAGTTCAAGCAAATCACAAGAAAGATGAGTATGGTAAAAGCCCACCTGTGAATGCCAGCATGGCTCAGACGTAGCTTATACCTGCCCGGACTTCTCAAGAACTTAAAGTACCAAAAGAACATTTATGTAAGAATGTCAGTATTTCTGAGTGGGCTTCTAAAGAGAAAGTTTTAGGGAAGACCTTAAATGTGAGGCATTTGTCTTGCTGTATGAATCCAGCTCTGGGTGACTTGTCTGTGCTCCTACACAATGCTGAAAAAGCACTGTAAAAAGCAGAAAGCAGTTTTCCTGTTCTGTAGTCCAGTCTATTACTCGTTAATCCATATTTAATCACTTATTTCTCCCATTGTTACACAAAGCAAAGGGCTACACTTATGTTTGTACATAAGGAGAATAGGGGAAATAAGTCTGTAACTTTCTAGAGAACTAAGTCCTGTCTATTCTTTCTTCCAAGTTTTCTGAGTCATGACTCATCCTGAGGACTACAGAGGTGAGTGTCTAGTCCTGATCCCATATAAATGATGTGTGCAACACTTATCAATAAATTTTTTATTCTCTCCCCCCATCCCACTTGGAAGGAGGGGAGCGGGCGAACAACTGTGTGGTGCTGAGCCACCTGCCAGTTTAAACTAAAGCATATGTACAATACGTATTTTGTACGTTCTTTCAGTCAAGAACAATCTTTTAATTCTGCCTCTATGCTAATTCTAATTTGATAAAAATACCAGAGGAGTCACTGAAAATTATATGTATGTTTTATATAGTTTGCAGAATAAAGGAGATTAGAAATAGTAAGAATAAATACCTATTGCACCATAGTACCATGCTTGATAACATCCTTTTTATAACACTGACCATTAAAATCTAATAAAAACATGATTACAATAATCCACATTCATAACATCTTAACAACCAAATAAATGAGCTTCCTTTTCAAAATTTTTCCTGTCTAAATCTATAGATAGACCAGCAGGCCTCCCTACCATTTTCTCCCTACCATATCACTTTCTTTACAGGCAGCCTAAGCCTTGCTGTAGCTCTCCTCAGTCACTTTATTGCCCCTTGATTTTTGTAGATTTCAGACTTTGCAGCAACTCTGTTCATTCCCTGACACTGTCCATAACTCTGAACGTCAGGTCCTTAAATCTTTCCTCAAACTGATTACTCCAGCTTGGATCCTTTTCTCTGTGAACCAATGTTTGATGAGATGTGAAGATATGTTAGTAAGAAGACATGGTAGCATGAAGATTATTTTTCCCTGTACAGGGAAACATAAAGGCTACCCTGCACTAGGCTTGCAACATCTATGCCATCTTCTGGATGTTCAGTGAATCAAATTTATCTCTGAGCATGTCTGTCAGTTGCACGTTCTCGTGAATGAACGTCAGTCTCTTCTACAAACGTTTGCAATTCCTGAAATCAGTGACAGAGTAATGGTACTGGGAGAAGAACAAGATTTTAGGGCTAGAATCACAGCTTTGATAGTGTTTCTTTTATTCACTCTTTGTGTACTTGCCAAAGTGATTGTTTTAATGCTTAGTGAGTTGTAACTGCTATGCTAAGAACAGTTACTGAATTTAGCACAAAAATTACTCTTCAACAGGGAAACAGCCTTCACTAATTTAAACATTTATTAAATGCTTTTCTCCCTAAATGCATGTGCTTTAGTTTCTCTTTCTTGGCTAACAAATCTCAGAAATAAGAAAGTTCTGTATTCCAGCTCACAATTTACTGTAAATAAACAATTTTCTATATTCTATTTATTCTACTCTAACGTGAAGGTAAATATACAAACATAAAAATGCTCCTGATCTAAATCCTGGATCTTAAGTACAAGGATGAACAAGTACAAATCTCAGGACACTGTAATAATCTGTGTTGTCAAACTTAAGTGTGTCTCAAACAAAAGCTTTAACTTTCTCTTCCAAGAAGCACTTAAAGGAAAGACTTTTATTAAAGAGTTCGGCCAGGGTAAATCAGACTGTCCAGTGTGCACTGCACAAACCATGCAAAATCCCCTCCAATACTAGCTCCTGATACCATGACATGGTATTAGGAGTGTATTTATTTATTTATTTATTTATTTATTTATTTTGCATGAAATGCATCAGCAACAAACAAGAGTTTGCTAGGAGTAAGCTTATAACCTAGTTAGTATTCTTGGCAGCAGTGGGGACAGCAGGTTGTACCTGCCAAATATAACAAACATACAGTATGATAAGTATTAAAAATCCGAAGATTACATGAAAATGAAGATGAAACTGCTTGACTGCAGCATGTGTTCAGGATTTCAAAGCACTTCACAAAGTCCAGCATAGCTATCTGGCAACTGTAAATGCAGAGAACAAATAAAGATTAAGGCCAGCATTTCTGAAACACCTGCTCCTTTTTATGGTCTCATTTCTTTTAAAGCCATGAAGTGCCAGTTCAGGACAAAAAAATGTATTACACTCACAATTCAGTCTGGAGAACTCACAAATAGACAAGGAGAGAACCCTCATCTCTCCTCTCTCAGATGTCTTTACCTAAGGTGAAAAAGGCACTGATAGTAACCCACCATTCTGTTTCATGTTGCTCTATGAGTAACATATTTCTCTCAAAAATGAGTCATAAACTTCTGAAAGGAGGGCTGTAAACAAGAGCATTCAATATTCAACCTTACTCATTGTTCTGTAAAGAACCATCTTTAATCTAATGATCTGGTTGAGAATATTTATGGTGATACTCCCAAATCCACTTTGTATTGCCTACAGATTATTTCTTTCTACGTAATACTTGCTGTTTATTCATTATCTCTCAAGTAATTGATGCTAGGCTTTTGAAAGAAAGCTTTGTTAGATGTGCTCTAGATTTGCAAACAAGTGTCATAATCCCCTTAATATCCTTAGTGCTCACTCAGTAAAAACCTTTCCCCTGACATCTAATCTAAATCTCACTTCCTTTAGTTTAAAACCATTCCCCCTTGTCCTATCACTATCTACTCATGTAAAAAGTTGATTTTCCTCACGTTCACAAACTTCCTTTAAATACTGGAAGGCAGTAATGAGATCTCCCTGCAGTCCTCTCTTTTCCAGGCTGATCAAGTCTAGTTCATTCAGCCCTTAGTTCATCTTCAAGGCCCTCCTCTGGACCTGCTCCAAAACCTCCACATCTTTCATGTGCTGGGGTCCCCAGGCTTGGATGCAGTAAACCAGCTGAGGTCTCATGAGGGCAGAAGAAAGGGAGACAATCACCTCTCTCTCCCTGCTGGCTACCCCTCCTTTGATGAAACTGAGGATACCGTTGGTCTTCCAGGCTGCAGCTCATGTTAAGTTTTTCATCAACAGCTCCTCCTAAGTCCTTCTCAGCAGGGCTACTCTCAACGAGCTCTTCTCCTAGTTTGCATATATATCTGGGATTACCTCTACTCAAGTGCAAAAACTTGGATTTTGCTTTATTGAACCTAATAAAGTTCACAAGAGCCCACCTTCTGAGTTCATCAAGGTCCTTGTGGATGACATTCCTTCCTTCTGCTGTATCAACTGCACTGCTCAGCTTGGTGTCAAACTTGCTAAGGGTGCACTCAATCTTATCATCTATGTCAATGATAAAGATTTTAAAGAGTACTGAACCCAAGATAGATCCCTGGGGGATACCAATCATGACTGGTTTCCACTTGGACATAAAGCCATTGACCACAACCCTCCAGCTGTGATCTTGCAACCAACTCCTTATCCATCTAATAGTCCACTCTTCAAAGCCACATCTCTGCAATTTAGAGGTAAAGATGTAGTGGGGAATCATGTCAAAAGTCTTTCACAAATCCGGGTAGATGATATCAGTTCCTTTCCCTTTGTCCACCAATGCCATCACTCCAACATAGAAGGCCACCAGATTGGTCAGGTATGACCTCCCCTTGGCGAAGCTGTGCTGGCTGTTTTGGATCACCCACTTGTTTTTCATATGCTTTAACATGTCTTCCAGGAGGATCTGTTTCATGATCTTCCCAGGAACAAAAGTGAGGCTCGCCAGCCTATGGTTCCCCAGAGTTATCTCCTTCCTCTTGTTCTTGTAGGTGGGAGTTTCCCTTTATCCAGTCCCCAGAGTTGTCACCTGACAGCCATGACTTTTCAAATGTGGTGGAGAGCAGCTCAGTAACCACATCATCCAGCTCCCTTGGGACTCTGGGATGCATGTCATCTGACCCCATGTACTTGTACTCATTCAGTCTCAGAAGTGATAAAAAGAAGAGATGAAAAAAAGTAGAACTCAAAGTGTATTCAGAGGGGTTGTTTTCTGCCATACTTATTAGCCTGAACTTTTAGTATAATTTACTTTCAATTATATTTATTTGTAATTTACTTTCAAAGGAAGACAAGATTCTGGCTATCAGCCTGTTGTACCTGGAAATGAATTTACATGCTCCAGCACACAGAATATTTGGCTGCTCAGTACTGTTGAAGATAGTACTTTCCAAATCACCTTAGCAGCTTTGAATGCTTTCCCCTCTGAGATATGCATATCTGGCTAGCTGGACACCCGTGGTAATGTGACATAACAGCTACACTGCATTTAAAATGGCTATCCTTCCTTATTTCCCTCTTTCACATATAAATTAGCTACCTGGGACTGCTGTGCTGCAGGCTGCATGCTTGCCAGCTTAAATTTCCATTAGTTTACTAGAATGTTGATTAAGCCTTGGAACAACAAAACCAGGAATCTTCTGCTTCTCGTCAGGATCACAGAAAAAGAGTGGTATGTTTTATAGTAGAAACTTAAAATCACTCATCATGAAAATATAGATGCAGATATGAGGTTTTATTAAAAGATTAAATTACTTTATAAGACCTAGGGAAACTTCTATTACTTTTATTCCACAAGCTAGCCACTGATTCATCTTTCTACAGCAAGCAAAAAAGTCCGTGTAATCCTATAGAGAGCTGAAGGATTCATGTTCTGTTTCATGAGAGCAGAGAGCAAAGTTAAAGAACCAGCAGACTCAGTCACATGTCTGCATGCAAACATCAGTGTCCAGTTTTAAGAATTACTTTAATTTCTTAGTTGTATGTGACTGAAAATGACTTTAAAGCCAGTGGTATTTGGCAACAGTGGCCTGATAGCTCCCACAGAAACTGTGCATCAAGCAAAGGAAAACTTGCAATTGTATTCAGTAAAGACACAAATTTGTCCTTTTCCTTAATTCCCTGTTCATTAAAAATAGTTTTTCTATCTGACTAATAAAATCAATTAAATAAAATTAGTGAACTCAATTCTCTCTCCAGTGCATTTATGAATGTAAAGCAGACTGAGGATTAAAATACTATGTGCACCACCCAGCTGCTATTTTGATAGCTACTTTAGGGCTAGCAGGCTCTGAACTGCTGTTGTAGCCACTGATAACTCTCATCAGAGAGGAAAGGTTACTTATATCAAAGCAAAGGCAGTAAGGTAAGGCAGTCTACCCAGAATGCTCAGATGGCACTGTTTGCATCTAGGAGAAAGCTTCAAAAGCAACATAGGAGAGTAAGCTGTGAGACTGAGACAAAGATTTAGATAGGTTTTGAAGTTTATATTAGCCAGAGAAACGACTGGAAAACAAGCCTTAGCTAATCAGCAGTGGGTGTAGTAGTGGATGTAGTAGTGGACCAGACACCATCTGGTGAAAAACATTAGTCTGTGTTGGCATCATCCTGGAGAGCAGGAGCAAAGCAGCTTATGACCCGAGAGTCATGAAAATTTCAGCATCCATGTATATATTTTGGTTCAATGTATTCTACTTCAACTGAGAGTTTTCCAGTGTCTTATTGGTATTATTACTACTACTTTGCTCTTAGGATCTTTTGCTGAGCTTTCAAAGGAATGGCTCCTGGCAGATCTGCTACCCAATTATAGACCTGGTTGGACATGCTAAGAAGAAACATATACATGACTTAGCTTGCAGAGCATTTTAAGTGTTTTGTCTATGCAGCTGTTTTGCAAACCAAGATCTTTTTTTTCCTATATTTTTAACTGCTCATACTTGACTGCTGTATTTTTGAGCAATTATAACAATAATACTGAAAAATCCTCCATATATTTATTCTCTAGAGTTTCCAAAGATGAGAAATAAAAGTTAAACCATCCTTTTTTTTTTTTTTTTTTTTTTGTGCCTTCTGTCTTTTTCTCCCCTCTGCATGCAAAGCACTAATGATCAGTTCTTAAATAAGAGATATGAAAAACATCTGGCAAGTCTGTGGCCAGGATAAGCATTGCTTCACTTTCAGCAGAGAAAGAAGAAGAAAGATCAGAAGAAAGGCCACAGAAGGAATAGAAAAAAAGATGCACTATTGTAAAAATATAGATTAATAAATAAATATTCGCAACAATAATAGTAATAATAAAATAGAGAAGCTGTCCCTGCTGTCCAAGCAAATACTGAAGTAAAACCTCTCACACAAAAAGGGACTGCTGCAGAGTGAGCTGCAGCATGTACTGAGCAAAACAAAGCTCTAAACTGAGAACTGAGAATAAAAAAGCACATAGATCTATCTGTTCTTAGAAAACCACCTGCTGATGACAAGGGTGTCAACATCAGAAATCCCTTCATTCCCCTTACGCAGAACATCTTCCAGGCATTTTCTTTTCCACTAGCATTGACAGTGGTCTGGTTGCTTGAGTCAATGGGATGAAAATAATTTTCACCACTAATGCAGAATTCTTTCCTTGCAGAACAGTACTTAGTGACCTTAATATTTTTAAATCTCCCTAATGCTAACAGTTTAACAATTCTTCCTGGGAAATTAGAGGAAGCCATTTGCAACCCATGTCAACCACACATCATTTTGTGATGAAGATGGTTTCTGAAGTTTTATTTCTGCCATTGCTAACACAGAATCAGCCATAGGAGATGACAGATCAAATATAGCTTTGCCTGCAACCACTATCTTTTGCAATGAGGCATTTAATTCAAGCTCAGCAGAGATTTAGAGATTCGTACCAGCACTCTCTACTGATCCTATGGGGGCAGCAGTCCACATGGCTTTATGGCACTGGTGCTGTTCAGGTACAAGCAGCAATGGATGACTTCTGCAAAACACCTTTATCAAAAAAGGTATTCCAATGAGCTGGGCAGCTCTTCCATCAATAATATCCATTCAATTGCAGAGATTATTAGAGATTGATCATCCTGATATAAGGGCTAGGTTCTACAAAATTTTAGCCATTCTGAAAACAATATATATTCAATGATTTTAGTTTTTGGTTCCCACAGGTGGGATCTCTGACCCCGGTTTTGGTATCATGATCTTGTCTAAAGAGTTCAGGGAGACAGAATCCTGATAAAATGGAAGTTTCTGGTCTAATGGCTTCACCAAAGAAGTGACACAGGGCCCTCCAGTCCCAGCATGATAATCCTAGGTAACTCAGGGTACAGAATGTATAAAATGGTAGTCAGACCTGTTTCACCACATGCAGATTTTTCAGTCAGCCCATTTAAACTTTTGGATGACAAGATAATCAAACTGTGATGATAATAAAAAAGAGCTTCTTTAGCACTACTTTGGGATCAGCCACTCAAGTCGCTATTTATAGATGAAAGAACAGGGAAAGAGAAGGAAAAACAGAACTGGCTGACTGTGTGAGTTCTTCAGTTTAAATTAATATATCACCAAAGTGATCTCAGGAGTTAGCAACTCATCTTCTGTTCTCCAAATTCATAATGAAATTTTAGAGACATTAATAATCCCCACATTCACACCTGTGAATTAAGAATATAGCTTAATATATACGTGTCACTCTGAAATTGTTTCTTATTTATTTCCATGAAAACTACAACAGCTACAAAGAACACAATAAAATGATTTGATAGAGCAAATTTGCAGATACAAAACACTATTTTTCAACACAATCGCCACCATTAACTATCCATTTTTGCCAGCAATGAACTAGACCCTGCACAATGCACTTGTAAAAATCAGCATCAGTAGAGGTGATCCACTGTTTCACAGCTGTTATGATGGTGTCATTAATGAAATGCACCACCCATATTTCACTATGCTCACATCCACTGTGTGGTTTCCATAAATGTTCTGCAGGAGTTGATGTATGTCAGTGAGTACCTTTTTGTCTCACATAGATAAATTTAATTCCAACACCTTTGCTTCAAATGCCTTTCCATTTTAGATGACACTGTGTCAGACTGCCCCTCTGCTGCCATCTTTCGCATGACAACAGAATGTAATGGGATATCATCAGGAGAATTCAGCCTTTACTGTCATACCACCAACATCCACCTCTGACAATGAGAGCCAGCATAATAAAACAGGAAGCATTACTTTCAGAGCAACCCTTGCACATAATGCTCTGGACCTTCAAAACCCGAAGTGACTCTTGCTATAGTCTTTCAGTGTATGGAAAACATTAATCCTGTTAGAAGATTAAGTTTCACAATGAGAAAATCCTGTCCTCAAGACCAGCTCTCACATTTTGAGCCTCCAGGGCCCCCATTGGGGTTCCTAGGAGCAATTTCAAGCAAAGCTGGGGGTTTTCTAAATCATCACTGTTGATGAAATAGTCTCCCAGAAATCATTCTGGAGTGGGAGTTGCAAAGGAAACAAAACAGTTTGCTCTCTCATCTAACCTCTTTCACACCTCTGCCACTGCTTGGATATATTCCCTCCTGTACGTGACCAGTGCAACACAATAAGGAGCTACCACAGAATCACAGAACTGTAGAGGGTGGAAAGGACCTCTAGAGATCATCTAGTCCAACCCCCCTATATTCTCTGCATTTATTTTATTTTATTCTGTGGAGCTTCATTTTGTCTTGTAGGCATCAATTTATTAGTTTTTAACATGCTTGCCCAAAAATAAATAAATAAACAAAATGCTATACTGAGGCAAGGCTGAAAAATAGCTCACCTTTTCCTCCCTTCCTCCCTTTCGCCCCTGCCCTACATCCTGCCTCATGTTCATAGCCAGCTTCAGTATCTTCTTATTTCTCTCCATTTCATGGTCTACGAGGATCCATGTTTTCATGTATTTATGAAAACATAGGAAAAAAAATAAAGAGGGCAACAAAAACTGGATCTTTGCTTTCCACAAATCCGGATTGAGGAGGAAAGAGAAGGCAGCTAGCCACTGCAGTGCTGCGAGGTGCCAGCACCAACTCCTGAAGGGATGCAGGATTTGCTTCCACTAGATGGCATCTCCGTCCTGCAAACATCTCCCGCTGCCACAGCCTTACCTAAGTCTCCTCGATTCGCAGAGCTCGTCGAACACCATTCTGGCTGTTTAGCAGTTGCATTTAGCAACTAAAGATGGGAAAATATTTCATCAGCCTACATCAGATTATACTGCACAAAATAGTACTTCAGAACTGTGACACTGGAGTGCTTTCTTTACAAGCATCCCATCCAAAACCCTGATATTTGCTGTAAAAGACCTGGTGACAGAGAGTTTGTTCTGTCAGTGCTTTAGCATATTTATTTCCAGATGTGCTTTCTGATTAGGGCAATCTTTTCAGTACTGATAGCAAATTGTTGAAATTTTTCATACTTATAGGTTAATCTGTCAGATCAAACTATCCAAACGAATATATTGATACTGCAAAAACCTGTCTGTGAATTGTATTGTAATTTGTTCATGTTATACAGTCTGGGACACGACTAACATTGTGAATAAAATACTGGAAGTAGCAGACTTCTCCAAGTCACCTGCACCAAGGTCTCATCATAACCTGTGCTGTCAGTAATACATGTCCTATCAGGTGTATCTGGAGTAACACGGAGGCACTGCTGAAATTTGATCTGCAATAATGAGTCTGTCTGCTTCTGCCAGGAGGGCAAAGGAGCCGCCTTTACCTAACCAGTTTTTCCAAAATATCTGCAGCTTTGCTGTGGCTGATAGACAAGGCTATCTTGTAGCAATAGGCATGCATCTTGGTGAATACTCTTAAAAACACCAACACATCATGTTCCTGTAATTTGAATATCCATGATGTACACCTTAGACAGTAGAAGAGAAGATAATCGTAAGAAATTTAGAATAGATTTTAAACAGATTCATTAAAATTACCTGTCAAGATAGCATAACACCAATGGAAATAAAAGACCCAGTGCTGTCACATACAGAACTACTTTTCAACAATGATGCTTCTTAGGAAAGTCAAGGTACTCTGACAATAAAGAGATTTATCCATATATTACCATCCTATTTAATGTGCTTTGGTGCAGATCTTAAATTACCCTGGACACTTCCCTAGTGGAAGAACTGCTGTCCTGACTTTTCTCCAGAAGAAATACCAGGTATCAGCCCAAGAGCTGATAAAAACAAAAAAACAAAAAAAAACAAGATTGTCACTGCAACCACTGTAAATGGAAAAATATGTCAGAGATCAGATTAGGTTTCTTTTCAATGGCAGATACCACTAAGGCAGATATGGTGGTAACAAGCCAATATGTCACACACATTGCGAGTTGAAATATTTTTCAGTATTTGAGTGAGCAATACTCAGAATAGTTGTCCCTGATAAACTGAACACAAGGAATAGCATAGATACTATAATAATATTAATAAAAAAATTAAGCTGAAACTTCCCTGATGTCTGTTGTGTGACATAATTAAGACCAATATGGCTGGAAGGGTAAGGAAGCAATAAAAAAACACAACACTGTGGTAATGTTTGCATGACGTTATAGATTACTGAACTGAAGTGTTGTATGTGCCATTTGGTGTCATGGCATTTCCAGTGATCGAAGGCTTGTGTAGTGTTCAAGAACCTTGGCACCTCCCTATTCTTGCAAATAGTAATGAGAGTTCCAGCAAAAACATTGTAAGGAACAAATAAGGAACAAATGCTATCCAAACCTCAGATGCTTGGTGACAGCCTAGTGAAGCCCTAGGTGAGTTGATGAAAGGTTGAGCTGGAATACTCATGGCCCATGAGGATGGCCCTCCTGTGTTTCTGGCAGATTCTATTCCCCCAGGCATTTCTTCCTGCACTTCCTTGCTGCAGTTTACACCAACACCAGCACATCCCAGGCACAAAGTGATAACTGCTGCCTGAGTCACAAAAGTGAGGATGTTCTGAAATTTCCTCCATCATGAAGTATCAAGTGCAGAGTGGACAAAGCTCATACAGTGAGTGGTTTTTCAATTGCAGTCTCAAGGCCAAAACTGGTACCGAGAAGGTTACTGTTCCTTTCTGCAACTGCACAAGCAAGTGGAAGAAGTGGTGGAGTGAGGGTCTGTTTAGTCTGTCAGCTTATTGTTAAAATTTTTCTTTGTTTTTACTACCTCTAGCAAGAACTGATTGGATTAAGTATGAGGAGAAAAATATAACCACTGAGTTCAAAACCTTCAGGGGTTATCTGAGTCTGAAATCCAGGCAAATCTACTCTGCACTAATATATCACTAGCATCATTACTCAAAGAACATTTTCCTCAAAAAAAAAAAAAAAAAAAAAAAACCACCCTCTTTCCTCTTCAGGAAATCTCCATTGTAACGATAATGCTGAACTGATACATTTAAAAGCACAAGCACTTCTTCATTTATGTGCATATTTCTTCTAAATAAACAATATATCAGGAGATGTCAGGTACGCTATTTTGTGAGAAAAGATTGTCCCCCAAGCCCACTGTGATTTGTTTGATTTTCTACTGGGGTATTCAATTCCTTAGAAAAATTAGTAGTATAATGAAGGAAAATGTCACCATCTGTCTGAAGCTGGCATCGAAAATGAAATGCCTAAAAAAATGCATATTATTCCCAAAAGTGATTTATCATTTTGACCAAAAGATAAAGAATCCAGTGCTGTACTAGTCATGAAATATCATGCACTCAGTCTTTGAGCTGCTATGGTTTCTTCTAGACATTTGCCAGCACTTGCTAACATCAGTGCTGGCAGGAAAGCATTGCGGGTGGAGCAAGGTCAGGAAGGGCAAAACAAAACATGAGGAGCTGAAACTCACACAGAATCATAGAATCATTTGAGTTGGAAGGGACCTTTTAAAGGTCATCTGGTCCAATCCCCCTGCAATGAACAGGGACATCTACAGCTCCATTAGGTGCTCAGAGCCCTGTCCAGCCTGACCTGGGATGTCTCCAGGGACAGGGCATCCACTGTATCCCTGAGCAACCTGTGCCAGTGTTTCAGCACCCTTACTATGAAAAACATTTTCCTTATAACCAACCTAAATCTCCCCTTTTTTAATTTGAAACCATTTCTCCCTGACTTATCACAATATCTCCTGGAACTCTCCCCTGTACATGCAAGATCTGCATGCATCCTGCCATGGGATGCTTTGTGTGGCCTGCTAAATTCAAGTAAACTGCAAAATGGAGGTGGTACTTTTACAGAGAAATCATGTTTGTAATTATGGAAGACAAACACATTCTGATCAAATAAGAGGAGGTAAAAATACTCCAAACTCTTTTGTGTTGTTTCCCCTTTTCAACGCCTTTGGCTTTGTGCTTACTTTTTCCCATGCTCCTCACACCCCCCATTTATTTTTTTCTCAAGTGGTTAGCCTTTCTCTTCTTTTGATTACAGCCTAGCTGAAGTAATAAACCTCTATGTCAGAAAGCATTGGTAGGAGTTTTATGTCCTGCCCCTGGTGGCACAGCGTGTTGCCAAGGCAATAAAACATTATGTGGAAACTTTTGGGATCAGTGAAGTCCATAGCTGCCTTTCTGTTAATCCTCAGTATCACCCTTGATTTCTTTGACATGCCAGAGTTCCGTACCTCTAACTTCAGACACCATTTCTGTTGCAGTTATAATCCTTAGAAAATTGTTTTATTTATGGAAGGAAGGAATGACCACTGCTTTTGCTGAAAGACGTGCGTCTGTGTGAACAGTTCTACCACTAGAAATCTTACTGAGCTTCACCATGTTCCACTACTGCATGTTGTGACTAGTTATCTAGTTTTATTACCTTGCCAGTGCTAGTGAAGCTCAGCAGCAAGCAAGTAATTTCAAGACTCTGCAACATCTTGGTTTCACAGGATCTCTGCTTGACTTTTTTTCTCCTGTTTATTTCCATGTTCTGAAAATTAAAACTAAGAAATGAAAATTTTAAAAAATGAATAAATGAAAGAGGAGATGAAAAATAAAACAAGAAAATTTATTTTCCCACTTAAATCCCACATAGTCTACAAATCCCATACTGAATGAGAGACAATACAGTTAGTCCTAAGAGTAGTAGCTCTAACATACAGCATATAATATTCATAAGGTCTCACTGAGCTTCAGACAGGAGATAAATTCAATCTTCAGTGCTTTATACATGAAGAAAGTACAGAAGAGAAATAACTTACCCAAGATCTCATAGCAAGTAAACAGCAGGACTGAGACTAGGACGCAAATACCCTGTGGCATTTCCCACCTCAGTCATACTGGCAACATATTGTGCATCCACCACCGAGTTCTAACCACCCTCAGAGCCCATCATGATAAGTTATCACTGGATGAATGTTTTCATTCTGGCAAGTTTGTAGTCACTTGTAACTCTTCAGTGCTTCACCCATCTTTTGTTTCCATTTTTTTTACAGCTCTGCTTCTGATTTGTATTGAAGTGGCCTATTTTTCTATCAGTGTACACTTGTTATCCATCAACAATTTATCAGTTTACATAATTTTCAATCCATGAATCAAGTCTTTGGACTTCTCTTACAAGCAAGGGAGAGGACAAGGCCATGGCCTGTCTTTTGGCACATGAGATTACTGCAGTCACCTCCAGTGCGCCCCAGGAACACCCAATCAATGAGCTGAGCAGCACATGATGACTGCAGCATCACTGGGGGCCTGACAGTCTGGTTCACCTAGCAGAGAATAGACAGCATCAAGCAAGAGTTGATCAGTCCCATAAGTACTTCTGATGCAGTATTTGAGCCAGTTCTGTGAAAGGCTGGTCGCAGCTACTGCCCACATCTGAAGCTAAGTTCTATCAAGTCACAGAAGACAGAACTCTGTCTTTATGTCTAGTTGGTTCTCTTGCACTCTTCTGAGTCGCTGATTTGCTGCCAAGATGTTGAATTGCTTCAATCGAACACATAAAAGAGACTATAGCTATCTTCCCAGAGCAGTCTGGGTTTGTCCTACCCTAGAGCAAACACCTACAGTCACAGCAGTCAGGCATTTCAGAAGCATAAATGAGAGTACAGGGCATTGTCTTAGCCATTTGTTAAGATAATAAGGAAACAGGGATGGGGGAGGGAGTAAGATCGTACAACCTTGAAGGAAGCAGCAGAGTAAGAGAAGATTCACTCCTACAATACTTCTGGGCTGAAATTTTGTTTCCTCTCTCCCTTCTCTCAGCTTTCAGACAAAGATTTTTATCCTTTCTTTCTTTTTCCCAGAGGCACCGCCAATTTAGCTGATGCTTTCAGCTGTGGGCAACTGTGGTTCTATTCTGTTGACAGCTAGAACAGGCTTTGTCCAGCATGGAGGCTGCTCAATCTCTTCTAACAGAGGCCAACACCACACCTCACCCCTGCTACTAAAATTTTACCATATAAGCATAACACACCTGTGAAGTCCACAAATATTGGAGAAAGTCAGCAGAAGACTCCAACAATGACTATGAAGGATCTAACTGTTTTCTTCTACCTGTCTTACATCATAGATATATCAAACCCCCCTTTCAGAGAAACAAGTCCTGTACCTCCAGTCATTCTGCTAGTTAATGCCTGAGTACCCTTTTCCTAGCCTATCTGCCCAGTGCCAAGAGGAAGAAGATTACCCTTCAGCTGTACACCAAAAAACAAGATATATTGCTGTGGTATGTAGTGTGGTGTACATTCATGCACTGCCTTAAAGAATGTCCAGAGGTTTTTAAACTGTATGGGAGAAAATCTCTACATTTATGGGTTACAAATTGCTAGAGACAGCAACTCTACAAGTTCAACAATGTAAAAGATGCTACCATGAAACTGCAGCTCAGATTGGCAACTTACAGGCTGATCCATAATCTTGTAAAATGAATTTAGAATTCCTTTTAAGGGCAAATAATCTAATCAAGCAAGCAATATTCATTTTAAAGCCAACTAGCCTTATCATGCAAGCAATGTGGAATAAAGTGAAAAGAGGAAGAGTAATCAAAGATCATTTTCCCTCATGTTCAGTAATCTTACGCCATTTTTAAAATCTTTCTATTCTACTGAGATGTATTGACCAAACTTATACATGAGTATGATCAAGCCCAAGCAATTGAAATATTCTACCCAATCTGTTATAGATAGATCACTGACAATTAGAGATGAATAGCCACATTTCTTAGGATAATGTCACCCTCGGTGCAAATGTTAAAATAAATAACATGCAATGTGAAACAAAATGCTATAATTATGTCTGAGATGTAGCAAAAATATAGTCAGACAAATGTGCATAGAGAGGGGGAGCTGTCTGTGAAACACATGGGATTTCAGATTCCCTCTGGTGTGAAGCAGCCTTTTCCAGTGCAGCAGAATCCAAGACTTGCCTGAAGAGTAAAGTGGGAACCAAACACTGGAAGAAGACACACCTTGTTGAAAAGCCACCCAGTTCCATGGCTGTCCTGGGAGAAACCTGTACTCTGCCTGTATGTCCTTCCTATGGTCTTAGTCCAGTGCTTTGAATAGGGTTAAAGAAATCTGGGTTACATTGCTGTTGAATTCCAATTTCAGGCAAGTGTGAATCTCTGTTAACATCATATATAACACCAGAATCTAAGCCAGATAGCTGTGAAATAATTTTCATAGTAAACTGTTGTGCTGGACCAGAAGGCTTGTATATATTGTTAAAGATTTTAGGAGGAAATGAGGTGATTCCCTAGACAACAGATGTGGATTTAAAGAGCTTAAGAAAGTTCAGAATTGTATTTGTTTTCTTACTTTTTATTTCTGGCAAGTTCCAAGAATGAGAGTAGAAACATTTTGAGTGGAGGGAGAATTTTTCAAAACTATTTAAAGAAATATGCATAATCATCTGAAAGTTAACACAATTAAACTGTACTGTAGTCTTCTATGCTTGTTATCTTTCATTGGCTCCATTTCAAATTTGCTGGTTTTCCCAATGGAGTCTGTTTTTTCTTCTCTCATTCTCTGCACCAAGTGAAATTAACGAAGAAATACAAACAACACTTGAGTAAGAGAAAACTCCAAAGTCAAGCTGGGAATGTTTTGTCCTTACACAAGCCCCAGACTAAAACTTCTTCAATTGCTATTGTGAGAAATGAAACTGAGTTTCTTCTAATATAGTTTATCTTCTGAACAGAGGTAAAAATATATTCTAGAAAGGCTAAGCTCTAGTGTCTCCCTTTACCCTAGAAAACAGTTACCATTCATGGAAAACTAAAGGTAAGGCCATAAAAGGGAAGCATGGCACAGAAACTTCTAGATATTCAGAAAGAGAATAAAAAATCCAGTATATTAACTGGCTATAAATATGTGAGGGAAAAAAAAAGCCAAATATCTTGTCTGTCAACATTTTTAAAATAGCTTTTAAAGCAGCAGCTGAGCAAGGAGGTGTTACTATCAACATTGTCTTAAATTCATGCATCTTCTATTCTTAATCTACAGTCTCAAGTCTTTTTAAATGAAAACCTAGCCCTTCAAATCTGTTTCTGGCAGAGTACCCCATGTAGCACCAGAGCTCACAGCCCCAGGGTAGCTTGGACCCTGCCCTGGGGTGCTCCCTTGTATGGTTGACACAGCAGAGGGAACCAGAACTCTTGGGCCAATAGTATATTTTCAGTATCATTATCAGTTTCAGCACTATGAAATATATCTGAAAAAATTATGTATTAGTATAAATATGCTTCAAAAGATAAGTATCCTCTAATATATCACCTAGCTACTTCTAAAATCAACTAGATCCTTTCCCTGTTCTCTTACAAAGAAAGGCTGAGGGAGCTGGGTTTGTTCAGCCTAGAGAAGAGAAGGTTTCGAGGAGACTTCATTGCAGCCTTCCAGTACTTGGAGGGGGCTTATAAACATGAGGGAGGTGGACTTTTTACATTGTATTGATAGGGTAAGGGGGAAGGTTTTAAACTAAGAGAGGGGAAATTTACATTAGATGTTAGGGGGAAAATTTTCATTCCAAGGGCTGCGGAATGCAGGAACAAGTTCTCTAAACTGTGATGTCCCATTCCTGGAGTCTCCCAAGGCCAGGTTGGATAGGGCTGTGAGCTGCTGAGGGGCAGCCCTGCCCATGGCAGAGGATTAGATTTGGATGATCTTTAACCCAAGTTGATCTTCAGTCCAAACCTTTCAATGATTCTATGATTATATATTCAGTCAACAGATAGGAATTCCTTCAAAGTTTGATTAATTTCACCTGTTTTTATTTAAAGATGGGAAGCAATCCCACTGGAAATGTCAAATTCTTTCTCACTTACAGACAAAATTCAGATAATTGCCTTACATGAGACATCTATCTTACAATTGGGCAAGATAAATCCCACTGACAATTATGATCTTAAGAAGCCTCACAGAAAATCTCCAACCCTCACCTAGGATACCCAGGTGTAATTAAAACCATTCCTCATGGTTCTGGGAACAAACTATTTATCCTACAGAGAAAAGTCATTCAAGAGACATAGCTTATAGATGTTTGTAAATCATTCACATATCACAAGCAAGCCAGTTATGTGCAAGAGCCCCTACACTGGCAATACAGATTTTCATCAAGGATTTGTTTACGCAAGGAGACCCCGTGAAATTAAATGGGTAGAAGAACAGAAGCTATGAAATACAGAAGCTGTTTACATAGAAATGACTCTTCAATTTTCCTTCGTTTTTAATATTTAAAATACTGTTGTATTAAGCTCTATGATTTCTTTGTCATCTGGGGAGAGGGAGAGGGGGTTAATTCCCCAAAGCCTATGAACACATTTTTCAATGGTTTTCATGGGGAAAAAGTGAAGATGTTTGAATAAATTTCAAAATTCAGTAGGAGTTATTTTGTTAACCCAGTGTTCAGCTGCTAGGTCTCAGCTTCTTGGTATAACTGGAGGGAAAGATGAAAGTAGTTGAAGAGGATAGTTATTTTCTTGCTGAGCATAGGACAGGTGGAACATGGGATTTTTATGATCAGTCTCATAGTAATTTTCCACTTCCCAGGTTCCTTTTGCTCAAGGGTTTCGGGTCTTTAGTTGCATGACTATTTTGTATAATCAGAACAGTATGAAGAGGCAGGAGTTTTCCATAAGGTTGTCTCAGATCTTCTGTGGATGGTGGGCAAGAAGAATTAAGGCACCTTTAGATACAGTCTCTGGGGACTCCAGAACAAATATGACATGGGCTTAGATGCATCCAGGAGACATTCTCTAGTGCTAGTACAAGTGTAGAGATAGGCATGAAATTTTCTAAGATGGATAGCCCTTATACCTGCCCACTACAATGTTGTAGTAGGCGTGGCTGGGACACTGGGATGTTACGCGACAGGACCTCCCCAGCTCTGAGATTGATTAATGATGCATGCTTAGGGGCGTAGATGATGATAGATATATGTATATAAGGAGCTGCCGTGCCTTATTAAATGCCATTTTCTACTTCTCCATATTGGTGTCTATGTGGAAGTGAGCCTAGCGAGAAAGATCGTTAGCCCTCAGCAGTCCAATCTCCAAGAATGGAGATAACACTACAAACACCAAAATTCCTTATTTTTGTTTTAATCAGTTATCAAAAAACCTTTTGTTTAAGACCATGGTAGGACTGAATAATCTGCTTAGAAGCAGCTTGATTGCCCAGAGATATGTGATCCTGTGAAAGAAAGCACAGTACACAGCACAGCAAGCTGATAACATGCAGAGGTACAGATTTTGTTGAAAAGCTGCAACCTATTGCAGCAAGCTGAAACAACAGAAAGAGAGACAGATCTTTTTTCGTACTGCTCACAACAATAGATATGTAGGGAGTACTGATCCCTCCCTTCAAGGCTAAGTACCCTAAAATGTCAGGAATTTTAATCACTTCACAGCACGTAATTAAAGATCACTGAAGACTTCACCCAGGGTGGAACTCATCTTGTCGGTAAAGCCTCCTGAAGAAACAACTGGACTAAAATGTCTCATGGTGCTGTCAGTGGGGTGGGATCAGACATGGACAATGTGAACTGGTGCTCCTGGCAGAAAGTCCTGTCTTGTTTCCCTTTAAAATCAAGATGTCACACTAAACAGAGAGCCTGGGGGAGGAAGGGAATGCCAAATGCAGAGAATGTGACAGATCTGGTATGAACTCCCTTCAGTCTCTTTGGAATTAAACTTTTTAACCAAGGTAAGTGGGAATTAGTTTGGTATTATATATCAGATAGGTTGGCATATAGACAAAGACATATCAAATTAAAGAAATACAAAAATTTATTGTGTTTCACTTGCTTGATTAATCTTGTTAAGGAGTAACCAGGAAAAAGTAAACATCACGCTCCCCTGTAGCAGAGCAGAGCCTCAAGTGCTCTTTTTGGACTGAAAGCCAGAAGAAGGCTGAATGTGTTTTCTCTACAGCATCTTCATTGCCAGCACTGGAAAATGCTCAGGATTTCTAAAAGCTGCTACTGCAGATAGTTTGACCAAAGCTGGCACTTGAAAGACAAATCACCCAGAATCAAGGAGACACAGTCCTGAACATTCAGATTGGCTTATCCCAGGAAGCTGATGGATAAACTGAACATCAGAGTGTAAGTAGTAAAAGAATGGAGAACCTGAATCTTTAACAAGGAGTTTTCATGGTGGCTGTGTGACACACCCTCAAAACAGGGATTAGGCAGTTTAAGAAATCCATGAACTTGATTCTGTATGTCTGCATAACTGCAAATTTTACCATAATTAGTCTGGCAGTTGCAGAGGAGACAGCGTCCTGCCTCAGTGAAAATGTTCAAGTGCTGCAGTAATTCAGAATTTCATATACACTGACAATTTTGCATGCTTATTGGCTTTGTTTAAATCCAGGAAACAAAGCAATACAAGTTGATAAGTGAAATGATCTGATTTCCCATGTGTGGCCCACTGTGCAGCTTTTGTAAAAGTTTAGTCATACACAAATGGATTTAATGGATGCTGCTCATGTATTGACAACCTGCTTGAGTGTGCTGTCAGCTACAGCTGTGCAAGTGCTTTCATATCTCCACTGTATTTCTAGAAAATTTAAATCAATATATATCAACAAAAAAAGCATGAATTATGTATGCATAAAGGGCTATCATTAGGCCATACTTGAACTTAGTAGGAAAAACTAACTTGATCAAATATTCAAAGATAACATGTAAATTCACAAATGTAAGGTCTACATTACTGCTTCACCTCTGTAACATTCAAACCATCTTTTCTTCCCATCATATTCAGTGCTGAGTCTGTCTTCTGCCTTTTCCAATTTTTGTGTCATCTTCTGTGACATCTGAGTGGCTCCACATCTCCCCTATAATATCTTACAGAATTCCTTCATTCCTTCTTACATCTAGGTACTCAAGAAAGTCATACAGCCTCTTTTATTCATAAAGAGGGGTGAGAAGGTCTAAAACCAGCAATTAAATCAAGTCCAAACCTACGATTTCACAACAGGAAGAAAGTAAAGCCAGAAAAACACAGTCTAGAGAGCAGAGGAAGCCCTAGTCCTACAGCAGCAGTGATTTGGTCATGTTGCCTGCCTGAGACAATCAGTCAAACCCTCAATTACAACACATAAATAAGAAGTATCATGTGCAGCATTTATGCAGTTGATTTTGAAGTATCAGCCATCATTTCAAAATGTCAATAACACCTTTCTGTAGATTACAATATCCTTCTTTTACAATGTTTTGACATTTACTGTGTTCTAAACATATATTTATGTCCCTGCATAGTCCATATCTTTCATGTTTTTTAAGCATTCTTCTAATTCCTTTACTATGGTCAGTAGTATTCACAATTCTTCAGAGAATTATGTTGCTTTGCTACACCTCTGTGTTTAGGAATATAAGAATACAAGTTTCTATCACACTGTGGTGTGTTACTGAACATTTTTCACAAGGCAAACAAGTATAAATATTGATGCTATTATTTTAAGTAGAGAATTAGAGCAAAATACACAGCCAAGATCAACTGCGAACACATAGATCACATACACTAGTTCTTCAAGGACATTGCCATGTTAGATGTAAAGTTAACCAAATGAGAATTTAGAGCAGTTGAGCAGATAGACTCTCTTTGAAAATTATGCTCAGGACTTCAATCCATATTACTCAGTCATCCTCTTGGCTCTTATGATTTTAATTTGGCCTTAGATTCATAGAATCTTCAAGGCTGGAAAAGACTTCCAAGATGACCCAGTCCAACTGTCCACCTACCACCAGTATTTCCCCATGTCCCTTAGTAAAACATATAAATATTTCCTGAATACCTTCAGGGACATTGATTCAACTATCTCCCTGGGTAACCCATTCCAGCACATGACCACTCCTTCTGAGAAAAAATATTTTTTAACATCCAACCTGTATCTCTCCTGAAGGAAGTTGAAGATAGCTTGTTCTACTGTTAGTTACAAAAGAGAAATGGCTGACACCCCACTTGCTGCAGCCTCCCTTCAGATGCTTGCAGAGGTCAATAAGGTCTCCCCTGAACCTCTTTTCCAGGCTGAATAATCCCTGTTTCCACAGCCGCTCCACATCAGACTTGTGCTCCAGATCCCTTACAGCTCTGTTGCCCTTCTCTAAACACGCTCCAGGGCCTGTGTAGTGAAAGGCCCAAAACTGAACACAGTACTAGAAGGGTGGCCTCACCAGAACTGAGTACAGGGAGATGAACACATCTCTGCGCCTGGTGGCTACAGTATTTCTGAAACAAGCCAGGATGCCATTGGCACCTGGGCACAAAGTTGGCCCTTGTTTAGCCAAGCATTAACCAATATCCCCAAGTCCACAAGCCACTCTGCACCAAGCCTGTAGCATTACCTGGGGTTTTTGTGGACAAAGTTCAGTACTCAGAACTTGGTCTTGCTGAACTTCATCCCATGGCCTCAGCCCAGCTATCGAGCCTGTTTGAGTTTGAATGGACTTCTAAATGTCATCTAGTCCAACTCCTCTGCAATGAACTGTAAGTCATGAGAGTCAAAAGAGGGGCTGCAATTTCTTAAATCGTTCTGGGCAAGGCAGACCTCTGAGCCCATAGAAACTATGTGGCTGCAATGTTTTCTGTAATGGAGACCCCATGAATTAAACCCAAACGTGTCCAAATACACTCTCATTCTAGTTCCAATGGACTATAGAGGATGCACTCCAAAGACCCGTTTGATTCAGTAGTAAAAAAACACAGAGTTAGAAACTGCTTTGCTCTGGAAAACTGAGTTCCTCTCTGTCTCTTTACCCTCCTTCTGTGCAGCTCTGAACAGCAAGGTGAGAAAGAAGATGGGCAGCACACATGTGCTAGCACTCTCTGGAGTGAGCATGCTCTCCCTGGGGAAGCAGAGCCAGCTGAGCTCAGGTCAGAGAATCCCCAGGCTGCTACAGCCAGACACAAATCCTTCATAATTGGCTTCCTGGCAGCCCTAGCCATAGCAGACCTCAGCTGCAGCAGGGACTCCAACCCCAATTGCTCTCTAATTCCCAAAGTATTTCTACATCTAAAAAGTTTCAGTTCTCATTCTTCCTCTCTTAACCCTTTCTCATAGGAGGAATTGTTGTCCAAGACAAAATGAAGTATATCTTGTACTCAAAATCTTCTATTTCTTTCTAATAATTCTACTAAGAAAGCCTATTCTCTGTTGTGATCAACAAATTTAATGTCATCTGTACTGCAATAGAGACAGCCATAGGAAAACAAACAAAAAAATCTGAAAGCTGAAGGAGAGCCTGTGAACATTAATTTGTTTTCCTACTGTTGTATACCTGAGACAAAGCTAGAAGCAGAGAATTGCAAGAAATGGAGTTGAGAGATGAAAATGAGCTAGTTCCAGACTCCATGGTAGATGATAGCTATGCTCAGTAAACATTTCTGATAAATGAGAGAATGAAAGCAAACCAAATATTGCAGCAACATGAGCTCTTCTTTTCTCAGTAAGGGATGCCTAGTATTTTTTCTGCCAAGCCCACAGGCTCCTCAGCAACATCCAGTGAGGTTCTCCTTGTTCATTCATGTGGACACACAATGATTATTGACAATTAGCATCTCTCCTGATGAAGGCAAATTAAGTGCTGTGAAAAAAACAAATACCATGCTGAAAAAAAGAGGGACTAAAAGAAAGAGCATGCACACTGGCTAAGCTAGCTGGTAGGCATAACATTTAGATGTTTTGTAATTGAAAAGCTACCTGGGTTTTGCTTTCTGACTTATTCAACAAACCTCTGTTGAAAGAGGCACCAGGTGAAATACAGCAGTGATTAACTCAATGTCACACTGTGACAATGCACAGTATTGTAGTGAGGTTGGGAATTAGTAGGTATCAACCACATTTACAACACTAATATTCAAGTTCAAAGTAGGATTTCTCTGATTCATAGACCAGGTGCTCTGAAGAAAAACAGTGGGCAGACAATACCTTTGGTGACTTTACAGTACTCCAGTATTCAGTGGAAACAAGTTCACAAAGTCGCAGTGATGTACTCTGAACACTTCTGTACTGTGCTCATCATCATGAGTTCTGAACAATTTTCTAATGCTATGTTGCATGTTAGGATGAGATGTGCAGGAAGAAAAAAAGAGCAAAGGGTGTTTGACACTGTGATTCTGGACAGAAAGTTGATATGTTGTTTCTGCCATCAGTTCAGTACTCTATCTTCAGACCTTCTCTAGACAATGATTATTATTCTTTATTTATTTGTCATATTTGTTCAGAGTTGAATAAAGTCACAGAAGGAAAAAATAGCTAGTCATTCTTGGTGAATTGATCTCACCCCCAGGTGTGATCTAAGCACCAGGTAGAATAACAAAAGACATCCTGAAACTTAGGACATGAAGGTGGAAGCTAGAAGTAGAGAAGTAATGAGAAAGACTCACATATGCAAAGTCAAACAAGTTACTTAACTACTTCCAGCACTGGTTTATATCCAGGAAGCTCATACTCTCCACAGCCGCACCTCAACTGAATTAGTAATGACAGTATAATGTGGAGCCAGAGCCTTGCCTATTGCTATATAGCTGCAATTTTCAGAACAATCATCAGAAAGTTTTGGAACAAGATTGACATTCATATATATGCTGGTGGCTAAATATGTTCTGAAATTTTCTTTCTACTTCAGAAACCAGCTTATCAGTGGCAGTTGTGCAAGTCTTGTTTTGGTTCTATTTGTGTATATTTGGACACAACAGGGTTGAAGAACTAAGATTTGGGGCAAAAAATATACAGTGGCGTCCCACTTGTGAACTCTCAACTCTGGCAGATCTCCATTAGAACATGAGAATACACTGCATAAACAGAGAAAGTTAAAGTACTAAAGGCCTTATAGAAGCATACTGCACTAAAATCAGAGCACTAACACTGTCCAAAACCTCAGGTGAATACACTTCTTAGTCAGAGTTCATTCAATTCATAAGAACACTTATGGAAAAAAAATCTATGTGCTTCAAAACTGTAGAAGCATGCTTGAATATGGACTTTGACCCTGGAAAGAAATCTGGCTGACGATATTGTGTTGGAAGAGAGAACACTGATATTAGATGTCAGACAGTGAAAGGCAAACTCGTGTACCATAAACACCACAGAAAGCACAAGCTCTGCAATTTCTATAGTTCCACTGCTCTTTCTACAGGTTGAATATGCCCATCAAAGTAGCAGTATCACCTGCATGTGTCAAGAGAACAATGCTGTTATATGGTTAGCTTCACAGAGTACACTCCTTCACTTAAGTCCAGAAAAGTGTGGCACATACAAATGGAAGAAGGGACAACAGGAAAGCATCAGTGACCACATGTCCTTCCCTTTGGCACCATCTTCTCTGTCAGTTATCCCTTTGGAAGAATGAGTTATTTTCAATCACAGGTTTCAACAACATGAGCAGAACTCTGCCATAGGGCATTTCTGGGCAGATTCCACTAATGTCAAACAGAGGACAAGATGAGATGTATAATTTACAGCCAGAAGCTGCAGCATAGGAGGTTCTGCACGAATATGCGCAGTAATTTATTTATGGTGAGGGTGATGGAGCACTGGCACAGGCTGCCCAGGGGGGTTGTGGAGTCTCCTTCTCTGGAGATACTCAAGACCCTCCTGGACGCCTACCTGCGCAATCTGGTGTAGGGAACCTGCTTTGGCAGAGGGGGTTGGACTCGACGATCTCTTGAGGTCCCAACCCCTATGATTCTGTGATTCTGTGATCAACATACAGTCAAGGTCTCAGACTCGGGAGGCTCCAGAAACCCCTTCATGGGAAACAAACTGAAAATTGAATCAGAAAGTCCTTTTTGACCCCCTTTCAAGACCTTCTGGATTAGTCTGCCCTCAGATAGTCAACTCATGATCAGCAGAGCCTTCAGTCGGTCATATTTGCCCTCATTTTCTGTAAATGAGAGGATAAGTAAGTGCTTTTCTTGGTCCCAAAACTCATTGCTCATACAGGCTTGCAAAAACCAAGATCACCTCTGGCAATCAGCACCCATGGCCCCAGCTCACACTCATGGGCATCAGTAGCTGGTTGTGACTTGTGCTGTGTGACCCATGACATCTCTCTCTGCATGCCTGGATGTGCTGGTGTTATCCTAAGCACCTGAAGTGAAGAAATGGAGCAAGACAAACTCACCATAGGTGTCAGGCTTGTTTGCTCTAGGATCCTGGATAAAGGGCAATAGTGGGTAAAAATCACTCCTCTCTCCTGCAAGTTACTTCATGGCTTTTTCAGTATAAGAAATGGATGAAGGAAACACTTCAATACTGTTTGATTATTTTACGTGTAGTCTTTAAATGCATTTCCTGTTTTATTTTAGCTTTATATGCAATAACAAAAATACAAAGACAGCAGAATCAGCAGAAAAATACTATGTTGAGTCAGAAAATGGATTTCCATTTTAATCAGGAAAGGAAAACGTTATATCTAATAAAATATAGTGATGATCATTATCCATTTGTTATATCAAAATGCCAATTTCTGCTTAGGAGATAACTAGTAGGTCCATGTGCATATTTAATTCACAGACTAATCATTTCCTCCTTACTTTTTCATAATAATTGAATAATTGCTGCTGCCAAATGGAAAAATGGACCTCAAGGAGTTTGGTTTTATTCATTTGGGCTTTTCTGAACATGCAGGATAACCTTTCTCCTAAAAAATGAGCTCAATTATTGACAAAATGGGGTCCTCACTAATCGTGATTCTCATTTCTGAGAAAATTAGTTAGTGCTAGTCAGGTATCTAGGCAAATTCTTTCAGAATGAAATCCTGTTCTTTAGTTAGTCTAAGTCCTTGTAGTGCTCATTGATAACAGAAGCTTATATAAGTTTATATAGTTTAGAACTGGCATGCTGGGCCATATGGTACTATCCTTTTATAAAGAGAGGTCTTCACTAAGATGAAATTCTGTCTCAAAACTGGTGGTACACATTTTGTAGATTTCTGCACAGTAGCTGGTGTTGCTGTAAAGCTTAAAATATCACCTCAAGTGCACTGGGAAATAACAAGTATGTTGGGGATTGTTCATTTTACTTAATTTTAGGTATCTACCCTCTCTATCTGGTCTTCTCAGGCAATCCTGGACTTACTGAACAAACACAGGCTTCTTTCAGGGTGATTGAAAGTGACTGAGTTGGGTTTTGACTTGAACTCACTCCCCAGAATAGTCTCTCTCATTTTACAGAAAACAATTTACTTCCAAAACCAAGTCTCCTCACTACTTCGGTATGGCTTAGTCACTTCAAGGAAAGCTCTCAAACCTGACTGTCTAGCAGAATATTTCTACATGTTGGACATTACATTTTTTTTTCTTTTCCTTTAAGAAAATCATGTTTATACAAGTCTCATTCTGCTGCAGAGTAAAATCGGACTTCTTCAGGTCTTTCAGGAAGGACAATAGAGACCAGTTAATCAGTGGCTGGGTCAACCTTATTTTTTTTATTTATGTTCCAAAGGAATGGTTTACTATGTGAAAGTCTGAGCCCTACCTTTAGGATATTCTGGAAGAAATAAGTATATTTTGTTCTTGGTATCCTCTTTTCTATCCCCTATATTGACTGGAGATATGTAGGCTGATGAACACGTGTGGGTTGTTTTTTTTGTTTTTTTTGTTTGTTTGTTTTTTTGTTTTTTTTTTGAAAGCAGTATGTCTCAGTTTTTCACACATTTGACAAAAACACTTTCAAAACCTGAAATACTCCAACCTGCTCAATTCTTACATCAATATTTAAATATTCAAGCCAGAACATCTCTCTTTTCAGAGACAGTGAACAACCCAACATTCAGGCCAAGTAAGGCACATAATACTCTTCACTTGAACTCATATAGGAAAGAGGAGCCTGGTACTTCACTTGCCTTGAGAGAGAAAATATTGTTTGAATCTTGTTAAATAGAAGAAAGCACCAGGTATGGTAAACCATTCTAAAGAATAATACAGTAAATAAGAGGTCTCTTGGCTTATAAAAACAGTAGGTTTAAAAGATAATGACTGTTTCTATTCAGCTCACATTAAGGTATCTGATAGTTTTACATCTCTAGATATTTAGTACAGTTTTTAATGCACCAGGACAGTGTTAATGCTATTAGCTTCATCTATTCCTACTATTCAAACTCCCTAGTTGTGAACTTAAACCCTTCTGTGTGAGAAAATGTATAAGACATTATCTATGAAATGTCTAATAAATACATCTACAGAGAGAGACAATAAATAGCATTTTGATGGAGAGTAGAAGATTATTTTGAAGAGACAAGCTTATGAAATGAGTGGGAGTTAAGGCTCATGATCATGTTTGTTTCCACTTAGGTTATGACTGTGTATTCATTTTTTCTTTTGAAGAGGCAGAAACAGTATTGCAGTGTAAGAAAATTAACTTCTGATATCACTTCAGTAATAAAAAAAGCTGAGCAAGTTTACTGAGATTTTGATCACTACAGTGCAAGTAGTGTAGTATGTTAACAGGTCATCAGTCTGTCATTAATTATGAGCAAAACAATCACAAGTAATAAGCCTAAAATTAGGCCGTAACATTGCATTATTTTTCCATAGGGAATAGATATTAGGCTCTTCTGATGTCATATCAAGACAAACAGAAAACATCTCCCCATCAAGTCACTCAGTAGATTTAGTAAGGTGATGAAACGGTGTTCCTGGTTGTGAACTGATAAACAATAATCTTCCTTGCATCCAGATCAAAAGGTGATAAATCAGTCTTCCCTAATAAGATTCTGCTTCACAAAAAAACCCCAAAACAACAACAACAAAAAAACACAGCTGGTTTATTTCAAAATAGAAGAATATGAAGCCTGAAAAGTCTCTTGATTTTATTAATCCCAGGTCTACTTTATAGAACTATAAAAATGAGATGTACTGATCTAAACATATTCTAAGTCCTTTAAAATTTGTGATTATTTGTATCACCTGAAAGTACCTACACTAGGCCTGCTGTGCTTTTTTTTGAGACAGCTAATCAAAATACTGGGAAACACTCACTCATGGAAAACTATCAGTTCCAAAACATTAGCATCTGAATCTGTTTTCTCATTATCCTGTAAGGCCTATTCAGTTATTTTTAAACAAACTTTCAAATAAAATGTTCAAATAGATGAATTGACTTTGTCTAAGCATTATCCTGTTCTTAATATTGGAAGCCACACTTTGCTTGCCTTTCTTAGCTAGTTCTCTGCTTCGGATCAATAAGAGAGCTCCCTGCCTCTTCTTAGTATCATCATCTCCGGTAATAGCTAAAGTAACCCTTAGTCTTTCTCTACTTCCAGTCACAGCTTAATTTCCACCAGTGTACTCCTTTTTGTATCTAGTCTCTGTAAGTTTCATGTAGATTTTCATTATGCTTGTTTTGTGGGTTTTTTTAGTGTTTTGTTTGCTCGTTTTTTGTGTGTACCCTCTTCTGCTGCATAGAAGGTTATGTATCCTTTGGTCTGAGCCTTTCCCTGTATAGACATACCCTATTTCTGTCCTATACATACCATGCATATATCCTGCAATTATTCACATCTGTATCACGTTTTTCACATTACTTGATTGTACATGTGAGTGATGACACCATTTCCAGGATCAAGAAATATTTCAGCCTTCAGTTATAGAATCATAGAATCATAGAATCACTTGATTTGGAAGGGACATTAAAGGTCATTTAGTCCAACAACCCTGCAATGAACTGTAGGGACACCTACAGCTGGATCAGGTTACTCAGAGCCCTGTCCAGCCTGACTTTGAGTGTCTCCAGGGATGCAGCATCCACCGTCTCTCTGGGCAACTTGTTCCAGTATCTCATCACCCTTATCATAAAAAAACTTCTTCCTTAAAACCAGTCTAAATCTTCCCTCTCTTAGTTTGAAATGATTTCCCCTTGTTCTATAACCACAGACTCCACTGAAGTGTCTATCACCTTCTTTCTTAAAGCTCTCCTTTAGATACTCAAGAGCCACTTTCATGTCCCCCTGGAGCCTTCTTGTTTCCATCTCTCTCTGCCTGTTGTCATAGAGGAGGTGTTCCATCCCTGAGATAATTTTTATGGTTTCCCTTGAAACTCACTCATACACATGTATTTTTGGAGGTACGTAGAAGGTGGAGACAGCAGTGGTAGAAGTGAACAGAAGATCATTCCATCACCAAAAGATTACTCTGAAGTCATATATTTATTTTTTTTTTTCTGTAGACTGTTGGTCCTTCACTTATCTTCCAGTTCTCAGAGATGACTCACTGACCACTGCTGTAAGTTTCCAGTCTGAATAACACTACCTTGCTTCTTGGCATACCATGCAAATTAAGGGGTGTTGTAGGATAGGACAGACTGAGCCAGGGCCACCATAATGAAAAGATACTATCAGCTCTTTTTAAATGTTTAGGTGTATTTCTCAGAAGTTGGCAGATAAACTGATTAGTATTAGTGAATCAGTTACTTAGTGTAGTCACAGTCAGCCCACAAAATCTTCAGGCATTCACTACTTTTGTGCATGTGTTGGTAAACTGCAAGTGAAGTCTAGGCAACACTTTTCCAAAGAACTCTCGGTTCTCTGTAGATCTCTTATGAAATCTGTGAGGTCTTGTACTTAGGATATGAAACTTAGAATGACCTTAAGTTCCAGATTCCAGTATTTTGTCTTGTACATACTGAGTAAGTCTAGGTAACTATTAACAGTGAGATTTTATCTCATCTTTTTATCTATCTTGTTAAAAACCCTGCAATACTGCACAGAAAAAACACTGTGAGTAGCTATAAACCCACATATCTGTACATGCTGCTTTTAATGATGAACACAAAATAGAAATGAGTTAAAATACAAAGTGATTTGCTTTTGAAGAGAGGGACACCCACTAATGGGGTATTCCCAAATAGAAAATAGGTGAGTTAGAAAGGAACATAAAATCAGGGACGTCTCATCTTAAGTTTTAATTACCAGGGGTAAAATATCATTGCCACATCAATATTGGAGTGTTACAGCAATAGTGCAGAAATTATACTAGCATGCAATCTCTAGCTATGTATTCATATCAAACAAACACTAGATCTGAGTACAGAAACCCAGATGTCTCCAGCACAAAAGAAGGCACAGGTCCAAGTATGCTTTCCTAACTGAGTGAGTTGGTCAGTCTTCTTTGCCAAGTAGAATAGCTTCAAATGAAGGAAGAACACATTTCTTTTAATCCACTAGCAGCCTTGTGGCTCAGAGTGACTCCAAGGGGTGAGATGGAATTCTAAATCCCTTAGGAGAATAAAATCGTGCAAACCAGCTTCTGCCTCCCATGTCTGTTCCCTATTCCAATGAGCTGTGTCATTATACCCATAGCTATCATTTGCAAGAGCAGTCATGGTTCTGCTTAAATCTCAAAAAAAAAAAAAAAAAAAACACATTGAGAATTACTTTTAGAAAAACTGTCACACAGAGAGAAGCATCTCTTAGTTTGGGTTTGCTGTGGTCTATGTTATGACAGCCACAACTGTTGGACTGATCAGCTCTCTTCATTTGCAGCAAGGAGAGCCACAGTGCCTCTCCCAGTTTGAGGGAATATGTAACAGGATGGGGAAAAACACGGAGCTATGATGTTCCTTGTCACAATTCTATTTCTTTTTTGGGGGAAAACACTGGTGGCTGGTGCCTTTTCACAGTGAACATGACAGTTACCTGATTTCATTCTCCTCTTGCAAGTGAAAGCATTTAAAATTCTGTGGAGACAGGGAGGATCACACATGCCATCAGTAAATAACTGTAGCATATTTAATAGCACAGAGATAGGCTCTCCTCACTGCTCATAAATCCATTTCCTTGGCCAGTATACTGTTTTTTGCACATCTTGAATTGTTCTCAGGACTTAGATACATTCAGATCAACATTTTCTCTGCTGTATAGTGCACTCATAGAAAAAAATGTCTACTGGGCTTGGATTTTTAAAGACATCTTCAATTCTGTATGTTGTAAGTACTGTTTTATATCATCTCTGGTAGAAATACAACCTTTCCTGTAAATGCTTATTAGTTTCATTAATCAAATACTATTTTTCACATACACAAAAGATAAAAAATTGGCAGCTGAGTCATGAAGACTACACACAATCTCCTATTCTTCCTTGTGTGACAGCCAGTTCTTTGAGAAAACAATGCTTTTTGTGACAAATTCTTACAGACACTAGGCCAGAGAAATAATAATGGAAGCTTTATTCGGATTACCTGTTAAATCTGTTAAAAGTAATTGTCAGTTTCTCCTCCACCAGGACTGGTGAGGGGATGTATCTGTTATGGATTATCCTGATTTGGTGTAGTATAGAACTGTCTTACCGCTATGCTAAATTGCACTTAATTCGCCCTAAAATTAACCTTTTATAAACTCAGATTGTCACACTTACCACAATGTCCATCACTTGGAGCCACTAGAGCCTTAAAAAGAAGCAGAGGATAGAGTCAATCCAAGCAATTGTCCTCATCAAGTTGCTGTAGAACAAATGAACTTTGAAGAATAATGTGCTTTCATACTCCCACTTCTCAGCAGGCCTTCATGAGTCATGGATAGAAACAAAAAGAAAAAAAAAAGAATTAAACCTAAGTTGATAGGTTACTAGGGTATTTCTAGCATTTATAAGCTACATTAGATAACTTCAAAGAGTTTTGGAAGATTTTATTCTCAACAGATGAAGACTTACCAAAGCCAAAGCCAGGAGTCTCTTCCATCATGTCTGCTTAAACAGAACCAGCCATGAGGACATGAGAAAGGCTGTCTAATAGGAGGAAATATTGAGGTTGCACAGCTTGGGGGTTATTTTGAAAGAGATGCTGCAAAAATCACTGTAGGGGAATGATCAGCACTTATTTCAATGGTCGCTCACACCTACATTTGAAACTTTAATTACAGATATGATGTAAAAGCACTGTGTATTTTTACCATCTTTCTAAGCATGTCACAGAACAAATATTAGCAATGAAACTGCAGTGTGACTACAAATTTATGAACCAGATCTATTAATAAATCTCATGAAAATTACTGTCAGAGTCTTTACAGCTTCGTTTTCATTAGCACTAGTTTAACTTCAATGACCTTTCTGGAGAAAAACAGCCCTCTTTAAAGATGCAACACTCTCCCCCTAAAGTGAGATCAAACCCGTTCAACACTCCCACTCACAGTGCTCTCAAGAATAACCAGGGAACAGAGGAGAAAATGTTCTTTAGAAACATGTCCAGACATTTCTTAAAAAAGATAAAATGACATAAAAAGCCAAATCTTTCAAAAATTCTTTTCATATCACTTTTAATAATAGCTTTCTAATATGTATCATTTAAATATATTCATTTAATATATATTATATTAATAAATATTAAACTAATAAATATTCATTTAAATATATTATTTCCAGAGCAGAAGAAACTTTGGTCTTCCGTCTTGCTAGTGCCCATTTGGAGATTATAAGTTCCATAAAGACTGGCCACTAGGATCACTGTGACCAAGTGAAGCCCAGAAGCAGGTGTCCAGAGCAAAGCAGTGAAAGGCAGAATTGAGGTTGAAGGAGAAACCAAGGCAGAATCCCCGAGAGCTAGGTGGAGAAGGAATTAGAGCTGGGAGCTCACTTAGGGGAATACTCTACCCTCTGGAAGGCCTCCTGGAGGAGGGACTGGGCAGCACTGCTCCTCGTGAAGCACCGTTTGTATGCTGTTAGACATGATGACAACATTAGTTGAAGCAGTTCTGGTGTCAAGGCACCAGTCACAATGGATAAAAAAGCAGTAACCCCTGTACTTCTGATTGGTAGGTGGGAAGCCTGGGGTTCTTGCTGCACCTCAGACTGAAAATGAATGCAGTACTGAGATTGACAAATTAAAACTGCAATGACTATAACAAACCTGACAGATATGACTTAGAAATACTGAACAAAATAGGTTCACCAGTAATAACACTTGAAATGGAATGGTAATATTTTATACAAATATACCTTCAAAATGACATCTCCATTACTATCCCCATTACAGGCAGCAGGCAGGACCAAGATCCTTCTCTTTCCACACTAGCTAGCACACTGCGGAGCTGTGAGGCCCCATCAGCTGAGGATAAGATCTTGTGAGTGATGCCCAGCTCCAGGCCTGCAGGAGCATCATGAAGAAATGATCTCCAGAGGAAGACTTGTAAAAAGCCTCTTCAGTGTTTAGAATGAGATACAGAGTGAAAACAACAATGCAATTTTGTATTCATACAATAAAGAAGAGGAAAGTAATATTTTAAAAAGTGTAGTTTTGATTTATTTTTCCACATTTTTAGAAAATGAGAACAGCCTAATTATTATAAACAACCCCTAGAAATCAGCTTGATCATCAACTACCCATATGAAAGAAGCAAAGCAAGAGTCAGCAAAAGCCTTTCCTCAGGAGCTGGCATTGTGCTCTTCCGTTGCCCTGACAACCAGCAGGCTTTCAGCTCTTGGGCAATTGTAGCAGATAGAACAACTTTTAGAGTTTTCTTTATAATGTTGTTATTGTTATAAGACACATAAAAAAAATCCAAAGGAACAGTTGTGTCAAATTTAGGCTGTGCACCCAGGTAAAGAACAATTAAAAAGTCTGGGTTTAAAATAGCTTATAATGACTGGAGCAAAGTCTGATTTCAGAGCGCTGTCAATCAACAAAAAAACGTTTGTAGACACTTTAATCCCTTGATGGTGGGAATTCTGTAACTACCTAGACAGTCTGGTGCTTGAAATGTGAACTCCTTGTCTGGATTTCTGAGTCTGAACCATGCCTCCTCTTCTGAGAAAGCAGGCTGATATTCATCCCAGTGCTGGCAGCAATTACATTTACTTATCCTGCTGAGCTCCTTCACCTTGTTTCAGTCTTTTTTTTTGTAATGGATTTCATTCAATGCATTTACTCATGCCCAGAAAAAGTATGTGAAATTTCCTATTTTTTTTCTAAACATTTACTGTGATCTAATGTCTTGACCATAGCAATCTGGCCCCAAGGATCCAGCAGAGGAGGTTTTTACAACTGTAAGACTTGACCTGAAGTGAAAGCTTAGCTTATTCTAAAGTACAAAGTAATGTGAATCCAGTCCTCACCTTTTCCCTTCCCCTTACAGCCAAGCTTTTCCAGTAAGTGAAAAGTCCAGACATTGCCATCTTCTGTCCATCTCAAAAATCATAGCTGTTCTAAGGGTTTATCCCAGCCTTATATGTTTCCAGAAATACACATAATAATCTAAATATAGTCTAAAGGCAGCCCAAGGCAATACTGTTCTTATTTCTTTGACTGTCACCCAACTTCCACTGCTGTCACCCCCACCCATGAGAAAGGGTGAGCCAGTAATTGAAATGCTTCTGGGACACATACTCTCAGCTGCTCTGTTCTAAAGCTGAAGTTATTCCATCAGTTTCACATTAAGATAACTCCACGTTTGTACATCTACACATTAACAGTTTTTTGCTGTCTGTGTGCTTCTATCCTACTCTGTCCAAATGTACTCTTTTGTCACTTCACCTGTCTAATGCATTACTAGGTGCTGATTTATAAAGTGCATTATAGACTCTTGGACAAAAAAAAAAAACAGATATGAATCAGAGGTGACAAGATATATTCCGCTAGCACACAATCATCTGCAGACATCATCTGCATTGGTATGGTCACTGAGAGGCTGCTACATACAGCTTTGCTGGACTTTAGATTTCCTATGTACGGAGAAAATCTCATTTCACTCTCACCCTCTCCTAATTAACATGGTTACTTACACTGCCCGTGTTTGTTAGCATACAAGCAAACATATGCTGTTATTCCTCTCACTTTACTCGCTGTATTGTTGACAGTTGTACTGTTTATTAAATAGAGGCTTTCATGGATCATGCAACAGAATAGACATAAAGTGATCATTTAATTGTAACTATTAAGTTCAAGTGTTACACATTTGGTTTAGAATGGTTTATTAACACTCCCAAACAAGTAAGACCCCAAAACACAGTCTTTTCAACTCAAAGTAAATCTCACAAAACCATAAATTTGCATTATAATCATCCAAATACATTGACTATCAGAACTTATTACTATTGAACTTCTCTTTCTGAGAAGTGCAGAGGATGAAGAATAACTTTTTGGTGTGTTTTATTAGGTAGACATGTAATGACACTACACTTTGGAGTTCAATCTGCAATTTGTCCATCTATGAAGTCAGATTGTTTGTAAGAGCTAAAGAGGGAAGAAATACACCCAACATCAAGTCATTATACAGTCCATACAGTAACACCAATGTGCTATAAAGACTGAAAGATTGTTTACAGTCTCTTTGCATTTACTGAGCAAAACAGATTTGGGACCACAGGATTGACGCACACATTGTTCTTAGGCGTGGACTTTTATCTCTTTACGTCATGGAACCCCATGATAGAGTAAAAAGAAGAACTCAATCTCAAGGCAGTAACTGCAAGGATCATCACAAAAATGTTAAGCTGGAGGAGAAATAAATAAATATTTTCCCATACCTTAATGGAAAAATTATATGGTGCTGCAAATTCTCATGCTTCTGTCCAGAATAATAACTGTCAAGATAGCATGAGGTATCCAGTTAACCAGACAGAGCTGCACCCTCTCTGCTTTCTAGGACAGCAGATCCTGCAAATAAAATACTGGACAACCAGTATGTTAGCTATATTTCTAAATGAAGTGCTACAAAATTTTGCTCTGATTATAGAACGAAGTGATAGGATTACTCCTGTTGGTGATATATTTTTGGACTTAGTATATAATACGCTAAGAATGAATACATTAAAATTCTTCTAAAGCTTAGTTTTCCAGTGCATTATAAAATGATAGAAGATAGTACTGCCTGATGATATGTGTTTTCACTACCACAGTGAAGTACTAATGAGAGGTACTTTCTTACTCAAAGGTGAAAACGCTATAAGAGGAGAAAAAGAGCCCCCAGTGCTCTGTTCTCATTGGAAATTTTCACTACACAGAAAGCATAGTTAAAAAAACATGTATACTGCAAATCTTCAGATTATACAACCCTGTAAGACCTCCTTACAGTTTTCAGGAAACAAAAAGAATGTCATCAAGCCTGGGCAAAGGCCATCTGATTTTGTACATCTCCAGCTAACAGCATGCTCTCTGGACAGGATTCCTTTGGATCAACCAACCTGCCCTGTATTTTCTCCACTAGCATCCCATTGAGATGTTGGTAAAATTAAAAATCTTAGTGCCCTCAGTAAAGGTGATCAGTTATCTTTATTTGGTATCTCTAATTTAACCCATCATATGTAACTGAAAAAATTGGTAAGAAATTCTGTTCCCTTGATTCAATGGTAATTCTTTCATAAGGATGAAGAAATGGCACACTTCTTCCACCTGCCATTCACAACAACAGAGATAGCAACAGAGACCCTATACATTTTTTTAAACAATTTATTACTGAAGTACTGTACAAAAGTATTGAATAAAGAAGAAACCATGACGAAACAAGAAAAGTGCATAGGCATTGTCATAATGAGGGATGGGATGAGAATTTGACAGGATGGGTTATGAAAACAGACAAATACACTAAAAAACAAACAAACAAACAAACAAAAAAGAAAATCACAAGAAGGAGAGAAGACTTGGGTCTTCTGATCCAGAAGAAATACTCACATTTTTATAGTAGTTTCTTCACATCTACAAAATGAATAAGGTTCTGAAATGGGTCATTTGAGCTCAAACTTTTCCATCAAACTTTCAGCTAATGAGGAAAATTCCCCACAGTTCATTCTGGACCAGACTGGTTCCTCTGGAATTTGCACCAGACCATGTCATCACAAGGATGCTGGAAGTGCAAACTATATACATAGAAGATAGTTAAAATAAAGCTTCTTCTGAAATGCAAACTAACCAAGTCTATTGAGTACATGCTTCCTTTAAGTTTTTAGCTCTAAGCACAAGCTTAAACTTAGATACAAATTTAATTACTATGCTCAGACAGAACCCTTGAGAGCTGTTCACTCAAATGTGAAGTGCAAAACCAAGTTTAATAGACACATTTTCAGCCTCTTTTAATTGTCAGTGCCATAATTCAGTTTTCCCTTAATAACATGCAATGACATTTTCACATCAACACTGCATCCTACAGTTCTCAAGAAAAACAGAGACAAGTAGCAAAATACTTTAAAAGTTCTTTTCAAAGATAGATGTGGTTTGCAGAGTGAGATTATTATCACAACCATTATCATCATTATTGTTATTCTTATTAACTAGACAGCAGATATAATCAGGAAAAAAGAAAAAGAAAAAATCTTTCAAGCATAAATTTTCCTTCCTTCTAACTCATTTCCAATATAAGGGGAAAGACATTGCAGTTCATTACAGAGTAGAGACAAGAAGAGATAAGGGATGGTGACAGGACTGTCTTGGAAAAAACAATGCTACATATTAAGGCAGTATGAAACAAAATGCCAGAAGAGACAGAGAAGCTGGGAAGCACACTGCTTCTGCCTCAGGGCATCAAAGAAACTGCTTCTTGTAGCTAACAGAGGGTGCAGCATCCATCATCTTTGCTCAGCGTTCAGCATCTGGAGGTATAAAAGCCAAGATCTTCCTTGCAGTACTTAGCTTGATGACCAAGTCACCTGCAGTCTGGACTGATCCTGACCACCATGGCAGATACTCCTCCCCACATGGAATTGTGAAGATGAAGCTTTTAAGAAAAGAGAAGACTGTGGACTGCATATTTACTGTTATGTTTAAGCCCTTGCCAAATTCAGTTATCACAGATTATTGAATATTAGCCTTATACTCGATCGGCTCTTCCAGAGAAAATTATAATGCACAGAAAAAATCCCTCACTAGTATTGTTCCAACTCTGCATAGTCTTACTTACTCTTACCTACTCTTGCTTATTCTTGTGCAATTTTGTGCTTGAAATAGTTAATACCCAGCCCCGGTTTCCCTTGTGCCCTAAATTTTTCTGTTCCTCTTCAGGTACAGATGCCAAGGCTTATAAAATCAGAACTCCCTACAATTAGCTACTGTATAAGCACAAATCTCTGTACCTCTTTGCTCACTGCCCAGTTCCTCCTATCAAAGAAATGATCACTAAGGTAAACCAGGAGACCATAAACACTGTGTGTGTATGCACGTATGTCTATGCACACACAAGATGAGAGGAACTGTCTTCAGATTATTCTGCAGAAAAAAAAATCAGAAAAATTCAGAACAAAACCTTGATAAAGTCACCCTCATTGGTGGGTTCTTAACAAAGACCCCAAACCATTTGCTGCCCCACACATCACCAGCTCAGCCTTTTAGTTAACACAATTCCATGCTGTCTCCAAATGTGGCAACTCCTACTCTGCTTGTCAAAATCACTGTGAGATGCTTTCAGTCTGCTCTACTGACACACTGAACTCTTCTTGGCTCACTGAGGACATTGAGTGCACACATGGATTCTAATGTCTGGATGCAATTTGGGGACCTTTCTATTATTTTATGTCAGAAAGGGTATGAACACTTCTGTGGTCTCTCCATTCATGTGAAGAAGTAACTATTCACAAAAAAAAAAAAAAAATCCTCTCGCACATTACACAGCAGTAAACTCCAAGTTCAGACACTGTTTTCTGCTCTTTATGTGCATACTCATTTTTGGGGGTAATGACTTCTTTGTCACAACCAGCTCTAACATACTTTAAGCAAGGCTAACTTACTTCTATTCCATACTTTGCAGCACCCTAGTTATCTAAAGGGATAGAGGTATCTACAGTCTTTATATATATATGCACACAAGTACAGTCAAACTGAATTATTAAAACATTGTTGATGATTTGCCTTCCAGTGAAGGCAAGGGAGATACCAACTCATTATTCCTCATGGGCATCCCAGGTCATAACACATTATACACTGCAAGTTTATGCTACTGTGCAACAACTCTGAACATCAGCTAGGGATCTCTCCCTTGTCTGTCATAGTCTTGCACTGAACAAGATGTATATGATCTTCATTCAAATCAAGGAAACACAGATGGTATTCAGGCATCAGGAAATTCAGGTTCAGTCTGTGCCATCTCCTCTCCTCACATAGTTGCTGTACCACTTGTAAAGATTATGGCCAGTCTCCTCTGTGAGGTCTATGTCTTGCATGATCTTTTGCAGAAAAAGTATTCAAAAAGAAATCCCAAGTGTAATATTTTATGTTACCTCCCCTAGTTGACAAGGGTGAAATTAAATTTACGCTAATTAGTCAAAAGTGGTGGGAGCCTAAAATTAACTTCACACTGTAATTTAGGAACTGGTTGTGTCTGCATCTAACTCACTCATTAGATACAGTGAGCTATATCTGGCCTTCTCTTAGACACCTAAGTTTTAGTGTTGCAGCACCTGAAGCTTAGGCTTATCAGCCCACCAAGATGGGCTAGATGCTTCTGTGATCTTGAAGAAACAGAGATCCAAGTACTTCTAAAATTCTTTAGGGGGCATCACATCAAACCTAGATTGATACAGAAGTGTATGCACATTTCTATAAAATAACTCAGTCATCTCACAAAATGAGCAATACAATTCATAACACTGAATTCTATTTCAGCCTAGTGAATGGCAGAAGCAGATGCCCTTTACACGTTAGACTACTAGGAAGTGTAACTGCCAGAAGATGACACTGTGTCACCTTACACAGCCTTAATTGAGGTCTCCCACAGATACATAAGGGTTTTATCTTAACACTGGCCATTTGCTGCTCACTTGTTTGTTGCTAGAGGTAGGGATTACAGCACTAAGTCAGACAGTCTGCCAGCTAGGGCATCCACTGTATATTGTTCCTAGCTATATAGGATACTTGGAATTGGGTGACCTGGGAATCATGTCTGAAGGAGGCATATTACCTGCCTTTTGCACATGCTGATTTTGGACTAAGTATGCACTTCACCAACTGTCCTCGATAGTTTTCTGCTGATTTAATGGAGTACAGTACAACAGTCCGTTGAATCTTAATGAATCATGGAATCATATAATCACTCAGGTTGGAAAAGACCTTAAAGATCATTGAGCCCAACCTGACCATATACTACCTAACTCTAACATCCCTCTGCCAAATCATGCCCTGAGCACCACATCCAAATGGTTTTTAAACACATCCAGGAATGGTGATTCAACCACCTCCCTGGGGAGCCTATTCCAGTGCAAATATGTAACCCTTTCTTTCTATACTCAGCCTGGGGAGCCTATTCCAGTGCAAATATGTAACCCTTTCTTTCTATACTCAGCTTCAATAAAATTTCCTTTCTTTTTCTTTTTCTTTTTCTTTTTTTTTTTTACTCTAATTTGAAGACAGTGCTATTATTTGTCTGTTGTACTCAAAGCATATTGTTATCCTCAGGCCCTGCAATTCTGTTCACATTCTCATTTCTAGATTTCTCAAGGCCTCAGTAAGTTTATCCACTCTTTTTATCAAGGCTCATGCTTAGCTTTGTGAGCAAACTTCAGCCCCATCAATTCCAGTGCTGCAAGTGTTTAACTAACAGGCATGAAGATAAACACGTGCTTAAATCCTTTTTCTAAATTAGTGTCCCAGAGAGAAAGAGGATTATGGCTTATGTTCATTGGTTGCATGTGATTTTAAACTATTCTAAGTTCTATTGAACTTTCTCATTAGCAATCACAGCAGGCCATTTGCTTTGAAGAGCAGTTTATTTCATTGTGTCTTATCAGAATGCAGCTATATTTTTTCAGTTTGTCCATGAAGTTGAGCCTGAACCTTCATATGCACTCAACTTGCCATTCTCCACCTATGAAATTGACACATCACCATTTGTTTCAGAAGTAAATAAACCACTGAATTCCAACCCAGAGGGAAATTTTGGAAATTAGAAACCCTCACAGGCCTCAGCTCAGCCCATTTTTCTAAATGCTCCTCATCATTCAGTAGGAAGCTGTGTATAATATCCTGAGTTGTCCAAGGTATTTCAGGACTGTAATGCTGAACATAATTGCAGTGGTTAAAATATCTACTTAGCAATTCCTAATTGAATATGCAAATTGCAAAACCTACATTAACATCTCAGGAATGTGTGATTCTGTACCCACTAGTGTTTATTTGCAGTTTGAACAGTTTGTTTCTAGAAAAAGAAGAAAAAAAGCTTTCAAGCTTGTCCATTAAATTATTGTACCAGCTGTCACTTTATTAAAAAGTCTGCAGTTAATAATAAAACCCCTTTAAAACACTCACCAGAAATTTAGAATTTTAGAACAAGTTCCCTTCCCCCAAGGCTTCCTTGGAAAGATTCTTAGATTCAGTGACTACCTTGAATACATATATATCATCTTGACAATATTCTTGCAGTATAGCAGAACATAACAAGAATATGAATGCTGATTTTCAGATTTGAAGGTAAGGAGAAATAGGATAGATTTTTTCAGTGAGAAAAGCTGCTAAAACAAAGCACAGAAATTCTGTCAAAATCTGAAACTATAAACATTTGTACTACTGTGTGTTTACAAATAAATCATGTAACTTAAGAAATAAAACAGAAATAAATAGAGCACATGATTTGAAAGAGGGGGGGGAGGGAGTGTAAGAGCACTGTAAAGCACAAAATGTAACACTCTCCTCTGAATCATTTAGAAACATATCAAAATTTATTTGCAGATATAATTTTAGTTCAACAGGTCCAGAAAGTTTATCATCATTACTCCTCTATTCTGCTAATGTCTCAGATTAGAGTCTCCTAGTGGAAGAAAAAAAATAGAAGTAAATATTACATCTCACTTATATATGAACAAAGATTTGTACAAATATAATTCATGACGTTAAACTCATAAATTCAGCACCACACAAATAAAGATTAAGTGTGGCATTAGGTTAGTAAACTAATACAGTTTACAGTATTGGGCTGTTGTCAAAGATCTTCTTATGTGATTTTTGCTAACTCTGCACCTCTTGCTTTTTGGGTTACTATCTAGAGCTCATCCAACCGAAATTTGGCACGGTTTATGTCCAACCGAAATTTGGCATGGTTTATGTCCATTTGTTCTGTGTAGGAAACAGAAATGAAACTACTGCTGGATTTGATCCATGACTATCTAAATGTGGGGTAAATTAGGTAAACACAAAACTGAGAACCAGTATGTAAGTTCAGTCTGAAGGTGGAGAAAGAAGACAAACTTTGACTTCATCGCATTGCTACCAGCAAGAAGGAGGGGGAGAAGCTGCTACTCTCATACATTTCAGAACTGGGAAAGTATATCACTGTAATCAGAGTCACTGTGATTATCTTTATGTAAAGAAAAAAAATATTACAGCAATCAAAAACAACCATAACAATCTTCATTTCCCTGCAAGTAGAAAAAAATAGGAAACAGAGTAACAGAATTGTAGGGGTTGGAAGGGACCTCTAGAGATCATTGAGTCCAACCCCCCTGCAAAGCAGGCCCCCTAAAGCAGGCTCCACAGGTAGACATTCAGGCAGGTTTTGAATACCTCCAGAGAGGGAGATATTCACAACACCCTGGGCACTCTGTCCCAGTGCTCTGTCACCCTTACTGTGAAAAAGTTCTTTCACATACTGGTGAAGAACTTCCTGTGCTCAAGTTTACGTCCATTTCCCCATGTCCTGTCCCCACAGACCACCCCTTTGACTCCCACACTTAAGATATTTATGAACTTTCATAAGATCTTCTCTGAGTCTTCTTTTCTCAAGGCTGTACAGACCCAGGTCACTTACCCTTTCCTCATATGGATAGCAAGGATGAGGTTCTATGAGTTTTGCTGATTAGAATGAATGAAGAACATCAGAAGCATGATTAACCTCATTCAAAATAATAATTTTGGTATTGTTTGGGTAGAAATAAAAGCAATTAGTAGTTCAATCTCTATTTCAATCACTGGCATGCAAACTAATTAGACTAATTCCTCATATATGTTTTCCACTAGACAGTGATAAATTTTTGATTAGGGATTTTTTTAGTACCTTTTGGTCATTCTTCACTTCTTACTGAACTCATCAGAAAGTTCACCTAGTAATAAACAGGATAAATAGTAGTGCTGGCCTCTTAGAAACTTACAGAACTTTAGTTCCAGCTGATCAGCCCTCTGGGATAGTACTTCCATCATGTTCTATTATGTAGTATCTATTTTGTAACTATTACCACTAGACTGACATTAAAATGGATTTTCCATGTTGATAATCAAAAAGGAAGGATATTACTTTCCACAATGCTTGTCTCTGACTGTTCATTTTGAAATGACCCACAGAAATTGGCATTCATGCATTTTGATGCTCAAGAGAGCAGTCCTGCTATTCTTCTAATCACGTTATTTCTATTTCTTTGTTCTCTATTAAGTCAACTCAATTTCCAAAGAAACTCAGAGTAAAATGTTCTCATCCTCATCACTCCAATTCATTTCATTGCTTTTAGAAACCATGAGTGCTCTGTGCTATCCTAATGTCATCTTGCTTGCCTAAGACCAAGGCCAGTGCTGTCCTTTTCCAAGATTCTAAATATCACTCAAACACAGACAGGCAGATGGAATAAAAGTCCATTTACTTACACTCAGTCTTGAGAATGATAACATATGCAAGAAGTATTTAAGAGTAACCACAAGAAGTGGAACAGAATTAAAATTAATAAAAATCTATATTTTTATAGTAATTATGGTACTAAAATGTGTTATTTACATGGTCACAAACTTCTTCAGGCTTAACAACCAATACTCAGTGCTGTGTTTGGACCTGGGCATTTTGGAAAAAAAAATTAATTACTGCGAATTCTTGATACACTGGAAATTTTTGAGACTAATTAACTGTTTTTTCTTTACATGGTAATTTTCTACTTGTTTGTCTGTAATCATTTCCTTCAGTTTTAAGTAGATTGCCTGATAAATGTTCAGCGATGTCTGACAACCGTTAAGCAGTAATCGCTCATTTACAGTATGGATCATCAACATTGAAATTTAGTGAAATTTGAGAGTGAAATAGATGCCAAGAAAATTCAACAACAAAAGAACAAAGACAGAAAAAATAGAATTAACCCCTCAGTTATGCAGAGAATAATGCTACAAAATGGCTTCCCCATCTGACACTGTCAGTGTCCTGAGTACTCCACTAGTCCTGACAGCCAACCTCATTCAGGACACATGCCTAGAATGCCAGCAGCCTAATTTCAGTTAAGTCTGGGCACACTGGTGTCTGCTGTGGATGGACTCTGTTGCCTCCCAGCTCTGCCTACTGATCTCACACCCTGCAGGACAATTTACATCAGTGAGGTTACCTTGGCACCCACATCCTCAGAACTTCAGAGGCAGCCAGTCCTCACTTGAATATACTCAACCTAAGCCGCTCATGTCCTTTGAAGAGCTGAGAAGATCCATTTAGAAGCCATGAGAGAAGACTCTTTCTTCTAATAAGTTTGTTTACGGCTTTGTTTCCATCACTCATCTAGATACTGTACTTCATCTCATCTCATAAGTCACTAAAATCTGTTGAGGCAATTCAAATATTTGAGGTGTAACTTTACACTAAAATTCTTGTGTAACAGGTTTTTATTTTAATTTTAGTGTCACTATTGGCAAGATTTTACATGGTAATTTCACACTACAATAAAAACAAAAACAAAAATACTGAACTTAAGGCTGATGATCTTCTAAGATCTAACAGAACATACAGGTTTAATATATATACACTACTTCTTTACTAAAAGTTAAGATTACAAAGAAATACTTGAATCAAATAAAAACACCTGTTTCCCTACTAAAAACCTTTGTGGCACAGATTCTGTCACTATGAAAAATGGAAATGATTAAACTTTCAGTAGAGTAATGGAGTGACTAGAATTTTTAATACACACAAACTATGTTTTTCCAAATGAAAAATCAACCATTAAGCTTCTAAGTTTCCATGCATAGGATTTTCAGAAATAACTGGGTTTAAGAGTCTCACAAAATTCAAAATACAATTTCTAGTAAAGAAATGTAGTTACGTCTCTTGACTTGTCAAAGTTATTAGAAAATGCTGACAAAGATATGACTTAGACAATTATTATTAGTTCTATTTTTCTAGGCATGTTTGGTTTGGTTTTTCTTACAGTCTTTTCATAGCAAGACTGAAACTGTGTGGTACAATAATTTATATCAAAGCTGAAATTCTACTAGTTATTAAAACTCTAATAGAGCAGGTACAAGGTAAAGAACATTCATCATACAATTTTAAAGTATAATTATCAAACTACCTTTATATATTGGAAACTCATTTTTCATAGGAGTACATACAGGCATGGAAATTTTACCAAACCCTTGACATTAGGGCAGTTGAAGAACAGCTTGCTAAAACATTTTCCATTGTTTTAGATACATCTTCTCTGCATTGTGACACAACATCAAGTAAGCCTAAATAGAAATATACCTATTATCAAAGCAAGAGCCAGTACAATGGTGTATTCCAAACATGATACATATTTGTATTCCTATGTTTAAAAAAAAGACAAACTATTTCCATATATTGTGAAAGTAGATATCCACTGTACCTTATATCTACAAAGGGTTAGCCACATTCAGTCTTCAGTTGTGAAGTAGCAGTGCATTCCCTGTGATTCAGGAAGTCTCATACTCCAAAAATGGATGCTGACATGGCAGGTATTGAGTCCATGTAGATCCAAATCTCACCGGCTTCTGAAGAACTGCGTAAATCCTTCATGCTGGGACCACCCAGCTGGGAATCAGCTATCTCATGACACATCCAATCTGTGCTGATAAAAGAATCTGTTCTAATTTAAGATGCTTACACAACAAGAATGGATGCAAAACAGGCTAAATAGAAGATACAGCATCTCTTCAATAACATATACATGTTTTCTTTATGAGAAAACTTTTTCCCTTTTTCTTTATAAAACAGTGCAGTTTTTTTGTTGTTATTTGTTTTTTTCTTAAGTATGTGATCTTTGCAAGCACTAAGCCCTTATCAGAACACAGTTTTAGTATTCTGGTATAAAACATAATCAGTGATGTCTGGGACTGGTGGAATCAGGTCCTCACTGCTGTCAAATTAAATTAGCTCCATGTGATCTATTTGAATAAATACTCAAAAGTATTAATATAAGTTTACTCAAAAGTAAACACAGGCTTCTCAGTGTAACTGTACAGAAGACAAAGACCCGAAATAAATTTTGTTTCCATTCACTTCATTCTACTTCCTTCCTGCTTCTAAGCAGCAAACTTTTTCCTGCTTCCCAGCAAAATATGCTGCACAAAAATTATTTCTAAACCAGCTTTTCTGCCTTTCACAACTGAGCATCTTGGGAAGTTGTCAAGTATGTTCACATTTGAAAACTACATATTAGAAACCAAGAATGTTGCTGTAGAATAGCTTCTCCATATTTTATTCTTTATGTAATTCTCACAGAGGAAATCCTCCAGTGTTTCCCTGACAGTCTCAAGTAAAAGTGTGTCCTACCTTGCTCTGTGGATAAATCTGACTGGCTTCTATAATAGAGTATCATCTAACTGATCAAATATCTGCCATCTGGAAATTAGGCTACTTGTTCACATTTCTGCCAAAGTCAACAGAAAGGAAGACAATACCATAAGACAATGTCATCCTCAAACAAGTTTCAGACTGGAGAGACTGCTACCTGCCACCGCCTCAGAGAGTAGCCTAGACAGCAGACTTCCACCTGTAGTGCAAAAGGCACATCTAACTTTGGCCTCTTGTGCTAGCTGAGATTGCCTGTTGTGTCTTGCCTCATCACTTCTCTAGAAGGTCTGTATCTCTTTTATAACTCCTGTGTCTTTCCTACCATCTTCACACAGATGTCTCATACAACATATGATGTCTCAACAGCATTAGCTGCCTAGACTTCATCAACTACATCAAGGTACATTTAGATTACACATTTGATATTTCATGTAATCTATTACCCCTATATACAAGAAAATGTATGCGTTATTCCTGTTGAGAGATCACATTTTGTTTTAAGTAGGGATTGTCTTAATATTCTGACTAGCAGTACAACTCAGTATGGACATACATTGTAAATAGACCTTGTTTTTTCTGGCTCCTGTTTTCTCTTCTTTCAAACACCTTTGAGGCAAACTCATAAGAAAACTCAGACAGCTTTGCACTTCGCTTTCATCTTGACATTCAAAGCAGTAGTAGTGGTGATTTCATGGTCAGGACTGATACCATCACCAATTGTGTTGCAATAGCATTGACATCATTTGTCATCAGTGTCATCATTTAATTGTGTTGATGCCTAGAAACTTCAGTTCAAAACAGTAATCTTACTGCTTTCAAGAAAAGTGCCTGTCCTGGAAAGATAAAAATCTAGATATATAATGAGACAGGAAGTAGAAGAAAAAAGATACAGATCCATCCTGACGATTAGTGTCTGCCTCATAATTTTCACTGAGGCAATTTCACTAGAAAATTAGGAAGACATGGTACTGGCTGTGCTAATAAGTGCCCTCTAGCATGCACCCTCACTGTCAGGACCCCTGCATGAGTTTTCAATCATCTGTGGGGGTTTCAGGTTCTTTAAAAGATGAATGAACAAACAAAAGATCTACATACATCCTGAGAGATTCTTTACCCGTGTTGGTATTCTATGCAGTTAACAAAATAACCTATCAAAACCAAAAGTTGGTAGTAAAGTAATACAGAGATAGGCATATCTTTAATCTGAGTATTTTTATATTTAGTGGCTTAATTTAATGTTTTAGGAAACTAATTTAATATTCTTTGCTTCTGGTTTGTAAATCTATCAATATGATTTAATTACTCCATTTGATTTTCCATTTTCCATCTATTTCTGTTAGAGGAACACTGCTGTAAGATTTCAGTAATCAAATCTCCTATTTACTCTTGTTGATTCATAATTTAAATTTAAAATTTTGTTTGTCCTTTAATAATTTAATCTGGCTCCTAAGCAGATAATAAATGGTCCTGGAGCAAGATTTCTGTTACAGGAGACAATAATCTTCCTCTCCTTTCAGAAATGATCTTTCAACTCTATCAAAATATTACAAAAATGAATAAGTTGAAGATACCTTTTTACTCTGAAATGAGCTCCCTAAACATCCACATAGGATGACACATCGCTGACTCTGGCAATGATTACAGAAGTACTTCACAGTGGGTTTTACAGTCCCAAGTCTTCAGCGTCCTTATTTACTATTGTTATCTCACCCCATGTTTCACCTTAGATAAGGGAATACAGTAAAACATCACTTAAAAGAATTTAGTCAACTGATGTCAGCTAAATAAAGCAGACACAAATATATTAATTACCTAATAATGTAGGTTTGTATGTAAGGCTGTTACAAAGAAAGAAGCAGCTGAATAAGAAACTTCTGATTGGCCACAGTTAAGGCTGACTGGACCATTAAGCTAAGACCTGATTTACTAGGCTTGTTCATATCTACTTCCATAACGATTCTGCAACAAAATGTGAATTGCTGTGAATGAATAGATCGGCCTTTCTGAAGTTCAGTACTCAGTGAGCATAAAATAAAAAGAGAGTTGGTGGAAGAACACTTTCTCAAAGGTTTGGCAGGGGTGTGGGGTTAAAGTGTATAATCTATCTAATTTTTATTTCACTTATTCCTAGATAACTAAGAGGGATACAACTTTGAAGTCTCAGCAAAATCAATGACCTGAAATCATAGTTAATCTCTTGGAATCTTATGCACTGAATAAAAACTTAGAGACACCTGGTGAACAAGGAGCACAGAGCTCAGAGATGACTTGGCCAGCCAGTGAGTTTTGGTAGTAGCTGAGATAATTTACCCCATGTATAAATCAGCTAGTTCAGAAGTCTACATCATAGAAAGTTTGCAGTGTTTTCATTATTCTTAAGTCATAGGAAATTCCATGGCTGGCAAATTTCAGTATTTTTATTGCATTTTTAACAATTTACTTTATGACTTAACTTACGATTCATCCCATCAAGGATTGATAATCATGTTCCTCCCTCACTTCTCTTGCATGTTTCCAGTCAGTGTACGCTTCTTTAGGGAAGCCTGTTGAGTATCATCTTCCAGGCTCCTTTCCCAGGCTCCTCCAATTTCACAGAATCACAATGAAGCACAGAACTGTGGGGACTGGAAGGGACCTCAAGAGAGGTTGCACAGGCTGTTGTCCAGGTGGGTCTTAAATATCTCCATAGAAGAAGACTCCACAATCATTCTGGGCAGCCTGCTCCAGTGTTCTGTCACCCCCGCTGTAAAGAACTTCTGCCTGTTTGCATGGAACATCCTACATTCAAGTTTTCTGTTGTTCTTTCCACTGTATTTCATTGTAGCATTTTTGTCTTCTGTTTTCAGCAGTGGACAATAGAGTCTAGCTTCAGTAGTCATTGAGAACACCTCTCCTTTCTCCTTGAAGAAGCAAGGACGCTGAGAAGCCTGCAGCTGTCTGAAGTTACAGTTGCAGGAAAAACAGTTCTCAGCTTAGCTGCATCTGGAACATACATCTGGAAATAAAATTGCAAAGATGTAAGGATGCCTCTTGCTAAAATCCATGCCTAAGTGAGGTAAAATGGCATGGTTTTCCTCAATATTGTAATTGAAAACTAATTATTTGTGTGCAAACATCCCTTCCCCCTCAGGAACATTCACCCTCACAAGAGTTTTCCAGCAATACAAAATATCTAAGGGCTTTGATCAACACAATATTCTCTGTTTTTGCAAACAAAAAGATAGATAAGAAACAACTATGAACCTTTTATTTCCTTAACAACAACAACAACAACAAATCGGACTCCATAAATCACCTGTCAATATTACTTTTGTGATAATTAATGTTCTGTATATATAGATTCAAAAATATATTTTGGTATGCAATATAGCATAGTGGTACACTTCTAACTTCATCTACATAGAGTAATCACGATGAACTACTTTAAAACCTTTTCCATGAGAAGTGGGAATTTATACTCAAGGTGTGTTAAAATTAACAGCTTGTTAGCACCTGTACTTAAAGTACTTTCTGCTTAAGAGCTGAAAAATGTTATTACAACACCAGTGCTCTGTCAAATAACAGCACTATTTACAAACTCGAAGAGATTCAATTGCAGTACAAATTAGCTAATGGGGTACATAATTAGTAATTCCTTAGACTCAAACATCTAACATTAGAGAGAAAAAAAGCAACTGGTCCTATAAAAAAAGTCAACACTATATAAAAGAGTAAATGAGTACTTTAGAAAAGCAAGCGATCTTATTACTTAAAAAGTAAAGTTTATTTATTCACTGCAATTTCAGAGATACCTACACAGTTTAATCAAAGATTAACACATCATTGTAGAAAAAAAAAAAAAAGGATAATTCTGAAAAAATATATAGTATTTATGGCCCAAGAGATGTATCAGTAAAGTTTCTCAACACTAAGACATCACCATGACCTCAGTAGCTTCGCTGGCATATTTTTCTAATGCATCATTAGATAGATAAATACATTTCAAGAATTCTGGCTCCTCTCCTTGGGAATATAACTCACAAGGCTAAATGAAAAACAATGTCCAACAAGTGCTTAAATTAAGTGTTTGCATCCTTTCAGAAATACCTTTGTGGATTGAAGTAAAATGCTCATTACATGAAGAAATGTGTTTACATCTCAGAGGGAGGAAGGAAAGTGTAACTTAAGTGCTCTGACCCTAGTCTCAACTAATGCAAACATATGAAGTGTTTAAATAACCAGTCAGTTCTAAGGGACTATAAATGAAAATTTTTATGGTCAGTTTGGCTACTATCCTTCAAGGGTAATTCAAAACAGCTATGGAGATCCTAGCCCTCTTTCACTTCTCCATCAGCACAACATCCATTCTACCTGCCTTGTGTCCTCAAGTAGAACCTAGCATATGATTTTGGATGCTGCATCCCCCTTCTTTCTCCAATGAAAGCCAAGGGGCCAGCCACTAACAATGGTAGGTCATAGACCATCTGCAATTCAGTCTCTATACAGTATTCCAGGAATATCACTCCTCAGTTATCAACTTGCTGGTGTACATTAATCAGTGGTTATTAAAAATAAAAAATCATTCAGCCTCTCACTACTAACACAGAAGATACGCAGACGATAAAAGGAGAGGTTACACCTTTGCTTCTCAACTTGTATACAAAATAAACAGCTTACAAAGGTTGTTACCATATTTAAATAACATGTATGAAATACTTTGAATGGACAGGAACTGGAGAGTGCAAAACAATTTGTTTGCATTCTCAGATTTCTTCTCCCAGAGGTTTTTCAGGCTTAGATACTACGCATCATCAAATGACACAATTCCAACAGGGACACTTTCTTCCTTCTGCAGACTCCCCAGGCCAGTATAACTCCAAAACGTGAGATTCTCAGATGGGACCACAGGCTGGAGGTGTCCAGTCACACAATGGGAGAGCATATCTGATACATGAGCAGGGGAGGTTTCAGTGTTTGTCTGCTGGAGGAGAGTGTAGGGAAGTATAGGACAGTGTCACAGTTTCTCTTGCCCATATGTTCTTATGCACCAGGTGCAGCTGTTGGACAGATGGCAGAGTTGTTGGTCAAGAGTGTGTGGATGGGAGCTCTGAGTGACAACAGCACTAATGTGCGAGAAGTGGCATGGCTGTAGTCAAGTGTGAGGAGACAGGTGCTAAAGCATCTTGCATACTCTGTAGGAGACCTAACAGGCCTATTTGCCATCTGCAGAGTACGGAGTGAAAGCAGAAGGTGCAATAAATCCAGGAGCTTTGGTGTTGAAGGCATTGATCAGACAAGCAGTGTTACAGAATATTGCAACTCTTTGAATATCAATGGAGAATCTACAGCTTTTTCTACATCAGCAGGAGAAAATGGGTGGGATAAGAACTATGCCTAGTTATCTGCTCCACTGAAAACTACATTCTGATGTTGGGAGATAGAAAAAACTACTACAAGTAGCAATAATTGCCACATATTTGCTGTACACTACAGTTTCTGCACAGCTATCTTTTGTTGGCTGGCTCAAGTAGGTAAATTCTCCTTATTCTGTTTTCTACCTGCAAAGAGATCACAATCTGATTCCAAAAACATCTCCAGGATGTCTCTAATTCCTGCTGTGTGTTCCATCAGAACTTCCCATAAATCTATGTATTCTTCTGGAGCTTCTAGCAGTGAATTATCCCTCAGGTGTTTAATAGTCCCTTCCCAACTTTTCAGTAAGAATTTTTATCATGAGAGAGATCCATATCCTTCTTGTTTTCTTTCTTTCTTCACACAATCAATTGTAAATCACTGAATTATGAATATAATGTCTATCTACACGTAGCAATGCTACATCTGTTCTGGAATCTGTTTTACTTCTTAAACAGAAAACACATAAAAACTATTTCTACAGTCAATATTTGAAATTTTTGCATGTGATAAATAAGAATCTTTCACAAAGATCACTGTGGAATTGTATGCATGTATAGGTTATTGGTTGCATGAGCATTTTAGTGAAGCTCTTGATAAGCATGATGGAAAAACACCTAGGGCATCTTACTTTAGAGAATGACACCTCTAATTTATGCATGTATTCAAGCTCAATGTTTCTGTTTCAGAGATACTGAAGTGCAGTAACTTTTAAGATAAAGATAATTATTTTTCTACATCTTATCATCATGTACTTGGGGAATATCCAGACCAATTAAAATATAATTACCCTGTACATGTAATCACTCAATATTAAGTAACATTTTTAATATATAAGGAATCCCTAAAACTCTAGTGTGTCTTACAGCTGTCAGAAAAAGCAAGTTAAAGAAAAGGAGAACATCTCCTCCTAAAAGAGCATGGAAGATTTCTTTAGAAAACTCTGTTCTTTTACACTTGAGAGGAGATTTTTTTGATTATGAAACTATGAAGTATTACGGATCAGTAATAATCTAGAAAACATTTAAAGACTCATTTGCTTTCAGCTGAGCACAGGAAAAGAAAAATTGCTTTGGCTTGGAGGGGATGAGAAAACTTGAGGAAGAAAAGGAAACTGGGAAACAGAAATATACGATGTCAGTGAGGATAAAAGTCTAAGTTTTGGCATCTCATTTATCTTGATAACTCAATAAGGGAATATAACAGATATTTACTTCCAAATGTAATTCATACATATTTGTTGATAGGGATGTGCTATTTTGACTTTTTCATAACCTACTGAAAATAAACATCCTTAAAACAAACCCTCCAGCACTTTCAGCAGCCTGCCTTGCATTTATAATTAACAGTAGTTTTCTTCTTCCCAGAGTTCTGACCTTTCTTCTGTATGGATTTCAACAATATTGTTTATTAGGGTCTTTATTATGTCTAATATGTCAGACAATCTGTCATAAACACAGTTTACAGTGAAATAATTGGGAAAAGAAATTCACTAGATTTAGCAAGCAGTAAGTGCCCACTCAGAAGCTGATTTGAGCATAAATTATTTCAGTATACTTTACAAAAGAACAAGACTAGCACAGGGAAACATAAGAACTTATCAAATATTGCCCAAAGTAATTCAACAGATATGGTAATGCAGTATATTAATTAGTGTTTAAAGCCTACCAAAGACTTAAATGAGTGACAACTGGTCATACTGCCAAATGAAGGTAAGATGGTAATGATAATTACACACTTGAATGCAATTTTTTCTCTTGTGGAAAAGAAGTTAAGAAGAGATGACTCATTAATACAATCTGCATTTAAGAGCAAACTAGGTTTAGTACAAGTGGACTCAAAGACCAGTTTTGGTCATTATGGAGAATCCAACTTTCTAAATTTTTCCATGAACAGCAAAAATAAGCAGATAAATTTCCTAAAGGTATCATTGCCACACTGCCTCATTCCGGTAGTCCCTAACTCCTGTAGGACACCCCAGTAATTTGGGACATGAGAACAAATGTGAGCAGTACAATTAGAAATCAAATGCAGTAATTAATTACTAATATTTTGCCTATCACAAACATCTGTTAACAGCTAATTGATTAACAGTGAAGAAATACTGTGCCCTGACACATGAGGCAATATTTTGAATCAGTCTCCTGCATACAGACACTGATTTGCACTGAAGAAATTTTAGTTATCCTAATGACCTATAGTTCAACTTGCTCAACAGGTTTGAAAGATAATAGAGAAAGAGTTTGACTGGTATGTGGGTCATAGCAAACTCATTTGCTTTGGAAACCAGTCTAAGAAAAATAAATGTAGTTTGCTTCTGATGGAGTATATATTACTGTAATTCTGACATCTGATATTTGACTGAAGTTCAAGAGAAAGCAGGGGAAGAGGAAAGTTAGGCAAAAATATCTGGCCATCTTTAGTCATTTCCAACAATGCACAAATATAAATTTAGGTATCACCTAATGAGTTCATACTCTCTCTACATTTTTTTCTATCTAGGCATTTGTTGAGTACAGGATAATAAGACTTATATTCCAAAGCTTTTCTAACAGAGCCCGTAATTGAAGATACATTGCATCCCAGAAGGGCCCACTGTAACAACAGTATCAGGGTTTGCAAAGGCCTTTAGCTTTATACTGTGATGGCAACAGCATAAGATTCACAAGGAAAAGGTAAATGCCACTAAGTCTCCAGAAAAAAATCTGTCAAAAAAGGTTATCTGAAAGGGAACAGAGCCACAAGTGAAAAGCAGGGTGCAAAGCTGCACATGGAAAGACTTGATCAGGGGTTAATTCACCTAAGGAACTGTGTCGCACACTGAACAGTTAACATTTAACTTGCCTTTTCTGGAGGTTGCTCAGAGCACTTCAGACTACAAAAATCAGTAAACAAAACTGAAGTCTATTATTGCTTTGTGTGCAGTAGTCTGCTTCTCTATATCATAAGTCTTTGTCAAGAAGCGGATCGGTAATACACTTGCAGCTATAAGAAAGCTATGAACTCTATATTTACTTGAACATTGATTTCAAGGTGCCAAACCCACCAGTTCAAGTATTGCAGGGGGTGTGAATGTCTTGGCAGTAGTGTTGCTATGGCCACCTCTATACTGTGCCTCTGTGGACCTACATCCTCTCTCCATCTATTCAGTCTTACCCATGTCCCTGGAATGTAGTCAGATCTGTGGAGCAGAATCTAACTCATGGTCTGATTACCAGGTGGCAATGAAGCCCTTTATCCATCAGCAATGAAGAAGTGCACAGTGTCAAACATAAGAAGCACAGGCTTAGGAGAATTGCTGCCTTTTCTCACAAGTGAATTATCTCCATCAATTAGCATGAATATGAACATGGGAATGTAAGAGCACAAAGAACCGACCATGTGTGTATGAACATGTGATAAATTAGTGACTGGTGTGAAAGCACTTCAAATTTCACCTCTGTAAATTGGTTTAAGCATGAGATGTGCCATGGAAAACTCTTTAAAATGCATGTTATATGATACCAAGTACCCAGATCATTTAACAAAAATTGAACTATTCTATTTGAGCACAGTGGACGACCTGGTGACATACAGAATAAATAAGAACATGTTGCTTCAGTTTATCAGGCAGACTGGCTCTTCAGCTCACTTTGGTCTTCTGTTAGATAATACATTGTTACTGCCTATGTGATAGCAGACAGTTCTCTGGTGTGTATAACATCTTCATCTATGCAGGTCATTTGATTTCTATGCCCAGAGCAAGTCCCCAGGGCCACTGCAGATGCAATGCGAAGAGAGGCATTGCATCACATAGGCAGTCGTTGGTGGTCTCAGAGAAGGTCTAGAGACTCTGGACTAATAATATGTCTCCTTATTAAATTCACCCGCATTAATTCCCCAATTAGGCTGGTACTTTCTGACTCTGCCGGGTCAATAGAACACCTGAAATATATCACTTAGGACAGGGAAAATACATAGAAAATGCTAACAATCTTGGACTCTAACTTTCTAATGAGCAAAGATCTTTATGCAGGGTAAGGAGGATGCCTTGGATGAACAGAAACCTTATGTTCCTGAAGGAATTTCTCACAGTTAACCTACTGGAAAGCAAGAAAAAAAAACTTTCACAACTCAACGACAAGGAAATGTTAGGAGGAGTTCATTTTGTGTATCTGAAGAAAAAAAAAAAAAAAAAAGGAAGATCAAGCAAATTCTGCATCCTTTTCCACGAGATAACCCCTATGTCCCCATCTTGAACGGTTTTTATTATGCAGGAGGCATCTGGCAGCTGACAGATACTCTCTCATTGCTCTGAGTCTACAAGTCATGCAAGTCCCTGAACCAATTTCCACTCAGAGGTCATGTAGCTTATATACATAGTCATCTGTGTCACAGATCACTTGTGCCCAGCACAAAGTGCCATCCTGCAATGTAGTTGCCTTGGAAGAAAACATGTGAGATAAGAATTTCAGCTGAAATGCTAGAAGGGAAAAAGGGGGATAGTAGCTTCAGGGCTATGTACTGAAGCAGTGGCTGTGGTCTTTTCAAAGAGGCTTGGTCTGGTTCTGGATCAAACAGAGATGCTCCTCAAGCTATCTATTAAAAATCTGCTTGTATCAGCTGCATTCCTCTATTTTTTACTCCTATTGGAGTAGAGCAACCTCTGCTTGGGGCAACAGGAAACTATTCTTCTACTTCCTACTCCTCCCTGCTTTGGTAAGTATCCAAAGCCCACACTCAACCTGAAGCAAGCTCTCCTTGCTAGGTTTCTTGTCTCAAGCCTTAACCAGCAGTCATACTGTCTTCTTCTAAGTCTCCATGAAGGTGATAAGGTGTTAACTCTCAAACACCTCCATGAATCTTCTGTGACTCTTATCAGCAGTTTAGGAACTGTCTTTAGTTGCTTCTTCATTGACAGCTGCCTTCATTTGGTAGTGCACTATGTCTATCCTGGCAACCTGCAGAGCTTCTGACTGGAGTACACTCGAGCTTTCTCCCTGCTCTGTGCCTAGTCATCAATACCACCACCCCCCAACCTTACCATGCATATCAAGCAGGTGCCTAAGTTTTGCTTTCTCCTAAAATCATCTTCTCACAGTCTATTGAGCCAAATGCACTGCTTAAATGTACTCCTTTCCCACCAGGACTATCAACGCAGCTTCATTTACATCACTTCCTCCTCCTTCTTTCCCCATTGCAACCATCCAAATGGTGACATCTCCCGTTAAATTTTGGAAATTGTTCTAGTAAAATAAATGCAGACAGCTTGGACAGCAATACTTTTGAGGTCCTTGCAGCACTCTCAAGCTGTGGAGTGAAGGGCTGTTCATCACCTGTTGGCTCAACCAGAGGCAGTAAAATAGTGTTGTTCCACTACGGTCCACTATGATCCACTATGGGCTGTGGCCATTTGCAGAGAACTCTGAAACCAGGGTGAGAATGTTTTCACCTCATTGCACACCATAACCTGTAAACTCTTTTACGAGAAATCTCTCCAAAGTTACCTGTCAAGTTACAGGGATAATCAGCAATTCATCGCTTACAGCAGTCCTCTATATCTGTAGCCCATCTAACAGTTTCCATTCTGTTCTGTTTTATTAATCCCTGAGAGCCCAAGAAGAATTTGTCTTGGATCCTTTCCCAACTAAGAATGCTGGTTGCCAAGAGGATCTCCTCACATATGGGCCTCCAGTCCCCTACACTCACACATGCATGTTCCCACATGTCCAATGAATCAAAATCTTAGAAAAGAGTGGGTGGATTCTGTTGAGGTTACTGTACTCAGCTACAATTGTTGAAATTAGAATTACAGATTTATTTTAAAAGCACCTACAGCTGAATTTAAATTTGATTTCCTCTGGCAACAAATCTAATGGGGCTTTTTTTTTTTTCTCACAGAGCTATAGGTTTCTTTATACTCAGCAAACATGAGATTGGTTGCCAGGTAAGCTGCTTCCTCACTTCCTTTCCAGCTCCCCATCTGCTTCACAATCCTACAGCCCTCAAGCAGCAGCAGGGCAAAGGGTTACCTTCTTCAGTACGTCCCTTTTGGGGTACTTTGAGCCTCTCAGAAACAATAATCCCATGTTTCAGTGACCCAGAACTACATATTTAAAGGCATTATCTAAGCTGCTGATATATTCCTGTACAGAAATATGTAATTCTTCTCTATACTGTAACTCTTCACAGTACTTATGGACTGTGGTCGGTGAGGCTGTTAGCTTAGTTCCGATGCCTAAGTAAGCCTGAACTTCATATCATGGGATGGATTTTTGCATAACAGTTGATAAATTTCCTTTTTTTTTGCATAAAAAAACCTGTTCCACATTGATTGCTGGTTAGTCTTATTTTCTAGGGTTGTTTTTTTTGTTTGTTTGTTTTGTTTTGTTTTCATCACAAGATTTTGGATGTTATTTTCTCCTATTTTTACTGCTTTAGTCCAGGACTAATACTTAATTATTCTACAGTTAGTCCAAACCTTACATACACAAAATTCATGATTAATTTATTTACTCTTCGTGAGCAAAATTTTGTAGTGTACAACTAAAAAGCTGAATAGGTTTGAGTGATTTTTTAGGAAAATGTAAGTATGAAATACTTTCTGTACAAAATCTACTATATTCAAGCTTGAAAGAAGAAGGAAATGTTTTCCTTACACCACAAGAATTTTTGAGATTTTAAAAATTCTCTGTCCTTTGTCAAGACACAGTGCAAAAACATAAAATCTACTACAGAATTAAAATAAAATAAAAAAAAAGAAATCACATTGTGTAGTTTCTAAGTTATTACAATGTTTTGCTTTTCCTTCATTTCATTGCCTTTTAAGTTTGTTTTCTTTATTGTGTTAGTGTTTTTTTGGAGTACTTAAAATTTTTTTTAAATAATAATCTGAATAGTCCTTTGGATCCCCTCAATTATAAAGATAGGTGCTTTTTTGGTTTGTTTGATTGTTTTTTTCTTTTTGAATCAAAAGAGACAAATAAAGTGTTGACAGATTTTTACAGTTCTAAAAGTTTTTTCAAAAGATTACATCCACCATATCTTTTTGCTACCATGCCTGCTTTAAAATGAGATTGGAGATTCTGGGGAAAAAAAGAAAAAGAAAAAAAACACATACACCAAAATAAATGAAAATGGAAAAGGAAATAAGGATTTTTCAATGAATTGCTGACAAGTTCTATTCAAGATAACCAAAACACAACATCCAATTCCATTCTGCAGCATTTCACATCAACATTCTGAAACCGAGACTACCAATTTCTACAGAATGCTATTAAGGCCACCTTTCTTTGAAAGGCCAGTTAATTATGGGACCTAATGATGAGTTCATGAAGGGTAAGTCCTGCTTGACCAACCTGATCTTCTATGATATAGTGACCCACCTGGTGGATGTGGGAAAGGCTGCTGATGTGGTCTACCTTGACTTCAGCAAAGCCTTTGACAGACACTGTCTCCCATAGTATTCTCCTACAGAAGCTAGCAGCCCATGGCTCGGACAGGTGCACTCTGTGCTAGGCAAAGAACTGGCTGGAGGGCTGCGCCTGGAGGGTGGTGGTGAATTGAGTTAAATCCAGCTGGTGACTGGTCACGAATGGTGTTCCCCAGGGGTGAGCACTGGGGCCTGTTCTCTTCAATATCTTTATTGATGACCTGGACGAGGGTATTGAGTTTGCAGATGACACCAAGTTGGCTGGAAGTGTTAATCTGCCTGGGGATAGCAAGACCCTTTTGGAGGGATCTGGAAAGGCTGAATAGCGGGGGTGAGGCCATGGAATGAGACTCAACAAGACCAAGTGCTGAGTCCTGCACTTTGGCCACAACAACCCCAGGCTTGGTGCAGATGCTCCAGGCTTGGTGCAGAGTGGCTGGAAGACTGTGTAGAGGAAAAGGGCCTCAGGGTGTTGGTCAATGCTTGGCTGAACATGAGCCAGCAGTGTGCCCAGGTGGTCAAGAAGGCAAACAGCACCCTGGCTTGTATCAGAAATACTGTGACCAGCAGGAGCAGGGAAGTAATTGTTCCCTTGTACTCAGCACTGGTGAGGCTGCACCTCGTGTGCTGTGTACAGTTTTGGGCCCTTCACTGCAAGTAGGACATCAAGACCCTGGAATATGTCCACAGAAGGGCAGAAAAGCTTGTGAGGGGTTAGGAGCACAAGGCCTTATGAGGAACAGCTGAGGGATCTGGGATTGTTCAGTCTTGAGAAGAGGAGGTTCTGGGTGAGGTTGTAGTGAGCTGGGGGTTGGCCTGTTCTCTCATGTAACTAGCAGTAGGATAGGAGGGAATGGCTTCAAGTTGTGACAGGGGAGATTCAGACTGGATGTTAGGAAATACTACTTCTTCTCCAAAAGGATAGTCAGGCCTGGAATTGGCTGCCCAGGGAGGTGGTAGAATCACCTCCAACCATGGAGGTGTTCAAGGAACGCTTAGGCATTGTGTTGAGGAGCGTGGTTTACTGAGAACTATTGGTGATAGGTGAGCAGTTGGACTGGATAATCTTGCTGGTCTTTTCCAACCATGGTGATTCTGTGATATAGGAAATGGACCAAAAATGAAGAAAATACAGGATACAATAGCCTGAGCCAGTAGAATGTAACTCTACTGGTTGAAATTAATTCAAAAATATGTCAGGAAAGTATGGTTGTCTCAGCAGTCTTTGTGTTAGACCAGTAATAATATTTCACTAGAACGAGGCTGAATCTGGCACAAATATGTATTATATTCTCAATTCACTTTGAGGAAAGGCACTTTGTTCATACCTGATCCAGCTGAAATTGAGACAGCCAAGTTAGTGCGCCGTCCAGCATACAGACCTTGAATGAATATTTCAGGCTGAGACAGCCAAAATGTGAGGAAACAGTGTATGTACACTCTCTCATTACAGAGCAAGTGATTTTAATAAAATGCATCAAGTGTCACAGTACAGTGCCAAATCCCGAGCTGAAAATTTGGAAGTACCGGTCTGATGATCAAACACAAAAATGAGTTCTCTAGTCATATACTTAACATAGCAAAAAACAAACAAACAAACAAACAAACAAATAAATAAATGAAAAGGCACTTAGGGTGAATGGCTCACAAAGAAATAATCTCTTGGCCCCTTTGCAATGAAGAGGGATGTAAAATGAACTCTGTAAAAATATTCTTTCCTCTTCTAATTCCTGGAACGTGAAATGACAGTGGAAGTTTTTGCTACCATGACCCCAGCAAATTTAAAAACAAAGTCTGTGTGTATCCCATGGGAAAGAATATAGTTTCCAGTCAGATCGTATGATCACTGTGAGTACAAGCAGTGTTAGAAAACCAAGTTTATGTAAAATGTAGTGTAAAAAAGAAACAGGAGTCAGTTAGAGGAAAAGACACTAGATAGAGGGAATGTGGTTTTGAAAACAAGACATGCTTTCTGCTTAGTGGCAACATGGTGAACTGGCAGTTGGTCTCCCTCTCATCACTGGAACAGGCTAGATGTGATGCAGGAGGAAATGGGAACCCCGGGAGCTGACAGTTCTTCTCAAGCCTTTGCAACCTAAAATGTAAGAAACTGTTCATTAAACAGGATTCAAAATTGCCAACAATGTGTGAGAAAGGATTTTTATGTCTGGAGCTCTTGTACAGGTGCAAACCCAGAGCAGAGAGAGGATGTGGAGGTTAACAATGGCTGTGACACTAGCCATCTGATCTGAGAAAATACATGACACCATGCCAGTGTGAACAGGGGAGTGAGTTAGAGCCATTTAAGCTTTTCCTGGTTAATCGGTGCCAAGGGAAGATATACCTTTTGACTGATCCTGTGTCTTCATAATGGCAACATGTCATTACATCCTTTGCAATGAATGGCTAGGCTTTTGATAGAGTGCTTTGGATATTTTGCGTGGAATTCAGTAAATAAGTAGATAAAGAGGCGTATGGGGAAAAGAAGTTTTGCAAAAAACTGCTAGGAATTCTCCATAGCTTCCTCTGAAAACAGAATTTCTGCAATGCTGTGGTCTTCTGATAGTTTTTTCCTTTCTTCCAATCACTTCTGAACCTTTCACATGAGATCATGAGATCACCTTCACTTGGTAGCACTGGGCAACCAAACAGTGCATCTGTGCTTGTAGAACAATTACATTATTCATTGCTGAAGAAGAAATTTATCACTGAATCATTAAGGTTGGAAAAGATTGCTAAGATCATGTAGTCCAATCTTAATGGTCATCTGTGACACATACTTGTTGGAAGTAGCCTTCATCAGGTTGGACTTGACTGTCACTTTGAGGCATATTTGGTACCATCAAAAGTCTGAACACCTTCAAGTCTAGTGTACTGTGTCTTTTGTCAGTTCTCAAAACATTTATACCTGCACAGTATGTTTTCAGCATGTAACTACCATACCGTGCTGTGAAAACACTATTCTGGAAAGCTAGATCAAAATCCTGACATTATTCCCGTCACTGTGAGTGGAAAAATGTTAAGAAATACAACACTGATTCCTCAAGTGCTCAGTATGAGGCCCAGAAGAGACCTGATGTGAGAAGTACACAAAGTACATGAGGCCAATCCACACCAGAATGGACAGAAGATGCTCTGCAGATTTGGCCTCTGGGTTAGGCATTGCTTCCTGGAGCAGGGAAGCAGAGGCAGTTTCAGGTGAGGGGAACTGAATGGACACACTTGAGACCTGTGTTTACAGTACAAGAACAAATATACCACGGAATGCATTAACCACAGAGTTGCAATGTGGTCTGGTAATTATCAAATGTTGCAAATTAAAGTGATGTCCATAAGAGAAGGCAAATAGTAATTTTCAGATATTCTGATGTGTCTTAATAACTACCACATTCTTCACTGTGTGCATTTTATGGATAAGGCCTTAAGTTTTGCCATACTCATACTGTTCACGGAGTAAATTCATGAAAAGAACAAGTCATATTAATCAACTTTCAAATAAAAGATAATCTGTGCAAGAGTAAAATGAAGCTATTAACTCATAAGCTCACAAAATAAGCTATTATAGAATGTGTCATCAAGTAGTTATCATAGTGGCTACTGAAACAGAGTAACTGGGGGACTCTTTTGCTAATGAAATGAGTTATTATTTACTCTTAGCATCTCCATATTAATTTATTAAAAGAGGTTCTCAGCAGATGTGCCCTCCTGAACACGTTAGCTAAATGTTTTGTCCTTCTGTAGTCACTGTCAGAGGATAGAGGTGGTGGGGTTTGACTCATCTGTCCAAGAGAGGGTACAAACATTCAGCCCCCTAGGGGTGAATTTTTCCTGTGTACAATCTATGTTAATTTCCTTAAGCACAATACAAAACAGTACAGCAAATATGTATTAACTGCTCAGATGATAGTAGGGCCAAGCAGAAGATCTGCCAGAATTTGCAAATTGTCTGTGACAAGTGAACGCAGTACCATGTCTCATGGAAACAGTGAATTGGACACTTGCCTGAATCAGCAAAGAAGCTGTCTTTTTAATTTGTGTTTCACCTAAGTTTTATGTCCCCTAGTTCAATTGACTTTTTTTTCACTCTCTCCAAATTTCATTTCCCTGGAAATCATTTTTTTTTTTAATTAGAATTTCTATTTATCAGTTGATGAGTATAAAACTCAATTTGATTCAGCTTGAAATCTAGTTGTGATACAGAACAAAGCCGAAAGATTGAATCAATAGCAAAAGTTGATCTGTTGTTCTTCAACTCACATTAAAAAAGGATGAAACTTTCCAGTCCAGTGAAAGTAGAGCTGATGTTTGTGCAATGAAAGAAATGACAGTGTTATACTACTTCAAAAAGAAATTATCAGGAGATGAAATTTAACCAAAATTAAAGAATCCAAGCACAAGACACGCTCAACCTGTAGTTCCTATAAAGGAAAAGAAGATGATGGGCAGAGGCAAATGTCTTGAACACACTTCCAACTATTACCCAAAGGTAATAATAGTAATAGCAATAGGAATAGCAATAGGAATAGCAATAGCAATAGCAATAGCAATAGCAATAGCAATAGCAATAGTAATAGTAATAGTAATAGTAATAGTAAGCTGACCTCAGTCTCCATGTGCCTCTTTATACAGCTGGCTTTTGGCTTCATAAAAAGGGCCAAATGCAATTGTGTGCAATGTGTATGTGTACTTATCAATCTCCTTGAAATCTCTGGTAAAGTTTTATGGCTACTGTGCATTGCTGGAATGTTGGCAAAGAAGATTAAGAGGATCAATAGACAGATATCCTATTTGCTCCTATATTAATCTCTCTTTCACTCAGAAATGCATTGATTGTAATACATCTGAAACTATGCACAGCCCTTACATGTTCTTGTTCCATAATATCATTTAGGAGAAAAAGATGAGCTATTGCACCTTAACCTTGTATGATAGCACTTCTCCCATTGGAAAGAGAGTGGCTCTTCAAAGAGTTGCTTGGGAAAATAAGATCATCCATGTGATTTAAGCAGTAGTTATATGAATCTGAGTGCACGTTTCTGATTCTTCATTGTGCAACAGGGAATGCAGTACTTGGCAGCAGATGGGAGGTGCAGTTGGGAATGATTAAAAGCATTTAAAAGGTTTCTTATTTGTTCTTAGAAAATTATTGTGAATTAGACCAGCAAACTGGGAGAGGAAAGGACTAGTGAAGAGGGGAGAGGAGGGCAGGAGACTAAATGCAGCCTTCAAAATTATTTAAAGTGACTATGTTATATATGAACATATTCTTTATTTAAATACAAATGAAAAATGTTGGTGATTGGACTAATTAATTAAAGTCTTATTTGGGTTTTCATGAAAATGTAAATACAGAAGCAGTAATTGTGACATTTCTGTCATTTCTATTTATCAACAATTCCTACAACAAGAAGAAAATGTATAGGGAATTGACTGACTCAAAAAGCATTGCAAAGAGCGATATCTGAAATTCATGGTGTCATGAGGAGAAAATAGGAAAAAAAAGACCTGAAAAACAAAGAAGAAATAGTAAAACTAGATGGTGGACATGGATATTATATTACACCTAGATGAACTGCTGCATGTAAAATATGTCTATGACAGGTGAAGCCAAACTACAAGACTGCTTGGTACAAATTGTTAACAAGAACTAAGAGTAATATAAGCCAGACACAAAGTAAATGCAGAATGCAACAGCCTGTAAAATCCATTCAGCATAAAATTGATTTAAACCAGTTTTGATCACTGGAAAGATGACAGTGGACATTGAATCAGGACCCTGAATACCAGCATAGTAATTTGAAATATGAGCTGAGACAGTACTTGAAACATATGTTGCATAATAGAACAAGTATGACTGATATGTTCTCTGTATGGTGCAGTTGGAAATATTTTTTTGGACTTGTGAAGAGGGAGTACCTCTTCAGTTTGTCCTTGTTTTGGCTAGGATTGACTTAATTTTCTTCCTACTGGCTGATATGGTGCTCTATTTTGGATTTAGGATGATAATAATGTTGATAACTGTTGATAACGTCATTGTTGTAGTTGCTGAGCAGTGCTTACACAGAGCCATGGACATTTCAGCTCCTCACACTGCCTGTCCAGCAAGGAGCTGGGAGTGCCCAGGAAGCTAGGAGGGGACAGAACCCTGACTGGCCCACATGGATGTCCCATAGCACATGGTGTCATGATGACCAACAGAACTGGAGGAGCTGGACAGGGAAGTGAGCACTGCCTGGGGTTGGCTGATGATGGGCAAATGCATTGTGTATCACTGCTTTTATATATCGCTTTCTTTTTTTCTTTCTTTATTTTTCCCTTTTATTTCCTATTGATCAGTCCTTATCTCATCACACGAATTTTTTCTCCAGTTCTCTCCCCCTTCTATGGAGGGGTGTGAGCTGTGCGGTGCTGAGCTGCCTGCCAGGATAATCCCCAGCACAGTATTGCCAGCACACCTGCCTGCAGTGATCAGTGAGAATTCAGAGAGCAGAACAAATGATGTCACTGTGAAAGCAAAGTATACAGCAATGACATCACCATCCGCTGGGGTTGGATGAATTCCACTGTTTTGTAAAATGGAAACACTGTGTGTATTTTAAATCAAAACTGACAGCAGGGTTACATTCTATTTGACACTGAAAACCTCCAGTGGAACAACTCTTACGCAAGCTCCCTTGATAGGCAGGCAAGGTGTTAGGGCCTCCAGAATAAATGAGTTTGGGGGGAGATAATGCACTATGAGAGACGCTGATGTCAAGTAAGGAAAACAGAAGTGAACTTAGCAGCGGATTGCATTCACTTTTCAGATTATTAGCTCACACTTTTTCTGATACCTCCATTCTTAGAAATACAAATTGCTATACTTATTATTGCTGAAATCTATTTTTCTCTTTTAAGTGAGGAACCTTGTAGAACAGTGGTGGAACTGAGGTTAAACAAAATGTATGGTGAATGATATTCACTGAAGCTTGTTGGAAACAAACAACTCAAGACCATAATTAGGTGAAATAGTTTTGTTACAACAGAAGAGAAGCTAGCTGTCCAGTATGCCTGTGTGGTATATGCGGGCAGTACGTTCGGTTTGTGTGCTTGTCCTGTCATGATTGACCCTGCCAGCTTGCTAAGAATGATGTATGTATGTCCAACATTGTAATAAACTCTGTACAGAGAGACCCTGATGGAACTGAAGGGTAGGGTTCATTTTGAACAAGAGTTTCCTGGTTCTTACTGTGTCAGCTACTCTTGCAAAATATTATTTCTCTTTTCTACAGTTTGCAGAAACAGTTGGTGGCAAACACTGAAAGTAAATTGGACCAACATTCAGTCATTCATTAAAGTGGTGTAACTGCATTTTATGCCACTTTAATGGGAAAATCCTAAAGCAAAAGCAAGTTTCATAGACCATTAATTTTTCTAGGGTATGATATAACTCTGTTGCATAAAGCTTAAATTGGTAGCATGGGAAAAATTTCATCAGTGCTAAGCATAATGTGAAAGCTGACACTTTCCCAATGCCTCTCACATTTTCCAAGATTGTTGCCTGTTGATTTACATGTCTACTAGCAATTTGTGTGATTTTATCCCATCTACTGTTCCTCAATTACTTCTTTTCCCTCTGCATTAACTTCCATGCTTTTAGCATGACATCGGTTTTAACCTTTGACATGGTTGTATCAGCCACTAGATCAGTTGTGACACTTCACATGCTGCTGCCTGCACCTTCTTAAACATAAGGACAGTGCAAATCAAACAAATCTGCATTAAAAAGGGGGGTGAGGGAAATACTGAGGTTGCAATATCATTCCTTGAGCATGAGGAAATAAAGGAATTGTGGTTTTCTGTGTTGCCATTATTATGACTTTCCATGTATATGCATGATGACAACTACCTGGTCACTCCTTTCTTCCTCGTGAGAATCTTATCTCATTTTTGCAAAAAACTTACAGTAATTACCCAATGGATTGCCCTAAAAATTCCTGTTACTGCTGTAATTCAATCTGTGGTACAACTCTGATTTGCCTCTCACCTTGCAAAATCATCACTGAGGACTGAAGTGTTACTTTTCTTGTTGGTCTGTCTATGGAACATAAGAGGTATGTGGGAGACTCTCCAGTATGAAGGAAAAAGAAGCCTTCAGAGCTCTCCAGTACAATTAGGTATGTATTATCCTTCTCTCTTTTCACCTGGACAGATAGAACAAATAATCTTCTGGAAGTGATTGTTCCTCTCTACAGAAAGAGAGGAAGTTTACATGATAAGTATAACTTGAAATAGCTTAAAACCAGGTAAGGGTTATTGATTTGAAAATTATTGGTCTATTTCTATAATCGAGGTAAAGAGAAGCAGCAACTCTCCAAGGTGGCATGTAACCTTTTATAGAAGAAATCTCTCCCTCTCTTCAGATAGTCTCTGTCCTCGTTCAGCATGTAGCTTGCAGCTTCTGTTTGTGAGGTGTCTCTCCTACAAAGATCTTCTTTGTGGTTTACAGCTCATCAGCTTCAATGGTCAAGATCACTGATGGATTAGGAACTGATTCTCCTCCTGTGTCTGCTCACATTATTCACTTCCAAAATCCTAGAACTCTGAAGTAAGTCGAACACACGCTAAGATATGAAATTTGAGGTCCCAGCAAGATGCAACACCAGTAATACCTCAGGATGCCAATCACTGAGACAGCCCAACAGCTTTGCCAAGGTATTTCCTTTCATCTGCAGCCCCTGTAAAGGATTTAAACCACCTGCTTTAAATCCACTTACTTAACTTTGTAATTTAGACAACTATGACACTTAGCTGCTGTCACAAATTAATTTCAAGCTTTTGCCAAAGTGGTCCTGGAACAACTGCAAGGGTAGGATTAAAGGTAGCATTTCCACTACTAGCAGCTGAAGTGGTGCCTACTCACTGCCTGTGCCCCACACAATCATAGAGATAGGGGAGGGAAAAAGAGGGAGAGTAGCTAAACCTGGAATCCTAGATCACTAGATATAATTGCTGTCTGTAGGACAAGAATGACAGATTTCTACCTTTGTGTTCATCTTGACAGTAAACAGTAAGAATATGCCTTTTGTCAGAGAATGTGTTGTTTTTTCATGAGGGCAGATTTTTTCATATCCTGTGCACTTTTCAGTTGATCAACAAGTCTAAGATTTCCATTTGTGCAGAAAAAAATAGTTGTTACTATGACTTATTTGCTCAGGTAGAGCTTTACAAGTGCAGTCTCAAGTTAGTATCGTTTGCTTAGTGAGTGAAACACGGTTATGTGATTCAGTAAACATCATAGCTATCTCTTAAGGTTTGTAACCCAGAAGGGTCACTAGTGAGTAGAAATTGCACTTTGTGCAACAGCAAATGTCATCTTGTAAGCATTAGCTGACTTGCCTTGAATGTTCAGAACTCTCTTTTTCTGACATTATCTATATAACGTACAAAAGAGTACAAACATTACATCTCCTTGACCCAAAACAGTAATGAACTAGCAGTAGAAATGCTCCTTACTATAATTCAGTACTCTTCTCCTTGCTATCCTAATCCTGATTTTAAATTAAGACCAAAATCAGTTGATACAGTCCTTTCAGATTACCATTTTAATGTAAAAATATATCATTTTCCTGTTGCCATTTTTATAAATGGAGGATATCCATTACAAAAAATTGGGAAATATGTGAATTTTTAACATTTATATTAAAATGAATGTGCTAGGCCAATAGTAGGTGGTGAAAGTTCTGTTACTTGTTTTGTCCATTTAAGACTCAAGAATGTTAAAGAGGGCATGATGATATAAAGATGTTTACAGAGTAGGAAAGGCTTCAGCAACAAAGGAGGGAAAATGCAACAATTCAGGTTGCAGCTGAGGTCTCATTCAATTGCTCACTCAAAAACATATCAGGAAAACAATGACTTCGTTGATTTAAATGGGAAGAGGATGAGATGTGGCCAGACAAAGGTCCGGTTCACACCAGTAAACAAAGAGTCTCAGCTAAATGAAAAATCTGACAAGCTGATAACAAATCTTGCTGATATACACTGTAAATGTAAATGCACTGCAGTATGTGCTTTTATTTAAATTAATATTTGCTTATTTAAAACATATTATTCACATCAGTGCATCTGTTTGCATGTCCTGCTGTCCATGCGTTTATATTGCATTGGCCAACAGGGGATTTAAGCCAAAGAAAGAGAAGGGCTGGAAGTTTTTCTCATAATCTCACAGCCACCTGTATACTGGAAACATAAATTCTTCTCAAGCCCAGTGGTGAAAACATAAAATCTGTCTTTCTGATATGTTAAGCAATACTTTGCCTACTGACGTAATTACTGCACCTTTACAAGCTGTATTTACAGAGCAAAAGAGTTCACCTTTGAAAATCAGAAGTCTACACCAAGAGTGCTTTTTGTAACTGAAGGAGGCATGGAATGAGTTCACACAGTTTCTGAGATTTTCTTTTGAGTAATTACAGATGTGTTTCGGTAGGCTGGATGGCAGTTCATTCTTTGCCAACATTTGGATCCATGAGAGTTTACTTCACAGGGGTTGCTTACAGAATGGGGGAAACGCTGAAGTAAGAGGTTAAACCCATATAACTTGAAGCACAAGCAGTTTGGTAGAAACAGGGCTATGCAAATAGACGGATATGGTCAGGCAAAGTTCAGTGGGCGCAGAGGTAATAGTCTCTGGCCTGAGTGCAACTATACAGGACATTCCTTTCATCCCTCTATTGTTTTCCTTGAGGAAGAAAAAAAAAAGCCTAAGTCAATGGAAATAGAAAAAGTTATCTTTGTTGCACAGTCCAAGAAACGAGGGAAGCAGCACATTTAAATCTGAAAGAAGAAAGATATATTTTGCAGCAGAAAGAAGGAGAGCTGTTCTTTCCTTCCCTACTCTCTCCTACCTTCACCTCTAAGGGTTATAGCATGTTTACTGTACGTAGATTCTGCAAGAATCAGTTAGCTAATATTTATATAGCGTCTTGCTCACACCATGTAAGTATTGCCATTATATGAAAAAGCTTACTGCAAATGTTACCCACAGCAAATAGGATAAACCAAAAAATTCAAGACGGGATATGAGTCATAAGCCTATAATGATAGCCCTGTAGATTTTGCCGCTTTCATATACAGGCATCAGATATCAGAACAAAATTAATAATTGTATTCCCGTTCTTAGGAAGACAGAAATGCAGAGTGGCTCCTGTGTATAAGTAAAGAGGAAACAAGAGTCAGCACTGCCATGGATATCCCTAAAATAATCCAAAGTCATTAAGACTTAGCAGTCACTTTCCACTAAGCATAAACAATTCACAGCATTGAAACAAATGTTACATAAACAAACAAATGTTGAGATTTTTTTAAGATATAATTATAGGTTGTTCACAAACACAGTCAGGCTTTGCTAGAGGATACTGGTTGAGAATATAAAATATGTTGCTTGTTTGCATAAAGAGCCATTTTTAGTTTGAATTTAAAATCCATTCAAGTCAATGACAGCTGCCAATTTTAGAAATAGTCCAGTCAGGCCTACCAAACAGATGAACAAGCATTGCCTTGCCTGGAATTTAAAATAACAAGCAAGAGCTCAAATATGCAAGGAATACATAACAATAGGTTAACAATTTAATATGCATCTGCTGATCTCTTGTATCTTAACATGTATATTGCAGGCAGAAAAGGTAATTTGAGTTAACTCAGCTTTCATGGAAGAAGATAAGCTTGCCTAAAGTACACTCTGTTTTACACTGTAAATATAAAGCACACATGAACTGTCATCACGTATCATTTGTTATACGAAGATTTGTTAACCTGTGATAACATCTTTTTTTTACATCCTCAGCAAGTACAGCACATACGAGTTTAATTTGGTGTAAAATCTCTTCTACCTCTGTTCAGATACACTTATTTTTAAACAAATAGAAAGTATTTCTATAGAATATGTAAATATAAAAGTGAATTTTGAGGAGTAGTGATTAGGTCTAAAAGTAAACAGTCTAACAGCTGCATAGGATATCATGTCAGGTGTATTGTTATAGTTCACAACAGTGAAAGAAAGATTACCTTTATAGACTTCTATGGGCAACCTGTGCTGTTCAGTGTTTCTGCTTGGAAGCAAAACACTGAAAATAAGAAACAAACTTCAGTGTTTTGCTTACTACTAATGTCTATTCCTGGAGAACAGCAAGAAGCCCTTCAACTTTTCCAGTGTGGAGCAGCTTGACTGACTTATTTTATTTCTCAGCAATATCACTTTTTCAGTTTGTGACTGTCTCTCTGAATGTGAGTCTGTCTCCTGTTGTCTTGAACAGCATACAAGAAATCTAGTAACTGCAGCTATTCAGGTTGTCCATCAGTACTCTCAGGTCTGCTACAAGCATTTTAGGCTCTATTGTACTGACAGCGACCATTTAATGACTCACTGATTACTGCGCAGGATTATGAGAAGGAAGGATAAGTACATGTATATATGCATACATAAATTTGTAACAAGCACATTTGCCCATTCCTGTCACTCTGCCTTAATTTTAAATGCTCTCAGAATTCCAGAACTTTTTGGAATGGGAAGAAAAAGTAAACTGGCCTCTTTCCAGTCATCTCACAAATTCAGAAGATAGATAACATTTTTTTAACTTTTAAATTTCTTCTAGAAGAAAAAAGAAACTTTCTAAGTGTAGTTCTGCAGTATTTGTCTAACACATAGTGGAGAGAGTAGACCACTTTTTAGAATCATAGAATTGTCTGATATGGAAGGGACCCTTAAAGGCCACCTGGTCCAACTGCCCTGCAGTGAACAGGGAGACTTACAGCTCCATCAGGTGCTCAGAGCCCTGTCCATCCTGACCTTGAATATTTCCAGGGACAGGGCACCCACCACCTCTTTGGGCAATCTGCTCCAGTGCCTCACCACACTTATTGTAAAAACTTCTTCATTATATCCTATCTAAATCTCATCTCCTATAGTTTGAAATCACTTGCCCTGTCACAACCAACCCTGATAAAGACTGTGTCTTTCTCACAGCCCCCTTTAGATACTGAAAGGCTGCTCTCAGCCTCCCTGGAACATTTCCTTCTCCAATCTGAATAACTACTGCTCTCTCAGCCTGTCCTTGTAGGGAAGGTATTTCATCCCTGGGATCCTTTTTGTGGCCCTACAAAATATCACTTGATTGGACAACTGGGAATAATGTCAGTTGACAGGACATCTCAGTGCTAAGCTAAGCCCCATATTTAGGCTTTAGATTGAACCCATAAAGATTTAAATTTAGATTTAGATTTAATTTGCATTTCAAAACAAATATGCAAAATGAAGTCCTTTTATAGAATTATTTTGATAAGTCCTCATTTTTCTAATCAGTAACATTGTTAGAATGGCACTTAACTGAAGCTAGTAATCTAACAATAACAAAATTCATACAGGTCATTGAATTACCAATTTTACAAGTCACCAACAGTACTGTACATATTATCTAAAGACAATGTTTCATAAGGGATTTTATTTTGACAGGGAGGCGTATGCTTCTTTGTTGATTGACTCTGTGGTTTTTAAATTGTGAAATGTAAGTCTAGAGTTTGTACATTGCCTTTTTCCAACTCACGCTATGATGAACGAGCTAAACAAAGTAAGCAAGGGTGCCACTGATCAGCTTTTTGTCCATGGGCTGTCTATTTTTGGATGAAATACTTTCTCCAGTCATCTAATCCTATCCATCAAGGTCACCTTGTTTTCCTATGTATGCTCAAAGCTGGGGGTAAAATAAATAAATAAATAAATAAATTCAGTTTGAAGGATAGTTTAGACAGGCACTGGACAAAAATTTCCACCATTTTTAAACTAAGATTTTTATTAGGTTATTTATATACATATATAAAGTCTCCCTACAAGTTTGGGTTGATTTTACTGTAAACTTTATTTTATATAGAAGTGCTAAGTACTGGAGGACTGAGGGTACAGATGACAATGAAGTAGCTAAATCCCACAGAAAATAGGCAGAGCTTCATTCCTCTGTGTGGCATTAAACATCTTCCACTAAGCCTTTCTGTTCAGCACTCAACAAAACACTGTGTTCTCGAGTTCATTTACCAGAGTCCTCTTACTAAATTTATTGAAAATATTTAACCTAGTTTAAAAATTTTCATCCATCTCTTCTTAGAAATAGTGAAATGAAAAAAATTCACAAGGGCTTATCCAAACTGGTGGTTATTTGCCTGATTTTTTTTTGGAGAGAAATACACCTTGTGGACAGTAGTCAGCCCCTGTATTTTAGTTCAACTGTTGTGTCCCTCACCTGATACTCATCCTGTGGTGAAGCTGATTCCCATCCTCTTTGTCTTCTTTCGAGTGGGCCATGCTGGGAACTATCCATGAGTAGGAGTAATCCTCACCCCATCTTGGTTGCTACTGAGTGTCCAAACTACCCTTAAAGGCAATGAACATTTGAAATACTTTGTAATCCATACAATGGGCTCCACAAGTATCAACAAACATGCTTCAATCTGTAAACAGCCATACCTTGCCACTTATATTACCTGGTTAGGCTCATGCCTTGGAACATATCATGAGACTGTTTATCTTTTTACACATAGGGTATCCATAACAATTTCTGTAATATTGAAGTGAGACTTTCAACTATAGTTAAGTTTTCCATAAACAAAAAGTTATTTCTCTTCTGCTATACAGGTACACTGTGCATCTGTTCCAAATTCAGTTTCTACCCTTTGGAAATCACTGTTTTCCTTTATAAATCAGAGGAGTTCTGAACTACTTATTTACGTGGGGAAGACGGGAGGGAATTTGGACAATTTGATTTAATTTCCTCTCTGAAGTGAAGTGTATTTTGATTAAGGAGATATATTCTAAAGGGACCCAATATTTGAAATTTAATTTCCTTTTTACTTGGCTTTATGCTGTTGTTGGAATCAACAGATAGAACAGCTAACCAAGTGTTGAAAAGACCTACCTGAAGTTGCTGTGAGTGCATTTTTCATTTCAAAATTCCTGCTACAGTTCCATAGATTTTGTAATAAAGAGTTACAAAACTTATTATGCAATACTTTTTAAATCATAGATTTTAAAATAAAATGAATGAAGCCACTTTTGAGATGCAGGAGATCAGCTACCTATACAAAGTAAACTGTTTAGCCGTGTAGGAATAGGAGAAACCCAGATCAGGGTATTAAACATTCTTTTACTAACTGTTACTAAGAAGAAATTTGGAGGAATGTTTCATACTAATTATTATTAATGAGTAATGGATAAAGATAACTATCTTGACTGATATGGTAACATAATAAAAGATATGTCTTGCTATATTTTCCTTCTGTCTCTTCCTCTGCTCTCTTTAGGTATTCAACAGGTGTTAAATAGTGAAGTTAACAATAACAATAATATACATGACAAAAACAAAAGATCTATTCTAAGACCATAAGGACTTCCTCCCACAGTCGGAGGCAGGCTTATCCCAGGCCAGGTATTTTGCCTTCATAGTACCATGAAACTTCTTCACAGAAAAAATGTCTCCATTATGTGCACCAGGCTATGTTCTTAGAGTGCACAGTTCTGCTCTGAGGTTCTGTTAATTCATACTTCACAATAATACACTGGGATTTTCACATAAGTGAATTGAACTTGGAGCAACCATAGCACTTGGTATTTTTAATGCATGTGCACACAGGATTATTTATAATCAAGATGTTTACTTCCAGTTTAAGAGCATCTTGCTGTACAGCATGATGTCATAAAATGTATATAATGCCTGCACTTTTGGAGCAGGCTGGCACAGTTGTTGGAGTAGAAATTTCAAGTCATAAACAAAGCATGTAAAATGTGCAAAATTTTAAATTTGATGACTCTATTCTTCTGTTTCATTACAAGAACTAATTTCAGTGCTGTCCTGGACTATTTTCATCATGCTTATTGTCAGAAATTATACAGGGGCCTAAGAGAAATGCAGAAGATACCTTTCAGTAGTTTAACAGAAGTTAGATACCAGGGCTATAATACATATTCCTTTTATCTGCTCAAATTTAAAACAGTATTGACAAAGCTGGTTAAAAAAGTATAAAACATGCAATTACAAAAAGTATTATATTAAGTCAAGTAGTGAGTACAAATCTTGGTTACTTATATAAGCAGGTTAGAGACAGGATAAGATCTGAACAGCTATTTTTCAACACATGTAAAGTTTGATTAATTGACATAAAGAAAAAATAACATGGAGCTTTACTAAGTCTTCCCTTCTGATAGCTGGATTGTGTGAAAAGAAATTCATTACTTTGTCACTATCTCCTTTCCTTATCAGAGAAAGTAAATATAAAAACAACTTCCAAACAGGTTTCCCCTTAAGCTCATGAAATAAAAACAATACTCAGTACAGTTGCTAAAGCACTTTTTTTTTATTTATATGCATAGTAGAGGCACATATCAGACAATTAATTGTACTCTTTTATATTATAAGCAAGTGCAACAAATGGATATAATGCATGCAGCAGAATCTCTAATTCACAGTAATGGATGGCAGATGAAATGTGAATTACCATACTTTGCAAACTGATGAATAATCAAAGACAAGCTAGAAGCAAGCATAAAGCATAAGCTACTCATAAAGTGCTATGTTCATTAATGTTAATAGTCATTCATAAATATTCTTTTATTTCTTTCAGTAATTTAGAAGATTGTCCAGGTAAATGAAGAGTGCAAGTTTTGTACCAAATCCCACAACCCAAATGATGAATGTACTACAAGATCTCACATGTTTCACCAAAATATAAGAGACTACCAGATTCTTGTAGAGCATAATAAAAAGTGCAGATTCCAGTTACATTTTTAAAATTTTTCTCCTTTTTTGTTTTGTGGGTTTGTTGAGGTTTTTTTGTTTTGGTTTGGTTTGGTTTTTGTTTTTTTTTGTTTTGTTTTTGTTTTTGTTTTTTTGGCTATCCAATTACTATGGAAACCAGTTGCTCCAAATGATCTCCTGAGTAAAATTGTCCTCACAAACCTGAATAAATGATCCCAGAATGTAAATCTGGTTAGAGACCCTGCCAACCTAAAACATTCAAGCGGGCTTATCATTCATGTATTTACAACGTACTTCGGAATTGCAATATGCTACTTATGGCTTTAAGGGTCTGAGGTTTTATTTTTTAATCACACTCTGAAAAATCATTTGATTTCTTTCTGAGAGTTTCATATTGTCCCTGTTGCATAGAAACTTGATGTCTTTCTATTGCTTTCTTAATTATTCATTTTTCAATCTCTTGATATATTACCTAATAAAGTGCATACTCTGCCTCTTGCTAGTATGACCTGCCTTTCAGTATTATTAAAATCATTCAAGATTTAAATGGAACTTTTGGAAGATATTAGGTTTGAGTTCACACTGATAAAATAAGGCTTCCACATTTGATCATAAAGATTTCTAAAAAGAAGGATTGGCCTAGGCTTTGCAACCTCACTGTCAAGGTAAACAAACACCAGTTGCATCCCAGAATTTTCCAGAGTGAACAAATGTTGAAAAACTCTGTACATACTTTGAAGACGGCACACTACAGATTTAATAGTCTTTTATATTTCTAAGCAAATTGTAGTAAGGGAATTTTGCTAACTACTTCTACATGACCAGAATATCACTCAACGTTTTTAGTTTATTTAAATTGCTTCCCTTTTTATCATTGTATTATTTCTTCTCCTTCACTGCTAAAGCAGAATATAGTATATAGTATTGTAGAGCCTATGTTCTATAGTATAGAACATAGTATATAGTATCTATATATATAGTATATTAATATTATTATACAGGTCCTGCTTGACAAACCTGATCTCCTTCTATGATTGAATGACCTGAATGATGGATGAGGGAAAGGCTATTGACACAGCCTTCCTAGACTTCACCAAAGCCTTTGTCACTTCCTCCAACAGTATTCTCCTGGAGAAGCTGACAGTCTGTGGCTTGGACAGGTACACTCTTTGCTGAGTAAAAAACAGGCTGGAGGGGTGGGCTCAGAGAGCAGTCATGAATGGAGTGTCTCCCAACAGTCAGTACTGGGGCCTCTCCTGTTCAGTATCTTTATTGATTGCCTGGATGAGGGGATTGAGTAAATCATCAGAAAGTTTGCAGATGACACCAAATTAAGAGGATGTGTCAATCTGAGGGTAGGAAGGCCCTTAGGAGGGATCTTGACAGGCTTGATATCTGGGCTGAGGCCAAGGGATGAAGTTCAAGAAGACCAAGTGCTGGGTCCTGCACACTGGCCACAACCCCAGGCAATGCTACAGGCTAGGTGCAGAGTGGCTGGAAGACTGTGTGGAAGAAATGGACCTGGGGTATTGGTCAATGCTTGGCTGAACATGAGCCAGCAGTGTGCCTAGGTGGTCAAGAAGGCAAATGGCATCCTGGCTTGTATCAGAAATAGTGTAGCCAGCAGGAGGAGGGAGGTGATCATCCCCCTACACTCAGTTCTGGTGAGTCCACAATTCTAGTACTCCAGTTTTGGGCTCTTCACTACAAGACACTAAGGCCCTGGAGCATGTTCAGAGAATGGCAACGGAGCTGTGAGGGGTCTGAAGCACGAGTCTGATGTGGAGTGGCTGAGGGAACTGGGATTATTCAGTCTGGAAAAGAGGAGGCTCAGGGAAGACCCTATTGCATTCTGCAAACACCTGAAAGGAGATTGTAGTAGGGTGGGGATCAGACTCTTCTCCTGAATTACTAGCAATAGGACTAGAGGGAATGGCCTGAAGTTGGTCCAGGGTAGGTTTGTTGGATATTAGGAAAAACTTCTCAGAAAGAATGGTCAGGCTGTAAAACGGGCTGCCCAGGGAGGTGGTGGAGTCAGTCACCATCCCTGGAGGTGTTCAAGAAATGTGTAAATGTGGTACTAAGGAACTTGGTTTAGCTGGGCAATATTGGTGGTAGGTTGACGGCTGGACTAGATGATCTCAGAAGACTTTTTCAACCTTTGTCATTGTATGATTCTAAGTTTAAGCATGAGAACTGTTCTTCTGTCTAGAAATCATCTGATATTCTTATATTCTGGGAAATAAATAAATAAATAAATAAACAGTTCTTTATTTTTTGGATTACATCTCTACTGTCTTGAAGTGAATAAATTTTTGTTACTCTCAGCAAATGTTTAACATGTATTTGTTTCTTGTCTCCTTAATTTAATCTTCACTCATTCTCTTCTCTTGTCTGAGACATCCACAAACTTGAAGGCAGTACTAATTGCTGTGAGAATATTTCTGCCTGAGAGAATAGCAAAGAAATTCTCAAGAACAATATCTGTACCTGAGACTACAAATTTAATGCTTTCACTAAAGCAAGAGAAATGACAAATAATAATTATCAATATGCATGAGGTTCTTAATAACATGAAGTGAATGGAGTAGGAGGAGTTTAGACAGAAAACCATATGCCTAAGAAATCATTCTTCTTATCAAGAAGTTATCTCAAATAGATTTCTACAAAATCCACTCCTGTAGAAATACACAGTTATCTTCACTGACTACAGGAAGTCCCACATGACTAGTGCAGATGCAGATGTCTATATTGGTTTGGTTTAAAGATAGGAAAGGAAAATCCCACTCTGAGGGCTTACATGACTTTTAGATAAAATAATTGCATTGATTCTCTCTGAAGAAATTTCAGAACTAAAGAAACAATCATCATTCAGTGTTCTAAGATTACAATTATTTGGTAAATTTCCAGGAAACATTTATATTATCATGATCTACATCACCTTATAAAATTGCAGTCCTTGACCCTTATGTGTTTCCCAGGGGTTGTACACTTGTTCCCACAACCTTCCTTCGCTTTCCAATCACAGCAGTAACCTCTTAAATCTCTCCAACAAACATTTGTTTTCATCATGGAGCTCACTGTTCTCTTTCCCTTCTGCCTACATGCTCCCTTACTCTCCAAGGGAATCCCTTCTACATTCTCAAACATTTTATTCACTGTGCTGCCTCTTAAATTCTATTCTGTCCTATATCATGAGGTCATAGAATTGTTAAGGTTGGAGAAGACCTCTAAGATCACCTAGTCCAATCATCAGCCCATCCCCACCATGCTCACTAACCATTTTCCTCAGTGCCACATCTACACGATCATTTAACACGTCCAGTCTGTGCTTACCATCTTGCTTTTTCTCTTGTGTTTCCATTACCATTCAGAACTACATTTTACAAGAAAGCCTTTGAGTGCTTTGAAGTTTTCCAGATTTCAGACTTCTCTGGTATTATACCGTGCCTCATGATGAACCTAGTTAGCTGGTTTCTGTTCCCTTATGTGCACATGTTGCACAAAACAATGCCAGCATCTAACTAATTTAAGAAATCTGATGCACAAAATAGTTGGTACATGACATATTTATCTACATGGTCACATTCTGAGCACATAGAGCATTATCCTAAAAAATGGTGGCCTTTTATTCCACATACTCTAGATCATACTGTAGTTATACTTAATGGCTTCACCTAGCAAACCTAAGAATGTTTATTTTGAAATCTCTTGATTTTTCTATAGAAAACAATGGTCACTGTGATTGGAGGTAGAAAAAAGCTCTAGAACTGATGTTATAATAAATTCTTTTTCTTGTCTTAGTCCTTAGTACCTGTGGGTTCCAAAAATTAAAATACCATGCTGATGAAATCTCCAATTGGAGGCAAATGGGAGCCTTTTCATGTCAGCTCCCCTGTAAATATTAGACTTTTGCTGATGCTTAATAGTCTAAACCCTGAGTCAGCTATCAAAACTTCACAGCTCACAAGGGATCAGACTGTGTTTAATATCGCAGCATTCATATCTGAACTGACTTAGAGCTCACGTTAAGTAAACATATTATTAGCTCTACTCATCAAACTATGTTAAGAGGTACAGAAGTAGTAATGAATCTGCACAGCAACTTTAACTTTGTTCTTCATCTGGCTTATTGACTGTTGCTAAATGAAGTAATTTTCTGAAATCCACAGTGAAAAATCTCCCCTTTAAAATTCAAGGCAAAATGCATTCATGAAAATGTAAAGGGACAGGGTGAGTCAGGGTACCAGTGTGGAAACATTTTGCAGCTGTGCTAGCAATATACAACTTTGTTCCCAGACCAACAGAGACTTTAAGTTAATGCTTGTTCTTTGAATGATGCTCTAAAGTAAGTTGGCAGTTTGGGTTCAACTGTCATAGAAGAAGGACTCCATATCACCAGGTCATCAGACTGTCTAAGATTACCAGCCAGATTTACCTTCAGTCAGCATGAGGGGAAAAGGTTGAATCTATGTTCAAATGTTCTCTCAAAGTGACAACTGCTGGGGAAGAATGGAAATGTTGGGGGTTTGCACACAGTGCTTTATACACTTGGAAGAACAAACAAAACAAAGCAAAGCAAAGTAAAAAAAAAAAAAAAGGAAGAAAAACAAAAAAAATCAGGTGAGGGTATGGACTTGGGACCTATATATCCAAAAGAAATTTCAAAATGATGGCACTCCTTGATGAAGCTGAAAGATGAGTATTTCCACATTAGCCTTTCACTGAGTTCATATCAAGAGTGAGAAAAAACTCTAAGAAGTCAAGATAGTGAATTATAGCATGTATCTTTCATTTAGACATAGTGAAAAGAAGTTTTAAAAATGTATCATCTTCAATTATCCTGTAGGTACTATGGACACATATAAATCCTGCACCTACACAACTCTTTTGTGAGGCCAGCAATACGTGTGACTATAAAAACTTAGCAGAATTTAAACAAACATAATATTTTTTGAGTGAAATTTCACTTCTATTTTTATTTTCTGATAGTTCAGCTGCAATAGTAACATAACCCATTCAGAGAGCCAAGTTCTCAGCTTTGAAGTCAGAGGACATAAGGCAGTTTAAATGGTTTAAGCGTGTGGATCAGAGAGGTAAGTGTTTCAAGTCAAGAGCCACTTCATACTTGTGAGATATAGCCAAGTAAATTCTATTTAAATGAGACCTCTGTTTTCAGAAAGATTCAACTCCTTACTGAAAAGAGCATTACCATTGGCAGACCAAGTCACTTATAGCATCAATACCAAGTATGTTTTAGATTTCTACTTCAATACCTTCTGTATAACAAAAAGATCTTGCATAAGCCTCCACTCCTAATGAGGGAAAGAAAAAAGAAAAGAAGCTCATGGATCCAAAGATTTTATTTACTGGTAGAAGCATTCACAGAATCACAGAACTGTAAGGGTTGGAAGGGACCTCTAGAGATCATTGAGTCCAACACCCCTGTCAAAGCAGCTCCCAAGCCCAGGTTGCACAGGTAGGCGTTCAGGTGGGTCTCTAATGTCTCCAGAGAAGGATACTCCACCACCTCTCTGTGCAGCTGTGCCAGTGCTCTGTCACTGCACTGTGAAGAAGTTCCCATGCACATTTGTGCAGAACTTCCTATGCTTCAGTTTGTGACCATTTCCCCTCATTCTATCATCACACACTGCTGAGAAGAATTCAGCCTCGTCCCTTTGCCTCCCATTCCTTAGATATTTATAGACATGGATCAAATTCCCCCCAAGCCCTCTTTTTTCAAGTCTGAACAGACCCAGGTCTCTCAACCTTTCCTCATAAGGAAGGTATTCCATGACCTTTATCATCTTTGTAGCCCCTTCGTGGACTCTTGAGAAGATCCTTGTCTTTTTTGTACTGGGGAGCCTAGAACTGGACACAGTACTCCAGGTGAGGCCTCACCAGGGCAGAGTAGAGGGGGAGGATCACTTCCCTTGACCATGCTCTTTTTAATGCATCCCAAAATGCCATTGGCCTTCCTGTCCACCAGGGCACACTGCTGGCTCATGGCCAACATGTCATCCACCAGGACAGCCAGGTCCCTCTTCTCAGAACTCTTCTCAGCAGGTCATTCTCCAACCTGTACCAGTGTATGCAGTTATTCCTCCCTAGGTGCAAGACTCTACACTTGCTCTTGTTCTATCCTTATTTCTAAGTAAGTTCTCTCTACTTTCTGCAGTCCCCATCCTATGGAGAAAATCAATGTGTATTCTTGTTTCCTAACCATATCCAAAGGCATATGGAAATTTTCTTTAAATGGATATTTAAAACTCACAGAATATATTCAGATCCACTGATTCCTGCTCATTGGTTCTCTGTTCTCTGAAATAAATCAGAAATATAGTATTTGCAGATTTTAATACAGGAGAGACAAAAGCGATAATTCATTTACCCTGAAATTCATAATACAATAGTCATCTACTCTGCTTCAAGAGTTATCCCTCACTTAAGCAAATGAGTTGAATCTGTAGGAAAAGGACCAACTATGGAAACAGAAGATGACCTGCTGAAAGCATCCCTTGCCAAACAAGCAGATTCAATTAGGCTACCAGAATCCTGAAGATACAGTACAATGAAGGCTGAACAATGCTATTTTCAGAGATGTCCAGTGCCAGGACAAGAGGCAATGGGCACAAAGTGGAACACATGATGTTCCATCTAAACATCAACAGTCATTTTTTTTACTGTTTGGATGTTGGAATACTGACACAGGTTGCCCAGAGAGGTTGTGGAGTCCTCTCTCTGGAGACCTTCAAAAGCCAAGTGCACGTGGGTCTGGGCATCCTGCTCTAAGAATTCCTATGTATGAATTAAACTTGACTATCATTTCAGTAAACTCTCATGTCAGTCAATGTCTGCCTACAAAAAATAAAACAAAATAAAAATATAAATAATAAAAAAATAAAACACCTCCTACATAAAGCAAGAGAAAGTAAGTCCCCTCTTAATCATTTCATACGTATTATTAAAATATTTGTAAAGTATTATTAAAATATTGTTGAAATCAAAGTAGGTGATCAACCTAGTATACAGATCACTGCAGCTCAGGAAACCTAAGGCATATACCTCTTGTTTTCTTGTCACTAATCTCCTTACACACAGATATCTTCAAGTGAACTTTAATTTGATATTTGTATTATTTATCACTACATAAGATCCCTCCATGTTGAAGGTCTAATTCATTAAAACTAACTCTTTCTCACATAAGCCTAATAAAACATGTACACAGACATAAAGGGTTTTTTGTTTTTGTCTTTTGGTAGTACCAATACAATTTCCATTAGAGGTTTGCATAACTATGGAAAGTAAAGTTTAGGACTTTCCTTTTGTATTTCTCCAGAGGTAAGCTAACATGAACATACATGGGAAAAAAAATGATTAAGTCCATTAATACGTTTATTGTCTAGCTTCTTTGTCAAACTTATGTTTATGTAACTGTCATGTGCTTAGCCTATACATAGCTCTGCTCGAATTGGATAACTAAATGGAAAGGTACTGATGTCCCATATTTCAATCATTTTGGTGACCCAGTTGTTCACTTTTGTGAGTTGTAAGAGTGTATGTGCACGCTATCAAAGTGGCAGGTGGTATGTTTTAAATGGTTTGCGTAATGGCTGCTGAAGGTGCTACTGAGCAATAGTCATAGCACTTTGGTTGATATTCAGACAGTATTTGATGACAAAAGACAGCTGATGGATGAGTCCAAAATTGTCAAATACAGTTTTTAGGAATAATCATACTGCTTCAGATAAGAAAAACAGGTTAAATGAGGATTAAGTATACAGCTGTTTGTAACTATTCACTATCTGTCCAAAACTCTGACTAGCTAAAACAAGTCCATTACAGATACAGGATTTCAGATTCCAGGAAATTATTTTTAGAGTAAAAACAAAAAAATCTCACAAGACATTTCAAAGAGTATAGACCAAGATAACAAGCATACCCAACATATACTGTATGAATATCTGTGTACATGAATCATTTGATTACTGAAGGATATAGAGCAGTAGATAACAGTGAAAATTGCAGCACCCATCGTTAGCATCATGAAGCTGAAGATGATTTGATCAATACCTTCAAACATACATTTTCAGTTATGAACTTTGTCAATTCTGTATAAAATAATGTTATTCATATTTTATACAGTGTCATGTGTCAGGGATCGTAGTCAATACGCTCATTATTTAAATTAATTTATTAAAATGAAGAACCATAAAGAGAGCGGGAGGAAAGGAGGAAAACAAGGAAGGAGCGTAGAAAGGCAGCTTTCAGAAACTGTATTCAAAACATTCTTTTTTGGTTAAACTTTTATGGTTTAAAGGAGTAATTAATTGTATTATTAAGAGATGTGCACTATATAAAATCAGGGGGTATATTTTTATAGGCATATTGCAAAGAATTACTAGTTTACAACTGATCTTTATTAAGTATTTTAGCAATAATGACAGAAATGAATGTGTTTTCACACCACAATTGCATTACAATGTCATCACCCCTTTTGTCTCCTTACCAGATGGCATGCTACTGGAATTCAGTGGATATATAAATGATGGATTTTGAATGAAATAAAATCACCCTTTTCTTGTGAAATGCACTGTGCATTCTGTTCTGATTTCAGAATAAAACTGTGAAATTTAAAAGCTGGAAAATCAACAGAATGAAATCACAAAGTATTGTAAAGTATTATAAAGAATCACTGCAATTCATGCTCTTCATCGTCAATGCTTTTTCAGCACACTCAGCTCTCGCTGATGTACCAAGAGTGGGAGAAATAACATTACTACTTATGAAATGCGTGGAGAACACAAGTACTGTTAAATAATACTGAGGTTTGATCAGCTGTACAAAGCAATTTGAAATTCTGGTTAAGAATTCAAGCATCAACCTATTCAAGCATCATTCAGGTAAAGAGTGCATAAAGCGAAGCTGTAGGAGCAGAACTTGTGGTATTAAGCTAGTAAAACTTGTCAGACATTCAGAATGGATGTTGTTTTAACTGACAGAGCTTCTTGAATGGTCTCAAAGCCAGAAGAATCACACAGCCTCAAAGTTCCCACACCAGTGCTGTAGGAAAAAAAAAGAAAAAAAGAAAAAAGAAAAAAAAAGTAAAAAAAAAGTTAGCATGATGTTTGTGTTGCCACAGGGAGAAGAAACAGGAAAAAAAAAGATTATTTTATCACATTGGTAAGAGTGATTTGTGTTTGTTATGACCCTCTTCCAGCCACATTGCAGAATAAATGAAAAACTGGAGAGAGTTATGGGAAGAATAAATATTAGAAACAGCTGGAGAAAGGACTGTACAGTTTGAAAGACAGGAATAAAAAAACTGCAGTTATTAAGTAGAAGACAGCAAACTGACCCAAAGACTGTTTCTAAATACTTTTAAAGTGAGAAAACAGCAGATGATAAAACATATTTTAGTCTGGTGAACAAGTCTTATGAATGATGGATAAATAGGTTCACACTGGGTATAACACACTTGTTTTTGTCAGAAAGTTGATAACTCAAGCTTGATAAGAGGTATGAAAGAAGCAATATTAAGTTTTTGAGTGGTCTTTCCAATTCTTAAAATCTCTACATGGCATTCATAGACCAAAGGTATCTGGGTATAATCCTCATAGGTAAATAAAGATCAAAACAGAGATGCTACCTTTTAAGCAAACTAACTATGCTGTCTTTTATCCTACAATAACAGCATAGAAAAATAATTTGTTTTTTTTTTTCTTTTTCCTGACGTTTGATATTTAAGATCCATTTTTACATGACAAAATAGATTAGAGACAATGTCTATATTTTTTTCTCTCTTAGTTATTGTTCATAAAATCACATCCAGTCAAATGAATGTAATCTTGACTACAAATGTTATTTACCACTAAAGCTGAAGTGTTAACAAGAATTAGAGTTTTCAGTGGAAGGCAGATCCTTATTTCCCTTAATTTCTCAACTACAACAAAGGACTGAAGGACTTGGCTGTTAATCCAGTAAAAATGACAGCCATAAAAATTGTTGGCTCATCTCACCAACAGTTCTATAAAATAACTATTAGACTTTTATCTCTAGGAACAACACTGTGTAGGTTGTGCACGTACAAATGAGCACAAAATCACATCTGGTATTTCTAATTCTGTCCAACTCAAGAGTTATATGATCTCAGAAATGTCTAAGATAATTACACAACCTAAATCAAACCCAAATACTGAAATCCCAAGTGAAAAAAAAAATTTGATGTGTCATATGTAACTATTGAACCATTTACTTTCCATCTGCATACTCTCTAATTTTTCTTGTCATATATGTAATTATAAATAATGTTCAGAACTGAACTCATGTTTACACCTCTCCAATCCACTGCTCCAACCAAAATTTACTGTGTACACAAACTTGTTGCTCTAGCACCGTGTACAGAGGGATCATACAATAACCCAACTTGCTACATCAGCAGGTATTTAAATAGAAAATGGTGCTGAATTATAAAGAAAATTGTCTAAAAGTATTTTTGTATGAACAGAGAGGATATCACACAAGAGAGTGCTTTTTGAATGATCATTCTTTCTTTTACTGATTCACCCCATATGAGAAGCATCACATTTCTCACATATTACATTTCAAGACTGACACATTCAGATGGCATGCAATGGTTGTAAATACAGTTTTAAATCCAGGCTGGAGCTAAACCTGTTCTACTGAGTGTACTCACAAGAATTTTGTCACCACTGAAAGTGAGAATACATCTTTTCTAACTTAACAACCCATGTTTTGTCTTTCCATAATGCAGAATGCAGAGGCTTTTCAGCACAAGAGGGACTTGAAGACTTCTACAGAGCCTTTTCTACACTGAAAGAGGAATACAAAGCTGAGAGGATGGAAAATGGTAAAATGTTGCTGCAATGTGTACCAATTCAATAGCTAGAGCTCTGTTTATATTAAATGCAACCCTGTGAGCAATTGACTCATGAGTTGCTCTCATGTTATATGCAAAAAGTAATTAATGATAAAAGCAGTCTGTGCATGAATTCTTCTACAATTCACATCATGAAAACAGCGAGCTGAATGTTTGGTAGAGCTAATACAGTTTATTTTGTTTACAATCATTATTCAGTTTACTTTTTTAAGGCTATTTTAAATAGTTTTTTAGTCATATATCAAGCAGATTTGTCTGTGAATATATAGGTAATAGTTTGGAGCATAGGTTCTATAAATACCTGCAAAATTCTCTTTCCAGCTGTGATATCCTTTATATCCATGACCTCTACAAATACCACTGTGTATTGTACAAACATATTCAAGTATATGTTTTCAAAAACAAATGCTTCACTTTGTCTTGTTCTCCCCAGTTCTGAAGATAAGCAAATACAGAGCAAACTGAAGCCTCACTTGCAAGAGGCTCACTCCAGCCACTGCTTAATTGCTATTAGCCATGTTCAGGGTACACCTCTGCCCTGGGATATTTAGGCAGGTCCCATTCTAAAAGCATTAGGTGTCACTAAGCAGGGGTTGCTGTTCAACTTGCTCCGCAGCTTCTGCTCTGAATAGTCTTTCTTGTATTCCCACAAGGGGTGACTGTCTACTAGACTTTATTTGTAACTAAAGCTGAGAGCAGAAATTATTCCATGGCATAGAGCGCTTACATTTTTCTTTCAATGTGCATTTCACTAGGCAGGGAGAAGTCTCTGGGTTACCACGCCTAACTAAAGATTCTGAGTAAGTGACAGTTTATTTATGACATATTGTATCATTTAGTATCACTGCAGCTGGCACAAAAATCCCTTAGATGTATATGACTACTAACTTGTCCAGGGAAGGTAAAAACAATGTGTTTTTTCTTTGAGTTTTTTCACCTGAGTGTGTCCGTTGTAAATCACAAAGTTTTGCAAGCTATTTATTTAAAAATACCATGCTTAAAACACGCAAAGATAATATGTATTACATGATAAGAATCCACATAAGCACTTGTCATGATACTGCCTGTTTTGGAAGTTGTTCATACAACCGCATGCCATATATTTTCATAAAGTAGCAGAACACCGTCCCTGCAGTTGCTTAAGGGTGGCTTAGGGCTAACCTATACACCAAATCAGTAAACTTATAATTTTATCTAAAAATTCTATTCAGGGACAAATTAAGCTCTTGTCTCAGAGGCAAACTCCAGCTCTGACCCATGCTGGGGCAAGGCACCCAAAAGTGCTGTTCTCTGCAGAGCAGATCAGCTTCACCATGCTTTGCTTATCCCAGCTATCTGCAGCATATCCCATCTGCCTTCCCAACTTTGTCACATGCATGCCTGACACTGGACAAATAAGAGAGCTGGTATCCCTCCTGTGTGTCTGTGAGAGTCACCGGCTGGCAGAGCAGATGGGATTTGTTTGACAGCTTGAACCTACATAGGCTACCTGCCTAACAAAGCTGAATGTCAGGGGTTCATCTGCCATCTGAGCATAAAGCCACGATTTGGCCTATGTTACTGTGTATAGAGACATTTTGTGACTGAGCAATTCCTTTGTAAATAGGCACAGTTTTCCACTGTTCACCTATCAAATTAGGGACAGAGCTGGAAACAGATTCCAGGAGTCTCAAAACACAGCACTGTAACTTGTAAGTTTAAGAGTTAGACAGACACAGTGGATGGATGACAGTGACAAGGAGCAGTATTTCACCATTTAGCATTGGAAAGTTTGATTCTTAAGTGAGCAGACACTATGATAAATGATTACTTAAGACTCCTTCAATATTTACCTGTCTTCTGTCAGCATGTTCCCAGCAGTTCAACAGATCATTGCTGATTTTAATGACCGGTTTCCAGAAAATGGTACACCTGGGAGGATAGTCAGAGTTGTTTGTGTTTGGTAAGCTAGTTTCATTCTCTCACAAGGATGACATGGAATCACCAGCATAGAAGGTGCACAGGATCAGGCTGTCTTCATCTTATAAGTCAGTACTTCATTTTTAACATTATTTCGATACCTCATGGTTCAGCAGTAAGTCTGAAATGGGAAACAGACAGCACTTGCAGAGCACAAAACAAGAAACCATCTAGGAAAAAAGAATAAATATCTTCCACTGAAATAAAAAACATGGGGCAAACTACAGCAGCAGTGAGCTGGGAGAATTGAATATACTACCTAACACACAAATTTTCATAGAGAATCAAAGATCTAAGTCCTTACTTAGATCTTAGGAATTTTATATATCCACACATTAGTGTGCAAGCTCATGATCCTCCTCCTGCTTTCTTCGCAATGAACTGTGTCATAAAGTACAGACAAACTTCTGAACACATTTTACTGCAGAGTGCATCACAATGATTAGGTAACAGGGAAAAAATCTTACAGACTATCAAGAGCCAGTGGCCCAAGAAGCTTCCCCCGTCAACAAGAAGGAGAGCACTTCAGAGATGATAAAATACCACATAAATTCTCTGAGAAAAAGATAAGAAAATGAGCAGAGTCATAAATCTTTAATATTTAACTCCTTTCAACCCCGCAGAAGAAACACTATTTCAAAGAGCCGACCAGTAAAATGAATCAATATAGAGAAGATCACAGGAAGTAAGGGCAAATTCTGGCAGTTCAGGAAAGAAATAAGCCAGAGAAAACTAAGAACTGCAATGTCCTGCTGATCTCCCCAGGCAGGCAAGACAGTATCTTGGAACAGGTGACATAGGTTTGTATACCATAATATCCATACCATTTGCATACCAGGAGAGTCAATATGCATGTGTCTGTCAATAAATGTGAGTTAAGAATAAACTTGGTAAGTTGACAATTGGTCTTTTTTCCTACTGAGTGCAAACAGAATTGGCTTGTGTGATACAAATGACACCACAGAGCACTTTGTGCAATTATATCCAAACACTCCCTAATTAGTATCAGCCATTAACCTTCAGTCAGTAGACCACTGAGGTCAGGACTGAGGATTTATAATCCAGCCAATTTACACCTATTTCCCTGTAGAGTCAGGACTGCAGAGTGGCCTCTCAGTAGAAGCGTTTCCTATGCAAGAACAGAGACTTTCACAAAGTCATTAGGCCCAATTAAAATTTGATGCTAGTTGCACAGTTGGCCACAAAAAGGTAAGTTTTTTTGTGAGTTAGGGATTAAGGAAGGCTAACAGTTTCAGACAACACTGCCTTTCAACAGAAAGCATGGATTTTGTCTGAACAAAATTTCATGAAAAATATCTACTGTGGACAGAAAAGAATTTGCTTCTGTTGAAAGCAGACTACTGCAGAAGTTTTGATTTTTCCAGTAAAGCAAAATCATTTGAAAATTTTGGCATTGAAATTCAGTCATTCCAATACCTCTGTGCCACTGTTCTAGACTATGAGCCAAGCCAGTGAAATCTCCCAGGCTGTGCCACAGACCCATGACACAAAACAAAGACTTAGTAATAAAATACGGTGCACAAGAGAATATGTGTTGCAGTCTATTAGCCCACACACAGAACTGTGGTGGTAGGAGACATCTAAATTATAACATCTACTGTGTGCAAATACATCTGTTTTCAGACAAAGTTTTTTATGCAGAACAAATATCATCTCAAAAAAACTTATGAATAAGTAAAGCAACATGGGCAAAGATACAAGACACACTGTTTAGGCAGAAGAGTGCAATATTGCCTCTCAAAATTATCAGTAAAAAAACATCTCAAAAGACCTGATCCAAAATTATTATGTCAATAAGACTCTTTCTACTAGCACCAACCAGCTTTCTATTTGATCCTGCACAGCAAGATGGATATTTTATTCCTTAAAATAAAACAGTACAGATTAAAAGAGCATTTCCAGTGAAAGGGCCTTCACACTCTTATGTAATGGAAGTTGTATTGCTGTTTACCAGAAATCCTGCTAGTTTGTTCATCATAGTGTACTTCACTCCATGCTAAAATTTTAAAACATTTTCATGGAGAGGGGAGACCAGAAGCTGCTTGAGTGTCAGTATATTCTTTGTTTGGAAATGAAATATGTGCTTTTGAGTGTAGGAGCTACAGTAGACTGAACATAATTTAGACCCTGACAGATCAGGAAGAATCCACCTAAATACTGACAGAATTATCTGCAGAGCACCAGAGAAGCCTTGAGTGCTCTAGGCCACTGCCTACCATTTGGAGGTCTACCAAGGGGCTGCAAACTCAGGGCTATCTCTTTTATTATTATTATTATTTTTTAATAAGACATTCACATAGACCTAACACTGAAATGTGAGAATGTTGTGAAACAGAACAGCCAACAAAGGCAGGGGCAGAAGCAAAACTGGTGAGAAAAGCATAAGAAGATCTAGCCAAAGAAACAAGAACCAGCCACCAGCTACGCTGGCAGTCTGTGTATGCCACTGAAGGAATTCTGTCTGGATTTTTACAAAAGTGAGTGCACGGTAAAAAGTTCCATATCCAAAAAGGATACCCAAAGCCCTTTCTGTTGTATTTCTTCCCTGATGAGAGAATGAGGTCTGCACCAGAAAGAGGCAGATAAAGCTACATAAAACAGGATCTTTCCTGCATGGGTCGTAGCATTGAGAACAGTGCACACGTGACTTCACAAATCTATTTAGACACTGTGCAGGGAAACAGAACGATATTTCCTTGCCTAAGTTTGTTGTAGGCTTTGGCTCCTATCCAAAGGCTACCAACAAGGTTGCCAGTGATTGCCAAGCACAGCAATGGTGTCGTTATGTAAACACCTGTCCATGGGACCACAGCTATACAGCTCACTCAAAAAGGCCGCCAAACAACAGATGGTAACGACTTCTGATCGCTACCGACATGGATGGGATTTTAACCAGTGAGTTAGAAGTAAAAATATCTCCAGCTCATTTCTTATTTTCTTCAGCTATTTTTCACCCTGCTAACATTATATATTATATATTACTCTACATTAAGTCCCGGGGAAGGTCTTCATAAAAAAAAACACAAAAAACAAACAAAAAAAAACCCAACATCTTTCTCCTGTGTAGTATAAAATAGAACTGGCAAATTTGGATGCCTACTGTTTACATTTTACAGTAAGAGGGCAATTTCACACTGCCTACTACTGATGCTGCAATATTTCCATACCTGCTTTTTTTGTTTGTTTTAACTAAAGCCATGCCAGAATTAAAATGAGAAGACTCATTAAAAATGTCACGACTTCTCCATTACAAGGAGTTTGTGTCAGACCTCTGCCCACATTTTTGTTTTGTCATAACATCAATTTACTTGCAGAACCAGGTCAGCTCTCTGGCTGGCCTAGATTAATCAGCAGGAATTCATCTCTTACCCAGTCCCTCCTGCCCATCAGCCAACCTGTGACTGTGCCCCTACCCACACATCTATCCCCACATGCAGTTTTAATTCAAGCCCTGTGAACCCAACCACTTCCTGCAGAACCCCTCAAGACAAGGGAGTTCATGCTGAATATCATCCGGCCTGCACTCGCCTAGACATCTTCCGCCATCCACGGAAAGTCAATGAATCAAAAGCAAAGCAGAAAGCTAAAAGTTAAAAGCATCCAAACGGATTGCTGAAAGCATACGTTGTACGGCAGGCGCTCTGCAGTGATGTGTGGGTGGCCGGCTGCTTCTCTGGCTGCCTGCCCGCCGCTCCTCACACACTGGCAGTACACCTCCAGGATTCTGCCCTGCAAGGAGCAGTTTCAGCAGCGCAGGCTGAACACTCTTCAGGGGATATGCACAGACCTCCTGGGTTTGAAGAGCTTTTGGGTTTGTGGTTATTTAGGTTTCTATTTATGAGGCTGTTATGTAATAAAAAGTGTGCTGAGGAAAGCGTAGTTTTTCTATATCTCAGGCATTATTACTTTGACAGAAATTAAATTATAAGCCCTTATCATCACTTAGGAGTGGAAAGTGCTGAAGGCTACAAGCCTCCTGGGTGAAATCCTAACCCTGTGGAAAGCAAGGGCAAAATTACTGTTGGTATTAATAAAGCCAGAATCTCATTCAATATGGGAGGATGGGGAAGAAAGTGTTTGCATTTTCACGGAGAAACGGGATTACTTATTAACAAACATGCAAAGACTGCAGCAAAGACTGCCCACAGTCTCATCAAAGCCTAGGGAAGTATTTCTATGATTCTCACTCTCATTTAAATTGCATGTACAAACAAAATAAGAATCTCCTAAACAGTGTATGTTTTAGGTTAGATATGGTCTATTTGTAAAATAGCATATTTGCGTGATAACATTGTTGGTTTTTTTATTTTCTGAGATAAATATCCTTTTGGGAGAGTGAGAGTAGGAGTGTGTTATTCTGTGTTTTAATAAACCACATGAATTACTAAGCTTTAAGAGGTCTTCTCAGTAAAAAATAAATCTCACAGCAGTGGCTGGTAAGTTTAGACTCTAGATACTATGTACAAGCAGACTGGCTGTGAATGCAATATAACTTCTAATGTGATATGTGCATCTGTAACTTCTGACTTTCCAAGAGACAAGATGTCAGGAGTGTTTTGTTGTTTTTCAAGCAAAAGTAAGGATGTAAATTTTGTGATATAATCATTCCTAATTCATCCATTTGCTTATTCTGACATCTCCATGGAATCAGATACATGAATTTTATGAAATTCAACTGCCTGTTTTATTTTTTTGCCTAAGCACTTTCTGGCAAAGGCAGATTTTCCAGTGATGCTAATGGCTACAGATCCTTTGGCACACATGGAAATACAAGTAACTGCATTGGAAATCTGCTCCAGGTAATCAGAATTTTATTTTTCTTAGCACCTGCTATGTTTCACATTCAATTGCAACTACGTACAAATCATTTAAAGAGAACTGATCACTCATTTTCAATACAAGCTTTAAATTTAGACCTTCACCTTTCTCTTCATCATTTATGTCTGAATAAATGGAACGCTGCATTAGAACAGGCATCCCTTATCTTTATTTTGTATCTTGTCCTGACCAGAAGATTCCTATGATTTGCCAGATTTCTCTTAGCTGAGTGGCATTTCTTCACTGATTTTTCTATGTTTTTCTTATGCAGACTTAATTCTTTTCCCACACAACTCCCTGGTGACCTTCTTCTGACTGAACTGAAATGCAACCCTTCTCCTAAGTTTGCTCTCTGAGCCCTTCTGCCTCTCTAGAAGCTATTCCACCCAGCCATTTTTTGGTCTTCACAGTTTAATGTGTTCACAGACAGGATTCATTGGAACTATTTCCAGCACAGATATTTAGTCTATGCTAGTTGTGTGAGCCCCTCATGAGCTTCCCAAGAGGGAACTATCAGCAGGGGATAATTTATATCATTGTTACTGCAAATGGACCCTGAACTCACTCAGTTGCTGAGGTGTGTGTGTCTTTAACTTTTCATCATGGCAAACTCCACAAAAAGACTAAGAGGTTTAAAACATCAAAAAGCAAAGAATTAGTTGAAAATGATCTACAATTATGAACTTTCATATGGAGAAAGCTGTTACATGACAAGAAAAGACAGAATGAATAAAAAGGGTTTAATCACTTCTTTTACACTCTGCTCACCTGATCTCTAGACCTCAAACCAAAAACCCAGTAAGTAGTGGAAGATGTTAGCTGGCTTATTCTGCCGCTCCTTCACCATTCTTCCTGCTGTCTCTTGGTTCCCACAGCATGTCTGCTTTCCAATCCTCCCAGCAGTTTATCAAGCTCTCCTTGAATCACAAATCATCAGCACCATGATGGGAATGTCTCCTTTCTTATTTTGTTTTCCATACTCAGTGAACTCTTGCATAAGCTTTACTTAGAAGGCATTGCAGTTTCCCTTGAGAAGAAGCAGTCCTCTCTCTTGAAGGGTTCCTCCTCATGCAGTCACTATAGAGGAACACCACCCTGCTGGGAACAAATATAATAGCCCAGATATCTTCCAGCACACTAGGATATATCTAAGACTGAAGAACAGAATGGATTTCCTTCTCTGTAGATCACAGGAAGAACCTATTTCATTTCATTTTTATATTTTATGTTAATATTAGCCTAAAATGGCCAAGGACACCAGTGCAAAGCAAGTGTATAAAATATTTTGCTCATGAAATGACAGGAAGGACAGTTTTATGTGCTTTATTTCTATAAAAAAATAAAAAAGAAATAAAAATAAAAAATAAAAAAGCAGACAAAAATTACTAATCCAAATTTTGGCTAGACAGTTAAATCTATCTCCATACAGCATCCTATCCCAGGCCATGAGAAATTATGGAAAGAGCATGTGTCCTTGTGGACAGATTTATGACAAACTCCTTAGATATGTCAGACAATAGATATCAGGAGCATATTCTAAACTTTCAATACCACTTTGCACCATATGAAAGTACTGAAAGAGAGAAAGATCTCTGTAACTGAGTGTCTAGTTCATAATTCACCTCCAGTTTTACTACCACGTATGTTTGGGATAAGTACTTTCAGATGGACTTCATAAGGGATGATCACAGTTAATCTGTTCCTGTGTTAACTCATTATCCATGCACCATTAGCCGGCTCATGAAACAAGCAGTGGTAGTTCTACATGTGTTTCCATTACATTTAATTTCTTTTGAGGAAAGAGAGTGGGGAGACACCAAAACCACAGACAGTGTATCTCTGTTTTCATAGACTTGGACCAAAAAAATTCAAAACACCTTGAGAATCATAGTTAAAAAGTAGGTGGATAAAATCTGTTTTCCCTCAAAAACCCTCACAAAATTGTTCTCTGTGTGTATTATTTCTATGTCAGAGTATTTGTGATTGATATAGCTGCAGCTGTATCACTCACTATCCTGTTTTAGCTTGAAACTACAGCAGGAATAAAAAAGCCTAGGACAGCTGTTTCTTACATGCCTAAATACATGAGTGTTGTTTTTTCTTTTTTTAACCTCAAATGACAACAATATATTCATAAATTATATTTGAGACCTTATTTCAAAATTAGCACTGGCTTCTTTTTCCTATCCACAGATTTATTTCTATAGATACAGATCTTTTATACCACTGATCTCTGTGACAATTTACCTATGTTCTTTGGGAGAGTTAACTGCAATGAGAGCTGTTACTACAGTCTGACAAAAATGAGCAGATTGTTAAGTATCTCAAAATCCTTAAACAGCACAATAAATAAAGGACAGACAGGGGCAATACTGCCTTTCAAATCTATCCATTTAGGGCAAGGTGCTCCTCACTTAGCATGCTGCTTCAGCCCTAACTGCACTGTGTTTCAAAACAATATTATTTTGTAGGAGCATAAGGCTTTTAAACTAGTTATTATACACTTTGGAGCCTTACCAAAGACACCAACCTCCAGATAAAATTGTAATAAATAGTGGTAGGGAGGAAAGTAGCTACTTCAAATACTAATTAAGTATTTTGATTAGTTCATACTTGCTGCATTTTGGCTGCTGTTTATAATTAATTCTATTATCTGATGTTTGTCAGAGGTGGTGTTTCAACCACTTCTTTGTTTACTTAATTGAGTGGTTTATAATCACCACTTTGGAAAAATGAGTTTTACACTTAGCTTTTATAACTGATTACACTTACTAAGTCTCTTTGCCCTTTCAGTTTCGATACCCTTCAGAACACTGGAAGGATTAACCCCAAGCAACAAACTAGCTTTGAAGTTGCAATGTCAGTGTGCTGAGCTCTGTTTCCAACCTACCTTCCTTTACCATCAGATATCTTTTCATACGATATGCAACCTATTCCCCTCTAGCAGCAATTTGCTATTTGTGTTCATAATAATGAATTCTTGCACTTTTGAAGAGACTCGCAGCCAAGGAGTGTCAATCGCTGAGCCTTGCCATCAAATGACTGCAGAATCAGAGCCACTAATTCTTTTGACTTTCTAAGTTAGCTAATTCCTTTCTCTTATTTAGGCAACACAGTAATTTAGTGAGAAGAGAGGGGAGCAGATATTCAAAATTAATTTACATTGCAAAGTGGTAAGTATTACTGAAATATGTTGATGATACAAACTGAGAGAGTATTTTGTGTAAAATAGGAAAACTGGGAGTACCACAGTCACTAGCATGACCTTGAAAGCCGTACTAGTAGGCATGGGTGGAGATTTAATAGTACGAAGTACAAGATCATGCACTTTGCACTTTTTCTGGTGTCAGGCACAAATGTGACCAACCTGACAAGAAAAGAGAGGGAATTCTTATATCCACCTCAGTCAGAGGATAACAGTAATGTTAGTGCAATATAACCATAAAGAAGTAAATGTGATCCTATATCACATCAGCTAGAACATTTCCTGTAGAGAGAGAAAAATATTATTTATGTTGTACTTGACACTGATTAGACCTTTTTGGTAATACTGTCACAATTTTGGTTCCTCCTACACAAGTAAGATGAATTGAAACTCATATTGTACAGAGCAGGACTGGCAGGCTTATCAGGTGAATGAAGAGCTCAAGGTATTAGGCAAAAATAATGCAAGAATTGGTCTGATTTAACTTAGTAAAAGAAAGACTAAGAAAGGATTCAATTATTTTCTACAAATAAATTGGGTCATTAGAAGGGAAGGGAGGAAGAGTGGTAAACATGGTTTTAAATGAGTGGACAATTCCCTACATGAAAAAATATATATATTTCAGCAAGGTGTGAAAAATTTTAAAGCACAAGGTAGAAGTGGATTTCTAACCATCAAAGGAGTGAGTAATGCTTCAGGATTTGTTGCAGAAATAATATAAATAAATAATAAAAGAGTAATTTTAAAAATCAGAATGTTTTTATAGTAAACTGCCACCACAGAAGGAAGGCCATAGATGAGATCTAATGACCCTACATATTGTTTCTGAACCTCCAGTCCAAAATTAAAAAAGGATAACATTGCTGAAGACTTTTTAAGTTAAAAAGAAATAATAAATCAGTTGCATCAGTAAATAGAAAGCTGAAATATAAATGGTACGCAGGAAAAACTGAAATTAAAAACTAAATGCAGTGACTGAGGAATGCTGCTCGTCTGCTTTATAGTATATAAAAGTAAGTTCACAAATGCCATGTTTACCCTGCCCATCACAACATCATCTCTTGAAAATTAAAATTTATATTTGATTAAGAAAGCTCAGCCAAATAAAACAGCTGGAGTCATTTGTGATTTTTAAAGAGTTAAAATAATTCTGCATAAAAGGAATGGAAGGGGATAAAAATAAAGCAAACTTGATTAATTAAATTAGCATGACTGGTATATTCCTAGGAGCTTATGAGAAAAGATCCTCAAAAAGGTATATTTTGTGCTAGTATGGAGCTACATATCTGGAAAGACAGGTTGCACATCAAGTGGGATACTGTGGAAAACATGCTGTGATTTTACTTTTCCCAGCACCAAAATTGCAGGATTGACACTGCATCTCTCTGATGACTGTAAAACAGCTTCACATAAGCATTTTTAATAACATTCCATGGAGATCAAGGGCTTCAGCTTTGATTCTTTGTTTTGTTTTGTTCCCTTGTTACTTGATTGCAAATGGGAAAGTTGCTTTGTTGTGTCAGGTACTATACAAAAAATATCCATAATGATGAACTTTGCTTTGTGGAATACAGAAAAAAGATAAAGGGCAAAATGGAGAAAGCTATTACAAACCACTCCACGGTAAATCTTGGTGACACTGAAACTTACCTCCATATTTATAGCCATTCCCTATCTTGACATCCAGAAATGACACAACTAGCAAGTGAAACAAGCTTGTTCACAGTAAAGTAATCTTAAATATGAGGCAGGTTTTCAAAACAGCTGTTCTAGGTTTACCAGATTGCATTATGGAAATGTTAGACACCAAAAATTCATGCATTGATGTGTAAATAAGAAGAAAAAAAATATAGGTGGGGGGTGGGGAGTGGTAGGCTGGGAAAGAGAATTCCCTCTGGTATTCTTCCTGCCAGAAAACAAAATCAGACAGCTTCCACCCACTAGTCTCTCCTTATCTCCCCTTCAGTTTCCAATGGCTTGCTCTGCAAAATTTCCCCAATTCCAACAAGCTGTAAAACCTACTGAGTATTTAAAATTACTGTTAGATTAACAAATGTATATACTTTATAAGTACTATCAGGTTGTGTGAACCAAAACTGTTTTAACTGATCTTAAAGCAGGCATTTTAAACCATACCTTTTCTTATTGCTATGCAAAAAAGCTCTGTGTCACCATATGGTCTGAAGCAATATCTAGACTCACCCTTTCCAGCCCAGTGAGATGAAGAGTAATAATGAGAGGAGGAGCAAAGAAAGCTCTAGGCAAAGAGGCTTTCTCCAGAGATGCCAGATTATTTGTTCCCTCTGTAAATCAAAACTCACTCAGGCCTGGTCTTTATGTGCTTTTGGGTTTGCAACACCATGTACCATAATTAGCTAGCCATAGAAGTATGACTTAGACACAAAAATACATTCTTTCTGATGCACTCAGGAATAAGGTTGATATCTACAGGTTAAGCATTCTAATTTTGAGAACTTTGGACATTTTTTTTTACAGCTAAACAAATGAGACAGAATAAAGCCATTAACTTTTCAAAATAGTTAAACTCAGAATCCATATATGAAATACTAAAATTCTGCAGATACTTTTCACATTCATCTGCTCAATTCTTCCAAAGGAACAGAGGAATGTATACCAAGAAAAGTAGACATTTCAGAACCTGGAGGGAAGAAGCAATAGCTCTGGCTCATTTTCAGAAAACTTCAAACATATTCTGCTTGTCATGCACAAGGACTGCATTTACAAAATGCACACAGCAAGCAAACCTTATACATGAAAGACTGGCATAGCTGATTTGGTGTACTAGAAGCTACTTCAGGCAGCAGGTTGATGGCATTTCCTACTCTTATGCGAATTATGTGAATTAAATAACACTAACACTGATCTATTGTCACAAGTTTGCAGTATCAGGTCATGAGAATAACACATGCTTCCACATTTTGTACCAGAAGCATTAACTTCACTGAAATACAAGTATCTCCAGTTGGCAAGCAGACATCAGAATCACTCTTAGAGAGGTGCTGGCAAGTGGCTTCTCTATGTGTAAAATTACACTGGCAAAGTGAACATTGGAGGAGGATGATCAGGTGTCAGATCCTAGATCAGGTTGTTTGTCTACATATAGTCCTTCCACACAATCTCTGCACAAGTAACAGGTTGTGAGGGAGAGACTCTCCCAAGGACAATTCACAACTGAAGTTTCATTTAGGTTCTCTGAGCATCCCTCCGGGCTCCAGTGACCTAAGAGCTAGCTCTTCATGTAAATCCATAGTGTTAGGCACTTAATGTAGGTTGTACCAACCTCCTCCACCTCCTATCTTTGTCAACCCATGCCCCCGCTTTTCCTGCTGTTTCAAGAATGTACTCTGTTTGAAAAGCAATTCCAAAAATTTCAGGTTGATATAAACTTCCATTCCTGACACATATTTCTCCCTCAGGCAAAGCACAAGTCTAGTGAAGTCAAGTTGTTTCTGGAACTATCTATCCAAAAGGGGACAGGAGAGATCTCTGAGTCAAAGCCCATTAACTGAAATCACCTTGAACAAGCAATACAAATTTAGAGACTGCCAGTGCAACCACTGAATTGGTTGAAATATGAAGGGAAAAGAAATCTCAGCAACATACTAGACAGGCATTTGTCTGTGACCTGAAGAAGTAGTAGGCATCTTTTCTGTGTGTGCCAGCAAAAGTATTAATAGACTCCAAGGGACTCTGCAGTGAGATTCATGGAACTGGCTTTGAGAATACCACAACTGAGACAAACAGATTGAAGGGAGACAGCAGGCTAAGTATAAAATTATTGTCTGTGCACCTGTTCAAGAGCCATCTTAATTTCTGAGCCCCAAGTGAAAGAAAAAGTGCCACTGGAATGCACAAGAGTTTGTTCAATTTAATGATTCTGTTGTGGTTCCAAGCTTAATGTAACCAACCATATGCTGCTCCTTTTTAAATATTTAACAATTAGTATGGATAAAAGGGTCTGTGAGACATCACATGGCGTTGAGATCATGATGTCAGGAAGGGTAAGTTCATGCATGTCCTTGTTCCATTCTTTCTCCATTTTGAATGTACCCACTTTTCCTATTGTGTTGGAAAATGAAATCCTGAAAAAGGAGTAATATGTAAAGAAAGCTCTAGGAAAGTAACTTCAGTTTGAAAGGTAGATGCCATTCCAGTAGATGTGCTTGTAGTATAATGGAAGAGCAATTTGCAAGAAATGAATAGTCATGCAAACCTCCAAGAGAGGTCTTATACTGCTCTTTTCAGTGAGGTTCCCTTTTATGGAAAAAGCTAAAGAAACCAGAACACAGTCATTTTTAAGATTAGCATGACATAATACATCCACAACAAAAATACATGGACTCAGTTGAGTTTAGACAGGAAAAAAGGTTCCCAGAAAGTACACCAGGAAATGTAGGAAGGTGTGAAGAGGAAGGGTGAGGTGAGAAAGGAAATGCAAATAAGGCAATTTCACAAGCTTAAGTGGTGCTGATTTAGAATACTACTTTTGTCTCAGAGAAAAGGATAAAATCGCTGGTCCCAATGTAGTCAAGAAAGATGGAAAGTAGGGTGGAACAACCTGGAAAGGATACCTTCTCCAAGAAGAAGGATTAGGAATATATTTGACAAATATCTTCTTGGTTCTACCTTTCTAGCAAGGTTTTCTTAGAAAAGGAGGATTAAATACATTTTATATTACTGTCTGAATGTGTACATGTGCCTGATTGTCTGGCAGCTGCCGCCCCTTCCAAGGAGCATGGAATCTGGTGGACAGTTTCAATGAAACCTAAGCAGGAAAGTAGTGTCAAAGATACTGCATTCCCACAGACTAATCTGTGAGGAGGGTGTGTAAAGTGTCCCAAAAGAAATCAGTCCTTATGCACTGTAGAAGTCCTGTGGGACACAAACCCAGGTCTCCTGGTCTCCACTGGTCACTTGGGTGTGCAGTTGGTTCATCTGGATACCTCACGAGAAGGGAAGGGAAGGGAAGGGAAGGGAAAGGAAGGGAAGGGAAGGGAAGGGAAGGGAAGGGAAGGGAAGGGAAGGGAAGGGAAGGGAAGGGAAGGGAAGGGAAGGGAAGGGAAGGGAAGGGAAGGGAAGGGAAGGGAAGGGAAGGGAAGGGAAGGGAAGGGAAGGGAAGGGAAGGGAAGGGAAGGGAAGGGAAGGGAAGGGAAGGGAAGGGAAGGGAAGGGAAGGGAAGGGAAGGGAAGGGAAGGGAAGGGAAGGGAAGGGAAGGGAAGGGAAGGGAAGGGAAGGGAAGGGAAGGGAAGGGAAGGGAAGGGAAGGGAAGGGAAGGGAAGGGAAGGAAGGGATTACCTCTCACTCCTACCTCTGCGGTTTTACTCAGCTCCTCGGGAAGCGAATCATTTCTCCGCAGCCACTCGCCTGCTACGAGCTTTACCCGCCCCGGTACCATCCCTCCAGCCCCGCTCTGGTCGGCGGGCGGGCAGGCTGCGGGCCGGGCCGTCCACGCGGAAGGAGCGCACCGCCCCCGCCGCCCCCTGCCGCCCGCAGGTGGCGCTGTTGCCATCCGCGCTCGGCCCCACCGAGCCGGCGCCACCGCCGCGCGGGCCGGGCTAGCGCAGCCCCCCGGCGCCGGCCGCAGCCCCTGGGCCCGCCCGCGGCTGCCTCCGCGGGACCGCGCCTCCCCCGCCCTCCCTCCTGCAGCGCACCGCGCCGCCTCCCTCGTTGCCACGCTCAAGCAGACACGCGCGGCGCCGCCGCGACCGTCCGGTCGCCCCCCGCTCCCTCTGAGAAGCGGCCCCGAGCGGAAACCCGCAGCCGGCGGGTGCCCCTGCGCTGCGTGCCCGTGTGTGTGCGCGGCGCGGGAGGTGGGCGAGAGGCTCGGGGAATGGAGGCGCCCGACAGCAGCCTGGGGGCCGTGTGACAGCCCGCCGCGATCTCACACGCACACGGCGGGGAGCCGGAGCCGGAGCAGAGCCGGGCAGCAGCGCCTTGCCCCGTCCCGCAGGGCGCCGGCATGGAGTGAGAGCAGCGTGCCGCCGCCAGGTAAGGTGGAGAGGGGTGCGCGAAGGTGCGGGATAGGGGCTTGCGTTTCTGTGCTTCTACTCCACGGCTCTCTACCGACGCCTTCCTCCCCTCCAAAAAACGCCCTTCTTCGAGCCCCCCCGGCAGCCACCGCAACGGTGCCGGGGGATGCGGGGTGCGTTACTTATGTAACAAGGGTGAGCCGTCTTAGCCTATCTCCGCCAGGCAGAGAGCCGAGGGGGGACGCGGCAGGGGGCGGGTCGGCCCCGGGGGCCCCATTTCCAGCTGCCGTCGCGGGAGCCTTCCGCGTAGGAACCCCGCACTCTCGGGCAGAGCGCTGCCGCCGCGAGCTTGGCCGAGGCTGCGCCAGGGTCCTCGCGCTGCAAGGCTCAGGCAGTACCCACGACAGGGGATGAGCACGGAGTCCGGGGACGTCCCGTCCGGCCCAACCCCTCTATTCTCAACGGCAGCGTCAAAGCCGGGAATGTCTTCAGTGAGGCGGGCAGAGGGGCTGTTTCGACTGCTCCCGTCTCACTCCTCCTCTGGAGGGACAGCGGGGGGTGTTCTGCGCTGGGGGGAGCTGGAGTAGCGCTGGGAGTCGTGGGCAGCGTTGAGGGCAGTCGAGGCTTGTTCGAGGGGTCTGGGGATGCGGAGGAGCATAAACACTTAGGGGACGGTGTGGCCCCAGTGTACTCCGCCTCTGTGCTGGGGAAAAGCAACAGCGGGAGCGACGGGGACAGAGGGCTGCTCACGAAGGGGGTGCCCATCTCTTCATGATGGGAGGGAGAGCGAGCTCGGTATCACCATGGCGACCTGAGGGAGGAAAGAGCTAAATAAATAAATAAATAGGAAGTAACTCCCCCCTTCCCTTCCCTTCCCCCGGCCCCCTCTGCTGTCTTCCCTGCCCTGCCAGGTCCCGTCTCAAAGCGGGGGGTGACAGATATCACAGACAAAACTTTCCTCTGAGATAAAAAGGAGCGACCAAGTGGCCGGTGAACCATGGCGGGGAAGGGGTCTCCCAATATCACATCCTTCGGTTGTGAATAGCCCGGAGCCTCCATACCCAAAGACTCTTCTCATGCGGTATAGGGAGGCACATTTCACGGGAAGAAAAAGCTACTTCAGGACGGGATCCCCACGGCTGTTTATGGCAGCCATACCCTTTTCACCCCATCTCCTCGTCCTCTCTGTGCACCGCCAGCTCCAGAGAGGATCGCGGTGGTGGGGGAGCCGTTTTGGCTCTTGCGAGCCCGTCCCGACGCAGCTTCGGTGGCACGACCTGAAGAATGTTTTCAGCACCATGGTCAGCGGCAGCGGCGCAGTCAGCGACGTAGTCCGGGGCAGTGATTATTTCAGGACCATGGACAGATCCAGCGCGGCGGGAGCGCGGTTCCCAGCCGGGTCCTTAGGGTCGCACCCCGCCCTGGTTGGAATCCGGGGAGCCTCCTGCAGATGTCCCCGAGCCACAAACGGCTGTTTCTGCCAGTCAGAGACGCCCCGAGCACAGCGTCGTTCCCCGCGGGGTGCCATCAGCCATAGCAAGCCTCACGTAATTACTAAACTTTCCTGAGCAAAACGAATGCAGGAGCTGAAAGTCTTAACAGGTGGCATGCTTGAAGCGAACTCACTCGAGGTTGTTTCTTACGTGTATTTTGTAGTGGTTCTCAGTAACTTGCTATGGCTAACCGGTTCCCCAGCAGGACTGTTCACCTACACAACATACATAAAATGAGCCCGGCAGAAATGGCGGAATGTGTTCTCGACTTGCTTTCCTTAAAAAACTTGCTGAGAAATGGCATTTAAAGAAATTGAACTCTCAACAGAGGAGGATATTCCAGGATATTCCACTGCTGAGATGCCCCAATTCACAGGCGGAGTTTATGCTGGTCAGACAGACATGATCAACAAATTAGAAAGTCACTTACTTATTGTGAACTATTCTCTTACACTTGGCAGGCAGTTTAAAGAAATACACCAAGTGGGGGAACAAGGATTTGGGTTTGTAATAATTCACAAAGACACACAACATATTTATTGCACTGACAAATTGCAAACTGATTTTTTTTTTTTTTTTTTTTTTGCTGTGCATATCTAATACTAGCAGTTGCACATGCAATTATCACTTCAGACCACGAAAAATATTCTAGGAAAGCAAACAGCATAATGAATAATATTTCCTGGGGAAGACAGAGATGTATTAACTCACTTCTGTGCTGTTTACTGTGTCAGGATGTACTTTTTTTCATTAAACAAATAAGATGTATTAAATCTTGTGTTGCTCCTGATGGGCTGTAAACTATAGATATATGAAGAATTATTGGGTTTGAAGCTTAATCCCCAGGCTGCGGAGGTTATGCTTTAAATATAATCTGGTTTTCAATTAATATCAACTGCTGGATTCCTTCTTTGCTATAAATTCTCCATTTCAAATAAATCCTGAAACAGTCACATGGGTGAATCCTTCCCATGCATACGAGTTAGTTGGACTATGCACTCATGCAAATTTATCTCTAAGAATCATGAATTTGACTAAAATCTTTCTAACTGTAAATCCACATTTCACCCAAGCTGCACTGCGGGACAAGTTAAGTGAAGTAATGAGTTAAGAGTAGTAATAAGTAATAGAGAACTGGATTTCTTAAAAACAGGCCTAACATTTTTCAGGCCAGTCTCACAGTGAGTATGAAAATAAGGACTGAAGTTTTAGCATGGACTTGGGAACTCATTTCTTTCCCCTGTGAGAATAGAGGAATAAGTAATAGATTACAACTCTTCAGAGCAGTTACTAGATCATTTATTATACTTGAAGCTATTGATTTTGTTACATAAGGCAATATTCCTGCAGTGTCAGAATAATTTTAATAGATAATTACAAAATGATTTTACCTTGTAAGCAACAGAAGAAAAAAAATAATTAAAAAAATAAACAGAAAATACCAGAATCACAACCTCAATCAGTTCAGTAAATGACAGAATTATTTGTAGAACTTTTGCCTGTGATTTTACACTGAATTCAAAATAAGCTTCTCAAGATACAGTTTTGCTGCAGAGGATACTGTTTCTTTCCATACATTTTTGTGTTCATTTTTTTCATCATATATATTCATTTTATTGAAAAATGGTGTTTTGAAAGGAAAGAAAGTTGTCTCAAGCCATGCAGGAGAAATAGTGTTTCATTTAAACTTTCATAAAATATTTCATAGACAAATGGTGTTTTGAAAGGAAAGAAAGTTGTCTCAAGCCATGCAGGAGAAATAGTGTTTCATTTAAACTTTCATAAAATATTTCATAGACATGAAGTCTATGTTCCTCTTCCTTTCACCTATAGTTCTTGGTAGAACTCTGGGCAATACTAATGTAAGTTTACTGGGTTTGTCATTATATCCTTGTGTTATTTTCACATATACAAATAGATTTTTATTCAGGAATGTATTTATATGGGTCTATAAAAGTAAGAAGTAAAAGATTCATATAACTCAAACATATTAAACAATGCCTTAGACAATAGCAATTTAAGCTTTGTAGAGCACACATATGCCAGTGATATATAAATCATTTTATTTTCACTGTTAGTAAAAGCATGAGAGCACTTTTTAGTATTTTCATCATCTGCTTGCTACAGAATGTGGTGTTTTAATTGGGAAATTGAGTGATGGTTTCAGATGATCTGTTTGCTACATTTATGCGGATGCATAGTTTTTAGTGGCGGAGGGTTTTGATGCTAAAAACAATATTTCTAGTATATTGTGCATCAGTATTTTAATATGGATTATGTAGATACAGACTGACACATCTAAAACAATGAAAGCTAAATTTTCTGGCTGATAAATTCAGTGAAAGAGTTCTAATCTCATTCATTCTTGACAGAGATTTCCTGGGAGGGTTGTTTGTTTTTTTAAATGCGCATCAGATACATTAATGGAATTATATTAATATTTGAAATACACTTATATTACATATGTTTCAAACAGTTGAAATAGGAGCTTACTAATTCCACTTTTTCAAATACTGATGCAATTTTTAATCGTATGTAAGGATGCCTTAGAAGCTGGAAGCCTTCTGATGAAGCCTTATGGCAGTACTGTGGAGTGCATGTCAGAAAGATATCTCACTCTAGTTATGTATACAACAGCAGATTGATGGGAGCAGTTCTGTCCATGCAGAGGGCTGGAGGAGGTAAAAACACAGAAGTCATGTGCAGAGACTGGAAATTTTTAGTAATTACTCACAATAGTATGGCTACTGCAAAGGTACTGTGCTTCAGATAAAAAATCATATCCATAAAGAGGCTCAAAGGAGCATCCTTATTTTACTTATCACCATCTGTATCATGCAGGGCCAAGAGAATTTCACAACTAAGTAAATATATCTTGCATACATTTTAAATGCATGATGAAATGGATTTTAGATAGATAGTGACATGCACTCTGTTCTCAAGCTTACACATATAGCCAGCAGAATATCCTGCCTTCAGATACAGGACAAAAAAAAAAGTAAATTTTAAAGTTATTAGATGATGTGCAACTTCTACCAGAAATTTGTGTGAATGGGCTCTCGGAACCACACAATTATCAGTAAAATCAGTGAAGATCTGCATGAATACAATAATTGTAAGCAGTATTTACTGCAGAAACCCCAGTTAATGACAGAGGTTGCAGAAGAATTTCTAAAATAAACAAGAAGAACCTTTTTCTCTGAGTACGTGTCAATAAAGTCATAAATAAAAATAACAATAGCAATAATAATTAAAAAAGAACTAAAAGTTGAAAAAAAAAAAAAAAAAACAGCCATAAAAGCATTGATTCCCTACTTCTATTTGTCAGTTATAGCTTCAGGTCAGCCATTAATGGTACCCGGGTATGCAGTGTAGCATGATATTCCCAGAACAGGAATCATACTATTAGTGTAGCTCTAATTAAAAAAATGATCAGAAATGCTTTTTCTTTTCTTTATTATGACAGTATATGTCAACTTAATATTAGAAAATAAAGGGCTCATTCTATCAGACACCACCATACCTCAAAGTGGATGCAAGTATTCAGCTGAAAGTGTATATTTATAATATAGGAAATTCTTTAGTTTGAATGTTATTTACTACTAAGAAACACTTAATTTCTTGTCTCATTTGGTGGGAAAATATGTATTATATCCAAGGATAGAACTAGCTCTGTAGTCAGAAAGCTTGAACACTTCCACTTCTAACTTGCGATTCACAGGCATAAATTACATTTCCGTACTGATTAGAAAATAAATAAATAAAATTAAAGCATTTGTGTTAATAGCACTTTATAGACTAGTGAAGATAAAGAAGGCTCATTCACACGTTTAAGCCAGGGAGCCTGCTTTTAAACCTTATAGCCTACCCTTTCATGTACATCGTGACTGGTTCATACTACGGGACCTGAGATTCAGACTATGAAATTTATGTGGAGATCTTCATAAATGACTTCAAGCCAGAGGAAGTACCTGATTCACCCTAACACAGAGACTTCAGGCAGCTGCTGCAAATGTAAAAATGATCTTTGCCATTTGGCTGCAAGACAGTGTCCTTATGTGCCCTGTGGCTAAAGACAGTGGCTGAAAACAGTATTGTTGGGGAAGGGAATTTTAGCACAGGCTTGCTACTATGTCTTACCATAGACACAGACATAACCTTGAATTTGATTTCCCTTCATACCCTTTGACCTAACTGCGTTGAGTCTTGAAGTTCAAACGAGCCTTTTGAAGGAGAAGTTCTACGTCTGATTGCTGCTGTCACAGCAGTCACAGCATTGTCAAATAAACAGTAAAGATCATAAGCCTATACAGCTGTGTTGAATTATTCTGTATTCATTTAATTTACATAGACTGTTGGAGCCTGACCCGAGGAAGCCACCAGTCATAGGAGACATTGAGACTCAATGGAGCGGAATGTTGGGTCTTGTTTTCTGATGAAAGTAGAATTCTGGCATTTGTGCTGAATTCCCATAAAGGAAAAAATCAGGACAAGAAAACAATAAAGTACAGATTGAAAGGGTGAAGAGAAGGCTGACAGAAAGAACAAGATGATGAGAGAGAACACACACGAGAGCATAGTTAATAACACTCTAATCAACTGTGTTCTTTTTATCATAAGCATCCCCGTGTTAGGCTCACCAGCTCAGAGTGCTTAGCAGCATTGCAGGAAATCCTCTGCTTTTTGCTTTCCATTTTAAAAAATATCTCATTGTATCTTGTCAGTTCAGACAACTTTGTCAATTAAAGCAAAGGAAAAATGATCATATAATTTATTATTTATCATAATCAAGAGCAGGGGTTCATTAGAACAATGAGCAATTGTCATATTATTTCTCAAAGTATTAATTTGAAGAATGAGAAAATAATGACATTTCCTACCTTCCCACTTTTTCTCCTCCTCTTCTCCTGTTGACACACACAGTCTGCAGTTTCTGTCAGCTTGTCAGATCAATTTCCCATTCTTGAAAAGTAGCATTTATGCTAAGTGATTGTAATAAGAACCTTATTTTTCCAGCTCAATAACTATCTGGACTTGAAGATATAATTCCCCATTGACTTCTATGGGGCTAGACTTCCACAGAAAAAAAGTTTAACAGGCAATATCTGATTTGGAAGTACAGCTTTTCTGAGTTCCCTATAGTTAGTGAAAAGAGCTGGGAAACTCTAAGAGAAACTTCAGTCCAGCAAAGTTCTCTAGAGATCTCTGGAGAGGTTACATTTTGTTACCTCGAGTTTTGTGGACTGCATCTCAAATTGTTAAATCAATGTAGCAATCTCTTTTTGCAGAAGATGTGGACGGTGAAACCAAGTCTTCAGTGCTTCCAGTCAGAATTATCTCACTAAACTTCTTAATTTCATCCTTCATCACTTTTTTCCTGGCTGATTTACAAAATTCTGAAGATTACATAGAAGTCATGGTTGGTGTTAGTGTTTGTTTGTGGGTTTTTTTGTTTTTTTGTTTTTTCCATTGTTTCTGATGCTCTCCAGCTGCAGCATTAAGCAGCTCAGCACTTTCTGATCTCAGATCTTAGATAATCAGAGCTGGAACCAACAGCAGCAACAGAGAAAACATAGTTATGCAAGAGTGGATGGAAATCTTTTTTGGTAATTAAAACCACTGGCTGTTTAAGAACACCAAGGCATCAGTTGCAATGGGCTCTGTATCATGGCCTCTCCATCAGTAGGGAAACAAAAGGTTGAGCTGGAAGGGAAGTAAAGGAAACTGCACCAGCTTTAATGGAAACAGTACAGACAGTGCTGTATTCTCCTTAGCATACTTCTTGTTTTCTCTGGTACAAATGGAGGAAAGTATATTGCTTTGTGTTTCATCCCTTTTAGATGGTAGATAAATAAAATGCCTCATTAAATTCTTTACTGAATGGGAACAAGAGTTTATCTATTCTTCACCCAACATTATTTTTTACAAGGGAGGAGGTGAAAGGAGACTATTCTGCTGCAGCCTTTTAGCATTACCCAGTATGGTGTGCATGTCAAACCAGGGCTGTCTCATAAATGAAGTGTCTTTCCAGTAGTCTTGCAATTCTTGGCTGTTGAGTATTGCTGTGTAATAATTTTAACACTTCAGGTAGTTAATCATGTTAAATAAACTAGATACACATTTATCTCTGCAAAATATCCGGCAGGGGTATGAACAATCTTTACGAAGCTGCTGTATTCCATCTATTAAGCATAATTACATTAAAGCACATAGTGCATTAGAAGTCTTTCAGGATTAAAAATAAAGTAACGCTAATCTACTTTCCAGAAATATACTGGAAAGCTACTATTAAAATCTGAAAGAGAAAGAAGCAAGCAGATCCTTTGTATTAACAAAATATTCCAACAACATTCTAGTGATGGTAACTATAATTATATGTAGTATATTTACAGTATAGTTTTGCAGTATTTGTTAATTTGATAATTATTGACTTTGGCACTTGTGTTACTTGGTGTGTGAGAACACAGATCTCTTGTAACTGTTTTTTAAATGCCTTTTCATTACCATTACTTTTTTTCTTAACGACTAGATTTACATTTTTAAGAGGACCACAAACTTCTACAGCATTCCAGCATGAGTCTGATTTGTCCATCTTTAGTCAATTTGCAAAGGTACATACAAATTTAAAGTGTCCAAAATTTAGACAAAGTAGAAAGGACAAAATATTAAAAGGCAAGGAGTAAAGATATTTAAAAAGTGAAAGAATAACAAAAACAATTAAACTGGATAATAAACCCTTCCACATTCAGAAAATTAATTCCTCAGTTCTATATTGGCTCTCTGAAAATGTATGGTTATTTGCAATATTTGGATGATAGTAATCACTATTTCCCATCTCTATACCACTTGCAACTTGCAAATTTATGGTTTTCATTAAATTCCCCCTCTTACCACATCAAAGAACTCAGAAATACGTTTCACAAGAAACTACAGCATAGTTAATATAGTAACTTAACACTGTCTTTGCCTTGTGTACATTGCAATGTCTTTGCTTTGTGTACATTGAAAAAAATAATTACAAATATATTCTAAACTGCTTCTATTTAGTACCTACTGCATATAAACTACAAACATCTACTACTGTCACTTGGCATTCTCACAGCTGTTCTGGTCATGAAATAATGGATAACAATAGCAGATGTGAGATCTTCAACCAGAATTCAAATACAAATATTGTGGAATGTCAAAGATTTAAAAAATAAAGAAGACAAAAATAACAAGAAGTTCTGGCTTGAACTATTTGCAAAAAAGAGAACTCCTGATTTAGTTGTTTTGTTTTTAATTACTGTTGCATTCAGAAGCCAGAGTCTGAATGTTGAAGTCTGGGGAGTCACACACAACTCACATGTAGAAGAGAGGTAAGTTGCTGTCTGATAGAAAATTCAGTTAGGCCCCTAGAGATGCTGAAGTAAGATGTATGATGTGAGGGGAAATAGTAATAACAAAAGAGATCGGAGGAAGCCTTGCTGAAAATGTATAGAAATGTAAATCCTGTCAAGCTGTTACAGAAATAGAATCACAGGAAATATGTGATCTTGTATATGCATTTGAGTCAAAGAGTATTAAAGTCTTTCCATTAATTTCAATGGGTTCCATATCAGACCTTAAATGTAAATTTATTTTAAGTAGGCTTGCATATAGGAGAGTCTGACATACAGTTTTCTTAGTACAGCTTAGGATGACTTCACTACTTGCAACTGTCAGCAGAAATATTTGTATAATCCAGCCTAAACTTTTCTCTTATTTGTGCTACATAATTCTAAGTGTACAGCCACCAGATAGAATGTGATGAACTTACATATTTTAGAAATGTCTACAAATATTCACATTTTCTTCCCCTTTATTATGAATTTAGGATGAAGTTTCTCACATTTTAGTGCAGTACAAGCACATAGAATGTCTATTAGTACTTCTGCAGTTGGAAATAAAGTAAACAGAGCACATTTCCAACAGAGATCACTGTGCATTGCCCCAGACTATTACCAGAAGTTGGAGCCTGAGTATTTTCATAGAATCGTAGAACCACCGAGGTTGGAAAAGACCTCCAAGATAATGTCCACCTACCACCAATATTTCCCCTCTAAACCATCCCTCTTAGTACAACATCTGTTAAATGTTTCTTGAACTCTTTCAGGGTGGTTACTCTATCACCTCCCTGGACATCCTCTTCCGATACACCACCACTCTTTCAGAAATTAATTTTTTCCTAACTTGAATCTCCCCTGGCACAGCTTGAGGTCATTCCCTCTGGTCCTATCACTAGTTATGCAAGAGAAGAGGCCAGCCTCCACCTCATCAAAATAAAGATCAGACTGGTTTATGTTAGAAGTATGGATTTGGGAGTAAATATGAAAATGTATTTCAAATAAGATTATTTTAAAGTAGATGGCTATTGCTAATTGTGAGAAATGTCAGTCAATGGTGCTAGATGACTGCAGCTGAAATTGTTAGGGGTGTAAAAATATTATATGCTACATTTTTGCAAACAAACAAATTGAAATATGACAATTCTTTTTAAGAATTCAAAACGAAGTCAGATTTTTGCTATTGCTACTTTTTTTAATTTAACTTAATTTAACTTTTCCATAAACAAATAGTGAAGAATTAGATCTATATCAGTTTATGGCAATAAGTTTAAACAACTCAGTTTAAGAAGAAAACAAAAGTTATCTAGATCATCTGTTTAGACAGACCAATATGATGAAGGAGAAGCTGTATTCATCCTGGAAGAAGTATCATGGCTCATAATCTGGTTTAGATTCTGTGTAAAAAGGAGCCTTCTACTAGCAAGTACTAGAAGGCCTAATGAAAAATCATTTTCCTGAAAAGTTAGCCCATTAAAATCCCAAGTCAAGTTGTATCTATCAAGTGTGCCATCAGGAGTGTTCTGTATTGTTCAAGACAAGAAAAGCTGAAGTGCTGGGCTGTGCAATTGGGAAAAGTGAGAGCAAACACTGGCAACTGAACTGACAATAGATATTTGTTCTATTCTTTAAAACAAGGCCACAAGTACTCATAAGTAGAACGGGTATAAAAATTAGGCTTCACTTTTTACACATTACACAGAGGAAGAAATGTAACTTTTTACACTTATCAGATTTCTGAATTCAGGTTAGCCTTTAATTTCAGTGAAATCTAAAGCTGAGTGAAGGTGAAACCAGAACATATGTTTTACATTTCAACATAGTCACAGTCTAAGGACTGGATTTTGTGATTGCTCTCCTATTCACTTGAATTTCATTGGTGAGGATATGCTATCAGGAAAAAAGAACTCAACTCCAAACCTTGCTCACTGATTATAACTGTAACCATCAAAGCCATACTCAATAACCTAGAATTAGCACTTCTACTTAATCCTACACACCAACGTGGGAGGCAAAGAGGAGAACAGTGTAGTTCTGATGCAGTTAGATAAACATGTATTAAGGATTAGTACAGAGGTCAAAATTAGATCTATTTGAACTTAAAAGAAGCTTTTAAAAAGATTTACCTCAAATAAAAATGCTTATACATGTAAGTGGAAAATAAAATGCTTTGCTTTTTCATTGCCTGTGAATATTTCCTCTGTGCCAATAATCAAGGGCCTAATCTTGAGTGTTCTACTAACTTTAAAGAATTTGATCTACATTAACAAGTTCTCATTGAGTTTACAAATAGTTATTACTCTAACTTAACTCTTACTACATATCTCTAATACACTCAGAAAAAAACCTACTAACATTACTGCATAGAAGAATTATGAAATAATTTTGCAGAATTATAGAAAAATAGGTGTAGAAGGGACCTCTAGTCAAACCTCACCAGTGACAATCAGTGAGGAATAATTACTTCCTTCATCCTTCTTGCAGATTTATTTCTAGAGCATCTCAGTATATATTCATTGTCCACTGATGAAGAGATACACAGCTGACTTGTAATCACCATCTGTAGAACAGAGAGATCCTATCCTGAAAGAGCTGCTACTTAATGAGTTGGGCTTCAGCATGTACTGATGAATGCCTTGCTCTGCCCCAGGTGCGGGACTTTGCATTTGTACTTCTGGAATTTCATGGCACTTCTGATAGCCTGATTCTCACTGAGATTCCTCTGAATGACATGCCTACTCTCCTCATGCATCAAGTGCTCCTTCCACTATTGGTGTCATCCAGAGACTGGCTGAGTCACCCTCAGTCCCGTCATACAGGTCCTTGATGAAAATACTAGACATCATTGGCTGCAGCAGATATCAATCCCTTACGCTAATAATCATTAAACCTGCAACTGCAAACACTTCAAGCTCTAAGGTCCAGCCAGTTCTCCACCTCTCCTTACAGTCTACCCATCCAATCCACTTGTCCTCTGTTTGGCCAGCACAGGAAACCCACAGGAATCACTGACAAACCCAGTCATATTATTTTATGTAGCTGCCAGATTGGCAAGCATGATTTTTCAAGGATTAAATCCAGGCTGACTGTACCTACTGTACCTAATCATCGTCTTGTCTTTCTGAGTGTCTGGAAAGTTATTTTCTTGAGAATTTAATCCAACATTCACAAGTACTGAAAACAAACATCAATTAGTAGCTTCCTAAATCCATCTTCTTGTTTATTAAAAAAAAAAAAAAAAAGCCCATCATTTGCCTGTTTACACTCACTTGGGATCTCCTACCTATTTGGATTCTTAATATTCTCATGTTCATCGTTCTCATTTTTAAATTTCAAAATTCCTGTCACTTTGAGTATTCTGATTTCTTGCTGTTAATTCTGTTAATTTCTTGACTGTTTCTCAGTGTATAACTTGATTTACTGTGTGAATAGTCCATCATTGGATGATTACTTAGCAATCTTCTTCAAATTTGTATCATTTTTCTAGGAGGCTTATATTTCATTTGCAAAGCATTATCCAACAGAAAGTAGGTGTATAATGTCCCAGTACAAAAGTGGTTTGGTAATTTTCCCTTAAAAATATTACATTTCTTGCCTCATCAAATATTCTAATCTATATTCTTTCTGCATGGATGTGTACTAGAATAAGAGGCTACAAACTTTGGGGAACCTATGAATGCATTTTCAGCAGAACAAAGACTAATGTTTACATTTTTTAATAATTTGCTTGAAAAATGTTTGCTGTGTGAGTCGTTCTGCAAGAGGGAAGTCCGTAAGGTTGCCTGTACCTTTTGTATTTACATATACAGAACCTCAGTTTAGGTTTAGTTATTTCTGAGTTGTCTTCTGATATTTTTAATTGAGTACTCTTGATAGTCACACATACAATGTAGCTGCTGCTTTTGAAGTGAATTGGAGTTTTCCTGCACATTTCAGCAGGGAGTAAATTCAGACCTTTAATGAAATTTTGTCAGTTACATCACATCAATCTTCATGGAAGAACCTTAGCATAGTGATATTTTCCTCATGAACATATCCTTGTGGAACAGTAATTGAAAAAGTGAATTAACTGCATTACCTACCACATAATCAGATTTTTTTTTTGTAAGATGGATTTCTGATTGTCTTCCATCACTACAGTAGTGGCTTAAATGAAACTATTACCATTTCAATCTGCTAATAAGAGCACAGCAAGAGAATTACAAGCAATTCTGAGACAAATATACCCTTACTCTGCTTTGCTTTTGATCAAACTGTTTTCTCCACTTTTTTCTTAGCTCTATTAATACATGTGTCTCTAGACACCCTAAGCTATCAGAGCTATTTTGGGCACTGAAATAAACTAAATACTCATAATTTACTCCCCCTCAAGTTGCTGATCTATTGCTTGCCTTCTTTTTCTCTTACTCCTTCTGCTCCTTATATCTGTAGGAAAAATAATTTTTTTCTTCATTCAGTTTGCCAAAGCTGCCGAACAAAGCCTTTTATCCCCACTGGTCTTTTGAAAACATGCCATAGCTTCCTTCCACCTAAGGGAAGAGTTCCCATATCCTTCTTAATGTTTATTAATGAGAAATTTCAGAAATATGAAGGTATGTTAAAAAGTGCAACTATTCTTCAGTTATAAAGAACAGAGAAGTTCTAATTTTTGCAGATTATAAGGAAATCAACTTCATTTTCTAGTAAATGTCTTTACGTACACTGCAGTGATTTTCATTTTACCACTGGAATGATAAATTCTTTCTCCTAATAAAATGACATACTTTGTCTCCAAGAACATGCAGGAGTGAAGTGCTAAGAAACACTTAAGAGCACTAACCATGAGCAGATGAAGTACTCAGTTTTCTAAACAAAAAGCAATCATAGCCCTTGTTAACCTGTACACCTTCTACAGGCAGCAGAACAGGATCAAAGCACACAGACCTCAAAAAAACAAATAGATGGATGGATGGATGGATGGATGGATGGATGGATGGATGGATGGATGGATGGATGGATGGATGGATAGATAGATAGATAGATAGATAGATAGATAGATAGATAGATAGATAGATAGATAGATAGATAGATAGATACCTTTTTAGAAAAAGCCACAAAGGAGACTTTCAGCTTAGGAAACAAAGCAGTAGCATCTGCACAGTGACTGAAAGGGCAGTGTTGCAGATCTCTGTTTCTTCTCTCACATACTCACCTAGGACTCTGAGTTTACACATGCTCAGTTTAAAGTTAAATAATAGTTTCTCCTAATTACTACCACTTTGAACTTTTAAGTAGGACCACAACTGAGGCTCTCATGCCTCTAGCAATTCCCAAAGAAAAAATAACATTTCAAGCTTAGTAACGCGCTCTCATAGATGGAATGCAGCAACTTAGAGCTCCCCAGTAATGGCAGTTCAGTAAAAGGAAAGTATTATGAAAATGGATACAGGGCAGATTAACTCCTGATTTATGTGGCATAAAATCTCACTAGCTTTATGTAGAATGAATCATATATTGAAGAACAGAAAAAGAATTTTGCTGAATGCAGTGATTTCATACCACATAGAAATTGTATCCCTACAGAACCAGTTTCTCTACATCAGTCAGCAAAAGTATGGGTAGTTGATCCAAGGATGATATGTGTTTTGTCTGTCTCTGCCTGGTTCTTTGTTGACATAGAGGATATATCTGTTCTTTATGGTGCTGGCTGGCTCTTAGCACCTTCAGTCAAGTGCCTAGTGTTCAGTCTAGAACACCAGATTACAAAATCTTGTAATTCAAAGTGTGATCTCCGTATACTGATCATACAGTTATGCCCACTTGTGGATTATTAGATGCCATCATCAGTGGATGCAAAAATGGTCAACTATTTATGTCAAAACAAGGCCACAGTAATCTAGTATTAAATACACAATTATGTATGTTTTTTTATTAGGGCATTGAATTAATCCAGTGGGTTCCAGTAGCTTATTGTATACACAGAGATATGGGCATTTTGTCCAGTACAATTGTCTCTGAATCTGAATAGTTCCTGTTAAAAACTTCATAACTTTTTAACAAAATTCAGTGTTTCATTCCACTGTCACTTTCCTCATCAAGTAATTTGTGTTCTTACTTTCTGCTGCAGTATTATATAACTAGTCATGTGCAAAAGCTGGATGCAAACACGGTTTAAGAGCCAAGCTCAACACAACACAGTCACATTCAGATATCTGTTCAGAGAAAGGTACATATTCTCAACTGACAAGTTCTCTTTAAAAAGTTACAGTAATCAAGTGACGAAAGCATGATTTTTGCCTGCCTGAAATTCTGTAGAGTCACATACATATATCTGATATCTATTTCACAGGACTGTGAATAGCATCCAGAAGCACTAGCTCAAGTTTCTAAAACACCATATTGTCATTAACATCACATTACGTAAATCCTCCTTCTCCTAATTCCCTTAGGCTCAACATTTGTTTGCAGTGGAGAATCAGTGGCAGATGAGGTGAGTGTCTCATCCCAGGTCTTGTACAGGATTTCCATGGGCTGTATTTCCCTCTCAATAAATGCTGAGAGGGGAAAGACATTTAGCAGTGAACATGTCACTTGGTGGAACTTCTTAAGACTCATGAAAGAAAACTGCAAAAATAGGCCATCAAATGAATTAATGTTCTTAAAAATTTCAGCACAGCAAACCTCTCCAAATAAAGTAGACACTCACAGTAGATCTTACAGTAGTATCAAATAGCAGAAAAGGACAGAGAGAAAGTCAGCTACCTTCTTCTTTGGAGACAATTTCCAGTTCCTGAGTGACTGTCTTCTGAGGTCAGGAACAGGCACATTTTCCTGGAAGGTAGAAAAATATGTACTCTAGTTCTATTACCAAAAGACTCACAAAAATCCAGAGTATGTGTTACCACCAAGCTGGTATCTGTATCACCACCCACATTTCTTATTCCAGATACTGATACTACCTTAAATGAGCAGATTAATGTTACTCAAGAAGCTCAGACAGCTGGAGCAGAAGACTCAGGGAAACGTGGAATATAAACATCAGGAAAATGATCTTGGCCAGTACTGTTTGTGAGGAGCCAAGCTCATGAAGGGACAAAAATTAGCCCAGCTGCTCAGGTGGTATAAAATGGGATGGACTTTGAGGTCTTGGCAACAGAATGATATTTCATGAGCTAGTGGTTAGAGAAGTTCCATCTCCTGAAGAAAAAGGAAGAGCACCTTCACTTAAAAACATACTTCTGGATTGGGATTTTAACTGCCTTTGAAAAGAAGGATGACAGAAATTTTTAGCTACATGTAAATTCCAGTGAGTTTGACAATAACTTGAAATAAAAGTCATGTGTAGAGCCAGTTCATGTAAAGATCATAAAAGGGATGAGGTGAATAAGCAAGTCAATCCATTTAACAGGCAATAACACGTTAACTTTTGTAAGAGAGGCTTGAAGATGTTGCTGACATAGTAGATTTTTTGAGTGCCTATGCAGCTGCATTATGTACAGGGAGGTTTTTGATACAAGTGTCCAGAGAAAAGTGGAAGAGAAAGGAACAAGGTGCTAACACAGTGGGGATTTACAGTAGGTCATTGAACTAGAAGGATCAATGAATGTATTCTCTTATGAGCAATTAGAGGAATCACTTGGATTGCAGGAACTGGTGGTTGTGAAGGTCTTCAAGGATTTTTGTAGAAATCTACAACAGTTAAGGAAAGTTGTCCTTCAGAGAAAGTACAGAGCCATGTGCACACATACAGAAGTCCAGATGAAATTTAAGTGGACTATCATAACAGCTGTCCTTACAAGAAGGAAGAATAGACAAAATAGAAATCAAAGCACTGAAGATAATTGATGAAGGAAATAGAGGCTAACTCTGGAAGACAAGAAACAAAGTTATGCAACTAGTATGAAATAGCAATGACAATAAGAAATTAATCTGTAAGCAAATTAGTAAAAAGAGGAAGATCTGAAAGAGTCTTGGCCTACTTCTCAACAGGGAGGAAATATGCTGATAGATGATGCTGAGTAAGATAAAGAGCATTTTGTGTATTTTTTTATTAGGCTTACACTGGAAAGTCCTGTGGTTAACAAGGGTCTATCACTGGCTAAATCAAGAAGGATCTTAGTATATACTTGTGAAGTTATACAGACTGCAGAATGCATAAAGTTAGATGTTTTAAAATAAATTAGATCCAAAGAATGCATTAAAGGAATGACCAAGATGATATTAAATTTACATGAGAATTCGTAGTGAATGATGGAGATTCTAGCAAATTAGATTCTTATTCAAAGCAACAAACACAGAATAATTGGTTAAAAAAAAAAAGCCTGTAAACAACTAGAGAACATACCTTTTCCAAACAAGCAAGGTCTTCGTCTTTCAAATTCCATCCTGAAATATGTAATTCTCTTGTACTACAGGAAATTAGGCACAAGATAAGCGCATTCCTGAGAGCAAGCACCTACCAGCTAGGTTTGCTCATGCCTGATGACTTTTTAACATGCTTTCTTATGGCTTGTTATCACAAATTCTTTGCTTTAAAGCACTTAAGGGCTGTTTTACATTGCTTTTAGCCAAATGTCTTGTCAAGGTGTTCAGTTCTTCAGAAATGCTGTTTTATCAAGTTGCCTGTAGATTACGACAGACTGGTTATGTGTGCCAGAAGCATCCAGCCCTGTGAACGGATGTTGATAAAGGATGAAGCATGCTTGGCTACCTCACTGAGACATTTGGAGGAGGAGGAGGTGAGAGGAGGCCTTTAAGAATAAAGGCTCCAGAACAGTGTCTGAGTCATCCTGGACTTGAGACCCCAGAAGCAGTTATGACTGGGAGGAGTCCTGATACCAGTCCTGAAATGTCATTGTCTTGAAGTCCATACAACATGTGGGCTGCATAGAACAGACTGGGAAAAGCATCAGCTCACAAAAGCATGTTCTTAAAAAGAGGATGTTAAATATCCATGTTGTTTTCTATCATGTATTGAAGAAACTGATTGCTCCTTTCTCATTTTTGGGTGACAATCACAAAAAACAGACGTTACATTTTGTTATTTTCTGTTACTGGCATATAGCCCCTGGCAAGATTAAAGCAACTCTTTAGGCATCTTTGGAACAGTTCGGCAGTAGAGCTGGCCTTTATACCATTCTGAATAATCTTTGAACCTAAGATTTTCTTGCTTTGTAATCTGTGTTTTGGCAGTCTTCTATTCCACTCCCCACATTCAATTGTGGTATTCCCCAAACCTTGCAGAATCTAGCTTGTTTATCTGTCACACAAAAAGCTTTGAAGATAAATAGATGTAAAATCCATGACATTTATGACACCCATTTAACTTCCTCCTCAAAAGAAAGGACATTTTCAGGGTTATCTTTGTAATTCACTTTCTTACTGTCTTTTTGAATTCAAGCTCCAACAGTAAAGCAGGACAAATGCACTTCAGCATTGTGTAATACATTTCACCTGGATAACTATAAATGCATAATTTTATATAAAACATTGACTGCTTCTGACATTAGATATAATTTAGAAGCAAAAATGTCAGTCATTGACCAAAAAGAATATAATTTGGAGAATGAATATTAATAATTCCAGTGTTGAAACTTGTAATAAAAAAGATTATTTCTTATAAATCAGTTCTTTGCTAGGAGATACAAGTGATTACTTCAGAAAGAAGAAAAAGAACTCTACAAAAATATCTACATATGGATATTATGTTAAAAATTAGCATTGTGTCACTGACACAACATAAAGAAGCAGAAGTGCTATATACTTGGTTAGAAATCAGGTATAATTTATCTTCTTTTTTAATTATTTTTCATTAGGGAAGAAAAATAGGAAGTCCCAAAGTAAATAAATAATGGGCATTTCATCACCACTGCAATCTACACTCTAAGTTGTAAGATCACACAAGAAAATACTGGACTGTGCTATATAATGTAAATACTACAGGTGGGTGTTCCAGAAATAAAATGGCAGATACACTTAGTAATTAGAAAAGAGAATCATGATTCAAGGGCAGAGTGAAAAGGCTAAATGGAACAATGTTCTAACATCTTTGAGCAATTGTAATGATTCTTACCATAGTGTTTGTAGAGAAAAAAGACAAGGTTCTTCAAATCTTACCACCTAAAAGTGTTTTCCTGAAGTTTAAGAATAAAATGATAGCTTTCAACTAAATGGCCCTAGCCCCTCATGTAGCCAGCACTGTAGACATGTTATTTTTTCCCATCAAATAAAGAGTTGAGTGAAGTGAAAAGCAAAAAAGAAAATGAAATAAAGTCGATTTCAAATTACATAGATTTAATGATGTTAACTTCACAGAATGAGTAGGATACACGTAATATGTTGAAAGGAATTTTACATGACTTGGAATAGGAACCCCTCCCATCATCCTAATGCTTATAAGATATGTAAAATTGCTTTGACAGGGCCCAACAGAAAGGCCTTACTAATGCTAAAAATCTCATAAAGATTAAGAGAACACAGCTAAGTAAGCCACTATTATTATAAACTAAGCATGCCTAGGACTGTCCTCTGACACTGAGGTACTACACCAAACCCTCTTGGTCTCCAGAAGTCATATCCAAAAGGCTTGTCAGAAAAGGGCTTTGACCCATGGCATTTCCCAGAAAATACTTGCAAGTGGTAACTGGCACAGGCCAAAATTATGCTCATGGGAATTGTAACAGTTAAAAATTACATATAATGCAGTTCAAGAGTACACAGTGTATACATTTTTTACTTACTCAGGGCGCTTAGAATCTAGCAGACCTAAGAAGCATATAGTTTTGTAGTATGCCAACTATTCCTCTTTGAATCTAGAAAAAAGAACGTAAGCACTCTATGTTACTATTACATCAAGAATGCATAATACCATGCCAATAACTGTCATCATTTTAAGTATATCTTAATAACAGCCATCCATTTGAGAAACACAGGTTGACTGAAAATTAGCTATTTAGAGAAAGCTAGGCTTTTCCTTCTTTGTCCAGTGAAGAGGAAATAAACATTTCCTGTCTCAAATCCCGTTTTCAGTGGGATAAAATGATCTTTGGAAGTGCCTACTTGTTTCTGCCTCATGAATAATTTGTGAAATGTTTGCCTATAATAATACTAAGGTTTTCAGGCAGAACGGTGCTTTTTGAAAAAAAACTTGAAGTAATATAGTCCTGATATAAGGATATGATGTAACTAAGTGTTTTTCAGATTTCACTGGACATATCACAGTGGCATAGAATGAGGTAGGTTGGAAGAGACCTTAAATAGTTTCATCCCCTTGCAATGGGCAGGGTTAACAAATTTGCAAGAATTTTTTGGGAGACTACTATTTAATCAAGAAAGAGCTAGCATTTCCTTAAACGCTCCTGTAGTTAAGAAAGAAGTTAACTAAAATTTGAAGTTTTGGGGGCAGGGCCTGGAAACTAAGGGGAATATGTGACTCATGGATACATTTTTCTATTATTTTTAAGAGTAGTGGTCACCATTTGTTCCTTTGCTCTTACTTCTGTAAAAACCATGTCATGACACAACCCCAGCCTAGTAGTTTGCCTTTGCCAAAACCATATTTTTCAAGGCTGTTTTCAGGTCTCATAATAGGAACATAAGAAGTGGTAAATCTACAGCATACTTGGCAGCCATGCCCACAGGTTATTGTACAAACATTACTAAATATTTATGCTTCTGTTTTTGTTTCTATTTATCTAGCTTTGAATTCTGTTGTTTTTCATTATATACACCTCCCTCCACTGCATCAGAGATCTTGTGCAGGATCTACACAAGATCTGCATCAGATATCTCCTGTGCTAACTGAACTGTGATTAATTACAGACATAAAATTAAATTGTCAGATAATTCCACATTGATTAAATATGGCAGAGACATCCAGGGCACACTGGCTTAAGATAGTTATAAGCCACAGTCTTAAAAGAAAAATGTATTATCACTCCTTCCAAACCATACAACCAATGAGTTCATATGCAGACACAGGCCTTTTTTAACAATTTCCCCTTCTCTACAGTGGATCACATCTAGCTATATTCATGTTTAAGTATGCTGCACTGAAGTTTTTTTAAGCCACAGTGCATTCAGTTATTAGTAAGGGAAGAAAAATGCCAGCTCATAGTAAGCCAAAATGAAATATTTAAATATCCACTATTTTTGACAGTCCTGGAAATGATGAAAGCTTCCCAGTTCCATTACAGATTCAGTGGCATACCTCTCCTTCAACACTGCAATTTACACAAATTACACTGTTATTAACTATTTTTCTATATTAAAGGTTATGTAGTCAGAAGTATGTGGAGGACTTTGTTACACTGTAAATAGTGTATTTTCTTTGTTGATTTTCACTGTGAATCACTCTTTTATTCTTCACTAGTTCTGTCAACGTAATGTTACTTGCAATCTCACTGGAGATACCATGCTCATGAGTAAAATACGGCATGCATAAGAAACGTACATTGTTGTTTGGAGAGAAGAATTTTCCTCAAATTCTTTCTCCATATATTGGCTTTTCTATTCATTTTCCATCAAAGAAATTTAGGAATCAATAAGGAAGCAAAAAAAAGGGATCTACAAAAATCACCAGTAGGAATAACAAAGTAAAATTTAAATGAAAATGAAAATGAAATGATGGATGAATGGATGGATGGATGGATGGATGGATGGATGGATGGATGGATGGATGGATGGATGGACAGCTTATGTCTCCCCAGAAGCTTACACACAGGAGCACATGCAATGCTATGGGGCTGTGCATATGTGCATTAATGTGTATAAATTCAAAGGGACAAAAAATTAAACTGAGTTTGACTGAGTTTCTGAGTCTGCAACAGACACCTTTCCCATGGTAGCCAATTGCTAAGTGTTCATATAATTTGCCTATCTGAAGAGCTGATAGCACAGAACAACACAGTTACGCAAAGATGCTGAAACAGGTCCAGTGAAAAGTAGCTCTGAGAAAGAGCAGTTCATTCATAGAGCATTATTCACTAGGAAATTGGCATATGTGTATCTGATCATGACAGTGATTATGATACTATTATTGTAATATGTGTACTTCAGAAACATGAATGAGTTCATCACCAGTGCACACCTAAAATTCAAGGCAATAACATGAGATACAGAGCTAAAACAGAGAAAAAATAACCTTATTCATGCAAAGTCCCAAAGGATTCCTCCAGCATAACTAACAATTAGATTCAGGTTTTCATTGCCCCAATTTATATCCTACTGTAAATTTGAGGGAAGCGAATGTCACCACCATGTTGTCCTAAATAGATCATCCTCTTGTCTCCTCAATTAAAAAGCAAGAAGTGCACCTTTGATACACAAATATTGGAAGTCTAAAAATTTAGAGATCTAATTGGGTTAAAATCAACGTAATAAGTCCAGTTGATTTTTTCTGCTTTTAAAAAAGCAGTATGTTTTCTTGTAGAATGTTGGACCCTTCTCATGTGTTTCTACCAAGTGTGTATTAAAATGGAAATGTAGAAGATACCAAGCCCCAGTGTGTTTCCAATTAAGACCTTTCATATTCCGCTCAGATGTTAGAGGATGACCTAATTAGCACTGCCAGTTATCTGAGCTCAGCTTCTGTGACCTCTTATCTTATTCAACAACTATAGTCTGAATTGTGTATTTGGAGAGGAAAGTACTGTATCCCTGAAACAATAGCGCACACGTACAGATATACATTGACAGCATGGAAAATTCAATGTGGATCAAAGGGGAAAACTTTCATCCTGTTTTTTGTTCTTGAGCCCTCAGTATCCATTCATTCATTGTAATAAGCAGTTGGTATAGTTCAAAGTACAACTTACAGCCTGGCAGTGCAGGGAAATGTCTATTTATCAATTTAATATACTAGAATTTACTGCAGTAGAATTACCTGCAAATTGTTAAGGCTTAAAATGAAAGGATGATTTATTTCTTTCCATCTAGAATTCCTAGAGGAAAAAAAAAAAGTCTTTCCTTAAAAAATAATGTATTTTGTCAGCTTGAAAAGAGTAGTGTGTTTTTTATGGAAAGCAAACATGGAATCAGAGTGAAAGCAACAGACATGAAGGGTGGTAGATGAAATGCTAGATTAAGTCCAAGGTTTGAAAATTCATTGTAGGGTTGATGTGCTCACATAAAAAGTATTATTACAAGACAACTTTTAGTACAAGTATTACCTTAAGTTTTTATTTTATGTTGTGGTCATTTGTATTCAGATAGTGAGATAAAAATCCTTTTTAAAGCACATCTAGATACTACAAAGGCATCAGCCACCTTTCCTCACCTCTCTGGAAGACATATGCATGCATATTTTGCAAGCATTTTCAATGTCTCTTCTTGCAGTAGCAACATGAAAGAATAGCTTGAGAGAAAGAAAGAACAGGAGCAAGTTTTCCAGCTGAGAAAGCAAATGTTTTTAGAGTACAGCAGCATACACAAAGTCTTAGCCTGGAGGGGGGTGTTAAGATAACTTTTTAAAAACTGACGGTAAAATTACAGTGCCTATAAATGGTGGGCCAGATGGATTTCTTTCTCTTCTAATAGGTTATGCATATGTATTTGGGGTGAGAGGTGATGCTTCTTCTCAGTGAAACATACTGTCAGTCATTGCACCACAGACAGACATTTCTAGACATTGGGATGGCAGGCTAACACTTCGTTGACAAAGATATCCATAATTTAGTTTTCTTTTTGTGTTTACCTGAGACAGCCTGTAATACACTTATGCATATTGAACCATAACTTTACTATGAAGAAGCCTGTGATAAACAGAACTGAGAATACTATGTAGTTTGTGCTTATGGAGATATCTACTGCACTTTATGACAGGAAGGAGTATTTGCTTTACCTCACCACAGGTGGCAAAATGTTAAACTTCTAGGTTCAGACCCTTGTCTGTATTCCACTTCTATCTAATCGAAGGAGAGAGACAGACACCTCCAGAGGATCATTCCCCATGGTATCTTTCAGAGGGAGCAAAGATGTATTTTTTCTTCCTGATTACCTGCAGAGAAAGAGGGGATAACCATCAGGAGATGCTTATTTTTCAGGTGTCACCTGCTGCAGTATGTTCACCCTGACACACTACACAGTATATTCCCCAAAGCAACCAGTATAGTCTAAGCAAACATAACCTGACACTCTGGGAGTCTAACCAGAATGACTAGTGTTTATTTGTTTCAGTAGAGTTTAGAATGTCTTTACCTCTACCTTTCAAAACACTTTTTTTTTTTTTTAAATAATTCAAGGAGCAAGTTTTGCAGAGCTTGCAGAGTGTTTAAGGTAGTACTCCACAAGTTCTCCCTAGCTTGAGTTGTGTTCAAAGCTCCCATGGATTCACATTACAAATTTTAATGCAACTTTTCAAAGTGTGCTAACCTGTAACTCAGATGCTTTTGTATATTAAACTGCATTTTGCTGAATTCCAGATCCTGAAGTCTCCCTTATTACCAGTTCCTTTCAGTAAGGTTACTTAACTGAAAGTAGGAAGGCTTGTGGAGCAGGTAATTAGTGTGCTTACTGTGGGAGAGAATTTGAACAAACAAAGAAAAGGATCTATAGACTTCTGTGTAACCATGAAGGGAAAAAATAAAGAAAAAGCCCTTTTAGTGTACCTTAGGGAGGTTCATCACTTTGTGTTTCAAGCACAGGAGTGTTCTCAGAAAAAAAAAAGGAGACAGAAACATACAAGGTTCTGCCTTCAGACTCCTGCTGAGCAATAATGGAAGTATAACTAATTAAGGGCCTGATCAAGGGCTCATTGAAGCAAAGTGAAAGCCTCCCATAGATTTCAATGGGCCTTGGATCAGTTTTAAGTGCATAGAGTGTAAATATGACTACATTAAAAACATGATGAGCCAATGTATACTTTCAATCAGTGCTGGCTGCATTATGCCATTCTCCACCCAGAGCAGCCTCAAAGCTTCTCAGGAGCATCACAAAGTCAGAGATCACTCGAGCCAAGATGCCCTTAATCTGAAAAGAGTAGTGGGCAAAGTTGCTAGAGAAGAACCTTGGGAAAAGGGCAGGCTTTTTACTTCTTCTGCTCCTGTGTGGGTGAAAGTCAAGAAATTAGTGTATTTGTCCCTATCTCTTCATATATACCCATCTCAGCTCAGCAGTCCAGAGCTCTGGCTAGACAAAAGGGATTCTGAAATTCCCCATAGTTCATTGTCTGCTTGCCTTGTGCATACACCTGTGCAGAAAAACAGCTTGCTCTCATAGAGAACAGTGATTTTTCTATCATACCGATCAGGTAGACCTCACTTTTCAATATGTAAGAAATTAAAGGTAATGACTTTATAAGGGAATGTCACTGTTTTTATAATTTCTTATAACTCAAAGTACTGACAAGTTTGGAGATAAAATGTCTGTAGAAAATAGGAAATCTGTAATTGCATTATGTATTACTCCTCAGATTTCACAGTATTTCTTTTCTACTCCTTAGCCATTTAGCACATTAGCCTAGTTCTTACTGAATGGATATCTTCCCTAGTTTTCCAGTGTGTTCAGAATTCATACACACAGTCTTCATATGCTTATTTCTGAATTCTCAAAGGACGGTTACACAGTTACACAGGAGACTGTAGAAGTTGACTCAACAAAATCCTTTCAAAGAACACTCTAGTTTGAAAGGCTATTTGTAGTCCAAATAGAAGCTTGGAGAACCAAATCTTTGATTTTCAGTTCTCTGTTGTGTGTTACTAGTATCTTTTGCATCCTGTTAAATATGCAAGTTTAAGCTGTCCAGTTTTCTTGCTTACATATATTTAGAGCAGCCACACATTCTCCCTGTCCCAAAGTATAAGTAAATAAAAGCCTACTTGTTCAACATCTATTCACTCCCTCCAGTGGGATAGTCTTTTTGAAGTCATCTAGTATGATGACACTCAAAGAGTAAAAAAAAGTCTTAACCATCCATGACCAAAAACAGAGAAAACGCATAATGCAATTCATTCCCCTCTGAATTCTGCACTCAGCAAGAAAACTGTCACCTGAGAAACTGTGTTAAAAAACATATTCTCTTTCCATTCCTATAGTCATTCCAAGTTGTAAAATGTGGACAAAAACAAATGAACAAACCAGCTGGCAAACAAAAAGATTGATGGACAGAGAACAAGGATTTGTCAAAATAATTTATCTAGCTTAAAGTCATGGACTGTGCCAACTTTTAACACTCTCTTTAACCAGCAGAATGGTAGCACTGAATTAGTAGACATCTTTACAGTTACACATATTTCAAACATCTGAATTGCTGACACCCTACATGCCATGCAAATCAGGTTATACTCTAGTTCTAATCAAAATAGAAGTATATCCTCACTTCCAGCCAGAAACAAAAAGGGCAAACACATAAAAGCATATATTATGCAAAAAAAAAAAAAAAAAAAAAAAGCATACATTATGGGAAAAAGAAAATCCTTCCCAATAACCAATAGAAAATGAAAAATACTGTCAGGAGACAATGTATATTATATGCTTTTTTTTTTAAATCAATTTCTTATTTGATAATTAGTTAATGACATGGCTGAATCTAGAAGCTGTCTAGTAAACATGTAATATCAGCAGAAAGACAAGGAAATATTATTCACAACGATGCAAAAACTCCTACTTTCAGAAACATTAGTTTTTCACAAGATTTTAATAAAGCACCAAGAATTCCTTAAAAAATTGTTCATTTACATATAGGTATCCTCAAATCAGAGACAGGACAACAGGTAGCTTTTCAGATTCCTTTTGGATGCACGTGCAAACTATTTGTTGAAAACAAAATCAAACAAACTTCTCTGGGTGAGTTCCAGCACTGTGCTTCTAACTGCATCCAAAATATAAATAACATTTTTCATATCTGTCTATAATCCAAATCAGTGCTTTTATCTTTAGACAAAACTGAACACATTAGGGCACTCTTGGAAAAGCTAGATAGGTTGGTTTGTGTTCTAGCCAGTTCAGATATTTGGTCCAGAGCCTAAGGATATTAATTCTAAGCAGAAATAAAATGGATATTTCAAAGGTTCATTTGACTTCTGAAATCTTCCCATAGTAGAAGGTACTGCTAGCATTTTACACTATTAAATTTTAATTTGTACAGCTTGAAAAATCAATGTTTTGACATAATGATTTTTCAACAAGAAAGAAAAGTTCAGAACACACTGCTGAACAAGTGATAAGGAATGATGAACACAGATGAACAGAACACACTTTTGCTAATAAAATTTTGCTATTTTACGTCTTTGTCAGTGACATGAACAGTGGGATTGAGTGTACCTTCAGCAAGTTTACCAATGACACGAAGTTGCGTGGTGCAGTAGACACACTAGAGGGAAGGGATGCCATCTAGAGGTATCTTGAGAGGTGGGCCTGTGTGAACCTCATGAAGTTCAGCAAGGCCAAGTACAAAATCCTGCTCCTGGGTCAGGACAATCTCAAACACACATATTGGCTGTGCAATCAATGGATTGAGATTAATCCTGAGGAGAAGAACTTGGAGGTGTTATTAGATTAAAAGTTCAGTGTGATCCTTAAGTGTCTGCTTGCAGCCTAGAAAGCCAACCAATCCTGGCCTGCATCAAAAGAAGTGGTTGAGTGATGTGATTCTTCCTTTGCTCTTCTTTTGTGAGATACAACTTGAAGTACTGCATTCAGCTCTGTGGCCCCCAACAGAGGAAGGAGCTGTTGGAGTGAGTCCAAAGGAGGGCCATGGGGATAATCAGAGAGCTGGAGCACCTCTCCTGTGAATATAGACTGAGAGACTTTATGGCAGCCTAGAGTACCTAGAGGGGGCTACAAGACAGCTGAAGGGGAACTTTTTTTTTCAAGGAGTGTAGTGATAGGACAAGGAGTAATGTCTTTAAATAAGAGAGGATAGATTCTGATTAAGTATTCACTCAGAGAGTAGTGAGGCACTAGAACAGGTTGCCCAGAGAAGTTGTGCATGTCTCATCCCTAGAAGTGCTCAAGGCTAGGTTAGATGAAGCTTTGGGCAATCTGGGCTGGTGGAAAATGTCCCTGCCACAGCAGAGGAGGTAGAACTATGTGATTTTTAAGGTACCTTCCAATACAAACCATTATTAATCTATGATTCTATGACTGTAATACACACCAAGGAATAATAGCAGACAACACTTGCTGAGGCCATACCATCTTCTGTTGGCTGTTTTCACAGAACAACAGAAGGTATTGTGACACTATATTGTGTCTTTTCTGACCGATGTAGCCTACAAGGTTAAGCCAAAGTAATGCCCTTTGGAGCAGCTCAGAAGGAGTGAAATAGTGCACAAGGACAGGTATACAGGTGAATGAATTCCCTCAGGGAACTGAGTAATTTAATCTGGGATACTCCTAAAAGGAGACCAAGTATCTTCATGTGTTACAGGTTATTTGACAAGAGTGATAAATGGAAATAGAAGCCAGAAAATGTCCTCTGTCTCACTTTCCCCTTTCAATTCCACTCCTGATAGACTGTACACAAATTAACAGCTTTCTATGCCTTTCAAGGATATGTATTTCTGGCAAGGACATATACTTTTCTGACAAAGTTTACAGAACATTTTGTTCTGTACCATCTATACACATTTCTGCTGGATTCTATTTCTATTATATATTTAAACACTACACATAAGATTGCCATCACACAATCTGTCTTGAGATGTCCCAAAGAGAAGAACAGGTCCAAACTGTGATATAAAAAAATAATGATCTCTTTACTAATTCTCATCTATAATCAGGCCCATCATAGAGGAAAATACTAAGGTATCTGTTCCTCATCCATTCTTTCGTCCATCTGCATCACTGTTAATAACGTCATGGAAGTTTCTAATTCCCAGCAGATATAAACATCCTGGAAGTATTTTGTCAGAAGAAGCCTTTGTGCACTTCTCCATTATGCTACCACAAATCTAGTTTAAATGGTATTTAACCATCTGCTTAAACAGATGTGCAATTGCTTTCCTCACTAGCAATATTTTGCAGTATGGATACCTTAATCCATAATGAAAGCTGACAAGGAGATGAGCAAATTCTGTCAAGAAGTCTAGACTATCAAAGGAGGAATAAAATGGTGTTATATTAATTTCTGAAACACTTAATTAATGTGCATTTTATCTTAAATAAGTACTCTTTTTCTATATTACCCGGATTTGGATGAAATGACTAATGGAACTCGTTTTTTTTCATGGATATGATTGAATCAGAGATTTTCACTTTAAAAAAAAACAAAATCATAATCCATTGAAGTCGGGAGAGTTACACAATGAATTATTCTCCAAGAATCATCATAGAATTATAGAATGGTTTGGGTTGAAGGAGATCTTGAAGATCATCTAGTTAATTAGAAAAACAACAACAAAGACAGAGAAGTTGGCAAAAGAAAAGGTATCAGTGTCTCCAAACAGGAGAACTTAGACATTTTTTTCATTCACATCAGATTCCAGCCTTGGCTATTTTTCTATCAGACAAAGGAAAGGATCTTAGACCTTCAAGGTCTGAAGCAAAATTCAAAATAGCTCAGTTCTTTCACCTCTGCTTCAAACATCATACACGAAACCCATCAAACAGTGTACAGGCTCCTGAGATAGATCTAAATAAGCTGTTACCCTTCATGCAGTGCATCTTGGGAATAATTGCTGAAAACTCACATTGACTATAGACATGTTAGCTCAGTTCTATGTCTAAGCTAATGAATTTGGCTTCTCAACAGGGTGATTCTCTAGGATATTCTGCAATGCTGGCACAGTTATCCTGCCTTTTATCTCCAAAGTGAGTCTGTGCTCTACACAACTCATCTCCCACCCCATCAGCTGACTCTCACCTTGTCCCCTATCCCCAAGCAATACTCTCTTTGCATAATTCACATTGATTTCTCAGCGCTTTCTTTTTCTATTATCTACCTCAAGGCAAAAGGAAACTTTGCTGCAATGTATTTCCACTCCTATATCTGAAATTTCCCTCTGTTGTCCCCTTTTCTCCTACTCTTGCAGCATGAGCTTGTTCTGCTGAGATAAATCATTTCCTTAGGAATAACTACAGGAAGCCAAATTCCAATGTTTCTTCCCACAGAAAGCAGACCTGGTAATCTCTTGAGGAGTTAAGTACTACACAATATGTCTATTCTCAGTAGAACAAGCCCTGAAGAAGCGGTTCAAGATTTTAGCTCACTAAAATTAACAGCAAAAACAAAAAGAGAAAAGGAAGGGGAAAAAGAAGGGAAAAATGGAAGAGGAAAAGGAAAAATGGAGAAGGTGGCGAGGAACGGAAAAAGGGAAGGGAAAAGACAGTAAATCAAAAGGTGTGCATTTGAAATACAATACCTGTAGGTCTTAGAATTTCAGATTCAACACTAATAAAAACAAGTTTAAGCCATCTCAACAAAGTTAAGACATCTCAACAAATGCACAAATAAAACATGCAGAGGGCTGTACTGAGTTTTACGTCTACCAAGAGGTTGGAGGAGAGATGGGGAAAGGGCCTGTGTGGATGGTTCGTTGCTCTTTACAATTTTTCTAATCTGACTCTGATAATTTCAGTAATAGAGATACTGCATGTAACTTCTGTAATACATAATGTCGTGTATTGTCCTAGGCAAAATAGAGAAATTACTTAAAATATTAAAACAAACTTTGTACATAACATACAGCCTGAGGATCTCAAAGTAGTATGACATATTTTATTCTCCCAGGAATTGTAGTAGGGTGTTTTTCTTTTCTAATAAGGAAGTACAATGTAATTATAAAGTACCTAGTTTAGATATTCTGTGGAAGTGGAGCAATGATGTGACATTAGTCTTTGACTACTGTTAATTATGTGTTTGGGCATGCCAAAGTAATTTTCAGAACCGATTTAGTAATATGGCAATTATTTCCTTCTCCTTCAACCATGAATTCCCCAAAATCACAAAATCAGTGATTTTGAAAATGATGTGACCTTGTGGATAAGGTCAAATTGAGGCCATAAACAAAGAAACAACAACCAAAAGGAATCCCTACTAAGCAGAAAATTAAAATAATGTGAAGGTGCTAGATGTCTCATGCCTCTCTGATAATGTGAGAAAGAGTTCTCCTTCAGAGGCCAGAACAACAGAAAACAAAAGGTAATTACCATCTGACAGCTTTCTGTATTTACCAAGGTTTGGTAGCTTCTAATGGGCAGGTGTCCACATTGGAAAAAAACATTAATTAGTACTTTTGTTGGCAGGCTCAGCTGAGAAAAATATTAAATGAGCTTGGAACTGAGTGCCTTCTGTGACGATAATTACACATACCTACATTTATTGTAATTTTGGGATGTGATTTTCCATTTGGATCCGAATCACTGAAAGGTTTTAGTTATTGTGGCAACATATGGGAATAATGACTCTATTAAAGCACTCAGGGCCTAATTTCCAAAGGTATTCATCACCCATACCTTTAATGGGATAAGAAAACTTTTGGTTGCTTGGAAAATTTGGACAGTTATGGTAATTTCAGTGCAGAAATTGCAGAGTAGGAACTGTGAGGAAGCCACAAAGTAGCAGTGACTGTGGCCGCAGTAGAATAACAATGTGAAACTTTCACTTCTATATTCCATAACAATAAGTAAGATAGAGACACGTGAGAGGTATTTTTTTTTGTTTACTTTGCATGAAAATTGGAAAGAAAAAAATCAGCAATATTTGTTGATACCAGGTGTTACGCACAGCAGCAAGTCACTTTAGCAGCAGAAACATAGTATTAAACAGTGTATTAAAACTGAATCATGAAGTTCCTAAAAAATTACAAGAGAAATTTTATTTTTCACAAGAACAGATAGTAAGCAAGCAATGAGTAATATGGAAATGTTTGCTGTGATTTTATTGCTAGTCAGTAGTCTTGGATGAAGTCTTCCACAAGAGGTTAGTCCTTCAGGCTGTTACACTGGAATGTACTGGGCTTCAGTGTATTGGGGATCCCATCTTCAAAAAGGACTAAGATATGTTACTTGAGAAAATATAGGCCATTCTGGTGCTGCTCCATAAGCCCAGTTTATCTGGCCAGCTGCAGAAACAATTACACACCATCTCATAAAGCCCAAATAGGTAATTTTCTCCTCATGTAAATATTTGGAGAGCCTACTTTAAATTTTCCAATTGTTGTTATAAACACTGTGGTAAACATCATATTCTTTTAATGTTTTTAATATGAAACCCTTTGTGGCCATGATTCATACCAGCTTGCATCAAATTAGTAATTATATAGCAATCAATTTAGTGAAGTAAAAATTATTCTGATCTGAACAGGTGTTGATTTGAGAGTTGATTTCAGAGGGTAGGCTGAAAAAATAACATAAAGATATCTGATTAGTACACTCAGAGAAAGAAATTGATTATTTATTTCTGTCCAACAAAAGGCAAATGAGATAGTCACTTTCATGTCTGACTTTTCAAATACTAGAGAAAAGCTTTTAAGGAAGTCAGAGCCTTTAGCTGTCACCCTGCACTGAGCCAAGGTTCTGACCACATCCAGCAGTGATTCATGAAGACATAACAGATCAGACCATACTGAATCTCACAATCAAGGTGTATATGCCTCTGATAGCATTTTCCAGGCTTCTGCAGCTGAAACTTCTCTTTAAAGAGAGAAAATGAAAAAAAAAAAAAGATGAAAAATAGTCTATAGAGTTGCATGTGAAGTTGCACATGAATTGTTCTGTTGTGTAGTTTGGAAAACATGCTGAAGTTTGAAATACCAGAAGAATTTAAAAAAGAAAAAAAAAGGAATTTTTGATGAAAGATATCAAGAAACAGCAACAAAACATCAAAAAACCTTACTTAAGTTTTGTTCCCATTTACTGTGAGTAAACATTAATTTAGCCTTAAGTCACCTAGAGTTGAACATTTAACAATTGTGCAACAGTATAATTGACAGTATCAAGTCAAGCTGCAGAACTCAGAGGATTTTTATCTCATTGATTGAATGGTTATGTTAATAGGTTAATAGTGAAGTAATTTGCATATGTTTATCACACGAACCAGGTTTGCATGTAACTGAATGAATGCTGGGAACTGTTTGAAATCCAGGGAGGAGAAAGGACACCATTAGAATAGGAAATAAGGACACATTCAAAAACAAATTTGGTAAAAATTGGTGAAAAAAATATCCAATGACTTCTTCTGACTGCACTTATTCTTTACTATGACTTAAAAAACACCTTTCAAGAAACATAGTTCTAACCATGAGTAATAATGAAATTCTTTATAAATGGAAGAGAGTTGAGTTAAAAAAATAGCTGTAATATGTTGGTTTTTATTTTTCTCAAAAAGATTTTATATATATATATATATATATAAAACTGGAAAATTCACAAAACAACCTTAGAGAACTCTGACTTCCATACTACCCAGTGTAGAATGGTTCAAAGTAGCAGAAAGTGTCCTGCTTCTAAAAGGGGACATACTACAGTCACACCATAGAAGGCATTACAGGATAAAACAGATGAGTTTCACTTACAGTGTTGCAGTGATAGGATCCCAGCCTAGCCCCTCCACAGACATGTGGCTGCATTATCTGATGTCAGTGGCAGACAAGGAGGCCTCTGCACTGTGGTGGATGTACTAAGACATCCCAAGTTTACGAAGTAGATGCATGCAAGCTGTCAGAAACCAAGAGAGATTTCCAGCTGTTAATCAATTCTTGCTTGACATGCTGATGCTTCCTGATGATCTTGGGAGTCTTTGCTGCCTGGTAATGTCCTTGCTGAGTGCTGGCTGTGTTCATCCAGCTATGGGGCAAGGTGAGCATCTCACTCTCTAATACTCAGGTTAGGTTTTAGTTCTGTGCACTCTCTATGTCATTATATGAGGTGTTCATCTGCACCAGGAGTCTTTAGCTCTCAAGAAGCAGCTAGGCCCACGAACAGCTCTAGATGTCATTCTGTATCATACTACTGCTTCTGCCTTATGTGTAGAGGCATCACAGACAAGAAGAAGGAATGGTTAAAACAATCACAAAATGTGGAGAAAAAGGCAGAGACTTGTAATATCAAAGCAGGGACTTTTCCAGATGTTAAGTGAAGGGAAGGTGTATGATACTGAAGATAAGAGGGCTGAGGAAAATACAATTATATAGAAAGATGATGGACAGCATTCCTAGAGACATCAGGGTAGGGCATATGAGTCTAGAAGACATAACTACAAGTGGTAATATCATCACAATTTAATATTTATATAATAGAATAAAAAATGTTATCCCCACTTACCCCTATTAGAGGGCATATATTTTTTCCCTTTAGAATGTAATAGCTATAAATACTTTATTACCATTAACCCTCAATTAGATTAAAAGCAAAAGAAATGGCTAGCTTAATGAGCTAACCTTTTATCAGCAGCATCATAGATAGTATTTGGGGGGTTGCTTATCTTAGAACTCAAGCTACTACATTTTGAAAGCTCCATTATATGGCATATATGTGTGCATATACAGAACACTGTGTATAAAGTGTAATCAACTGTATTGTCTAAGGAATATGTATATTTGCTGTGTCTGCCTTGTAAATCTTTAGTCTGATTCATACAAGAGTTTGTCTGGTTAAAACATATTAAAACCCCCAAGACACAATACAGGAGATGTCTACGAGGGACAATACAAAACATGTCTAGGTAAAAAGCTAACACAAGTACTAGCAGTGCATTTACATTATTGCAAGTCTCTTGCAGACTAATTTATTTGTTAACAGCTATTTCTCTTTCAGAGGCTGCTAGGAGATCTCTAGGCAGCACTGCACTATGCTGAGCAGGCATTCCCTTGCAGAAAACAGCCTTTTGTTTTATCTTCTCCAACCTCTGCTGATGCTCTAAGCACAAGTGTCCTAGAGCAGTCAGTACCCTTTGGCAACTTCATACACTCCTTTATGATCATTTATAATATCTCTCAATATATTGTCCATACTATTCAAAAAAAGAGTATAACCACAGCATGGGAAGACCTTGGGTGATGCTGATTAAGCCTGTGCAGTTCAAGAATGTACAGTCAAGGATGTGCAGTCTATTTAGATAAGATACTTATGGATTTACTTCTGGATTTAGGTCACTCTGAAGGCTATGAGTTCTGTGATCTAGAATGTACCTTTGACAAACCAGGAATGCTAACTTGGGATGAGACACAAATGACCAAGAGGGTCAAGAATACTAGGCAAAAAGCAGGCTAGACTCATTACCAGGGCTTTAAACTACAATTGCATGGGGAAATGGGTTCATAGGTTCATAGGTTCATAAGGTTGGAAAGGACCTACAAGATCATCTAGTCCAACCATCCTCCTATCACTATTCCTACCCAACTACTAAATCAAATCCCTTAGCACCTCATCTAAACGCTTCTTGAACAGCGCTAGGGATGGTGCCTCAACCACCTCCCTAGGCAGGCCATTCCAGTGCCTGACCACTCTTTCAGAAAAGAAATGTTTCCTCAGGTCTAATCTAAATCTTCCCCGGCGCAACTTGTGGCCACTCCCTCTCGTCCTGTCGTTATTTATCAGGGAGAAGAGGCCCACCCCCTCCTCACCACAACCCCCCTTCAGGAAGTGGTAGAGTGCAATAAGGTCTCCTCTGAGCCTCCTCTTCTCCAGACTAAACAACCCCAGCTCCCTCAGCCGCTCCTCATAAGACTTGTGCTCCAGACCCCTCAGAAGTTTTGTTGCCCTTCTCTGAACATGCTCCAGGGCCTCAATGTCCTTCTTGTAGTGAGGGGCCCAAAACTGAACACAGTACTCGAGGTGCGGCCGTACCAGAGCTGAGTATAGGGGGATGATCACCTCCCTGCTCCTGCTGGCTACACTATTTCTAATACAGGCCAGGATGCCGTTGGCCTTCTTGGCCACCTGGGCACACTGCCAGCTCATGTTAAGCCAAGCATCAACCAACACCCCCAGGTCCTTTTCCTCTCTACGTTCTTCAAGCCATTCTGCCCCAAGCCTATAGCATTGCATGGGGTTATTGTGGCCAAAGTGCAGGACCCGGCACTTGGCCTTATTGAACCTCATCCCATTGAGCTCAGCCCAGCTGTTCAGCCTATCCAAATCCCTCTGAAGGGCCTCCCTACCCTCAGGCAGTTTGACACATCCTCCCAACTTGGTGTCATCTGCAAACTTACTGAGGATACACTCAATTCCCTCATCTAGGTCATCAATAAAGATATTAAACAAGATGGGCCCCAAAACTGACCCTTGGGGGACACCACTCGTAACAGGATGCCAGCTGGACTTAACTCCATTAACCACTAAGGTGTACTGCTGAGTGATGAAGAGCCAGAGAACACTATCACTTTTGAAGTCATCAGGAAAAACACTCATCTTTGTCCTGGAGGTTTGTGAGAGAGCTCTTCTAGGAAGGTAATACATCCAAAAGCCTAGCTGAAGTACCTCTATACCAATGCATGCAGAATGGGAAATAAGCAGGAAGAGTTGGAAACTGCAAGGAAATAAGCAGGAAGAGCTGGAAACTGCAGTACATTTGGAAAACTATGATCATACTGCTATCACAGAAATGTGGTGGGATGATTCATATAACTGGAATACTACCAGTAAGGTCTATAAGCTTTTTAGAAAGGACAGGAAAATAAGGAGGGGCGGGGGAATTGCCCTCTATGTTAAAAAGTGTATATACTGTGAGGAGCTCTCTCTATGAAGCAGTGAGGAACAGGTTGAGAGCCTGTGAGTTAAGATTAGGGTCAGGACCAACAAGGGACAGCTGGTGATTGATGTTTACTCAGGGCACCAGATCAAAGGGAGCCTGTCAATTAGGCCTTCTTGCTTCAGCAAGGGAAGCTGTCCTGAAAGACAAAGGAATGAAGCAAAGCTAGTTACTTTTTAAGGATGCCTTTCTGATAGCACAAGAGCTCTTCAACTCTCAGAATAAGAAAGGGGACAGAAAACTAGTGTGGCTTAGCAAGGACCTGCTGGTCAAACTGAGGGAAAATAAGGATGTGTACAGACAGTGTAAACAAGTACATGTCGCCTGGGAAGAATATATAGATGCTGCCTGGAAGTGCAGAGATGGGACTACAAGTGCCAAGGCACAGGTGGAACTGAACTTGGCAAGAGATGTTGAAGATAACAAGAGATTCTATAGGTACATTGGTCATAAGAAGCAGGCCAAAGAGAGCATACCTCTTCTGATAAATGAGAAGTGAGCACTAGCTATAACAGATGTGGGGAAGACTGAGGTACACAATGAATTCTTTGCCTCAGTCTTCACTGGCAATCAGGGTTCTTATGTTTCTCACATCCCTACAAGTCTTGGTGGGAATTGAGGGTGCAAACTACCCTCCACTGTAAGGGCAGAGCAAGCCTGAGGCCACCTCATGAGACTGAATGCATACTAGCACATGGGGCTGGACAGCATGCATCCCAGAGTCCCAAGGGAGCTGGATGATGTGGTTGCTGAGCCTCCCTCCATCATCTTTGAAAAGTCATGGCTGTCAGGAGAAGTTCCTTCTGACTGGAAAAAGGGGAATATCGCTGCCATTTATAAGAAAGGGAGGAAGGAAGACCCAAGGAAATAAAAACTGATGTTTCACCTCTATATCTAGGAGTATCATGGAACAGATCCTACTGAAAGACAAGATAAGGCATGTGAGGGATGAGCAGGTGATCTGAGACAGCCAGCATGGTTTCACCAAGGGAAGATCATGCCTGACCAGCCAGGTGTCCTTCTATAGTGGAGCAATGGCATAAGTGGACAAAGAGAAGGCAACTAATGCCATCTACATGGACTTCTGCAAGGCCTTTGGCATGGTCCCCCACCACATCTCCAAATTGCAGAGATATGGATTTGAAAGGTGGACTATTAAGTGGATAAGGAACTGGTCAGAAGGTCCTAAGAGGGTTGTGGTCAATGGCTCTATGTCCAAGAGGAGGCTAATGAAAAGTGGTGTCCTCCAGGGGTCTGTCGTAGGGCTGGTGCTCTTTAACATATTTATCAATGACATAGATTATGGGATTGAGTGCACCCTCAGCAAGTTTGCTGATGACACCAAGCTGAGTGGTGCAGTTGATACATCAGAAGGAAGGGATGACATCCAGAGGGACCTTGATAAACTTGAAAGGTTGACCCGTGTGAACTTGATGAAGTTCAACAAGGCTAAGTGCAAGGTTTTGTGCTTGGATAGGGGTAATCCCAGATATGCATACAGACTGGGAAAAGAACATTTTAAGAGTAGCCCTTCTGAGAAGAACTTAGGGGTCCTGGCAGATGAAAAACTTAACATGAACCACCAGTGTGTGCTTGCAGCCTGGAAGGCCAACAGCATCCTGGGTTTTATCACAAGAGAGGTTGCTAGCAGAGCAAGTGTGGGGATTATCCCTCCCTACTCTGCCCTCATGAGGCTCAAGAAGGAGCATTGCATCCAGGTCCAGAGCCCCCAGCAGAGGAAAGTTGTGAAGCTTTTGGAGAGAGACCAGAGGAGGGCATGAAGTTGATCAGAATGCTGGAGCACCTCTCCTATGAAGATAGGCTGAATGTGCTGGGCTTGTTCAGTCTGGAGAATTCTGCAGGGAGACCTCATTACAGCTTTCCAATAATTTTAGAGAGATTATAAACAGGAGGGAAAACAATTTTTACATGGTTAGTGATAAGACAAGAGAGAATTATTTTAAACAAAATGAGGGAAGGTTTAGATTAGTTGTCGGGGGGAGTTTTTCACTCAAAGAGTGGTGAGACACTGGAACAGGTTGCCCAGAGAGGTTGTGGATGACCCATCCCTTGAGATATTAAAGGCCAGATTGGATGTGGCAGTGGGGTTGGAACTTGGTGATCTTTGAGGTCCCTTCTAACCAAAATCATTTTTGATTCTGCGATTTAAGGGGTAGAGAAGGTGTGTACAGCATGATAGGAACAAATGGTCTTCACAAACGTTCTTTTCAGAAATATGAGAGTGTGAAGAAAAAGAGAAATAAGGTTAGTTATAAAGGAACAAATTAGATGGAGAGAAATCAGAACAGAGAGAGCACTTTAGGAAAGATGATGGACTAGATTAGATGAGAGGGAAGCAGCAGCACGTGGGGATGAGGAGATCAGGAGACAAAACTTTAGCACAGCAGAAAGCAGTCAATACCACACAAATTCCAGAAATACGTCTTTAGGCATATAACAGGTAAGCATTCAGTCTGATTTAGTCATGTATACTGCATTTCCTATGAGTTGGGCACTTCCAGGAGTAATTCATCTACTTGAGTCATTCTTAATGGGATGGACTAAATCGTGTTCAGATGTACAGGTTTCCCTATGTTTATGCTACAGGGAGTCTAACTAACTTGCTTAGATTTTATATAGGGAGCTAAACCTAGCCATATGTCCAAAGGTCCCTGTTTTGATTGTTTCTACTTCAGCTCCTATTATTATCTTCATTAGCTCTGAAATGCTGGCAGATCTGAGGCCGTGGTTTTGACTTTGTGCATTTAAGTAAAGAGGGATTTTCACCCTAATGTGGAAAGGTCACTAGTAATAAGAGGATAATACAGAAAGTACTGCACTCTTATTTTCTGTTTTATCTGTGTGGAAGACACAACCCGCAGCAAAGTTCTCAGCTCCCAAATTTAGAAAGGATTATTTACCACAGCATTTATTTATTGTAATGCTATTGCAGTTCCACTGAAAAATATCCCTGTAAGGGAGTAATAAGTGGTATGGACAGGGAGGTATTTTCATTATTAGCATCATCTGGCACATTTCTTCTGCATTTTCAACATATTTGCTTTTGAAGAGTCTTTTTAATAGATCTAACAACAAAAGGTTGCTAAAATTGGAAACAGTGTGAGATGCTATAGTACTTTTCATTCTGGAGCCAAATCTGACACTGAAGACTGTTCTTGTTTAAGAACTTTCAGTGAATGAACATGATCATAGCATAGAACAAAGAAAAATGTCAGTTCCTGTAGTTGTATGTTTGCCATTTAAGTTTCACAAGGTATCTAAGGTTCAGTTTGAAATGTTTGATCTATTCTATTCAGTTTTGAGTTATTTTTGCAATGCATCAAGGCAAGTAATAAGCAAAGCATACTTTTTAAATCATTATGCTCTTAAATAGTTTAAATAATGGTTTCTGGATTACTTCAGGCATGCCTCTCCCTATAACTCTTTGTGTGAAATCCCTAGTCTAAAAATAGACTTAAAGTGATTTGTATTAAAATCTGGAAATTAATGCTGTAAGAATACAGACATCTGGTTGAGACTTTCCTTTGCAGGGCAGAGTGCAAATGAGTTCACAAATTTTTTTACGTTCGTTTGCTACGAAGATTCTCCTCTTTTATGCTTCTACCAACTTTTTTAATAAGTCAGGTTACTCTCTTCAAATTCAGAATGTATTCATAAATCATGACCTAAAAAGAAGAATCTCCTGTTTTTTAAGCATGATCCACAGGTCTTTGAATTGGTAATAACATTTCCACTGATTCTAGAGCTTTTCACCATGAGTTAATTGTACACAGCTTACCTGCAATCTGGAGATTTAGATGACAAAGCATGTCTAAGATTCTCAACTCTATCTTGAAGACTGAGCTATAATTTACAGTAGTTTGTCCAATTTAATTTTAACAGTGACAAATGAAAAGATTTCCAGACTTTTTAGTATAGCATCACCTTGTTACAAAAATATTCTTCTTGAATTTCAGCTTATATTTACATTTAGTTAGTCTCACATTGTACACTGTTAATGTTACATTTAAGCCTTAAATACACCATTGCAATTGTCTTTGTCAGTAATTTGTTACAACATCCAAGCCTAGTTTCTCAAAAGCAAGTAGTACATGAAGTTTGTTGTCTGTAGGAAATGGAAGCTCTCAGTGTGTAGGCAACACAACTTCTTAAAATACATTTATATCTCTACATCTTCATCTTTTACTGGATTCTGAGTCAATCAAATATATCATCAGGCATTCTGTAGGGTCTTTCTTTTTCAAAGCAGATGATAATTAAGCTGATACACTGTAACCTCTAGAGCAAAGAAAGTTAGCTTGCCCTTAAACATGTAATAATATCAGCACATTTTGTTTCCATATACATATACTTTGTCTTTCTCCTTACCCCAAATATAAGAATATTTATTCACCTATAATGTTCCCACTAGTTGCTTAATGGCTATTTTGTATTACTAATTGAATTGATCTTCTGATTTGATATCAGAAAAAAAACAAGTATTTAACTGCATAAAAAATGTAAAACAGAACAGTTTGTAAAATAATCTGCATTTTCAGTCACTGTTAACAAAATAAATTAAGGATAATTAATATCCAGTAGCTCTCACATACAGGCAAAAATAGCATTTTTAATTCTTTTTAGATACATGTTCTCTTCACTAGTTTTTTAAATACAAAGTTATTTTGGCTATTTGAGAAAAACCGAAAACCTAGGACTATATGCAGATTAGATCTTATCTAAAATGCCAAAAACAAAGTCACTCTCTTCCATTTCTTTCTTTTTTGTTCTGTTCCATAAATAAGAGTACTATGTATCCTGATAACATAAATAAATTACTCTTCTATTAATTTTTCTCTTATCTTTTATTTTAACTTGTGTTCTAGTAGATGTAAGTACCCTAAAAGTGTTCAGACAGACTCAACAGCAGTCAGCAACATCTATTTATCAACATCTATTTATTATGCTTATTCTGTTGCCAGAAAAAGTTCCTACCATTGGAACTGCCATATGCCATCTCCACTACTTAATGCAGGAGTGTTTGTATCTTCCAGGTAGAGAACGTATTCACTCTGGACTTAATACAATACTCTGTCAGCTTTGTATGTTGAGTCTAAACAGAACAGACAAGCTTCTTTAGAATGGATGCTTGATTTTCTGTCTAGGAAAACAGGCAAGTAAATAAAACAGATATTTCACAGTCTAAGGGTGAAAAATAAATTAACTAAAAACTACGAGAAATGTAAGAACTATATTCTAGAACCCGGAGAGATAAATTAAGTTCCTTCTGTAATGCCGATTTCCTCCTTGTCAATCTTCTTATATCAGAGCAACTAAGTGGTTTCTATGGCATTGGAGCAAATTAATAAGCCATATTTACCCCTTCTACTCAGTAAGTCTAGTGAATCCTGCTAAGCTGCACCCTCTGTGAACTCAGTTCTCTTTATCTATTCAAATAGTGTATTTTAAGTTCATTCCAGTTGATACAGATTGAAACCACCTTTTTTGCCAAGCACAGGATATTCCACTAAAATATATACTTAGCTATTCAAATGCAAGGAAATATGGATTACTTCCTCACACTCTCACCTTTGAAGCTGAAGATGATGCCAATTTGCTTAAGAACACATTGTGCTAGGCCTTGCACGAATATAGACACAACAGTCCCTATGTCAAGAATTAATTCTATGAGAGAAAGCAAACCTAGCAGATGACACCAACCATCTCAGCTAGGAAGGGCAAGATGGAATAATAGATATAAAGAAGTTACACACCATTATTTAGTTTTGGAGTGGGCAGACCTGAAAAGAAGCTCAATAAATCTAGGCAGGTCTTACTAAAGTCTTGCATGTCGGCAACAGTAGAAGAATGCAGAAACAAAGTCCATATCATTGATAGAGGTCCTAAAGATGAGCTATTAAGCTATTACTTTCCTTTGTTTGATATGTGTGTAAATAGAAATGAAAGTTCCTATGGTAATTGTCAAAAATAAGAGCTCAGTTTCCTTCCAGCAATCCCTATCCACCTAAAATAAGCTATGCTTTCAAGAGCTGTGTGCAGGCTATTGCTAAAATGAATAATGCATAATGAGAATTGTGTTTGCCTACACACCATTGCCTAACAACCAGTGTCCAATTCATTATTGTAAAGCATTTTAGGATGTCACAAGTATGAAAGACACTACATAAAAGGAAAATCTATTATTCTCATTTAATAGTGTTTCAAACATAACACCATTTCCATGCAGTTTTAAAAGTAATTTGAGATATCCCAAGATAAATTACTCTAAGCTAAAATTTCAGAAAACGTTCTTGCTTCTTGTTCACTGAACTTGCATTTAATGATTGAGTAGCTGTTACCTTAAAGGATATATCAATGAAATTACTAGAGATTTGTCACTGAATTACTTCTGAAAGTAGCAAAGCTTCACAAAAATACACGTGTAATGGATGTAATATATTTCAGCTCTGTTCTGTAGTTCAGCCAATACAGGACAGATGGAATATTATTAGAAATTTTAGCTAAAGTTCACTAGATTCCTAGCGTGCTGGTGCAGCTCTGCATTTGTAGCCTGGCAAAAGAAAAATTATTTTCAGCTGTGCAGTAAAAAAACAAAGCAAAGATAACGATCTCATTAATGTTTATTACCTGAAGTAAACCGACTGTATGGTGGGAAAAAACTAGATGGAATGAAACTAACATTTACATTTCTTAGCAGTGTAAAAAAAAAAAATTCTTGAAACAAAGGAATGGAGGGAGGGAGGAAAGAAAGCAGCCCTCTTAGAAAAGGAATATTTGCAATTTCTTCTTACATTCTCAGCTGAATGAATGAATAACCTCACCACCACTGCAAAAAGTATAGAGTTTTAAATATCCATTCTTACCTGTTGAAGTTGTCATGATACACATGGAAATTTACATTTCACACATCACTCGCACCTCACATGTGTATCATTTCAAATATAATGATCAGGATTTCTTGATTTTTAAACATCAAGAAGATGGTAGTCATTTCAGACAGATATGCAAGGGGAGCACTCCTGTACACATTCCAGTCACTTACAGGAGAAGAATCTGTCTTTGATGAATTTAGGACCAAAAATATGTTTTAATGTCTTTATCCCTCTTGCTAGTCTGTCCAAAGATAGAATTCCTTACTTGCCATCAAAACCAAAATTTATTTGAGTTCTTATAATTTTCTTAAAATTTTCCATAAAATAGATAAAAGAAATGAGGGAGAAAAAACACTTGGAATGTCTCGAAGGACCCTGTTGTGTGTATGCATGCACACACTAGCTTTTATTAGAGAAATGGAAAAAATTCCAAACCTGAGAAAAAAATTCTTATAGATTCTATAATTCAGTGACAGCAGTTAAACCTTTCTAATAAAACATCTGGAAAATTGTATGAATTTTTTTAAACCTGTCCTATTGAGAAATCATATTCCTACAAGACTCCATTCATATTCTGAAGAAGAAAAATTAGAACTTCAGTAGCTCTGGTCATTTCTCTCTGGAAAAGAAGGCCAAACTCTTTCTATATCTTCAGGTGTAGCAATTATCTGAATCTTGCCAGCCATCTCATGTTGTTTCTCACATATGGAAATTCACACAAGTAACAGTTTAATAAGCCTGAAAACCTCAGCTTCTTTTTGTACATGATATACCCTATCTTCTGTAGTGATTATCTGCACTCTTTACAAAAAAGTTTCTGCTTCATGTGCTTGTCTGCCAGTGGTCTCCAATCATCACCAGAGGAAGAAGTTTATTCTTTTACTTCTTGCCTGTATCAGCTTCCTCAGAAGAAATATTTGATCATTAACAGACCTCCATGGCTCAAAAACATATTTTTTTTATGCATATTAAATGCTCTCATTTAAAAAGGAAATGACATTATAGACTCCTATGTCCTTTACCTCATCAATAATAAAAAGTATGTAATAACATGCAAGAGTACAGTATTAATATTTAAAATCACAACTTGTTTTTAGTATAATAAATCCAACCTCCCATCCTTAAGGATCAAAACTGATCTTCCCCAACTTCTCAATCCCAATAAATAGTTATCTATTGACAGGGGTGTTTTAAGGTATCATTAGAAAGAAACATGGACACAAATTACTGATGATTTTCACATTGTAGTGCTTTGCTTTGATGATTAGTGCCATGCAAGAAATTATTATACGTTACCATTGACTTTTTTTTTTTTTAACTGGTGATCATTTGCTATTTCTAATGCCAATTCCTTTTTTTCCTTTTCTTTCTTTCGCATTAATGCATAAAACTGATGCTGGATATATTTTCACATTAACAATATGGCTTATGGCCTTAAACTCACCACTGATTTGGGATATATTTTTAAACCTTTTTCTTAGTACTGAATACACTAAAGGCTATGCAAACAATTGTGAAACATGATTTGCTTATATCACGAGTTCCAATGTTTTCTATTCCTATGAAATATAAGATTTTTGATAGCAAAATTTGAGCTTTCTGAAGTACAAGTTGTATTTTGTTTCATATAGAAACTTCCTCTTAGATTTTTATACCAAATAAAACCCAATGGTAGAATAAAACATATGAACAGGTAGAACTTCTGCAGTGAGGTCTGCTTGCTACATAGTGAAACATCATCATAAGACTGTTTCTATATTGTCAACATTTGACTGGGAACATTTTCACACAATTCTCAACTCATTGCTTACCTGTTTGTTGGTAAAACCAGGCAAAAGATAGATGCTTTTCACTGAATCCTGTTCCCACCAGCTACTGCAGGCCATCCAACACAGAAAACAGCACCATGACCCACAGCTGAGATAGGTGGCAACAGTTTGGGGCTAATGCCAATTAAAATCACATCTTGGAGTCAAGTTACCCCTCTATTTACATTCTTGGGAGAAAATTCTGCTTGAATCAAATGTGACATCTGCATGCTCACAGCCTGTCTCCTGTCCTCACTGCAGGCTTGGGTCCAGCTCCTACTTTACCTTTACCCTTCAGCTGGTGTTGCCATCTGTGGTTAAAAATAGTAAATATATAGAATTTTTGGATTCCAGAAACAGCAGTGGGTTTTTGAACAGGTAACTGCTAGCTCTGCTTATCCACCCAGCTGGAACTGACTGAGACGCTTAAAGTGCTTGCATCATTTCTGGTATTGCAAGGGGTCGGAGCAGCCACCACTTCTCAAAAACAGGTAATTAGGGTTTAAAGGGCTGTGTAGGGCTGATGATTTTAATTCCACCCAAATTCTGCCTGTGAAATCAGCATATTAGGTGCATCTTTGATAAAACATGCTTTGAGGCTGCAGTTGCTGTGAAGGAGAACTCCACCAAATCCAAGGGTTCTTGATTGATCAAACCATCTGCCAAAATAGGTATAGTTTCAGCAGATACAATTGTGTGAAACAGGAAAACAAACTAGACTAAAAAATTGATTCCATAAACAAGTGACAAAGACAAGCAGGTTTGAGTGGGAGTCCCTCACACACTAAAGAAATAAAAGAAACAGTATTTCATTCAGTTCATTTTAGCATCAAACCCAGTGCTATGTGTCATTCATTCCAGCTTCCATCTGAAATTTATTTATCTCTAAATGAGCTTGTTTTCTCCAGTATATCTGTCTTGTGGGATGGCCTTTTTTCACAGCTTTTGTCATGAAGTCCTAGCACACTTGTGAATTACAGTGCAAAGTATAAAATGGAAGGATTTCCTACTCCATTATCAGTTTGATAGAATAATCAACTTACTCCAACTAAATACACTCACAAACATACACTCAGAGAAAGAATGAAATGCAAGTTTCACTCTTCAAAGCTAACACAATCCACATATTACAAGGAAAAAGCCTCCAGTGGTGCTTTCTGTTTAGAAGCAAATTTTAATACAGTTACACTCAAGTGAATTTAATATAAATATATATATGTTTTTTATTTTATCTGTTCCTCCAGGAGAAGTCCAAAAGAGAAACAGAGATGGCCAAATTGACAGAGTCAATGAGTGAGTACAAAAAATAGGAAGTCAAACCACTTCCGTTTTCCATTTGTTCCACTCCCTTACATAACACCAAAAAAAAAAAAAAAGATCTCATTCCAGCCCTACCTTTCTTCAGTCCTAATTTCATCAAATATCATTCCACTCCCCCCAGAGAAAAAGAACCCCTACAAAAAAGACTGTTGTTTTCTTTGTGCACTGTTTCAATCACTTGTATTTGGATCAAAATCCAGCAGAATAGCTACTACTCAACCCTGAATTTCACTTAGAGAGTATTCTTGTGGATTTAATAAATGCTTATTTATTTTATGTAGGTTAGAGTGTAAATCACTTCACCATCTTACAGAAGATCCTACTAAATCCAATACAAGTATTCAGGATTGTCCCCTGTTCCAGATTTATCCAACAGGAATTATGCCCAGATATATTTCTGGAAATCTTTCAATTGATTTCACTGTTTTTTAGAACACATATATTGATTTGAATATGTAGCTAAGAAGAAGTCATTTGTGCTTCCTCTTTCATATGAAATCCAGATAATAGACTAGTACGTATAAATGCCTGTAGCCAAGGGACTCAGACAGTTTAATCTACTCCTAAATAACATTTGGAAATAATTTAGGAAGAAATCCTGGCAAACCCCCATCTCTTTCCCAAAACAAATACAGCTCCACAGATATGCAAGCTTGAAGAAATGTCTTAAAAGGGAAAAATCTTTTTTTGGTGTCTATAAAAAAAATGGAAAGATAGACATGCATAAGACCCTTTTACATTAGGTAGTTCTCTCTAATTTTCTAATTTTCTTTCTAATCTTTCTGAATGTCCTGAAAAAAAAGTAGACTAACATCTGAAAAAGCCCATAGATGATCAGGAACATGAGCTGAAAAATACACTTGTCTGTTCCTTTAGAATTCATATTTTTCTTGTGAATTATTTTTATTTTATTTCTTCAATGAATTTACTACTGCTTCGTATGAGTATTGTTTATGATGCATGTAAGACTTTTATGAAATTTTCAGATAATTTTGTGACATTTTGAAATATTTTAATGTATCATAAACCAAGATACAGACTGGGAAAAAAATGAAGATAGCACATTGCTCATTGTAAAGCTGGTGCAGATTAAAAGCAAATAAATGGAATAGTGGAGCAACAAGATGACTTATGGGTAAAAGAGGTCAAAAAGTTATTAAAAAAGTCAAAGGGTTGTTAGGCCTCTGATTTGGACTACAGAGCCTTTTTCTTGCAACTGAGAATATAAAGAAAAGCCTTTCAGGCATTCAAAGGCCTCAAAAAATTGTTTGATCATGGCAACAATCTAGCAAAATAATTCTTTTCCTTTCAGTTTTGCCCAAGTTGTGTTTCTTCTCCCTTTCCTTTGTTCACCCCTTTGCACAATTCCAAGAATAGTCAGCCACCCTACCTGTACTTCTCTAGTTTTTTCCTTCCACCTAAGTGTTATGATGAAGTTTCCAAGCACTGCTCTGTACACCTACTTCTCCATAAGGATTCTCCAGATATTTTTCCAGTAATAAAATCCCTGTACCTCAAACTCATGACAGTTGGTGTACTAAGAGAAGAAGTAAGAGAAAGAATGAGAAAACACAAATGTAGTAGTACTTCCAAGGGATAATGATTTGTATTTCATCACATTCTATATATTCATTTGGTGGTAAATGGAGGGATCTGTCATGCTGTAGGAAATATTGGTAAGAAGAAAATGTTTCAGTACTTTCAATAGAACTTTTATATAATGATGAAGGGATGTGAGGTATAACGACAGAGCCTTGTATGTGTTGAGGAAACTGCCTGTCTTTAAGGTTAAAATAAAAGTAAGTGAAAGAGAAAATCATTCTAACAGAACAGTTAAAGTGCAAACTAGAAGAAAATGCTGTGCTAAGTTTTTCTGAGTAGTCCCTAAGAGCAGATATATAAGCAGAAATGCATAGCAAGTAAGAGCACACTTTGCCCCAAGACATTATTTTAAAATACTTGCACTGGATTAATAGAAAGCCACAATAATTGCACTGAGCTCCAGGGAGCTGTCCAAGAATTCCTTTATAATGTCTTAAAATCCGTCCGCATTTTGAAATTTCTTTATAGCCTGAGTTGGGCAATTTACCTCATATAATCTTAGAATACATAAAAGCTGAGGTACAAATGAAACCAGGAACCAAAGTGTTTTCCCTTTGCTTTTCTTTTTTTCTTCTGTCCTTGTTCTTGTGTTTCCTGCACACTGTTGCTCATTTTAAATCAAATGATGCCATTGTCTTGGCTGGGAATACCTTAAAACACAGCAAGCAAAGTAGAAGAGCAAATATTAAGTTGCACAGGAAGATATCAGAAGTTTGGCTTGATGTATTTGGCCAACATGACAAAAATTAGACGTTTCAGGGGAACATCCTGAACAAAACTATTCAGTCCTTGGGAACGATTGCCATTTTGAATGCTTCGGTGAATAAGGTCCAAGATCTCAGCTGTGAATTATGCAGAAGCACAGACCTAGTGTGCCACGTAATGCAGTATAATCAATATGTGACACGAGCAGGGTGAACCTGATACAGACTAGATTCAGAAGTGGGCATGGATAGCTGCCTGAAAGCATTTAAACAGAGAAATGACATCCAATTAAGCCCTCAGGCAGTAGAGGTAATTTAATAAACAGTCATTTTTGTTCTGGCTCCCAGTTAAGCCACATGGTGTACATGTGTGAGAACAGTCAGAAACAGAAGTTAGTTAAAAATAAGGATATTCCTTTGTTTATTAAAATAATTTGTATTTCAAATGTCTGTAAATATACTTACAATGTCAGTGGAACAATGAAGATTGAGACTTTATATGGCTCCAAAAAAATCTGTATTGTAGTTGCCATTAGTTTTACTCTGGAAGAAAAATCAAACTAATCTAAAAAACTTTTTAGAAGCAAACAGAAGAGATCTGTTTTGTAACAGAGTACTCTTCACAAATGCTTTCTTTTTATCTCCATCATTTGAATCTGAAGTGTCCCTAGTGCTCTCTCACACTTGTAGAGAGGGTTTCTGAAGAGAAAAAAGTTTCTGTTTTGAATTCATTAAGTGTCCCAGCACTTGCAGATTTATATGCACCAGGGTAGTCTCTGGACTTTTTTTTTTTTTTTTTTTTTTTTTGCAGTTCTAATTATTTTGAGTTACTGCTTTACAACATTTAAGAAAATTGTGTGGTTCGTGACAGTAAATGAATATCCAATATGCTGTCTCTTGGTATAGAGCATTATGGATTTCCTACTTCATTTTTCTCCCACATTGTACTGATTTTCTTTGCAGTTTTGTTGACAGACATGTTCTTGTTTACCACATCACAAGTCAGTGGTGCTTGTGTAAATTCTGTCTGGCATGAAGACAGCACTAGCTATACATGCACAAAATCAGGACTTTAAGTAACTGACCTTATAGGCTCTGTTTCTATCTCACAGGTCTAGAAGAATGAAGTACAAATATCCAGCTTAACACAAAATATGATTACTTAGAAAGATAAGATTCTTACTTGGCAAAATCCAAGTGCTAAAGCTCTACAGCATTCAAACAATTCATCCAATAAATTTGTTCCCATGCTGGAGGAAGTTACAGTCATTTATTTTCAATATAACCGAGAAGTTATCGTTTTATGGTAAACCTTTTTATAACAGCAAGCCAACTATAGGATGGCAAGCTCGTTTTTCCACAGTATGTGTTTTCATTATCTTTCACATTTGTCAGTAAGAAAAGAGCGATCTTGTGATAGTTATTTCTAGAGAAGACTTCTGTAGCAAATATTAAGTTATGAAGCTGCTTTATTAACTGGAATATCTGGTTATTCATACTGTATATGTAGGTTGATAGAGTTTCAAAACTTTTTACTTAATACTTTTATCAAATTTAAATTACAAGTAACCAGAATCTGTATTTCATTATTGTTGTTGCTATTATTATTATTATTTTAGTAGAAAATAGCTAATGCACATAATGAAAAGAGCAGAATGAACAGTGCTATTTTAATTAAATGAAAATACAGTCTATTCCTAACCGTAAAGGTCAAGTTTTGAGAGGAGAATGAAATTCTAAAACAAGACTTAATTATGCAAGAAAGCAGAAAGTTCTTCTGTTTCTGTGCTGTACTAGAAGAGGTTCAGAAGAAGCGCAAACTAATATATGCACTGAGACACAAAGAAATTTGCCTTAATCAGGAAGCTGATTGACAGTATTGCCAGTCCTGACTAGACAATAATTGGCCTTCTCTGAGGCTTCAGAGGTCTTTTCTTTAATATCTTTCCACAAGTGTGAGGGACAAAACTTTCATTTTACCAAATGGAAATGCAGACTCAAATATAACCATGTGATTCCAGTAGCTTAGTTTTTTTTTTTTAAATGTATTATATTTTGATAGCACAAGTCATACTACTTTATTAAGCTAAAATGTTTGTGAAAATTAAACAAAATATAAAGGATGAGATAACTAAAAGCAGAGTGACAAATTAATTAATTCTTTCTGTTTTTTGGAAAGGAGCTGTGAGTGTAGATAGGCAACACTGAGTGCTTCTGATTGAAGCACATTATTCCCAGTTACTTACAATTTCCACAAAAAAATATTCAGATAGTCATTTTCTAGAGTAGGTGTGTTTCAGTCTTTCCTATAGTTTTTATTAGCTCATGATTAACCATTTCTAAAACAGAATTTTCAGTGTCATTCCTTTGCGCATTGAACCTGGAGTATTATAGTCATGTGCTTCCTAAAGCAAATACTCATCTTCTGCACTAAATCTAAGTGGTCTAGACATAAAACTATTAGGAAAAAAACACACCTTCACAGCTTCCCACAGCAGTACCATCTGCAAAACTCAACACTCAGTCATTTTGCTATAATATCTCCTGATCAGCACTGGGATAAAATTATGAATCTAGATCAGATTTGGTATGAGAGAGATTCAGACATAAGCTTTTAGAGAGGGCACAAGTATTACTGGGCATAACCAGAATTTATTTAAGCATGTGCAGAAATTTACTATCAAAAGAAAAAGTATATCAGATTTTAAGTACCAGTTATGGAGAACCTCCGTTTGGAACTGAGTTGCCAAAATATCAGCTAGGTTTGCCTTTGTTGAGACCACATTATCTTATTTATATACCTTTATGATATGATGTGTTGCATTTGCATGCATCCAGGCCAGTCTGTATTGCAAAAGCACTGCCAGCTCTGTATTTACAGCCATTTTGTACTGGGTTTCACAATTGTAATGTCCTTCTAATATAGAGCTTTGACTGCATTTATTTAACATGTACTTAAGTCTTCCAAAGGTGCTATTCATCAGCAGACTTCATCTAGAGAAGTGAGCAGTGTTCAGTGCTGAAAGAAAAGCCCACACTGTGTATGTAAAAAGCAGGAAGTTCATATTCACGTATGATAAAGAAGTGATTAAAACTGTCTGAGCCATCAATCGTTTGTCTTCACAGTGAAGAGATGAGATGAATGAAAAGGTGAAAAGCAGAATCAATGTTTCTGAAAGCTGTAGAAAGCTGTCTGACCTGGTTCAGGCTTATTGAGCTATTGAACAGATAAGAGACCATAATGGATTTTAGTTTTATTAAATAGGTATAGAATAATGAATAATAAAGAATGATGGTCAACAATTAAGAGGAAAAAAAAACAACGAGATATTCAAGATATACAAGAGGCAGCTGTTTAAAATTTACCGCCATAAATAGATTGGATTCTGGATCTCTTAGACTTTGAAAATGAGTTGCAAAGGCTTCCAGGATCAATTAATGGAAAATCACTTAGAATATGGTAGGATAAACCATTTGATATGAAAGAAAAATGTTCCACTGTTTTGAGAAAAGAGCCCAGATGAATGCATTCATTATAAACAATGAATGAAAGGTCTTATCATGGTATTTTTGACAGATGTCTTTTAAAAGCCTTATAATTGGATATTAAGCTAATCCCTTTGGCTAGACTATATTGTTCCTGCATTTTTCACCTGCCTCCATTCCTATTCAAAAATTTGAGAGGGGATAGCAGGGACCATATTAACCTTATTACAGACAAAACAACTCCTACAAGTCAATTTCTCTAATGTGTACAGAACACATTAATTCAGAGTATATTATTTCTGAACCACTGCCTGCACTCGTAGCTCAAGCTCTTCCAAATTTATTTGCCACTATTCATTTTCCCATAAAATATTTTCAACTATATGGAGGAGAAAACTAGAAAGACTCCAGTGAGAGCCATTGCCAGCATTACATGAGCTGTTGAAAGAAAAGGCATCAAAGAAGAAACTGTAAGGTCTGTCCTCCATCAAGTCAGTGCAGCACTGTTTCTCTCCAGATGCAGGGATCACAGTGATTGCACAGAGTGGCTGTTACACAGCTCTACATTCAACAATTCAGTCAGTGTTACACCCTTTACCATTCCAGCCCAGGCACATTGCACAGGCATATCTCCATGGAATATGACTGTGCATTTCCTGATCCTTACTGTTAGAATCATGCACTGCATGAAACAGCCATATAACTAGAGATTGCACCTTCTTCTCATTATTATTATTACTATGTCCTGCAAATAATTGCCCTACTTCTCTTCATATCTTTGCCAACTTAAGAAAAACATTGCCTAATCACCTCATAATTGAATTGCAAGGGTAGGTCTTATAATCTTATTTCTACATTCAGGCACTCCAGTCTTTGTTGTTCTTTGTTGCATACCCTCCACTTTGTCATGATCATACTTCATAAGTACTCTTCTTAATCCATATGCCTATAAGCAAAATAATGAAAAGGACAAAGGCTTACACAAAAGAAAAAGAATTCTGGTAGCTACAAAAGAAGGCATGCAGCTCTTACTCACCTAATTGGCAATTAAAAAGAAATGCTTAAGAAAGGTGGTGTTTCTTTCGAAAGAGAAGTAGCAGAAGCAGAGGTACTCTGAAGAACTTTTGCATTGATATATCCTTCCTCATCAGTAAATCTTCTGCTGGGTATTGGATTCAGAGTCCAGATTTCAATTTCTATTCTTAGTTTGGCTTAATAGCTTACGTCTTCGTTAAAAAAATAATAATATTAATAATAAATTAAGAATAAAAAAAAAAAGGACAATTCAATAATGGTTACCTGAGCTGAGTAAACTTATCAGAATCAATATATTCATCCAAAACAAAATCCCATGTTTGCTCAGGACAGACACAGACCAACTGATGGAATAGTACCATAGATAGATGCATTTCTGTTTATCTTTCCTGACAACACCAACTTATGGAAAGGGGAGGTAAAAGACAGTTTTTAGAAAATCTTAAAACCATCACATTTGGTAGCACATCTGAGGAAGCTTTTCACAGAGCATGCAGCTTATGAAATACTTTGTCACAAAGTACCATAGAGTAGGGAAAAAGTTTAAAGTAATCCTGGCTAGGATGGGATGACAGACAGCAAACATTCAGTTTAGCGATTTGGATGTCTATATAAGGAGTTATAAGGTGATGATCCACTAGGAGGAAAGTTGGAAAGAAGTGATCCACTAACCAATGAATATTAAGCAAAAAAATATATTCCACTGATGTTTTATTTCACATCAATCTGCTTGAGATAGTGCTCTATATCTCCTTCCTCACCACTTGTCACCACCTATTACCATCACAATCAGCAGCCCTACCCAAGGAGTGTCATCCAGTAGTTACAAGATCATTTTTCCTGTTTTCCTATAGCTTTAATTCCACACATCCTCTTAAAACAGCATCAGTTTGGGACACCTGTGTCTACCTGAGCAATAATAAGAGTAATAAGTAATAATGGCTGCAAAACCATTCCAGTACAGTCCCAAGATCTTAGACATCCTACTAAATAACAAAGAAGACCAAGGTAGCAGTTAGCGAAAACTCATGACACCTCTGAAGCTGTGAGAAGAGTCACTGGCTACTATCACAGCAGTTTTCAAAGAGTCCTGGCCTGGTCTTCCCTAGATGAGTCTTTCCTCATCCTGTTAGTATGGGGAATGACAGCAGTATGGCCAAAGGGACTGGAACCAAACCCCACAATACAGTTGGCTTGTAAATCCTATTTTTGCCCTGATCTTCATCAAGTCTGTCATGTTTCAGTGGTATGTAAGTAATTGGCCTCAGATCTTTGGTGAAATTTAATTAGTAATTTTATCTCAGAGGTCAGATCTGATGCTCCTATCCAACTCCAAATCTGTATCTGTAGATCTTCACATAGCTCACTCTATGCATGGAATAATATCAGACTCTGTTCTAACACGATTGTGAATGATACACAGAGATTATTAAGTTTCCAAATGATGACACTTTAAATTACCACTTCAGTTCATTCACGAGAAACAGAATGATTGTCATTGTCTGACATATTTATCAAACTGAGCCTGCTATCTCTATATTGCAGGTTCCTTCTGTTGTTCCTAGAAACCTATGAAATAGAGTTGTATCACATGACATGAACAGTTTTTGCTAATCTAGTTATAAATCAAAAAGACAACAAATAGCATGATTGCTTGTCCTTAAAGGTGGTACATTTTTGTTGAATTTAGGAAACCTGTATTTTCACTTGACAGGTTTGGGAGGCAGCTTAAATATCTCATTCCACTCCATTTTCTAGTGTTGTTTGAATAGTTATTTTAATGACAGGCAAAGAATAATATCTTCTGAAACGTAGAATGCATTATGGTACATACGTTCCTTTTTTTTCTTAACAAGGCAGAAAAGAACTATCCACAGACCTCCTGCTAAGTCAGTTTGTTCCTATGGCATATTGATCTTGCATACAGTTGAATGTCTTTTTGGTGTTAACATTATTATTTATGGGAGTATTGCTATTTAAGGCGCAAGTACCTCATGCTGTTGTGCTAATTTGTGGGTGAACGCTGCATATTTTTAGTATCCATTCAATCACATGTGCTGGGCTGTAATGTTTGAAAATGTATTCATGAAAGTCATGATACAAAACTCATTAAAGTGAGGGAAAAAAACCCTACTGCTTTTCTGCCTCTTTAATTTTATAAGGTGTCCATGATATTAACACAAAAAGAGAGAGACTCATGAACCCATTTAAATGGTCTCTTTACATCTGAGCAGGCAGATGTCTGCGTTAAGTTATGATCCCCACAACTCCCAGTAAGGGAGAACAGTCTATACAATATGAAGACTGGCAGCTTCAACTTCCTGAATGTCATTGTGTTTCATTGTTTGGAGCCTGTGAGAAGTTTTTAAAACGTAACATTGTCTTGGTTAATTCTGTACCTTTACTGCTAGAGATTCTGGTCTTGATTTTTTTATGACTGACATTTACAAAACTGCCAAAAGTTGCTGAAAACAAATAAATATATATAAATATAGGATTTTCAGATTTAAGGGAACATTTAAAACTTCTTAATTTCAAAGTAGTTTAAAATGGTGCAGTTTTAAGTACATTTCTTCAAATCAGAATAGTTTGCCTTTTCTTCTGTTGGAGGATAGATCTGAAAGAACCACACAAAAATCTGTTGGCAAACAAGTGGACTAGTAGCAGAGCCTGAGTTAGGCTGTTGGCACACTTCTGTTTACTGTTCAGAAACATCTGTTGAGATTTGAGCAGATGTCTGTGAAGAGCAATCAGGAGTCCATATCCAAGTCCATTCTCCTGAGATGCAGAGCCAAACAGAGAAGGTAGCAGTGGTTGCAGTGGTTTCTATATCCATTTTCATCGACTAAACGCTTAAGTACAAGGGATAAATCTCCTGACTGTATAAAGTCTGATTTGTAGCCCAGAAGAAACTTTCTCAAGGGAGTGGAGGGCAAATTACAGTGAGCTTTAGGCTTCATTCCGTGGAAGAGATTAAAAAAAAAAAAAAAGGCGTTTCAATCAAAATACAATTTGCACCATCTACTGCAGTAGATATTATTTCCTTTGCCAAACACCACAGTGTTTTGAACTGGCTGGCTGAGTCCCTCTGCCTCATTAGGAAAGTACAGTTCTCCATGCAACATTTAATTTCTTCTGCATTCTTCTGTTTTGGACAATGTAACTGTAAACAAATCATTCTCTTTTCCCTGCTTCCCTTCCTCCATCCCTCATTTCCACTTTCAAGCCTTGACAGAAGGTTTTGAGGCTCTTCTTCATCCCACTCAACAGCAGAAGATCTGTAAATGCTTCTTAACTGCAGTTAAAAATGGTCAGTGGTTTATTTTTCATGAAGTTGTGACACCGAGTACTAAACAGATTCAATAGTATTTAAAAACTAGATTAAAAATCTAAGGCACTTTAAACTTCAGAAAGGCCTTTCCATTAGTCCTTGCAGTTGTTGTTGCTTAAAGCAGTTATCCCTTTTCTATGGCATTAAACAGTCATAGTGAAAGAATTCAATAATTTAAGAATAAGATGAGGTTAAAACCCAAGTAAATGATACAAAATCTATATTGTATAAGGAAAATGTGTGCTAAGAATGTGTGTTTTTCACTTCAGAAGTGCCATTCAGTGATGATATTTAATTTTAAGAAACTCTTCTCAAACAGCCTTTAGAGTAAAAGAGAGGTATACCACTGTAGCAAAATCAATGTTTTTCTTTAAAAAAAGAAAAATACTCAGAGATGGGTGCTGGGGGAATCTCATATTTATCAAGAGATTATAATTTCAAATTAAGTCTGCATTGTGTGTTACTATAGAAACTCCCATTTTGTGGCATGTTTATGGAGAAAAAGTCAAAAGTTGCATTTTAATGAATGTGGATCACATATTACCTTCCTCAGTGTAGCAAAATAAAAAAGAAGTTTCTATCAGAAAATGAGTAATCACTCAAAATAAGGTGAGCTAATTAAGGTCATGGGGAAAGCATATTAAATCCTGAAGTGACATGTGTCACATTCATTTTTCAACAGTAGTCTCCTCCTTACAGATTATGTATTAGATACTGCGGGAGTCTGATGGATTGAGAACCTTGTTGCCATGGCAATATTGCTGCTTTGCTGGTATTCCCTACAGAAAGTAAAGGATTTTTTTTCTACTCAGACAAATTGGCTATATATAGCAAGAGATGTTGGAGAACTGAAACAGTGGAATCTGGTGGGGGCAGATTGGGGGAAGGACTGACATTTATAAGTTTAAGGAATCACAATAGACCAGATAGCTGTGAGAAGTGAGGGGGGGCTGCTGAAAGAGGAGAAGAGAGAAAGGGAGAGAGGGAAGGAGATAAGAAAGGAGGGAGGTAAAGATGTTTAAACTGTACATTCATAGTATATCTTACTTTAAGGGCAGAGAGGCCAGCAAAGAAGAATAGATAGTATTGCCTTAGAGGAAGGCAGTTACAGCTGCTGTTGTTTTACCATGCTTGAAATGGTTTGTAGCTTTAGAGAGAGCCAAAAGGTAAAAATCACACAAATGGGTAAAGAAACAGCGGAGTTTCTTACCACTGAAACTGCCAGTATAAGTCACAATTTGAGATCCAAATGAGCCTCCTTCTTCTGTTTTTTTTTTTTTTGTTTTTTGTTTTGTTTTTTTTTTTGTTCTGTTTCATTTTTTATCTCTGCTCACAGCATTTTTTAACAAGGTGTTGATACCATTTCCATCCTCCTCTTGGCACAGAGAAAGCAAATGTGCTCCAGTCAGATTTTAGGGAGTACTGTCTCTTTTGTACGGTCCTGTCTGTTGCTTAGAGGTGTGAGAAGAATGTGACAATGAGGTTTCATTTTAATATTGGCGCATCTCAGCCAAGAATTTATGGATTACTGCAGAGGAAAAAAAAACACAACTGTTTTGTTTCTTCCTCTTTTCCTCTCTTATCCCTTTATGCACAGAAGTGCACCAAGTAATCTACAGTATTTGCCTTTAGGCTTAGAAAAGACACATTCCAATAAAACTGACCAGACAGCTCTAACTGTCCTCAGTGCTAACTCACTCGCTGTACCCCATTCACTGTTTCTTTTTTCCTTTTCATAGCAGACATTCATTAAAGTTTTTAATTTATTGAAGTATCAGATACATCAAGTGGCTTATACAAAATACAGTCTATGACAGATCATTAATACATTTATTGCCCCAGAGTTTACATGTACAATAAAGAAGAGTAGCATGGAGAATATGTACTGCTGTGACCACTACTGATGGACTCTTGGACCTCTTGAGGAAGTGCACACTTAAGGGATGCAGGGTGAAGAGACACAAAAACCTTTAACCAGGATCTGATTTACTATGCATTCTGCAAGGCAGAAGAAGCTTTAATTTAATAATAGATAGGATAACTGCTCACAAAAAGTTAGAAAAAAGCTGAGAAGACACTTGCAGCAGTAAATAGAGGAGATAGAGTTGTGAGAATATATGTATGCAGAGGGGAGGAAGGGGAAGTCTTAACAAACAGTTCTACACAATGCATATCAGTCTATGTGCATCATGTGGACTGTATATTACGGCAAGTTTAGTGATGTGATTGGATAGTAAAGTCACACAGAATCATATAAAACTCTTAAACACATAGTGAAGAAGTGAGGGAAATCAGAAGGAATGGTACTGCATGGTACTGAAATGATGAATTGTGATGAAAAAAAGCAGAGTCCTCTGTTCACATCAATGACTGGAAGTGGGAATGAAGACAAAAGAACATTTTTGAATGTAAAGAAGAGAACACAATTTTTTTTTACTAAGGTTCAGCTGTCTGATCTTAAAGAAAAAAATTAATTAAAAAAAATAAACAGTTCAATGGAAACAGAAAAAAATCTGTCAGACAGAAGAGAAAATAGAAAATTTTCCTGTCCTATCCTCACCTATATAATCTCAAGCAATTCAGACATATGTTTGAACATACAAGTACAAGAAGACAAGTCCTCAGATGACTCACCATTCAAAACAATTATGCAGAGGGTTAGGGGATGATGGATACCAGGCTTCAGAACTGGAGAACGGAACAAGCTACTGAGATTTGGGCTGAGTCAGCAAAGGGGAATGCCAGAGAATGGAGGCAAGCCTTCAATCCAGTCACTAGCAGATATTTAACCCACAGAATTATTGGGTCAGAGCTTGCTGGGGAAAGAAGGAATTGCCTTTGGATAGTTTTGTTTTATTTTATTTTTTGTCTTTTACTGAGGGAAAGGATGTTCCTTTAATAATAACCATGATGATATAAATGGAAAAGTCAGGCAGGCAGGCAGGCAGGCAGGCAGGCAGGCAGGCAGGCAGGCAGGCAGGCAGGCAGGCAGGCAGGAAGGAAGGAAGGAAGGAAGGAAGGAAGGAAGGAAGGAAGGAAGGAAGGAAGGAAGGAAGGAAGGAAGGAAGGAAGGAAGGAAGGAAGGAAGGAAGGAAGGAAGGAAGGAAGGAAGGAAGGAAGGAAGGAAGGAAGGAAGGAAGGAAGGAAGGAAGGAAGGAAGGAAGGAAGGAAGGAAATTAGAGATCAAAAAATGGCAGTAATCCAAGGATAAAGAACAAGAGACCTTGAAAGCTAGAAAGAGAAGTGTATGGAAGATTTATTACAGACTTACAAAAGCATAGAAGGAATTGATAGATTCTGTTACTAGAATAAACAAAGGAAAGGCTATTGGCAACCTGAACAGGAGCAACTTCAGATGAGTAGCTCAACTGAATGCATTATAGGGGTGTTAAAGGAAGACAGAAAATTAGTCTTGTTGGATTTAGGCTGTTTCCCTTTGGAAAATCTTTGCCACGGTCTGACTCTTAAAGAGTTAGAATGTCAGAAGTATTACCTATCATCATTAACTAACCAAATTAGCTGACAACATATCATTGATTAATTATATTAAACAAAATCATATTAACTACCTAATCATTATTGTGTTGCTGAGACTTAACACTGGGGACAAAATTCTTCCATACTGTCCCATTCCTGTTGCTTGCTCATGAAGACAAGGGAACAGTGTGCTCTAATAAATACCAGCTGCATAAAGTCTGATTTTCTTAGGCATGAACATTGAGGATCTTGGGTTATCACACAGAGTGGCAGGCTACCCTGCTAAGATTTTCTATAGAAAATGTAAAAGAAAATGACCAGAATGAAGATCTGGATGGGATACACAGCATCTGGTGTTCCCATGGTGGCAAATGAACAACAGATATGCTGCTTGAGCTTTTGTCTTCCACCAGCAGTGGGGAAACTATTAGAGATGCGTCTGTTATTGATTCACACTGCTTAGCATCCATTTATACTGGCTGGTTTTGGACCCATTATAATTTACAGTCTGTCATATAAATTGTTCCTTGTCTGTGAAATATTGATCTACTAGATATGCATGCTATGTGTCATACTGAACACATGGAATCAAAATCCTTAGTGATTTTGCTTTTTAAACAACACATTATTGGCCACATTCACTAACTGCTTCTAGGAGCAGCTCAGTTAATTTCAGGCTTTAATGTTCTCTTCAACTCTCTTTCCACGTTATCAGAGGTAATATTTTATGTACTAGGAATTAGAGACTTGACTTTTTTTCATTTAAAGTAACGTTATTTTCTTGAGGCATTTCTTTAATGCTTTAATAGAAATATATACACACATATGCATAGAATTTCATGTATATAAGTGTATAGATATCTTACACAACCTTGGATCATATTGTTTAGGCTGGAGGAGGTGGTGATGAACAGACTTCTTGGGTGGGAATTTGTTTTGGTTTAAAGCCCTACATTGTCAGTATTATAACAGAGAAACTACAGTTGAATCTGTAAATGACAGTGATGTATGAGGGTAGGAGGTAAAAAGCAATTGAGTCTATACACATTCTATACCAATCAGTCTGCAGTGAAAGATTTGAAGCAGCTGTGGTTTTAGAATGCTTTCAAGCAAGGAATTGCCAGAACTAGCATGCAGGCAACCTTCATTTCCCATGACCTACTCGTGCATTTCCTTCTCGATTGTCCTGTGGAGCTTTTGACATGGTATTCACATACTTTGCAGACAATAAAGGAAGTTATTACCGTCTTCACACTACAGACAGAAATTGAGACAGGAGATCAAAATTACCTGCCAGAGGCCACTGGAGAAATCGTAGACAAGGGCTGCCACTAATGATGTCCCAATTCGAAGTCCATTCACATTCCAGCCAGATTTTTGCCAATGAAGTTAATTCTCAGTAGTGTCAGGTGCAAAGACAAGGTAACCAAGATCAAAACCAGAATCTCCAGTCTCAGCTGAACACCAAGGAAATGAAGAGTGCATTTTTTTAAATGGCAGACAAATTTAAATTTAATCAAGTAATTCTGTAGGAGAACTAGATGAGAGTTGGGGACCAAGAACTGAACAGACATCTTACTATATCTTTTATACACCTGTGAATGCTAGGAGTGAAAGGGAGATGTACAACCACTTTTTCCACTGTACTTCCATCATTCTCTCAATAAGCACTGTTTCCTCCACAGATGGAGATTTCTCAGAGGAAAACCAAAAACAACGTTTAGAGGACATATTATGAGTTTTACTTTAAAAAAAAATCTTTAAATACAGTTATGTTTTAATGCCCGCTATTCTTTTTAAAAGGGAGAAGAAACTACCATCTACCATTGTACTATGACAGGATACACATAGGATGTGTGTGAATGTCCTATGAAATACAGATCCCACACTAGTGCAGCAGATTCCCTCCGCTCTTGCATGTCACAAGAATGAATAACTACTTAGGTGGCAGAAGAGAGTTCTCATCCTGCTTGGCTCAAGCACTAGAGAATAAAATATACCAAAAAAGAAACAACTGTGTACCAGTAGCTGTTCTATACAATCAGAATAGTCAAGAGGAAAGAGGCACAGTTATCTCTGAAATGCAGTGCCAATGGGTTTGATGGGCAAAGATGCTGCTGTAGCTGTGATCTGATTCTATTGCCAGCTCTTCCCCATCCTATGAATGACAAAACCTATATTTCATTAAAAAAGAACTCTTTTCTAATGCCTGACCCCTGGAAAATGTACTTCCTTCTTGGCATGACAGTTTCTGGCTGAACAAAGCATGGTAGTTATGATTAGATATCCACACTATATCTATTTCTCATCAGATTATTTAACCTCTCTTTTAAAAAAATGTAAGGCCCAAGAGCAATGTACCCAGTGCTATAAACCACTGATGAGTATGCCATTTTGTCTGGTGAAAATCATAGTCAGAAAGAAGCAAGCAGGAGTAATTTTCTCCAGACAGCCCCAGAGAGATTTACATCAGGCTGGACTAAGTCACTGCTAGCCTGCAGTCCAGCATAAATGTCTTTGCAAAAATGTTGTGAACAGTGTAAGTTTTCAAAGACATAGCAATAGATACACTGAAATACTAGCAGGAAGGAAGGAAGAGAGAAAGGAGGAAAGGAAGACAAGGAGAACTGGAGGAAAGAGGGAAGGCAGGCAAGGAAGGAAGGAAGGAAGGAAAAGAAGGAAAAGGCAGGAAGGCAGGAAGGCAGGGAGAGAGGAGAGGAGAGGAGAGGAGAGGAGAGGAGAGGAGAGGAGAGGAGAGGAGAGGAGAGGAGAGGAGAGGAGAGGAGAGGAGAGGAGAGGAGAGGAGAGGAGAGGAGAGGAGAGGAGAGGAGAGGAGAGGAGAGGAGAGGAGAGGAGAGGAGAGGAGAGGAGAGGAGAGGAGAGGAGAGGAGAGGAGAGGAGAGGAGAGGAGAGGAGAGGAGAGGAGAGGAGAGGAGAGGAGAGGAGAGGAGAGGAGAGGAGAGGAGAGGAGAGGAGAGGAGAGGAGAGGAGAGGAGAGGAGAGGAGAGGAGAGGAGAGGAGAGGAGAGGAGAGGAGAGGAGAGGAGAGGAGAGGAGAGGAGAGGAGAGGAGAGGAGAGGAGAGGAGAGGAGAGGAGAGGAGAGGAGAGGAGAGGAGAGGAGAGGAGAGGAGAGGAGAGGAGAGGAGAGGAAAGGAAAGGAAAGGAAAGGAAAGGAAAGGAAAGGAAAGGAAAGGAAAGGAAAGGAAAGGAAAGGAAAGGAAAGGAAAGGAAAGGAAAGGAAAGGAAAGGAAAGGAAAGGAAAGGAAAGGAGAGGGAGGGAAGGGAGGGAAGGGAAGGAGGGAGGGAGGGAGGGAAGGGAAGGAGGGAGGGAAGGGAGGGAGGAAACTAGTTGAAAGAAGAGCTTAGGGTCTTCTCTCTTCATTATTTTCCCAAGGTGCTGTATGAGAAAGCACCTGCTTTTAGAATACAAGGCCTCAGTGCTACTAATTCCCACAATTGGTAAAATGCAACAACTATTCAAAAATTACAACTTTGTACTCTGTTTCTGTCTAAAAATCCAATATATTGATGTGTTTTTATCTTGGATTTGAATTAATGCAATATAATTTCTTATGTACTATGAAGAGAGCAATAAGAATTTCTTCTAAAAATGATCTTGAAATGTGGCTACATTATGGACTAAGAAAAATGTCTTTTAAGAGCTTTGTTTGAATACAAGGAAAATCTATTTAAGATAACTGATAGATCTGGAGTCACCCCAAGTGCACATACATTGAAGAGTACACATACTTATACATGCTTTATGACAGAGATCAAAAGTAAAAAAATAGCTCTTCCATGGTGTCAATTCCTATAATGCAAAGAATGTATTTTGTTCTGTTTTTCCCCAAATAATTGGAAGTGTTAAATGGATTACTATCCTTTAGCACCATCTTTAGAATAAAGTGACAAAGATAACGTAGTAGTGTTTTACTGCGTTATCATTTCTTCCATAGCAGCATAAAAGACTGATAGAGTAACTTCTTAGTCTCTCTTCCTCAGATCATTATTTCACATTAATTTACATTTACACCTCAAAATACATCTCCAAGAATAGAGTTATGTCACTGTAGATTGTTATTTGCTCCAATTGTCATTATATACACAATATAGTTCAGAAAATGTCGGAAAGCTCTGCAGCTATGCTGGCAACAGCTTAATGAATTGTCATTTTAAGATATATTTGAACTATTTTTGATGGAAGGGAGTATATAAAAGTTATGATCTGTGTTTTTAGAAGTGGTAAATATTGTGAAGTCTGTAAAAATGTGACAAGTAGGAATTGCTTCACTGTATCTCTTGCAATTATTTATTCCAGCTTCATAACATAAATAAAAAGACACTAGAGAAATCTCTTAGACGTTATTCTAAAACCTTTTCCTAGGAATAGCAAGTAAAACCATTCAATTCAGTTCCCTTAATGCATTAGGAGCAAAAGGTCACAAAAATGAAACTAGACAGTTAAACAGAAAAAGTGATACAAATCTTTTATCTCCATTATGCATCAAGAATGCTGTGGGAGTGCTTACAAAAGCTTTGTGTCACAGTTGTATGACTGACACACACACACTGATATGTACGCAGTTGTGTAGACACATACAACAAATTTTTGAAACAGTCACGTCCATTGATTCATATATCCGAGGTTGCTAGAGATCTAACAATACCAAAATTAATAATGCATTAGCTGAAATCCACTTCATGCATATTTTACCAAAATTGTATAGGCAATGTTTCAAATCACTGGTCTCTGAGAGAAACTAAACTTCTGTTCTGATAAAATGCTTACACTATTGCAAGTACAATGGATAAATCCAGGAGCAGTCTTGCAAGCTTCCTCTGGTGAGACTGCCAGTACACCTAATCTTTGTGGTCCTGCATCCCTCATGGTCCTGCGGATTCTGGTTTTCTCTCAAATATGCAATAAAGAGCAGTGAATTACTGCCACTTTGCATATGCTCACGTAGGTCATATTAGCATTTATGGGATATCACTATTTCCCAGTAGTGCAACCTAGCAGAACATAAGCAGGATGGCAGCAGGCAGAGTTCATGGTTATCAGAGCCCCAGCTGTACATGTAAGAACAAAGGAGTTTTGTCTCATCTCAGAATGCATTCATGGAAAATTATGTGCAAAGATCATACGTTCAGCCTTGAAAGACCACCACAATACTTCATTATGTTAAAGAAGGTAAGCAAGAGCATTCTCTCTCCTCTCTCTCCATGTCTCTCTGTCTTATTCCACTCCCAGTGTAGTATTATTCACATCACAGGACAGCTGGAAAGCATGGTATCAGTGTACTCACAACTGAGGTGCCTGAGGAAAAACAGGTTCTTTCTGATAGCTTTCCATCTGTATGTGTTCCCTCACAGGCTTCTGCACCAAGGAAGCCCACAGAGTTATATTACATGCCCACATTATTTAATAATGACAAGTGCAGGAATTACATTTGGCTTATGATTCATTTTGCCCTCAACTGAGAACACTACAAACTGATTAATCACCATCTTCCTCTTTCGGTGCTTTCCACACAGGAGGTGGTCAAATTTTCCATCAACATGCAGAATTTGGTAAGAATATCTCAGCCTTTGTGGACAGCCATCATGTCCTCTGTTTCTTGTCCTTGGTCCACTAGAAGGTGGCAAGAGAGCTCCTTGTCACACCACATAGGAGAATGTTCTATCCCCCCATCAAAATTATACCCCATTTTCCCAAAATATGACAGAAGATTCTGATGAAAGCACTCTTTATTTCAGTAGTAATCAAAAAACCTAGAGCTCTTCCCAAAAAAATCTACCTGAAAATAAACCCCCAGACAAAACTGAAAAATGAGTATTCACTTCAACTTAAGTCAAATATCAGATGAAAAGTATTTTTTGATAAACATTTCTGCATTAGCTTTTGCAAAGTCTATAAATAAGAAGGTTAAGGTCTAGGAAAATCTTCTCTGCTTCCATTCTTCCCAAGGAAGACTTGGCTTTGGAGAGGCGTAAGCTTCACTGCTGAAGAGACATAAGCAGTTTTTGAGTATCTGTAGTGACAGTCACTAATGCTGAAGGCAGTGCAACAGTATTTCTCATACTTTATATTCTGTGGTCAGAGCTATAATCTGTAGAGAAGAAAAAATGGAAGGGAAGGGAAGGGAAGGGAAGGGAAGGGAAGGGAAGGGAAGGGAAGGGAAGGGAAGGGAAGGGAAGGGAAGGGAAGGGAAGGGAAGGGAAGGGAAGGGAAGGGAAGGGAAGGGAAGGGAAGGGAAGGGAAGGGAAGGGAAGGGAAGGGAAGGGAAGGGAAGGGAAGGGAAGGGAAGGGAAGGGAAGGGAAGGGGAGAGGGAGAAAGGGAAAAGGAAAAGGAAAAGGAAAAGGAAAAGAAAAAGAAAAAGAAAAAGAAAAAGAAAAAGAAAAAGAAAAAGAAAAAGAAAAAGAAAAAGAAAAAGAAAAAGAAAAAGAAAAAGAAAAAGAAAAAGAAAAAGAAAAAGAAAAAGAAAGAAAAAGAAAAAGAAAAAGAAAAAGAAAAAGAAAATGAAAAAGAAAAAGAAAAAGAAAAAGAAAAAGAAAAAGAAAAAGAAAAAGAAAAAGAAAAAGAAAAAGAAAAAGAAAAAGAAAAAGAAAAAGAAAAAGAAAAAGAAAAAGAAAAAGAAAAAGAAAAAAAAGAAAGAAAGGAGGAAAATCTGTATAAACACCAAGGAGAAAACTTTACAGAAAATTTTCATTTGATGGGTTCCCCTGGATCCAGTATCTCTCAGTGGAGCTGTTCATCATATGCCTGGGTCCAGAAGGCCAAAATTTCCCCTGAAGGAAAGAACACTGTGCCTCCAACACTGCCACCATCTGCAGCACTTGGCAACTATTTGCAGATGTGATGATTCCTGGGTGCAAAGAGGGTGATACACAAGAACATCTTTACCTTTTAACCCTGTCCAGAAACAATTTCAATCTAGCCTACGAACTAAGCTTGTTCAGAGTATGTCTTATAATTGCACAGCGCTTGCACATACTACACACAATGAATAGAAAGCATAAAGAAATAAGGGATTGTTTTCAATAATCGATTAATTTAATAATCAATAAGTATATTCAAGAATAATGCAGAGCAAAACATCACAATATTTGTGCAAATGAACACACTTGCACTGAGTACTATAATGTTTCACATTAAATTGTAATGGCTCTTAGTAGCCTGAAGTTTTGCTTTAAAAATGCATTTGTATTTTCCCCTGGGCTAAAATAGCCAACAGCTGGCTTTTGGTATTCTGGCTCTGATGTATAAGCCCTAATAAAGCCTCAGGAATAAACCATAGCATAAATTCTCCTGTTTATGAGATTCTTAATGACACGAGTGTCCAACCTTTTGGCTTCCCACGGCTGCATTGACTAAAAAGGAATGGTCTGGGGCCATATCTATGAAGATTGCTTGGAAAGTAATGCCTCCTAGTTATTTCCAAGGAAGCTACAACCAATACAAAGTGCATAATAACACTGTTTAATAGAGCAAATTCTCAGCTAAAAATGCTATTTTTCAACACAGCCACCACTGCTAGCTATGCATTTTAAGTGCATGCCTGTTGAGGTGATCCACTGCTGTCACCGCTGCTGAAACACACCACCCACAAACTCACTGTGTTCACATCCACTGTTTGGTTTCCACTACTGATCAGAAAGCATCAATGAAAATCAGTTGGTGTCGTGGTTTCCACATGGAGGAATTCAGTGACACACCTTTGTTTCACGTGCACTTCCATGTCTAATGCCATTGTGTCAGACTGCCCCTCTGCTACCATCTGTCACATGGAAAGAAAATGTAACAGAATATTTGTAGGAAGGTTCAGCCTCTACTTCTGTATCACCAACATCCACCTCTGACATTGTGGGCCAAAATGATAAAATAGGAGGCATTACTTTCAGAGCAACCCTTAGAATATATGTAATACAGATAATGTATGAAAATGACAAAGCTTTTTTATTATTATTTATTATTATAAGTTTTTTATTTAAAACGTTTCAGAAGAGCCACAATACTATAGAACTATTGGGATATGAGACCTTGCTTTTGTGAAACTAACACATCACTTTGATTTGATAGCAGTGACTACAATTCTCAGCGAGTTCTCCAGGTGCTTGTCAGAGATTTTTTGAAGAGATTTTACTCTTCCTGTGTTTCATCCTTGAAAATAGTTGTTCACAAATGTATATGCTGCCCAAAACAATTACATAAATAAGGTACAATTGTGAAGGGTTATCTTTCTCTGGTAAGGTAGAGCTTATAGGTTGGACATGCTTACTTAATGATAGTTCAGCAGTCATAATTTTGTTGTTGCTTTAGTAGTCAGTAGTTACCTTGCTTAAAAATATTTCTACAATCCTAATGAAATGCATTAATATGGAGGTTTATAATTAATAATTTTATAATTTTATAATTAATAATTTGCCTTCTTAGGTAAACTGAAAGAATTCCATGCCCCTGACTCTTAGGCATACTGTTGCACTGGATTGTTGAATACAGATGCAGAACTAAAACATAAGATTTGAAACCTGACTTTGTTGCTAGAAATTAAATAAAATATCAATCACTGTAGAAGAGGGTGGAGAGAAGTAAGGCAAATGTTGCTCATGTAAAGGAACACTCCATCCTATTAGGGGTGCCTATTTACACTTACCATTTTTATCCTTTCATCTATTGATGATTTTTTATATAATTACATTGCTTTCTTTTGACATGCAGTCCTTTTGGCAAGAAAACCTCTGTTATGGAGATATGATATTCTGTTTATTGGAAATTAGCCAAGAAAACCAATGCATTTTTTATTTCATTAGCCATTATTGGCATTTTACTATTTCCAGTATTCCAGAACAGAATCTAATCATGAAACAAGCTTAAATGGTATGAGTAGATCGTTGTACTTTGTGGCTAACCTGAAACCTCAGGATATATCTGCAGTGCAGTCCCTGCTGAGGCTACAGCTTGTGCAAGCTAGCTTTTAACCAGCTGATGTGGACCTGGCTAGCAGTTAAACAGCCTAGTAGTCCACACTGTAAACAAAATCTATGCAACAATTGTCACCTCTTGTAGACAGTAAATTAATTGTTTCGGGAGAAGTATGCTCCAAGTTATTTCCATAGGGATCAGCCTGAGGGTCTCTGCCCAGGAGTCCGAAGCTGCCCAGAAGGCAGCTCTGCATGCGCTGCAGTTAACAGCATGGCATTTCAAGCCAAATAATCAACAGCTTCCATTGCATTTCAGGCTCAGATGTACCTAGTCAACGATTAAAGATCTAAATATTTACTTGGGAGTTAATCTAGGCTGAGCACTGTCAGCTGCTTTCCCTTTCAGTTCCAGTTAAGGCAAGTCATTCCACGGCATTTTGTTTTTTGTGTGCCTGTGAAGGCACATCACTCCTTTAACTGACCCTTGGGGCCCAATTAACCTGCTCCAGATCTTTCAGACCCCTTTCCTGGAAACATCTGCCTAACTTAATGTTGTACCAGACCGGGGTTAGAGGTATCCTTACAGTTGTACCAGAAGTCTCAAATGCAATACTCTCTTTCACTCTCCACATATACTTACTTATTTATTATATTTATGTATTGATATACAACAATATTTGAGTGCAGTACCTCTCTGAGAAGTTCATACTTTACAGCTTTGACATAATCATAAACAGCAATACAAGCTGTATATAAAGCTGTCTGATAAGGAAAGCGGAGTTCCTTATACTCTGCAGACATTAAAAATACAGTACCTGCCTTACATCTTACAAATACAGAATCTGAGAAACTGAAAAAGCAGTTAAGCTGCTCAGAGCAAGATATAATTTAGCAGAGAAGTATTAGATCTTCATTTCTTATAATATGTATTGATTATTAACTCATTTCTTGCAGATATTTTGGATTTTCAGATATACACTGAAGTTAGAGATGCATTTAGACTATTTCAGTTCTATCAACTGAAAAATCAAAAGCAGTACTACAATAAAGTATACAGTCAGCCAACCTGGGAGAAATTCATATCTGCTTTAAGAATGATTCAGAGGCAGTTAACCTACTTAATTCCATTAAAACTTCAAAAACAAATTGAGATGGGGAAAATTATGCCCAGTCTTAAACAACTCTGTGTATTTGGGATTAATTTATACCCATAAATACCTGAAGTAGTTGTTATCTGTCTCATACAGAGACTTCCTGTAAGAGCTGACAAGAGTTTCTGTACAGCTCTTCTAGAAGTATGATATGCAAGCTGACCATCTTAATGTGAATCAGTATTAGAGGATGAAGGCACACTTGTAATCATTTGATGAGATTCTGAAACGTCCTCACAAAAAGGAGAGCGAATTGCTACAAGATATACATGGCTTTTGGCTCTCTCAATGCTCAGACATGAGGGTACACTAGAAGCAGAGAGAATTGATTCAAGCTTTGGGTAGACAAATAGTTCCACTGCACTAGAATAGAGCAGAAGGCACTGGTGGGCAGACTGAAGTTAATGCACTAAGAAAGGAAGACACATTAAGACATTTCTAACTGGTCACAAGCCAATTTCCCAGTTAGTAATATAAAATGAATGGATGTGCAGTATGGCTATAGACTGGAGTGATTATCTAAAACTCTTCCAGCCATTTACCAGCAATAGCAGCATTTCACATGCCACCTACTATGCAGCTCAGGAGAGACTGACCATTAAGAACCACAGGAATCTCAAGGCATACATATTATTTTCATCCATGTTATCAGTGCTGGAAAAAATAAGATTCCACAGGGGATCTGAGCTTGATACCTGCTTTGTTCTCACACTTCTCAATAAATTCATCGCCCGTGCTTCCCAGTCTCTCACAGTGACTCCATTTCCACACATATAAGTGGGTGTAACAATACTAATTTGTATTTACTTTACTGCACTTATGATATATCATAGGTATATACATTTGCAAGAGGAATATTTAGAAATATTTATAGAATTCAGTGACCAAATGACTTCAGTGCATTTAAAAATCACTCCAGTTCTGAATTAATGTATGTTGTAGGTATTTCTACAAGGAAAATTCCTCAAGACAATTCAGTTGCTAAGGGTGAAGAACGATATAAATAAAAAAAATGTTTTAAAAGTCAGAAAACAGAGACTCCACAGTTTGAAGCTTCTGATATCAGCTCAAGTTTTACTTGAGAGTAAGACAATCAGTTTGTTTAAGCATAAATAAGCTGAATTTGCCTTTCCATCTATCATTTATACAAAAAATAAATGTCTTACAATAATTTTGTAATAACTGTTACATTTTTAAATGATTTTTATGTGTCAGCTAGAAACACAAGGAGAAGTTCAATGCAGTTTCAGCAAAAAATGTGCCCTAGCCAGTTTGTTCTATTAGGAATTTAAGCAGTCTACTAGACCACTAGTATGACAACTAATGTTACCACAGGGCACTGCAGAGTGGATTAAGGACAGAATTATTTCCAGCTTTAACTCTTGGTATGAGTCAAGCTCTTCACATTACTTAGCATTTGTATTTGCTTAGGTTTAATAATACATCAGTTGTTTGAGGGCAAAAACAAAACAACCAATTTACTAGAAATTCTTGAGCAATGAGTATTCAATTGATTTGATTCTTTGTTATTTAAAGGTACTGCCATATAATATTTGAGCTCCTCAGAAACATTAATTTTACCTTCCCACAGGACTACAACATGAGGCAGTTTTGCTCCCTGAGGTGAAAACACAGGCCTATATTTTCAATGTCTGAGCTTAGCTGTGGTGCACTGCAGCAGAGATGTGCCTGTCCAAAGGGAAAAAAAAAAAAAAAAAGAAAAAAATAATAATAAAAAAATATCTAAAGCCCACAGTGTCTATGGATGTGTGCCAGAAAAAAAAAAAAATCTGATGAGAAGACTTGCCAGAGATCCCAAGGGATGTCTTGGGCATGAGTTCAGTCTTTTCTTGGGACACATCACAGTGTAAATCTGAGGTTCACAGAAATACCGCAGGACACCTCTTGAGATCATTAGTAGCTCCTCAAATAATGTAAAAATGCCAGTTAGCCTGAGAGGAAGTGCAGCCTCATGCACACACTGCACAGGAAACCAATACAGTATTAATCACTTGAGCCTAATTCTGTTATTCAGTTCATGAGTAAGGAACAGGCTGCTGTTTTACCCTCAGCAGCTATGTTTCATCTCACTCAGAAATCTGTGGCAAGAATAGGGAGCTGGTAGAATGGATTGATGCCTGTGAAAACAATGCCTTCTCCAAATATATTTTACTCATATATTTTTGCAGGCTTACAGGGAAAACTGCTTTTGTTTTACAGAGTCTGGCTCCTCAGGTGCTAGGCTTGACATACCGTTTGGCATATGGGTGTGACCAACTCTGCCCTGAACAGCAGCCAGGTATCCATTTGATTTCTAAAGTGAGAATGAAAATGAAGCATAATTTTACTTTTTATGATTGGTGCTTACACATCAACTGTTATCTTGTTTGCATCCATGCTCAATTCCAATGCATATTTCAACCAGGTGTGTTTCTATGCATATTTGCAATAGAAGCAGTTCTCAAGCAGAAGGGTAAAGGCAAAGGGGAATTACAGTTCCCCAGCATAAAATATATTAAATGTTTTCCGTACAGAGTGAGAGAGAGGCAGAGTCCAAGATCCCTCACATGACTGGCAGATGCCCTGGGGCCATAGGTACAGAATTCTGTATTTGTGCTAGAAAAGGCCCTCAGGGATATGCAGAACTGCCATTAACTAATCATTGAGCAGCAAATACAGAGTAGCTGCTCCTACTGCCTTCAATAAGAAATGCCCCAGAGTGAATCTTTCATTGAATTCCAAAAGACTGTTAGGTACAGGGAGAATTTTTTAGTGTGCTGTGAATTCCTCTGCGCAGAGTAACTATTTTGAAGTCAATTCAAAAATAGCACTGTGAATTGTCAGGATGCAGACAATACAGCTCCATGTCATCTGGCAGTCACTCTGTCGGTAGATGACATGTCAGGTGTATCCAGAATTTCACTCTTACTCCCTCAGGCATGCTCACATAAAGCCCAACCACACTTACTCTACAGTGCTGGAAGAATAATGCAGTAATTTAAGAGCCCACATATGTTGGTTACTGCCGGCTCATAGTAAGAAATACTTGTGAAGAAAAGCAGAGGTTATGTTCTTCTAGATGGAACCATTTTCCTGGCAGCTGTGTGAAATATGTTGGTCACACAATGAGTTATCAATCTCTTGAAGAACCAGACTAACACTAAGGTATAGTCAAGAAGAGATTTATATCAAACTTTACCCTGAAGCACCTTATAATGTTTCACAGAGCAGCTCCAGCAGAGGAATTGGTGTCCATGAAATGCAAATAAAATTGAACAGCAGTCCCAGATACACCAAAGAACCTGCTGTTTCCAATAAAGTGGACATGAAATGCAGTGTATGCTTTTGCTTACTGCTGGTAGTAGTATTAATATATGCCATTATATTTTATTTCAATACTCTAAACTGTTGAACTGAAAACAATTTGTACCTGTTGTTGCCAGGAAAATAAATGAATATATGCATTTTGAACGAATAGATACAAGTATAGATATACATGTATAGATGATACATGAGTTTCCCCCCGGGTGGTTAGCAAAGAACTAGAAACAGAAGCCAAATATCTGCAACTTGCTCCCTTCCAAGGAATAGCCCAGGAGAGGCCTCCACTCCCAGATTTCTTCTGCATGAGACATTAAGAAGATCTCAGGTCCCTGGGATATTTGTCTAATTGTTATTCCTGAAGCCATGAGAATGATTCAGCCACTAAAAGAAAGTCCTTAGGAACAAAATGCAACAATCACGTTTTATTTCTTCTCCGTGGACTTTGTGATACTTCTCAGGTCTTTGCCTGCTGTTTCAGAGAAATTAAAAAATACTGTGCCATCTGATCATGAGATTCCTTTCTCCCTTTGTCCACCTTCCAAAACACAATTACTCCTCTGGGGAGGTAGATTGCCTTCATCTTTTTTAGTGATACCATATGCAGATCACTAATTTTCAGGGATTTTTGGTGCTTTGTTTTCATAACTATCACTGAAATCCTTTCCAAACCAACCAAATCAAAATGCACCATCCTTCATTAAATGCCATTTGAATTCTGTCATCATCAAGAAGGCACTTTTATTAATTTGCATTTTGGAGCCAAATCGTGCATCCGCATGTATTCCTTCTTCCTTCCACTTACATTCCTTCAAAAGCTTCTGCATAAGTATGTTTAGGTACCTGATGTAGATACTCTGAATTAGAGAGCTCCGGAGGACATTCCATCTCTCTAGTGCCTCCAGGAAGAAGCTGGGAAGATCAGCTTCCCAGTTGGTAATTATTTATTGTTATTACCAATTATTCTTATAGAAAAAGGAGCTATATGTGGGAAAGGAAAAAAAAGTAAGAAATCAAATAGTTATATCTAATATATTGCTGAAGGTAACTAAGTTCCTTTATTCAATTATCTAAATATATATTTATTTATATGTTAAGTGTGATTCAAAGGGCCTTAATAAGTATTCAAAATGTGGTTTGATGAAACAATAGCAGCTGTGTACTGCATTTGTTAAGATTTTCTTAATCCTAGAAATAATAGAAATGGTGAAACACTAAATAAACATTGAAACACGTTTGACAGAAAGGGGTCAGTCATGCATGGGATCCAGAGCTAGCTTATCACACCTCATGACCCTTTGAACTATACACACAGTGTAGCTTCAATAGTATTTCTCTGTGCCTCAGTTTGTTCAACCAATGACTAAAATGTCACAAGGAAATAAAATTAAATTATTCTAAAAATTACAGAATTTTAAGATAGTAGCGCAGCTCTGAGTTTTTATCCAATCAGCAAAATGCTCTTTTCCTGCTTTACCAACAGACTTCCATGTGTTGCCCTCTTGGCTTAGATGCTCAAATATGGATTAGCCTTTTTGTTCTTGATAAATGTGTTTGAATGTCTCTCTACCATTGAATAGAAAACACATGCAATCAGTCCCAAGTACACCAAATATTCTGGGAATCAGTCAACAGATTTTGATGAGCTAAAAGAAAGGGAGCAATGAAGGACTTGCTGACACTTGAGCAACCGATTAATATAATCGTTTACTTTTTCCATCATTGTGATTGACAGTAGACCAGGGAATCAAAGAAGTGTAAGGGAAGACTGTGAGGGAAGTACCAACAATTGTAGGAAATTGACAGGAGAAAGAAATATAGTACTGGAATAAAAAGAGCCTATGGAGTAGGTAGTGCACACAGCTCACAGGATCTTCACAATGTGTTGTGTCCTAATGGCACTGAATTTGGAATATAACAGAAGAACTGTCTTTAAAAACATCTGAAAAATACTTCTCTTAAAAGTCAACTTACAATGTTTTGCAGATGCAGTGCACCACATACTATAGGCTATGATAGTGTAGTATTTGTACAACAGTAAGTATTTATATTCCGGTTCTTAAACAAAATCACCTCCACATAATGGAAAAGACTTAAAAAAGATCTGAGATTAAATCTCACTAAATAATTCAGGGGGAGATATACCAGTTGCTAAATCTTCAGTCAAGATAGACCCATGTGTGCTGCTTTACTGGTAGTGTTTTTGTGAAGAGCTCTTTAGTAAGTCTTTGAGGAGTTTTGCAGCCTCCTGGATGAATCCTTCATCATTCATTAGGATTAGCTTCTTTCATGTGAAAATACATCAGAACTTTTTTAAAAGGCTAAGTACTTAAGGTAGGAGAATGAAGTGTGGCATTCTTCAGTGATATATATTGTACCAGGACAGAGCTGTCTCACATGTACAGCTACAGATTCACTTTACTAATACAAGTTGCAACACAGCTTGCTGCAGAGTTGTCAGTGTTAAGGGAGAAAACACAGAACTGAGAGGCAACTGATTCATTAAATTATCTTTCCCTTTTAACACACAAGAAAAAAGCATTTTGTGACTGTCATATTCATGTTACAACAACTTTTCAGAAAATAATACCTTTCTCCATATTTTTCACCCAACCACTTTATAGTGAAGTGCTTGCATGCACATTTAATATGAGAACAATTAACATCTGTTTTCTGTGCACAGGAGCATAGCCTGAAGTCCATATGATAGCTGTTAAGTAAAAAGGACATGAGTTGCAGCAAAGTATTTCCTACAGTGTCCAAGCATGAAAGGTTTACTCAATGAGGAAAAAAAAAAAAAGGGCTGAGCAAAAGAAAAAGGTGTGGATTTCTTAGCTAGCCAGCTGTTTGAGAACTGATATTATTTTTCAATAAATATTAAACATCTTCATTAGAAAATGCCGTGGCCTTGATTCTGTGCCATCAGCTATGCTCACAGGCAGGAGCCACATTAGTTCTGATGGGCCTTTGTCTCCCTACACTGATGACTAATGAAAAATGGAAGAACATCCCCAACAATTTTACAGATAATCTTTATTACCTGAAGGCAAGAAGATTCTCCAAGTTTGAGGCCAGAGCATGGCGGCTTGCTCAAAATCTTAGTCATCATTCAGGAAACACAAGAAAACCCAAGAGAGAAAGCCAAGGGGTTGTAATCAGTTTTCCAGTCAGATGACAGTGTAGATGGGGTTGTCCGCTAAGTGATATCAGAGACATTTATTCAGTTTTGCAGCATAGAGGAGGAGTCTCCCAGACATTTATGTTCCTGCTCTGTTTGAGAAAGACCTGTGGAAACAGGTACATTTGCGGTTTCAGGATCCAACAACATGATTCAACATCTTGAAGTAGTTCTTTTTGACAGATGCTTCCCCATTTTGAATTACAGGTTACAACCCATGAGAAATGCAAAAGGAAGAAGTCTGGTATCAGTTTTCAATGTTTTTTCTTCTATTTACACTCACTCATGTCTGTTCACATCTGTTGTATAATTACTATATCCCAAGTAATGTGACCACTAAAGAGCAGAAATAAACTGCACAGTTAGGAATTATAACCCCAGATCCTGGTCTCCAGAGAAAGGACAGAAGTTCTCTCAAAGAGTTGTTCACTCTTTTGTGACCTTTTGTGAATGGGACACAAGTCTGACCCAAGACTATGAGTGTGGTTGAGAAATCAGTCGAAACTGGTATGTGCTTGGTCATCACCTAGGCACAGCTCCCTTATGCAGATTTTGTCCTCTTGGAGAAATAAATCCTTCTTTTCCCCAGTGACACTGAGCCTAAAATGTTTGAAATAATGAGAGGGCTTCTATTTCTTCTGTTTCAGGATTACTGCTCAATTGAGACTGTAAATGATTTAAAAGCATTACCTACTGAAAATGCTTAACTCTGAGATTGCTAAGAACTGACCCAGGAGAAAATCATTTAGCTCTTGCATGCTGTTGTTTTTCTCTGTCCTACAAATAGAAAACCTAGTTCAGTTGCCTTTGAAATTAAACAGCAGTATCAGACTTAGCAGTCTAGAATTGCAAGGAAGTATCAATCAGATAGCTTTAATTATTCACATTCTTGCCTTGCTCACTTATTTCTCTGTCCTCATTTTCCTCTAAGTAATGAAAACATCTGAAAGCATCTGCTGATTTTTGTCTTGGAGTATGAAGCAAATTTTCTTATTTTCCGCAGGTATTGGTCATAATCTTGTAAGTCTGAGTAACGTAGAGATGACTTTTACAGTGTGATCTAAGCTTCCACAGAGACTTCACTGATAAATTGACCATATGCATGCACTGGGTGCAAGAAAGCACATTTTTGACAGTGGTCTGTGATTAGCATTAAAGTCTTCATATGAGAAAACATAGCTTCTTTCTAAATGTGGAGCTAGTGCCTTTTCTCTTGAAGATTTCTCCCTTGAGCGTGATGTAAATATACCCTAAGAACTCATGTAAAAAATAAAAAACTTCACAGTAAAAGATGGCATGCCACAGCCTGTTCTTTGTGCCTCTTGCAGGCATTTTTGTCACACATTAAATTTTTGTTCTCGTTATTATTGTTAACAAAAGTAGTTCCTTTGGTTGTTAACCAAGAGATGTTCATAGGTTCATAGGTTCATAGGTACATTAGGTTGGAAAGGACCTACAAGATCATCTAGTCCAACCATCCTCCTATCACTATCCCTACCCAACTACTAAATCAAATCCCTTAGCACCTCATCTAAACGCTTCTTGAACAGTACTAGGGATGGTGCCTCAACCACCTCCCTAGGCAGGCCATTCCAGTGCCTGACCACTCTTTACATATTTTAGCAGTTTTTATTGCAGATGATAAACTGGTAAGTTGCACTGAAAGGAAAGGTTCTCAAGCCAACTTGAGTTTGAAATTCAAATGACAATATTTCTGGTCTCAGAAACGAGTAAAAATACTATGAAAATTTCTATATTACCCACCAGGACGATGATCAATCATTGAAATAATTCAAAACAAAATTTTCTTAAATAAGTAGGAACCATCAGTGACAACTGCTCATGGACAACAAAGTTATCAAGTGAGAAGTGCAGCACATCTGCCTGGTAAAATATGGCAGGAGACTTCTGAAATCTTTCTAAGGGAATCAAATAACTTTTGTCATATGTATAGGAAGTGTGAGAATTACAGTTATGCTTCCTCTTTCTTCCCCAGTGGCATCTTCCTCAACATATTAGTTTCCACACAATTCGTTCCCTATGAAATCCCATGAGGGAGCAGAAATCAGCAGTGTCCATCCCAAACAATCTGAACTAAGTCAATAGTTAAACTATTATTGCTGGACAATTCAGCATAAACCTTCAAAATACATCTCAAAGTATGCGAGATATGTTCTCTTGTTTGAAGTAGTGCTTTTATCCTCTGTTAAATTAACCTGTAATGGGAGAAATGATTTGCTACTGTAATGAATATAATTCAAAAATAGGTAAAACAGATGCATGCATATAGGGTGCTTGACTAGGAACCTTCAAACATCTGTAACACTTCCAAATACCATTTTGAGAGAAGCAGAGTGTGTCAAAATCCCATTTCCTCATTAGCAGGGAATCTTTCAGTTTGAATATTCTACCTGCCACCTCTTCTACTTGCCTAATTCTTTGGACAACCTTCCACATGAGCACTAGAAAAATTCGCAGGCAACCAAAGAGATGATCAGCACAGTTTCATTTCCTTTTGCACTACCACATACTTCTACCAACATGCAACTGCAAAGCACAAAAAAAAGGTCTTTCCTTCCCTCTTCTCATGTCTTACTGCAGAGAAGTTCCAGAATGGAAGGTTTCCTGCAGGGCACTCTGCAGTACTCTTTGCTCTGTGCTTGGTAACGTATTTGTGCTGTGCTCTACTGGAGTGGGGTGAATAGAAAAGGGAGAGCAAGAGCCATTCTTTAATAACTGGACTAAAGCTACCTCTTTGTAAAAAGATGGATGGTGTAAGCAATCTGTAGCGTCCTTGGAAAAAGAAGAAGCAGACTCTTTTTCTTCTGTTTAGTCTTTGTTAAATAGGGAAGTTTTTTTTTGTTTTCTTTTCTCTTTTGAAAAATAAATCCCTATACATCTTGGCACTTTACATTAGTACAACTTTTTTCTTTTTTTCTTTTTCTTTTTCTTTTTCTTTTTCTTTTCCTTTTTTTTCTTTTTCTTTTTCTTTTTCTTTTTCTTTTTCTTTTTCTTTTTCTCTTTCTTTTTCTTTTTCTTTTTCTTTTCCTTTTTCTTTTTCTTTTTCTTTTTGTTTTTCTTTTTCTTTTCTTTTTCTTTTTCTTTTTCTTTTTCTTTTTCTTTTTTCTTTTTTTTTTTTCTTTTTTTCTTTTTTGCCATGTTCTATTTTTTATACTTAACCTATTGGTAATCCTAAAATCAAACGAGGAGAATGCAAAAATCTCACTAACACACAATCATGAGACCATGCTCCCTGAGTGACAGCATTGTGGGAAGCCTGAAAGCATAGAGCATCCTAAATCTCTTGCACATTTTGAAGAAGTACTATAATTTGAATCTGCTTCATTATAAAAGGGCAGCCATTAGGAGAGCCAAACCACATTAATGTAGCCTTGGGCATTTTCATACATTGATTAAATACTGTTTAATGTCTCAAAATGAGAGAAAGAAAAAGGAGCTCAGGAAAGCCCAAAGGACTAAAGCAAATCAGCATGGTAAATAAATCTGCAGTGATTCTCTCATAGAAAACAGAGTTATTTAGATAGTAAAATGACAAGGAGCAATGTGCATTAGGAAATTTCTAGCATCTGCTTATTCATCCTAATTAAAAGTATTAAGTGCACTCAGCACATGTAACAATACCTTAATTATTGTCATCTCATGTGAGAAAAGTCACATTTTATGGCACTGTTCATTCTAACTTAATCTCCCATCACATGGAATTCTTCATTCCATTCTTCCCATGTTCCCAGCATATTTGCTGTATATACATATTAATTGACCTTGCACACTAAAAAAAAAAATCTCCCTTAAAAATAATTTGTATCAAACAAAAGCAATTAATGTATAAGTGAACAGAATTAAATGCAAACTTACAGCAAACTTACCTTTGTTCTTGAAAGGTATCTTGAGGATAAATGAAAAGTGACTACTTATTTGAATACTCTTTGTGAGTATCTTTGAAGATTTGAATTTTGGCTCTTGCATGTTGTCTAGATTGAGCTCATTACTGTTTAGAACAACAGTTTTTAGAACATTAATTCTGCTCCGAGTAAAGTGAATGATGAAACACTTCCCGTAGTGTTTGTAAGATAGTCCACTGTGCCGACAGTGCCTTTCTTCTCTGAAGGAGAGCACACTGATCATATTTCCACGAGTCCTGGTTACAAGGATGTACTCTCTGCTACTCCCATTCAATGAATCATGAATAAAAGTTTGGGATCTGTAATTTAGGAGTACAGCATAGACATGGTAATAGGATTTTCCACTCTAAATTGGTGATTCATTCACGATTTGAAATAGTTGAATTTTAAAATCTATGAAGCTATCAGAAAGCATGTTATTTATTAGCATTGAGGTTTTAATTAATGCTATTAGTACAGGATGAAATTCCAGTCAGAGGATGACTGAGTCCACACTATGTCATCCATCTGAACAGATTTCACATCAGTACTCTCCACATTCCATCACCAACATCTCTTCTGTTTCTCTGCAGTAGTTTTCTGGATGTGGCAGGGAGAAAATGTGCTTATTCAGAAGGTCTGGGAAAACTTCATATTCCCATTCTTTGTGCACACACATTATGGAAGTGCATTTAATTACTGAACTCCATCTCTTGCTTCCACAGTTCCTTTTTTATTCTGTCCACAAACATGTGTACTTCACACTTGACTGGGAGATTCTCAGTAATTTCTTTTATCTTCGTTGCTCAGTGTGGCTTTACACTCTCTCTCTTGCAGACCATTTACTCAGTGAACAGAATTAGTTATTTCCTCATGGGCTTTGCTACAGAATCACTGTAAGACAAAAGAAAACTGACATAAATTTGCACTATGTTGCAGAGGTTGACCTTAGTAATAGGCTGTGTGGAATATTGGAAAATTGAGTTAAGCTTGAAAGGATGGCAGCAAAAAAAGAGAAATGTCAGTAGATAATTACTTTACATTATTAAAGAATCTCTTTCTCCCTCAGTTAGCACCCAGGTCCAATTAATGGCTCAATTATATTCTAAAATAATTGGTTATGTTACATTAAAACTATGTATTTTTTGTGTTCTCCTGTCTCCTCTCTCCTAATATATTTTCCTCCCTATATCAAGAATAATTTGAGCAATAATTCTGCAACCCTCTGCATCCACATCAACCCTTGCTGAATTCAATAAAGCATAAAAAAGTGCAAGGAAAGGAGATCAGTCTCTCAACACAGTGCAGCTTATACAGCCAAAGCTCTTAGATGTGCTTTTGCCATACTTAACTTTAGATACCTACCAGAGAGGGGTGTATTAGAACAGGCACAGTCACTTACTGTGGACAAAGGAATGGAGACAGCACATTAAAGGATTATTCAGTCACATGGGTCATATAATCCACAAACGTTACGGCAGTTTTGACTACACAAGGGGCCTGTGAACAAGAAATTCTAAAATTAAATGTTTTGGCTGCAGTATTCACATTTAGGCAAGATCAAGGCAAGCAATAGTCTAGAAAATCTTGAGCATAAATCCTTCCTTCTGGAGCCAGAAGTACATATGCTGAGAAACACTTCTACACTGTAGACACAGACAGAATGAAATCATGTTCCAAACTAAGACAGGGTGTGTGTGACCGTGGCTCTGCCCTGTTTATCCCTGTCCTTCAGCCAGCAGGCATTATTTTTTCATCAAATGATGCATCAGAATGCCATGTGTCATCAGATGACCAGATATGATAAAAATCACATGCCAAAACCATTCCAAAGTGTACATATCTCCTCTTTGATCAAGACTATTGTGAATAAATGAGCCTATACTGAGGCTTGAATGACTGCAGCTCTCTTCCTGAAAGCAAGAGTCAAAGCATATGAAGAGCCAGCAGAAGTCACCCCCTGTCCATTTACTGCGTCCCTCTACAACAATTCCTGCAAACTTTTTCCTTGTATCTGACTTGCACCGTAATGCTTTCAGGCTGAGGACTAATAACAAAGGCAGCAAAGAAAAGAACAGATAAGGCTTGATGTGACTCACCACACGATTGAAATAAAAAAAATTCAGAGACACCCACCTCCTTCCATTAAAAGAAACTCCCCAACAAACCTTGAAAAGGCAAAACAAACAAAAAGCCACCACAGAAAAGAGGGATAATTGTATAATTGTACAGATTTGCATCATTCAGGCACCGGTAGGGAATAGAGGTAACCCAATAGGGTCCAGGAGAAAGAGGGAAAGATCTTGTACAGCAAAACAAGCTTGAAAACATATATGCTGGACAGGCCATGTCACTGCTCTGATGTTCTTACCCTTCTCAGTAAACTCCTCAGCAAGAAATATATGCTCTCAGTAATGAGGTTGTTTTTTGGGTTTTTTTTTTTTTCCTATTTTCTCTACTGTTTTTAAGGTCAAATGACACCAAAAGCTCTGTAAAACACCCTGAAGAAAATTTCTTCAAGTTACCATTTTAGGGAGGTTATTAATTTGCTAATGTATTCCTCCTACACTCCATTTCCAAACTAAAAAAGAACCCTTATGCCTAAACCCATGTTTGTTTGTTTGTTTATCTTTGTCCACAGTTAGATGCATTGATCTATTAGAAGATTTAATTTCTTTCTGCAAGCAGTGTGGAGTCACCTTACCTTCTGAGTGAGAATAACTTGTAGAGCAATTTCCCACTCTTTTAGAAATAAGTGACTTTTTAGATTTCTTGTATGGCTCCTAGCCTTGCCAATCCCATAATTTTTTTCCTGTTTCCTGACTCTGATTTCTATGCAAGCCCAGAAGAATGTTGCCACTTCTGTGAACAAAGAAAAAATACATCTGAGTATGAAGGAGACACAAAAAAGCAACAAAACCCCAGAATAGAAAGCTGGTTCTTTTACTGAACTGTTTCTTTTTGTACCCACAAGAACTGGAGCTCCTAAATTGCCCATGCATCTCATCCTTCCTTGCACCTGTCTCAGCTTTCAAACACAGCACTTCACGCAAAAGATATGCCTAACAGCATATTTGTAAGTGCTGAGAGATAAGGGGGAAAGCTGCCTCTAATGTCAAATATGGAGGCAGGGTGTCTGCAGACTGCATTTTCCCCTATGGGAACCGTTCACTGTTTGTCATGCAGTGCAGGTTTTATCATTGTTACCACACGTTCTCTACCACCATCCTTGTAAAGTAGTTCAGAGAGAGGGCAATGAGCCATTTCCAGGGTGATGGGAAGGGGATCATGTACAATATCTGTCTACGGAAACAAATGGGCAGGATGTAGAATAGATCTCAAGAGAATCCTAATCAAGACTGCATCAGGCAGCTCCTCCATGTGCTGAAGGAATATAACATTAAACTCTTCTGGAAGTTAGAGGCAGTGCAGTCCTTTTCTGTTAACACACAAGTCTTAGTGTGGGTTCTGCTACTTTTTGTTTTTCTCCCACACTGAAATATTAGAAGCAATTTTTAAAAATAATAAAAGTGGAAAAATTATATTCATAGGTTTCTGTTTCAAATATTTATATGTTTTTACAAAAGCTGGGGGAGGATGGGGATGTACATATACATGCAAATAAACATCTGGGAGCTGATCAAGCCATTGAATACAGGAAAGTTTTGGCAATCAAAGAGCATGCAGATCTGGGCACAAAAGAGGAGAAGAATATATGTTTCATTGGCAGAGAGGTAGAGGAATGTGAGCAGAAAGCCACGAAGCAAAGGATGGAGTTATGTTGTTCATCAAGCAGTTTTCTACATTGAAGGGGAACCTGCTTGTCAGGTCAGACAGTTGGTACAAGGAGGAAAATAAGAGCAACATAACTCATAAAAGATCAGCAAAGGCTTCTGGAGGAGAATTTAACTTCTCAGTACAACACTGCAGTACAGCACGTGAGTCTCATAAAATGAAACCCTGAGAGGAGCAGCCCTCCTCTCACCTACCCAAGGGTGCCCTGGCCCTGCAGATCACGGAACATAAATCTTGCTTGAGAGAGTCCCCAGCCCTCTCTCAGTTTGTGTAAATCAGGCTAACAGCCAATAGAGGTGTATCTGCACAGGAGGATCAACTGACTGAATGTCTTGGTTCACACTTGCTGAATTGCTGCCTGGCTGAAATATAATTTGCTGGTGGCTATCTGCTACCTACAGGATGGAACAACTGGAGAGGGAGGTGGCATTCACAGACACACAAGTGAAGTGCAGCCAGCACATACTAAATGCATGCAACCTGTGCCAGGTGACTCCCACTGTGGAAACTGTGTAGAGCAGCCCAGGCCCAAAGCAAAGAGTGGGATCAGACATAAGTTATAGAAATCAGAATATCAGAGTTGGAAAAAAATACAGGCAGCTGAAAGAGGCTGAGCGTGCATCTCAGCCAGGAAAACTCAGAGCAGCTGGTGAAAGAGTCACTTCTTACCACAGTCCAGAACTCCTCTCATAGGAATAAGCAAGCAATGTTCAAACTCCTCTCCAAAGAGGTACCTGAGCAGCTTTCACCTCTGGAGATTTGCCTATTGTAGCTGTCTTTGCTGAAATAAAAGAAAGAGTATTCAAGATACTTCCCATCTGTTGTGCTGTTATCATACTGGCAATGGCTTAATACTTGGAGGCTGTAACCATGGAAGATGTGAATTTTACTTTAATTCTCTTGTAGTCTTAGCACCACTCAGCAGTAAATATCTGAGCAATCTGTGAAAAGCTTTTGAGGAAGTTTCTTCTGGTGTACAGATGTTTTATCTTCTGCCGAGGTGGGGTACATAAGGATCTGGTCATCTGTAACGAATGGCAAGATCTTCTCATCCATTTCCAAAACACAGGCTGGATTCCAACAAAATCAAGTTATTTTTTCAAACAATGAAACATGCTTTCTCAATTAAATGAAGTGAATATTTCATGATAGCATCTGGCAGATGCAGAATTACAAATGACTACCACATTCATCCTTGCTAGAAACCTCATTCATGACATGAATTAAATGGCTTTTTCAGCTTATTTGAAGACAAGGTGATTTCCTTATCATGTTGCCCTTAGGACATTCTAATTTTTATAGTGAAATCTTGTTTTTACTTAATCACTGAAGAGAAAGAAGAAGAATTAATATATGTATTTGTTTGAATTCAAGTAATATTTAAAGCTGGTGTTGGTAGATTTTGAAGAGATATGTTCCAGAAATCCTTACTTCATAAATACTCCTCCATATACTCTCAGTATAACCCATAAAAACATGGAGGGAAGAAACCTTTTTCAGAAACAAGAATATTAAAAGGCCTAAGCAGAAAATGAAGGCTCATATCAGCTAGTACTTAAAAAGAGACAGATCTCCTATTGGAAGTCTATTCTTTAAGTTGTGCTAAAAAGGCACTTTTAACACAGCAACCTTCTGCACAACAAAGGCAACAAATCTGACAGCCCAAGAATGTGCACTCACTTTAGTGGGAAAGAAGGGGGTGTTTCAGCAAATCTGTGGTCCCACTGTGAGTTAAAATCTGATGGAAAAATCTGATCGTCTGACATGGGTTCTAATGGTTCTGTTATCATTTTACTCCTTGCCACTCTATTATGAATTTAGATTTTTTTCCCCATCTTTATTATTTGTTGCAATTATGCTGATGAGCCACAAAGAAATTTGATCTAGACCACTTTAACAATCAGGAAAGAGTATTAGCAATAGCAGACATAGCTATTATTTAAATTACACGCATGAAATGGTCTTCTCACTTGAAATCTTATTTTTGTCTTCCCATAGTACTTTCAGCAACATACCTTGCATGAAATCTCCAATTAATATAAATCAACAGGGTTCTATTGAAGACATTATCTACCAGCCAGAAATTCATTCCTCATGCTATTTAATTTTCTCGCCCCCTTGGAGAATGGCAGATCCTGACCCGTGTTTACCTCATCCTAATTCGCATTCTCACTCTGAGAGAGAGTTACTTACATTTAACTCCATTGTTAACTTAGGCCCAGTGGAGGAACGTTTGGTATGCTGTTGTCACAGTTCTGTGATGATGTAGGGTTTTGAGCTCATTGCACCACACTCCAAGTGTTGTGAGGAGGTGGTGTCTAATGCAGCATAAAACCCTCACCTAGCAGTTATGATATAACAATCATGGTTATGTTATGGTTGTTATGGTTGGAACCATAACATAACACAGAAAGCATCATCAGCCATGTAGGTATCACAAAGTTGTGACATTCTTGTCACCAGCAGCAGGGCAGAGCACCACTGAAGCTCCAATTGTGATGTATCCCATATGCTCCATCAGTGATAAAAACAACCGAGAGTTTGATCTCAGCAGTATCCATGTGTGGAAGTTTACTTGGTCCTGAAAATTGGCCCCAACCTCCTCCCAGCCTCACTTCTCCTGGGAGAACATCCACCTGAAAGGGCTTGTTGCCTCATTCTGGATCAGTTTTCCTCATTCTATCTTTCCAGAGCTCTCTTGTCTATCTGCAAATCCTCACGCTGCAGAAGAGTGCTCAGAGCTGCTTTGTGCCAGTGGTTACAGAAATGTAAGCAGTGCACAGCTCCAGCAATGTCATTATAACCCTTTTCATTTGCCAAAGGCGCTCCAACTGTGCAATGTACCGGTGTGCACAAGAGAGATTTCCCCTAAAAAGCATGCTATGGCTGGGAGACCTAAAACTTTAAAATATCTGTCTTGCCATGATAAACATTAATTTGGACTTTTCAAAAAAGTTTTTGTTTTTGTTTGATTGTTTGTTTTTTTTAAAGCTGAGGAGCCTGTTGGAAATCCCAGTAGATTAGGTTGCATACTGCAAATGAAGGGGGTACATTATTTTCTTTGTATTCCTTTTAGGACACCCTAGGATTGGTGCTTCAGGAAGCAGGAAAGCATCTACTTAATTTTTCTACTCTACTAGCTCTCAGAATAGTTTATTTTTGTTGTCCTACTTTCTTTCAGGCCATTTTTTTTCTTTTTGTGTTCCTGTAAGCCTGATACTAAGAGTCTGAATGACTGCTACACATGATTACAGGGATTGTGCAGATTTGATCAGAACTTGAGTTCACAAGAAATTTGAATTTCTACATAAATAATCCAGGGCATTTCTGAGGCTTTGGTGAATCTGCCTAAAATATATTTAATGCTTCAGCCTCTTTGCTTCCTCTCACAGGCCTCTCAAAAATACTAACAGATAGACCATTCCAGATTCTAGAAAATGTTTATGTTCTAAATTATACCTACTTCTCACAAGAGAAGCTGAATATTGAGAAATTCCTTCATCAACTGCAGCATCACTGTATTTGTTCTCAGTCAGAAGAGGAATTTCATTTAGGAGTTTTATTTATACCTCATGTATTAAATTGGCAAGAATCAGGACTACTCTGGTTATATGGTTACTGCTCTCCTGATTAGTCTTATGCCTTTTTAATTCCTTCTATGATTTACCACAGAATACAATCCTGACTGCCTTGGATCTCAGCAGCACATGAATTGCATACACAAGTATGACAATGAACTAAAATAACACTTAGTTCAGTCTCTCCTGTGGACCTGTGGAGGATCTTCACTTAATTTTGCAGTGTGTTAACTATGGGTGGCTGGTGAACTCCAACTATGGAACAGGTTGCAAAGCAGCACCCATAGGAAAGGAAAAGAACTGTGACAGGTCCAGTTTCAGCCTTGGGTAACTGGTGTCAGAGTCAGAACTGGAATTTAACAGGAGTTAGAAACAAGAGCACCAGACTTTCTTCACTTGCTCTTCTCTTAACTAGGAAATTTCTGCTTAAGAAGGTAGCAGAAGGGAGAGTTTAATATGTTTTCCACAAGTCCTGTGGTGTGCAGACAGAATCACAGTTGTCTCACCATATGTTAATGCATTTACTGAGTACTGCATTTTAATAATTTGCTGTTGCGTGAGTGAAAACCTCATTTGGCTGTGATTTGCATTGTGCCAGCACTAGATATTATTCTGTGTTAGGTCAAAATCAATGCTGTCACTGAAGTGTCCATTCCTTTCATTACTCTAAATAGCGTTTTGTCCTCATATATTGAGTCATGCAGTGCAAGTCATGAAAATAAAAAAGAAAAAAACACCACCAACAAAAAAAAAAAAAAAACAGTAAATACTTCTGGTTTATTTCAGGGTATAAACAACCCTTAAATCATCCCCTCTTCGCAGAAGGGTAGAACCAAACAGAACATATTTGGATAGGTTTTATTTAGCACAACTGCTATATTTTTCCCTAGAACCAATGGGAAGGGCTATTTTTGGGACAGGAAGGGTGAACAGTACTATGAGAGATAGACAAGGCAGTATAAAACAATGGGATCATGTCCATTTGTCTAACAGCCAAAAGGGGACAGGTCAACCCATCTGAATGTTGTCATCAAATGGTGACAGATGCCTGGACTGAATGCACTGAAGGAGCAGATGTGACCAAAGCAGGGCTGCAGTACTGAATTTTATAACACCATTCTCCAACTAGAAAAGAAATGAGACTAATGTGTATTTTGTGTGTCACCCAAAAGCATGAACTCGATGCTTTAGATCATGCCTAATGCACGGCACACATCATAGCTGTCTAGGTAGTCTCAATAGCAAACAAGATTGACAAATCCAACTGTTGTCCCACAAACATCCCAGATTTTAGAAAATTCCCAGTCTTTCCTAAGGAATCTTGTGTCCACTTAACAGATTGAAACCAATCACACACCCTGGGGAAAGCCGATTATCAAACCAAAGTCTGTCCTGAGGATCAGAGAGGAGCAGATGTGCCCTCATTGGACCGAGAATATTGAATGACTGATTCACAGATCAAAGGCTGCTCAGTGCTTAGTAGTCACATTATTGCATTCTCGTATAAGAAGTAACCTAGAAAACTTCAACTTCCTGACTGATTAGACTGCTCATCCTAGAAAAATACTTCTTTCACTCCTTCACTCCTCAGCAGTTAGTTTAGCCTTCAGTGTAGAGCACAACATCTGGCATTTCCTGGATAGAAGAAGCTCTTCCAGGGACTGCTTCATCTCATATAGACTTTGGCTATTTTTCAAAACTGTGCTACAATATGCCACATCTCACGTGATAGGAGGAAACAGCTTGACATTAGTAACAGCTTGATAAAATATAAGATAGAATGAGATATAGGAAGAGCAAAGCTGTGGAAACATTTTTCACTTCTCTCAATGAATCATGTGTCTTGTTCCTCTTCATCCCCTGGACATGTCCTTCAGCTCCAAGAATACAGGCTAGCTCACCAATTCTGTAAAACTTCAGCAACTTCTACACATCATGCACAAAATCTTTACATCACCTTTATTACCTCTGGTGGCATCTGGATGAGAAACAGAGGTAAGTTCTAAAGCCCATCAGCTCCTTACATTTTGTACTACTTCATCACATAGCCTGACAGGGGAGCAAGGGTCACAAACCCCAGGAAGTCAAACTTGTCGGAATGGCTCTGACAAAGAAACTAATTGGGAGAGCTTTAATAGCCAAAATCATTGGCAAGGTGGGTTTAGGTTTCAGGGAAATTAGCACTGGAGAGGGTTTTCTAAGATTTTGAACTGGGCCATCAGGTCATTGGGATTGCAGAAAGGAAGTGAAATTGAAATGTCTCATCTTTCTAATAATAAAATGGATGTTTTCAACTAATTAATTTTATAAAATACATTCATAAGGGTTTGGCTCTCCTTCAATGTAGAAGGAAAAATTCAAAACCTTGGAAGCAGTTACAAAAGCTGTTGAAGTTTTCATGAGACATAAATTGTTCTCTGACTAGCCTGACCTTCAAGTCTTTAAACATCTTCAGGTTATCATTTAGGTTTGTGAAGATGCACAAAAGCCAACAAGTGTCTTACACATTGAACTTTCATACCACACATCTAGATCTATCTTACTTCTTTTGGGGCATCTGAAATGAAAACACTTTCTGGGAGACCTAGCTGATTTTCAGAGTCCTTCTGACCCAAATCAGAGTATGGCATGGCAGTCCCATTATAGCCAGTAGTGAACTCCATATGCAGAGCTGGATTCCAGAACTGTATCCTTGTGGTCAGGAAGAACCATGCATTTTGTGATTCACATGTTGGCAGGCAGCAGGTGAACAGCTAGAAGCCCTACTAATACTACAGCAGTGATCAGGAAATCACTTCCAAGTTGAGAGAACAGATAGAAGGTTTAAACAAAAGCTTCAAACATTTTCAGTGTTAAAATATTTTTTTTAAACACTCTCTCTCTTGGGGGTGGTTTCCTTGGTTTTTTTGGTGGTTTTTTTTCATTGTTTTTTAAACCTTGTGAATTTTGTCTAACTTATAGGCCTCCAAAGACTGCAGTTATAACCTCAATTGCTCAGGCAATTACTTGAAAGGAACAATCAAAATGAAGAAATGTGCATTTCACTTTTCATCTCTGTTGACTCAGGTAGTTCTAGTTTCCATGGAAGCTCTGGTTTCTAGCTTTGTTGAGATTGTTAATTTAGAGCTTTGATAGCAACCAGTTTATTTTAAATGTGTGTGTTGATAGCAATACCAAGTGAATTTACACAAGGCTGCCAAGATCCAATGCATGGTAATACCTCCTTCAAAGGTTTCCTCCAATTTTAGACAAAAGAGTAGCAAAAGCAAAGACACAATTAAAAGCATTTAATCTCACTTTTGTAGAGTAGCAATTTCAAAATCCTGTAACCTTGTTTTTACTCTGAGCTCATGCTAAAATGTAAGGATGCACCTTGATGGTGCCTGAATACCTAATAAACACTTATTTCACATGCGAGCCAAACATGCTTAGAAACAAATCTCTACTAGATTTTGCTATCATCCACCTAATTCATATTATTAAATGACAGAAAATCTAGACAAGGTTATCAGGTAGAAATACATTCAGGTGTCTGTGACTTAATTCAGACCAGGAGTCTGAGCAGGTGGCAAAAGCAAGCTAAATACTCCTGAAAACTTATTTTTACCAATATGAAAAACCTAGTTGTAAGTTTTCTTTAAACTTAATTGAAGTGGGAATTGATCACATTGGTGTTCGTTCAGCATTCAGAACAGGCGCAACTTCATTATTTGCTAAATCATTAAAACAAAAATTTTAAACACTTTTTAGAAAAACAGTGTAAAAAGGCAAATCAACTTTCATGGTTTTGCTGCTGGATGTCTTTCTGTGCTATCTCCTTCTATGTTTGTTTCTACAATTTTATATGCAAGGGAAAAAAATCCATTGTTAAGATGCTTTTATAAAGTACTGCTACTGAAAGTATTGTGTGAACTACACTTTGAATGAGTTTGTTAGATTTCACTTGCAAGATTCAGCTTATACTATGGAGAGGTAGAAAACCTCTTTCTTGGGCAGCACAAATGTGAATTAAGTTCTACAAAACATAGTCAGTTGCTACCATCCATAAAACTAATGCACAGCATTCTTTTTATGGTCCTTTAGAACTTGCAATGACTGGAAGGAAATCTTTGACGTAATTTATTAACATCTCATTTAAATAAGATAATTCTTCCCAGAAATGGGAAGCACAGAAAGGCAGCAAGGAATGAATGAGTACTGAACAATCCACTTGAAAGTGAGTTGTGCATGCTTTTCTTAATCAATGGTTGCTATCAATTCATGGTTGGCTTGTTTTTTCCTTTTAGTGGTCTGTAAGCACTAATTTCCAATATTTAGAGTTTTGTTTTTTATTTCATAAACAGCATCCTGAGGCTAAAGTATGTTAATAGCAAATTGACTAATTATTTAAATACAATGACTGTGTGGACACTTACCAGAAAAATCTCCACTGTATGTCAAATGAATTTAATGCCAGGAAAGCTGTATTGGATGTGGCTCACCACAGCTGTGAGATGATAGCATTCACCCTCCTAGAGGCTGAGACTTCATCCTTCTTAACAAAATGGCAAAGACAACAAGATTAAGGCTAACTGCAGTAGAACAAGCATCTTGCAATAACTTAATCTCTCACAAAACAGTGCCAGGGTTAGGAGTTCAGACATGGCACTGCACTAGTACACTGATAGCTGGTTCAGGAGTTGGGCTGACATCCCCTTGCAGCAGAGCACTGCTTAGCGCTGCATGAGTGCACTAGCTCATGGATCTCTGCAGCACTGACTTCCCCAGTGATAAATTCAGAGCTTCCATGTGTTGTTCCATCTCTCCAATTCAGGAACAGCAAAAATATTGTAAGATTCATGTGAATAGTCTCAGATGGAGAACATAGCCTAGATTTCAGATGCAACATACTGAATATTCACAGCAAATTCTCTAGGACCAGTTCATGAAGAAAAAATTGAATTAAGAGAAAAATCCCAGAAAAATTTGTTAAATGCTTTCCAGCGTGAAAGCCAAGTCATGAGTTGTTGAGAATAGAAAATGAAAGAAAAAAAATATCATTTTTTTTTTGCTACAAATTATCTTCCACACTCTCTCTGATGTAATCTTAGAGGAACTCTATCATCTTGGTGAATAAACTGCATCTTGTATTACTATATCTCTGTTGCATATCTACTTTCCATGTTGATCTTTTCTTATCAGCTGTAAATTTCACACATGAGCCAAGAGTCTTAGCAAAGACCCAACATAAAAAGTTTATTCTAAAAGACAGAAAAGAAGAATCAAAAATATGGATTATAGATAGGTTATTTTCACTGTCCATCCACTAGAGGGGACAGGAGATACTCAGCCAGAGCAGACATGAACACACAAGCAGACGGCAGTATGCCACACATATAATCAATCATAATGAAACTGATTATCTTAAGTTTCTCAGAAGAATGAAATGGAAAACAAAGATGCAGTGTAGATTTGGTCTAGCTGAAAAGTAAGTACCTTCAGATTCAGTGATGCAATTTTAACTTCAAATGTGGAGGACAGGGAAGCAAAAAGACTTCTGCTTAAAAAAAAGAGGTCTGCCTGGCTGTTCTGCAGACAGAATGCTTCTGGGAGCAGAGTGTAACAATTAAATGCACACTAAAGCTCAATTTTCTAGCTGGAGAAAGCTCTGCATTTTGCTCAGACAGGAGAAATCGTAATTGGACTGACTCCTTCTTCCAAGTACTTCCTTCCAATTCAAGAAATAAAATAAATGAATACAAAGTGAAAGAGTAAGGCTTTGGTTTAATAATGAAAACATACACTTATTCCCAGGAATAATCTTACCATTTACCACGAAAATTGCAGTTCACATTCCATGTTCTACAGTGAATGTGTTTATAGACCTACACAGATAACAAGGTCTGGTAGTGCTGGAAATTGTAAAAGAAGATGAGCACTGGATGTCTTGAAAACACAAAATGTTAAGGATAAAACATTCTGTTTTTTAAAAAAATAGCAACCTGAAATTAAACTAAAAATAGTCACAGTTAATAAAATTGTAACGATGTCAAAATATTTAACACTGATTTCACAATAGGAGAAGTTTAATTTCTCAAAATTCACATGTGACAAAACTTCAAAGAATGTAAAATGCTCTTTGAGAATGAGGATGCCTGGTAGATGTAAAGGAAAAATTGATAATACTCAAGAGAAACTTTAGTTTTAGAAAATTTTTCAAGTCATAAGGCTATGTTCCTTGCCCCAAAAATTCTACTCCTGAAAAATGTTACTCCTCAGACAATGTCCCAGTAGCAACTACATGCCAAGTGCATATTTGAATAAGTGTTCTGTAACAGATGAGGAGGTTGAACCCCTTCCTGCTACATGGCCTAGGCTTCCTACTTCTCTTCTTAGCATCTTTTTTTTTTTTGTGAGCACAGTGAAGCTGTGGATGTTTCATTTCAGCAGTAGTAATAGCATCATGAAAGGCAAGCCACATTCTGGATGGTCAGGCAGAATTTTCTTGTGTTCGGCATGCAGAGTCCTGTTCATCACAGGTGAAAATACAGAGCTAATGGTGGTGCCTATGTTGAAAAATAGCATTTCGTCCCTGAGAATCTGCTCTATCAAATAGTGTTACTATGCTTTTTGTAGGTGTTGTAGTTTCCATGGAAATAAAAAGGATGCATTACTTTCAGAGCGACCTAAGTAGTTGCAAGTTCTCCACTGCATCAGTTTACTACAGAATGAAGTCACAGAAGAAGAAAAATCTAGGTGTTTCAATATGACATTTCTCCAATGAGATTTTCAGCTTTTTTAATTCCTGGAAGTTTTGTGTTCAGGTATTTTCTTCCCCTTTGATGCCCACACCCCCCCCCTCCCCCCGACCCTGAAGTGCACTCAGGCATCTTTGTAAATCCACTTCAGCACAATCACAGAATTGGAGATAGTCTTGGCTTGGAAGAGACCTCAGAGCCCAATCAGCCCCAGGCTGCTGCAGTGGGCAGGACTGCCCCCCATCAGCTCAGGCTGCCCAGGGCCCAATCCAATCTGGCCTTGAGTGCCTCCAGGAATGGGGCACCACAGCTTCTCTGGGCAGCTGTGCCAGGGCCTCATTGCCCTGTGAGTAAAAAATTTCCATTACATCTAATCTAAATCTCCCATTTTAATTTAACAATGTCCTGTTTACATTCAGTCAGGCAGGTATCCTTACTGTTATAAGTAAGGATACCTTGCAGGGGAGAGCTCAGTTTAAAAAATATTCAATATGAAAAAAGAGGAAAAAGAAGATAAAGCTTGCATTAGGGAAATGAGATTTTTCTTTCCTTTTCCTTTTCCTTTTCCTTTTCCTTTTCCTTTTCCTTTTCCTTTTCCTTTTCCTTTTCCTTTTCCTTTTCCTTTTTTCCTTTTCCTTTTCCTTTTCCTTTTCCTTTCCTTTTCCTGAAAAGGAATTATTTCAAAAGGGTATGCCTGAGAGGAGCTGACTGAATTTATAGTATACACACTAGGCTAAGATTTGATATAAAGCTACAAACTCTCTTATCCTAAATGCTATGGCAGGCTAACAGATTGCACAATAGAAAGAAGAGGTAGTACTGATAGTGTTAACAACCACCTTGGCATGAGTAATTACATTAATGCTTGGTACTGAATGCTGAAAGACATTGTTTAGACAGGATCTGGGAGGTAAACTGTATTTGAAAAGGCAGACCAATATCTCAGCTGCAACTTCTTGAATTTCTTATTGGTTGTTAGTTATTTATCCTCCATGATTAACACCCTCTATGGTCCAGCGATTTAAGTCTTTCAATGCTGTGGTTTTCTACTCACGTATACAAAGCTCAGTAGTTGCTAGATTACTTAGCGTGTTTGGTGAGGAGAGTTTAACATCTGGTGACTGGAAGTATTCAGGGTACTTGTTCTGATAAACTATATTAGTCTGATTGGAACCTTGACAACTGCTGGAAACATGAGAATAGTGCATGACTCAGAAAAGACAATGAAAATATAAGATACAAAGATTGTATTGACTTCCATGATTTCAGTAACTAAAACCTGTGCTACAGAGCCCTAGAAATCAGAAGGAGCTATAACAATGCAAAGAAAAACTGACATGAGAAAAGAAAACCAGAACATCTAGGTTGTCATTACATGCAGAGACATCCCACTGCAACCTGGAAATCAATTGTATTTCTCTTTTATTTTAGACAGAAATGTTACTGAAGATGAAAAGCCTAGTGAAAAGAAATATAAAACAAATCTCAGCACACAACCTGGGAATTCTATGGTGCTTTTTTCCATTGCAACGAACATATTATTATCTCCCACTTCTATTAAACTTTGTGTTTGTCTCTCTTTGAAACCTTTCATTTGTAACAGACTGTATCTTTTTTCAGAGCTTCTCAGTTTTCCATTCTACATGTATCCATATACATCCTCCAAAACAGGAAGACCCAAGAAGTATAAGTAAATGCTAGTCAACTAGAGGGATCAGGGCACTTCTCACATACTGGTGTTTCCAAGACTCAGAAAAACAAAGAATAACAAAATGTTACCCATGCATCTAATAGTTCAAATATCCTTTTTCATGTAACTGGTTTATTTAAAATTTGCAACTAGCAGAAAGAATGATTCTATTTTATAGTGGATCAATAAAATAAACATAGAAACAAACAAACGTCTATTAAAATTAGTGAAATCAGTGAATCAGTTACTTAAATCTAAAAAACAAATATGCTCAAGACACTATAGTAATCACCAGCAGGAACATCAGTAACTGGATCTTTTTACTTGTATACATGGTAAAAATAGGATGTTGTAAAATCTTGTCTTCTTTCAAATACTGAAGTATTTGCATCAACAGTAAGCCATCCTTCCTCAATTGCATTTCTTTTGATTTGCACCATGAAAATTACTTCATAGACTTTAAAGAGGGGGACAATGATCAGAAACTAGAAACATGGGTTCTTCTGAGTCTATGTGAAAGCAGTGAAGGGCTCCACAAGGGACTTGCAACTGTCTGAGAGTAAAACCAGAAAGAACACATCTTCATTACGTTTCTTTCCCTGTAAGCTTCATTCACGAGCAAGCCAACTGGATACAGAAAAGTCACTCTCACTGCTTAAAAATATATTTGTATAGTTTCCTTCTTTTGCTTTTTTTTTTTTTTTTAATCCAAAATGAGCTGGGTTTTGGGTTGTCAAACTCTTCTTGGGGAAGCCCTAAAAAGCAAAGAATCAACACACTGTAAGTCAGCCTGGGAGGACCTGTGTACGTTGCCTTTCTTCTATCCCTCATCTGCACACGTTGCTCTGAGCAGACTCACTGGGAGGACCAGATAAACCCAAGCTCCTTTCACCAGGATGTTTTTTCTTTCCTACTTTTCTTGTGTTTTATTGGCAGAGCTTCCTTTTCAGCATCCAGAAACTAGTGGAACACTGTGTCCTGCTGAGTCCTTCCATTGCATATACCCCCCACGTGTATTACTCCTGCAGGCAAGTAGCTTCCTACACCTCCTTCTCTGCAATAGGTCCTTGTGTACACTTCTTGAAACTTCAAGGCACAGTGAGACCAGGAGCAGCTACTGGCACCTGGATAGCCCCCATCAGGGAGCTTGGCAGAGATTTAGCTGTGGGAAATAATCTATCATGGAGTTTACCACATTACAGAAACAGTTTTTACATTCTTTCTCCTCTGCAGTTGTGCTTTGTAAAAGAAAAAATACTCTCCCAAACCAGGAGTGTTATAGCTCAAACCTGAGTTTCTCTTTTTAACAATTGCTGGCTCTTATCTATCAGTGCAAAACCCCTTTACATCAGCAACATATCTTCTCTTAACCTCACTGTGAAAGAACTGGGCCCCCTTCAGCATGAGTCACTTGGACAAAAGCATGGAGGTGCCAGAAGTACAGAGCCTCCAGGGGAGGTTCATCCCGTACTGACAAGGATCTGAGACCTAACATGTGCATCACATGACTTTAGGGCAGTGCTGAGTGCAGCCTCAAATCCCTTGATGGGTCAGAGATTTCATATTGCACAATTGCTGCTGGTCCCTGGTTTTACTCATGCAACAGGGCCAGGAGTTGACCTATCTTTGTGAACATGGGCTTATTCCCCAGCTTGAAGTCTCTTGACCAAAGGCCAAGTTTCTCTTGACCAAGTTTCATTTTAAGTAGGAAGAGAATTAAAGAGAAAGAGCGATAACAATAGTAGTTTTATGAGGAGATGGAAAAGAAGAAATACTGGGAATCCTTTTAATCCAAAAACATCCTTTAAAACCACAAAACCTGAAACTCAGCCTCTGGAATTTCACTCTGCAATTCCAACCTGAGATATAACCTCTCTTAGGGGAATTCCAGACTGCACTTCTTTGCATTAATGTTCCAAAGATAATACAGTAGATAATTAGGAACATTCAGCCTGACAAAGAAAAGGAGCATTTTGTGAAGAGCACTGAGCAATGCCTTTCCCTCATCGATGTGGCAATAACATTATACATTATACACATGAGTCTCCAACAATCATACCTATTCATGTGTCTAGCTGCATTTTTTAGCTCGTATTGATTTTGTCTGGGCTCCATAACATCAGTATATTATGTTAAACAGTACTGAGAGGATGAGAGAAAAAGCACTTCTTCATTGATTTCACAAGGAGGCTTTACCAGATACAACGCATCCACTAATGCTAAATATAAAAACAAATAATCAAGGTAATTGCAAGAGGGGGAAGGTGAAAGCAAACAAGTCAGTCAATTTGTTAAAAATGATCGCAAATGAAAAACAAGAGGTTGCCTATTTAGTCTCAGCATCCCTGCAGTAGGAACTTGTTCTTAATTTGCATGTGAATAGTATTACGCTCTGATTGCCTACGCTCAGGTCAGCCAGGAAAAAGCTGAAATCAGTTGTAACTAACAGACATTTATCACAGTCAGCTGTTATTAATGGCTTGCCAGATGTTGCTAGCAGAGCTTGCTCTGCATAAGACTCTGGTAATAAATACTTTATCACGGAGAAGATGTAGTGCCTGCTTTGTTGTGTACTGGGAACAGTCCTGTGCCATATCAGAACGGTGGTTCAGAGCTCAACCTGTAGGTTAAGAGGGAAAAGAGGTTGCAGGTTCTTTGGTACCTGCGCTTGTTAACACCACTGTGCACTCATACATTTCCTCGCTTTTTCTGAAGGTCTATGTGTCACATTATCTCTATTTTTATATTATGAGCATTATTATACCACCCTTATCCATGCCTCCTTCCCAATAGGTAATTTCTACCTGCTCCCTTGGACCCCACCCACCAAGAGATGCTGGCTGTGGCTGGGGAATTAACTACTTTTTCCACCTTCTTTTCAAGATGCTGGTCACTTCAGTTTCCTCTGGGAATGCTAATTTACAAACTCACTGCTCTCTTGGGCTCCAGAGGAAAGCAGTGAGCTGGGGCCTATCTCCCATCCTCTTGAAAGACACAGACATCAGGTAGAAGGAAATGCTTGCTCTGCTGCTGCTCCCTTTTACCTACTTGGGGAAGCATCTTAAAAAAAGAGCTTCCAACACAGCTTCATGTATCTGTCTTCCAGAATGAAGTACCAGTTGTGCAAGCTGGGGGAGGAGTAACAACCCCAAAATAAAGGGTTTAGTCACCATTTCAGAACTCAGTATCTGAGGAGAAAAAAATGTGTTTATGTACAGATGAGAAAGAGGTCTCCGTGCATCTCCCCCACTCTTCCTGAATGCATACTCATTGCTTTGTATTCCAAGTATCTCAGGTCCTCATTATTCGATTCACACATGACTCCCACATATTCGGTGTAGATGGAAATAAATATGCATTGGTTAAGACAAATATGGTCCATATTGGGATATACGGGAGTTGTGAAAGACAGAGATGATCTCAAAACTTTATTCCAATCCTCATAAAAATTATCATAACAGTGATAAAACATTCCAGAGTGACAAGGTCCAGATACACTGGCAGATTTTCCACTTTTCTGCCCACATAGTATTTCTGGGTAACTCTCAGCTACACTGACCCCTCTACATTTAATTTTTCAAGGCTTTTCTTTCTCTTTAAGCATTACCCTAAATGTGCCTGAAAATTGCATTGACACACAAGTTATAAGATGTTTTTATTGCAAATAGCTCATTTACTGAACAAATGATGTTTTAATTCTTCTAGCATAAAATCTCTAAATATTTTTCAACTACCTTCTTAATCTTTTTTTCCCAAGGAGGAAAGTATGGGTATCAGATATAGAATGATTACTGTACTTGTGTGTTAGATCAATAGAGAAATGGCTCTCCCAAGAAGTTAGATTTTCAAGAATGCCATTATTTCTTCTTCACTCTACCTCACTCCTAACACCTGTGGTACACACCAGGCAGAAAGGACAACCCAGGTTCAAAACCTGTCTCTGCCTTACTCAAAGGCAAATCCAGGACTTCTCACCCCATATAATGGCCATGTCTGTGTCCAAAAGAAAAAAGGAAACACCTGCCTCTTCCCCTCCTCGGCCTGTGACTCCTCTTTTTTCTGAATGCTTACATATAAGCATTATAAAACCAAACAGTTATTACTTACAGGCAGGCAGACTAATTCATCAGATCCTATTTTTAATTGACAAATATTGTGAAAAACTATCCCATCAAAATCAGCCTAAGAACATTTTCCTTTTTTTCAGTTCAGCCCCCAGTCTAAAAGACGGTTGTGTACAAAACCATACTTTGAAGGCAAATGAGGATATTTTTCAAAACCTGAAAAGAACTGATCAGATTGCTTCTGCATACTAGCCATTAAAAGGGAACTAATCTGAATTTAGATTTTTGCCAAGGAGTGCTTTGTGTCCATCTTGTTCATTGCTGGCTAATTACCAACTTTGCAGACAATCTAGATCTCCTTGGAAACTAGCAAGGCTAGGAAAAAAATAAGTCTAAGAGTCTGTATTTGAACTCAGCAATCATTTTATTGCAGTCACCTTCTATGTTACCCAACCAAAGTATTTACATGAACAAGAAAATCATCCAATTAGAATAGAAATAAAATATTTTTCTTAGTGTATGTACAGTTCTTATAAGCCCCTCATTTACCTTCCTGTGCATTTGTGTCCTCTCATGCTCCTACACTGGTACACATATCAGGACAACAGAACCAGACCTCTGGGAAAGGGCCTTTGAAGCCATTTTTATTTCATTAAAAATGAATCCATATATACTTCCCCCACTTAACATGCTATTCTCTGAATGTCCTCCTTTGTGCCTACTGTCACTACAAAGACATTGATCACATCTTTCGGATCAGTCAGGTGGGCTCCCGTGGAGCTTGAGGAGTTGGGGGAACTTGTAGTGGGCAGCTAAACCTTTGCCTGCCTCCTGGCAAAATGTTACCCTTCTACACTGGCCTCAGCCTCATAAATGGGTTTTGAGTTAGCTCTAAACAGAAGAAAACCAGAAACCTCTCCAACACACAAGCTCATTTGTTTGCAAATGTTCTGCTCATTTTATGCATAGAAAACAGCTTTGAAGCAGCCAAGCTGTATTTTTACCATCTCAGCTTTCCATTTAATTTTGCTTTTGGAGGTGCAAGAAGTGTGTTCTTGTTGCCAGTCTATTTATTTATCAAAAGCTTGCTTCCATGGTCTCAATACTTGTGCTTACTGCATGGGAGATCCTTTCTCTTAAAAAGGTCAGCTTCCTTATCTACTGTTTCTTTAAGTGATCAAGCTACATGTACCTGATTACAAAAGACACAGAATTCATATTTTATTCCAGCATATTGCTTCACACAGTAGGTCTAACTAGAGCAACATGTATTTCTGATGTCTGTGAGCAAATCCCTGAAAGCAAGCTCGTACATTTCATAGGCAGATTTTTTTCTCTATACAAATCCGGGAATATGTGAAAAGTGGAACTACTCTTTTCTCTCAAGACATCCAAATGCTATGAAAGCTTGGAATTATTTGTGTCAAGATGAGGTTTGCTATCTCCAGTAAAGATAGATGGGCTTTACTAGCTGAACGCTAATGTACACGAAAATACAGTATTGGTTCAGCCCATTCTAGAAAGACTCATGCATACTCTGGAAAGAAAATTTAAATTCACACTAGGGTTTTATTTTTGTATTAAGCTCAGAATTCATCCATCCAGATTCAAACGCTATTAAAGTTCCTTAAGAAATTTGCAGAAACTGAATGAAGTGATCCAGCCAGCTGGGGTTGCAGGAGAACCCAGCACAGTAAACTTTCTGTTTTTTCGGGAACATTCAAGTTACTCTCAAAGTACATCATTTTTATGGGAGGAAACAGATGATCTAATGACTCGTGCATGGGAGCAATCCTGGTGAGTGATGGGTTGTTTTCAGTCAAACTGGAAGAAAATTAAAACTAAGAGCAAATCAAAAAGTTCTTAATTCTTTAAAGTACTTTTTTTTAAACAGAATAAGAGGAGATAAAACAAGCAAAGAAAAATAAACAAGCAAAAACATAGCAAAGCCTTTCCCAATGCAAAACAAGCATTAAAAAATCTTCCATATAATCCTTCCACCTTGAGGTTATTTATTTAATCCTTTTGAACAGCCTTATTTGTTGCCTAAAGCAAGGTAAAATGTTACTGTGAAAAAGGAGTGAGAATTTGAATTTTAAAACTGTTTCTGAAATGCTGTTACACTTCAGTATTTCGGACACAAAATATTGCATTTTTTAAACTCTGAAATTAAATGTCTTTTCAATCAGAAAACATTTTGTAAAATCCCATTGGCCAAATTGAATTCAACTTAACAAAATATTTCAGTGCTTATGATTCCTTTTGCTGCATATTACCATGTAGAAAAAGAATAGCAATTATAGCAGTTATGACAATACCACAGCAACTTCTTCAATTCTTTTTTCAAACAAGTTTATAGACCTTTGTACTTTGCTATGTGGCTTAAATGAATTTAAATAGTAAATGGTAGTTTAGACACCACAGAACTATTATTCCAACACAAAAATTTGCTATTTGTTGACATGGAAACATCATTTTTTGTGTTTTTGACTTGTATTTTCAGTTATGTTGGGTCTGAGATTGTAGCCTGAATATATTTTTTAACACATTCATATGTAAATGGGTAAAAAATCCAGTAGAGCTAATGCACAACAGCAATTGCATGTGGCTTTTCTTTCAAAATAAACAAAGTTAAGAAAAGTCTTGATTCAGACCAAACATACATTCGTTCAATCTTCTGTTCTGATTCAAGTAAAAAACTTAAAAAAAAAAATCATGATGTTGAGTCAGATTTTTTTTTTGTACTCAATTTTCTTTGTAGTCAAAGCCACCAACTGCAATCTAAACAAATCTTGCTGAACATGGAAGCACTTCTATCAAACATGGGCATCAGGCAGATGAAACCTGTGGCTTCACTCTTACTGAAAACAAAAGCTTGCATCCCTTTTTGCTCTGCACAGAGGAGGAGCAAGGTTTTTGAAGATAGTTCACAGTGAGATTAGGAAATAGTTACATGAAAAAATATAAAACTATGAAAGGGTAGTTTTGGGAGCAATTTTGTGCATGAGAAAAAAAAAATCCTGTATCAACTTTTTGGCACTTGATAACATGGTTCGTTCAGACTGTCTTCATGACACTGGTAAGAATTTTGTACTTCTGAGACCTCCATACACTGTCAAAAATTGCTATGCTTACATTTCAGAATCTAACTGATAATCTAAAAGAAATCTAAAAACCTAAATATAAGCCAGACTTTCAAAGGTGATCAGGAAGAGGCCAGACAGAGCAATGGATAAGGCTCATTTCCTGAGAAAACATTTCTAAAGTACTATTCTGCACATACAGATTCTAGATTATCAAAACACTACAATCTGAAACAGAACTTTTACCCAGTTGAAATTATTTTTTTAAGAAAACTATTTTTAATGTCTTTTTAAATATCACTTCCAGTCTTATTTCTCAGTTTCTTCTCTACAGTCTGTAAACTGCATGAAGTATAAATGAGAAGTGAATAACAAGAAACTAGGTCTTTGCATTTCACTGAGACTTCTTTCACCAGAGAAAGACAATACAGCCAGCAATGGCCTTATTATTTAGCCTACAGAAAGCTGCTCGAGCTCGAGCTGCAGTAAGAAACTGAAAGAACATGGCAGTTGTTAAGATAAATCGAGTGATTGCAAGAGAGATATGTGGCAGGTAAGATAAGCTACAAACATCCGCCATGAGAGTGGTCACCACCACGAGAGCAGCAGCTACAAAGAGCTTGTGAGAATGATCTTACTAATTATTTTTCTTAAGCGTGCAAAAAAGTTAAATTAAAATCCTGACTGATTTTTTAAGGGAGGAGTGCCTTCCTGTTATGAAGCACATTGCTTAGAAGCAAAAGCCTCTTAAATCTTCCTTTACCTACAGAGACGTTATTGAGAAAGGAATGTCTTTTGCCAAATAATAAGCAAAATACGTTTCTGTCTGTTTCAATTTTCCCATCTTTCCAGCTTCTTCTGTAACTTCATGAAACAGTAACAACAGAAGGAAAACCAATAAACTCTTAGGCAATGTCTGTGACCTGAGAGCAGCTTGTTTGGGGTACAGCTGGATGTAAACTAAGAGGAGAAAGAAAAGATGATTTAGGGAAGGAAGTTTTTAACATGTTTTCATTCTTCTTTTGAGAACTGTGGGACAAAGAGAGGGAATCAGTTATCTGCACTTCAAAGTTACTCTGTTCTCTACAGTCTGTATTTCTTGGAGAAGCACATATTGCAAGTGACAGTCCTTCTAGCACAAACACCTCATCTTTACTAATGGCTTTCAGAGAGCTCTCCCAAAGCCTGGCTTCTCTAGAATGATGCTGCTAGGCAAAATCAGCTGCAAAGTAGCAGTCAGTCCACTTTGTATCATGGCACAGATACACATGGCCCATAGATTGTTTTCTCCCTAGCAAAAATTTGTCTTGACCTATTGATATTTCACTCACTGTATGTGGTGCTTTGCAGAGGAAAATTAAACACTCTCAAATTCTTCTCAGATTCCCTATCCCTAAGGTGACCAAAACCAAAATCTGGATCAATAGTATAGTGTCTTCAGCATATTTCTGGAGTAAAGTATTACTAATTCTTGTGCTTGGTCTGAAGCCTTACTTCATTGCATAAGTTATTTACTTCACTGGTATGGTACAGCATACTGACTGAATCAAGTTCTTTCTTTCTGACAAAAATTTTCTTCTCCATTCTTCTTATGCCTTATATTTATGATAGCTCATTGATCAAAGCAGTGCAAGCTGACATGGTATGGTTGTACAGCAGTCAAGACAGTTCCAACACCTGCCCAAGAAGCTGTATGAATATTCAGGTACAGAGCTGTTTCAAGGTTGTTCAGTACTGCAGGCAAAAACTCTATCTGGCTGTCCTGGGAATGAAGATGTGAGTAAAGCCTTCCTTACTTCAGGAAAAGGAACTAAAAAGAAATTATGTCCAATTGTTGGGAGAGGGAAGTGTTGGTTTCCAACAGGAAAGTTTGAAAACTGATGGCAGTAACTCCTTTTCCAAGACTCCGTTTATCTCCACTCCAGTGATCTAGTAGACATTGATCAGGACAACTATAACTGACTTGATTTCTAAACTATTCACATGCTGGAATAGGCACCAGACCCATTACCATTCTGACTACACCTACAGTGATAAACAAAACAAGGTCAAAAATTGTTCTGTAGCCTTGAAAGCAAGAGGTACAGTGCACTTGGCCCTGCAGACCGTACTGAACACCATCTGCTTGAGACAGATGATAGCATGAGAGCCTGTGGAGTTGTTTGAGGCAGCAAGGACTTCTGTGATACTGTTGTCCAATGAAAGTAAATGAACCCAGAGGTGCTGCAATCTCATCCATGCTGTCTAATGGAAACAGTCCCTGGCACGTATTATTGTCTCTCAAACCATTCATACGTATTGTCTCAGACTGCTACAGGAATAGTCCAAAAACAAAATGGGCAGCAGGCTAATGTTTATTAATATGGGTAACCATGGAATCATAGAATGGCTTAGGTTGGAAGGAGTTGTAAAAAATAGCCAGTTCCAACCCCACTGCTGGGGGCCGTGCTGCCACCCAGCAGATCAGTCTTCCCAGGGTCCCATCCAGTCTGGCCTTGAAAGCCGCCAAGGGTGGTGTATCCACAGCTTCTATGGGCAACCTGAGCCAGGGCCTCACCAATTTCAGTAAAAAAAATTCCCCCAACATCTAGTCTAAGTCTCCCCTCCTTTAGTTTAAAGCCATTTACCTTTTCCTATCACTATCAGACCATGAAATGTGGGTGTCCCTCCTGTTTCCAATCTTCCTTTAAATATTGGAAGGCTGCAATGGGATCTCCACAGAGCCTTCTCTTCTCCATTCTGAACAAGTTCATCTCCCTCAGCCTTTTTGGTTTTCTTTCATAGAAGAGGTGCTCCAGCCCTCTGGACAGCCTGTGGACCACTCCAACACCTCTGTGTCTTTCTTGTGCTGGGGTCCCCAGGCCTGGATGCAGTGTTCCAGATGAGGCCTCATGAGGGTAGAGTAGAAGGGGACAATCACTTCCCTCATCCCCTTTTTGGTGCACCTGCAGGTACTGTAGATCTTCCAGGCTGCAAGTTCATGCTGCTGATTCTTGTTCAGTTTTTCATCTACCAGAACCTCCAAGCCCTTCACCACAGGCCTACTCTCAAGGAGTTCATCTCCCAGTCTGTACACATATATGGGAATTATCTGACTCAAGTTCAACACCTTGCAATTGACCTTATTTGATCTCATGAGGTTCTCATGGGCCCACCTTTCAAGTTTATCAAGGTCCCTCTGGATGACATCCCTCCCTTATATCAACTGCACCACTCAGCTTAGTGTCATTAGCAAATTTGCTGAGAGTGCATTCAATCCAACTATCCAGGTCACTGACAAAGACATAGAGGAGGACCACGTAAAGATGCATGGTGGAGGGCCTCTTGAACCCTCCACCTGGACATAGAGCCATTGACCACAACTCTGGGCTGTGGCCATCCAACAAATTCTTCATCCACTGAATAATTCCACCTTCAAATACGTCTTTCCAATTTAGAGGTAACAATATCATGTGAGACCGTATCAAAGGCCTTACACAAGTCCAGATAGATGACATCAGTCACTCTTTCTTTGTCAGCCAATGCAGATCACTTTGATGCCTTGCATATGCCTTACCATATCATCCAGAATGTTCTGTTCCATGATTTCTCTGGATCTTCCTTTCTCCCTTTCTTAAAACAGAGTAATGTTTCCCCTTTTCTAGTCACCAGAGGCTTCACTTGACAGCCATGACTTTTTGAATATGGTAGATAGTGGCTTGGCTTGGCAACTACATCAGCCACACCAGATCCACAGGCTTGCATACTGGACAGGACAGCCACACTCCTATTTACATTTACATTTCCAGGAGCAACCAAGAGAAACCTGCAGATATTAGTGACATTACAGGTGCAGAGTTAAATGAGACAGAATTATGCATACAAAATGTTCAGCTGATCAGTTAATTTTTATTTCTAGAATTTTCAATTGGGAAAATTTTAACACAAAAAAAAAAAGAGAGAGAGAGAGAGACAAGGAACTAATTCTCCTCATCTCTACTCACAAAACTTGAGGACATTCATTTTTTGCATAATCAGTTAGGAAAAAATTGTGGAGAAAACAGTATTTAATCAGGCCTCACAGAAATTTCCAGGAAGGCAGAGCTGTAAATCAACAGCCAAGATGCAAAAGAGAAGCTGTAGATAAGATGAAGCCAGACTCTTCCCAGAGGTGTACTGGTTCTACCAAGGAGCAATAGGCACAATTTTCAGCAAGGAAAATAGTAGAATATAAAGAAAAAAAATGTTCCCAGTACAAGAAATGCAGTGTTGGGCAGGGCCCAGAGAGGCTGTGGAAACTCCTCTGAGCTCGGTGATCTGCCTTTGAAGCTGATCCTATGTTGGGCAGAGTGTTGGTCAAGAGACCTTTAGAGGCTCTTTCTTACCCAAAATATTCCATGATTTTAAGCAGTTTTGATTTTTTATCCAATTTCCAGCAGTTAGAAAATGTGAATGCAGTTTTAAACTGGTAAAACTCAGGTCAGTATACTTCACACTTTTGCCTTTTCCTGGTACACCTAACAGAAATGAACATGACTTCTTGGTAAATGTCTGAAGTACTACTGAAACAGAAAAGTAAAAATTCTGATATTAGTACATGTTATAGTAACTGGCAGAAATAGCTGGAGCTGAGTAACTACAAAAATAAATCTCTCAATGGGCATGTCAGACAATGACATTTTACAGTAATTCAGGGTGACATGCATCTGATGCAGAGTTATCAGAAGGGAACCATGTGGCCAGCATTTGCAGCTATTAAGGCCTTTCAGCACTGAGAATCATTAATGATCCCTATTATCTCTACTACAGCAGCTGTCAGTAGCTTTACCCCATGTGGTAGAAATTATACAAGGTCTGATTTTGTACGGTGGCATGATTCAGGGAGTGACACCTATATTCTCTCTGCCACTGACCTTGCTTCACTTCTTGCAGCAGCTTTGGTGATAGTATCTATTTTCCAAGTGCATAAATGCTTTCTTTCTACCTTTCTCACCTTCTTCACCTTCTCCAACGAGATACAGCTTCTGAGGTTGTCATTTCTGCATTGGCTGTAGGTAGGACAACACTATAAGAAAGGAAACTGAGGTCTGATTTTTTTTCAGATAAATAGCATAGTCCTCTGACTTCTTTGCATGTTACTATGAACACTTGCATGCCAGAGTCTCCAACTTCAGTGCCAGTCTTGTTCACTTATTATGACTGGTCATCTTGATTTTTGCTTTCTGGTAGCCTTCCATTATCTACACTTCACTTGTCACACAAATGGGAAGGGCGAGCATGAAAAGGTACTGAGCACTAGATAAAGACAATAGATATTCTTCCACATAAGATCAGAGGGATTCATAAATTGAACTTCCAGTTTATTACAAGATGACTTGTACCATCAAGGAGAATTTGATGAATAAGGGCATAGCATAAACCGTAGCATATGTGCAATATCAACAGTAGACCACGAACATGCTGAGTCTGCTCAAATGAGTGGGATCTGGACAGCATTGAACTGGGCTCCCAAAAAAGACTCTGGACATAGTCACCACATGTGGATGTGAGTCAACGGTGAGAATACCTGCTGAAGTCAAACACAGGAGGTTAATTTGTGTAGATCATAGAATCATAGAAAACCCCAAACTGCCGGAGCCACAAGAATCATCAAGTCTAACTCCTGGCTCCACTCAAAATCCAAACCCTATGTCTGAGAGATTCTCCAAAATCTCCTTGAGGTCTGGCAACCTTGGGCCATGATCATGGCCTACAGTGAAACCTCACATGCTCTCAAACTTTCAGATTTTCTGAAAGCCAAAAATCTGGTAAAACCCATGTATAGACTAGTAAGAGAAGAGTAGAGATGTGTAACATCAAAATCTCCTTATTCTAGAAACCAATTTTTGATGCCAGGGATTTCCACAGGCACACAGAATTCAGGTAGTAAACAAGTTTCATAATCTCGTTCAAGATTCCCTATTTCATGAAAGGCAGAAGATGATGATAATCAGGTATCTCCAAACACCTTCGCAGGTTCAAAGTCTGTAGCCTTCTTTTATTTCCCGACACACATAAAATATTCTTTGCTTTGCTTGTGCTTCAAATGAACCTGCATGTAGCAAAGCGGATGTAAAAACAGCGTTCTGGAGCCTTTAGTGGTAAATTCTGTGTCGCAATTGATTATAATCCAAAACAAAATCTACAAGGTCAAATGTTTACCAGCAATAAAGTCATGTTTTTTGTTTTTTGTTTTTAATTTACGTATCAGCATCATTCTCCATCCTCTGTATTCAAAGGGCCAAGAATGAGAACTTCATGAATATGTTTAGACTTCACAGAAGCAAAGTGTTACTGAGACTGAAATTGTACAGGCTTAAAAGAAATAAAAATAGTAGAAACTATTTTTATTGGATTGGATTAGAAGGTAATAATGAAGCAGGTAGCATGAGAAAAGCAAGGTATCATCCTTACATCCACTTTTCTAATCATAGATGTATTTCAATTTGCATTTCTTTTCTAGTGAAAACTGCAGCTGAAATAAATTTAAATTACACTCATTCTCTCTGAATTTATATTTATGATTCTATGGGAGCAAATAAGTAATTTTGTACTTGAAGAAATTTGACAAGTCACTGTTTATTGAATATTTCAACATTTCCAAATGAGAACTAGACAATGTTCCCAGCTGAATGAGTAGGCAGTCTTCCATTGATTTCAACATTGAAAGACCAGATCCTAATTTCTCTGATTTTCAGAGGAAAATCTGCGTTTTGTGATAATAACTGCTTACGATTGTTAGCTGATCACAAAAGGCTCATTTTCCTTTTTGTGTAAATAAAACTCTTTCTCCTTGTATATAGTGACAATACACAGTTTCTCACAGTACAGGTTACCTGGTGTCACTGAGAGGCTGTGTTAATCAAACAAGCAAATCCTCCTCTATTTTGAGAGTATCTGTTCTTGTGCCCTCAACGCTCATTAGACTGAGATGCAACAAAGCTCTGAAACAGTGACTAAAACAAGCCAGTGATCAGGCAAAGCATTTCAAAAGCTCCCTGTCTGCTTCCTCTGTCTGACTTCTCCTTGCATCTTATGCAAGAAAAAAAAACAAAAAAGACCTTGAACGTTTCAGAAAATCTCTAGTACTGTGACTTCTTCCCCTGATGTCAAAGACCAACAACCTTCCAGAGGTAATGGGGAACAGAAATATCCACCTGGTATTATTGAATATTCCATAAGTGAGTTCAGTGTCAGGAAAGTTTGTGATCACAACAAATAGAAGGTGAATGCTGAAGACTATTCACAAAAGGACAGGGTTGGACTTTACCAATGCAAATATCTGCTGAATCTAAAAGCTGAACTCATCCTAACAAGAAAGCGGGGAACAACCTGCAGACAGAAATTGCAGACAGTCAAGCACTGGCACAGGCTGCCCAGGGAAGTGGTGGGGTCACTGTTCCTGGAGGTTTTCAAGAACTGTTTGGATCTTGCACTGAGGGTCATGGTCAGTGAGCATGGTGGAGGTGGGGTGACAGTTGGACTGGGTGACCATAGCGGTCATTTTCAACCTTAAAAATTCTATGAAATCACAATCAAAACTACATCTGCACAACATTTGCATTTGTATGATCATTTCCATGAGAGCAATTAGCAGGTTACAACTGATGTTTTGAAATTAGTCATATTTTAATAAACTTGCACACAAATCATTCACAACTGTGTTAGAAGAGAAAATCAATCTACTAAACTGTAGTGAAATTTCCCTGAATTCCCTACATCAGCTTCTATTAAAAAACAATCAAGTTACACCTTACAGTATTCTGTCTTTAAAATACCTAATTATTTTGTTGGTCATCTTCTAATACAGTATACAGCCAAAGCAGGCTAGGAGTATATGACTTGGACAGGTATGTCCTTTACATACCTCCATCTGGTTTGAACTTGTATGACACCATGACAAGACCTCTGAAGGACTATCAGAATACAAAAAATTATATTTGATTATAAAATGGTGACTAAGGGATTATAGCAGTCCATTGTGTTCACAACTACTATAGTAATGAGTGCAGAAGTGCAGCTCATAGTTTATTGTTGATACTGGATTCATGTCTTTCCATAGGCTCTGAATAAAAATATGTGCTTGGAAACATTGAGTTGTGCCTTTCTAAGTCTGTCCTAAAATACACAAGACTGAAACTCTATCACTGGTTGCATTTTTACTAGAAAATAAATTGTTTGATCCTGAGTGCAAGCACCCTGCTGCCTATGTGGTAAAATTCCAAGGAAAGCTGCTGCCATGGTTTTGGCCAGTACATAACTGAGTATACACAGTTCCTGGCTACATTACAGGTGTCATTATGTCATTATGGAACATAGATTGTTTCCAATGAGCACATTGTATAAGCCTACCCTGCTTTGAAAACAAATGGGGATAAATAGTACAAGTGTGGGCTGTACCCTTACATTTATCTTCCATGATAAAAAATAGGCACGGGCACATTTAATATGCCGATGTAGCCAGTACATACTGCTATGATGAAGCATGAATTCAGGGACTTCTTTAGGAGAAATTCTTTTTGTCATCTGCTGGAAAATCAAGCCAGTCACAGAAATCCCATACATGATTTATGTATTTGCCTGAAGGGCTCATTGGAACAAGTATTTTGAACAGAATATTCTAAATTGGCATGGTATCGATACCAGGCTATTGCATTCAGACAAACATAATGTTTACTGAGAAAGGGGGAAATGTTCAAATGTTGCTGATTTTTTTTTCCTGTGCAGATTAATAATGTGCATATATTTTTGTCATGAAGAAAAACAGAGATAGTAAAAATAGTTCACAAGTGAGAGAGCTGCTATTCACTCCTCTGTTCCTGGAACTATGACAGCCCTTATATAACCAAAAAGAAAATTACATGAAATAAATAAGTCAATTGGGTTGATATCAAGTAAAAATATAATTAGTCAGAGAATTTTGTGTCAAAAGCACCATCAATATGTGGCAGCTCCTCAGCCTCACTGGTGAACAGGAACCTGACCATGTGTTTAAAACTTATTCATCAAGCATTTCCATGGAAACACATAGATGCACAGTCCTTGGATCACTTATTTCAGGAGCTACTGCTACCAAGGTTCACTCTAGAGTTAGAGCTGAGTCTGGGTGAGAGTGCTGAGCAATAATCACGATCTAGAAAGCACCCCATTCTGGTATTTTGGGGGTCTTAGAGTATGGGCATTTGGGTGAGGGGGAGCGTAAAAGGGCATCTTGCATAAGAGAAAAAAATAAATAAAAAATCTGCCTAAATTTTTCTCCTCTGAGACTGCCTGGGATTTGAGAAATGACAGCACTGGAAACAGCCTGAAGAGTTGACAAAACAGCCAAAGGCCTCCGGGAAGATTACAATGTCTGTAAGTGTTAGTGAGGTGCTATACTGAAAGAGACTTAGATTAAATGCAGCCATCGGATCTGCTGGTTAAAAGCTGCCCTTTTCCACATCCACGCAGAAGCCAGCTCTGGTGCTGTCTCCCAAGGCTGAGGAAAATTCTCACACGTTAGACCACTTACAGTGACAGAGCCAGCCCACCACCATGTGCTGGGACAGCACTGTGCTCCTGCTACAAAACCTACAGCCGCTTGAGAAAACTGTTCACATACTGTAAAAGGCAAGTAACACTGGGTATGTTGCACAAGGGCTTCATCAGCACACAGTATTTTGAAAGCATTGGTAAAAAAATGCAGTATGAATAGAACATGCTTCATTGCTAGTAAGTACTTCTGTAAGAAATAAACATGCAAAGCAGGCTAGATGGGTGCAGTGTATGATTGGTAGCTATCCTTGGATGGGTACACCCCTTCAAATTTCTCCTGAAGCCACAAATAAAATCAATGCTTATGTCTCTTCCCTGTCCTGTTAAGGTTTTTAATATGCCTCGCAGCTTCTGGTAAGAGATGTTCAGGTGGTAAGGTCTAGGGCATGGCTGCCTTTAGCAGAAGATACATTCTGAAATGCAGCAGGGAACACCTGCACCATATCTTTGTCCTCTAACACAAAAGGGAAAGCCAAATATTCACAATGCATTAAATATAATGAAACACATTAAACCAGCATTACTCACCTAACATACATTGCATTAAATTCTCAAAAACTAGAGCTTTTGTAGGCTGTTCGTGAGTGTTTGAGGGGTCTGTTACTGCAGCAATGTGATAGCTCCTCTGGACTGAAATATCCTTAGGCACAATGGAGTTAAGCATAAAGCGTGAAGCCCTAACTTCAAATTTTATGCCTTTTTCTTTAGTCTGTCTCACTAGGTTCCTTTAAGGCCTTTTTATTGTGTTTATTTCGTCATACATTATCTAGCATTAGTGATAATCCAAGTAGGCACACTGTCACCAACTGGGATAAGTTCATCCAGAACTGACTGGTTTGGGACACGACTTTAAGTGCTGCCACTACAATCAGCCTGAATAGTGCTCTCACGACACAGTAGCAAACTAAAAAAGTGACACAGGGTGGAGTGCAGTGTTTAAAATATATAACTGCTTCCATGTTTCCATGCTACTGTCAGCCTTTGAGCCTTTATTTTAACTTGGAAAAGGCTGCAGGACTGAACAGAGGCTTGGCTGTCAGTGGAGCAGGCCGGGAGATAAGACAAACGCTCTACAACCCATTTTTTCTTGGTTGTTCCAGTCACTCCTAAAACTTAATAGGGGCCTTTCTCCACAGAGATGAAGGTGCACATCTTGAAAAATGCACAGCTATCTTGGGATTCCACAGTCTTTCATGTAATACTTGCTGCTGTGAGATCAAAACATTCCTTGAGCCATACTGACCCATCCAGAGCAGTCCCTTGTGCAAGTCCTCCCTCCAGATAAGAGTCCAGGCCTTCCCTAGTAGCTCCTCAACATTGAATGGATTTGAATCTATTGCTCAGGACAGCCAAGCAGAGACCCCAAGCCTGTGGGGTGCCAGAGACATGACCACTGGGTCGGACAAGAGCCAAAAATGTGAAAATTTGGACCTCTCCAAGATCCTTGGCTTCCTGGAGGAGGCCACTCTCCTCAGTAAACTCTTTTTTTCTTGTATTTGAGCAAAATCTTGTAAACGAATGAAGCTGTTTATCTCAAGAGCCTGGGAATCAAAAGAGAAAAATGACAGTTACTGTTGTTTCTGTTTTTCATATTCTTATAAGACACTTAACTGGGGAACACTCTGTAGGCTGATGTCATTAGAAAGGAACACTTGAATTAAAGCCACAGGCATAAAGAATTCAAATGAAATCATGTTCTGAAGTACTGTATGTTTTACGTTACTGGGAGAAGGACACACAGTTCCCTGTCTCAGTATCAGCAAGACACTGATTTTCTGTAGAAATGCACTTGAACTGGGTTTGGTGTATATTGCATGAAATCCTGCCTTTCCTTCAACAGGAGTAAGATCGGCTCATTCTGAAAAAAAAATGTTTGTTTTTTTAAACCTCTGAAACTTATTTAATACTTTCCCCATAGCAATGCAATTCAGAGAAAAAAAATAGTTCAACAATTGCTCATTTTCTCTGCTCGTTTTGATGGAAACCCTCAAGCAAACTCATTTCCTCATTTATATCAGCTATCTCCCAGAAGATCTTTCTTGGTGCATAAAAAAATAATAATCATTTATTAAACTGTAAAGGAGGACAGAGGGAAGAAAAATTTGTTTTAATACATCTTGCAGAATTTAAGTATGGGTGCAGATTAGATGACCTGATAGATACGAAAAAAGAACATTTGCTTTTAAAGTATTTCTATTTAGTAATAAATTGAGGATGCTTGACATCATTTGACTTCTGCATTATGCATGTAATAAGTGAGCAAAAAACAAGGACAATACTTTTATTTATTAATCGTGATATCATTTTGGTAATATGGGGAGAAGTTGTGTGTTAACTTGGGAAAATAATAAGAAAAATAATGCCTGCCTTTTTCTTGTTTTTTGCTTTTAATGGCAGCTAACGTACTGGAAGAAGACTCAATGGAGCAGGACATAGAGAGCCCTGTCACTATTCATCAGCCAAAGTTACCCAAACAAGCTAGAGAGGATCTGCCAAAAAATCTAAACAAAGAATGTGCCAAGAGAAAAATCCAGAGGTATGTTAGGAAAGATGGAAAATGCAACGTCCACCATGGGAATGTCAGAGAGACCTACCGTTACTTGACTGACATCTTCACTACTTTAGTCGATCTGAAGTGGAGGTTCAACTTGTTGATTTTTGTCATGGTTTACACAGTGACCTGGCTCTTCTTTGGAATGATCTGGTGGCTAATTGCCTACATGCGAGGAGATATGGATCATATAGGGGACAGCACATGGACTCCCTGCGTCAGCAACCTCAATGGGTTTGTCTCAGCCTTTTTATTCTCAATTGAGACAGAAACTACCATTGGGTATGGTTACCGGGTCATCACAGACAAGTGTCCCGAGGGAATTGTTCTTCTTTTAATTCAGTCTGTTTTAGGTTCCATCGTCAACGCCTTCATGGTTGGCTGCATGTTTGTGAAAATATCCCAACCCAAGAAGAGGGCAGAAACCTTGGTTTTTTCTACAAATGCAGTTATTTCCATGCGGGACGGAAAGCTATGTCTGATGTTCCGAGTAGGAGACCTTAGGAATTCACACATTGTAGAGGCATCAATACGAGCCAAGTTGATCAAATCCAAACAGACAAAGGAGGGGGAATTTATACCGCTCAACCAGACAGATATCAACGTAGGTTATTACACAGGGGATGATCGTCTCTTTTTGGTTTCACCACTGATCATCAGCCATGAAATTAACCAGCAGAGTCCTTTCTGGGAGATTTCCAAAGCCCAGTTGCCCAAAGAGGAGCTAGAAATTGTTGTAATCCTAGAAGGAATGGTGGAGGCAACAGGTAACATTTCTTATACTTTGTGTAAGGTAAATGCTTTAATTTTAGAAAGGAAAATCAGCAGTTTTGCTTCAGTTTAAAGGAATCATTTCAATAGTTGATACATTTGCAAAAGGCATCAGTTATCTGGTTAGCTTTGAAATTAAAAGTGTGCCCAGTTTAATTGTCTGTTCCATCTTGCCTAATGAAATTAGTGTTGTTTCTGCTCTGTTTGGAAAATGGGATAGTTTTTCTCATTTTCTAAATTTTTCACAGTATGCCATGCAGTTATTTGTTTGGAGAACGATTTCTCTATTGGAGAAGCCACTCAACCACTAGGATCCTGTGGGATAAAATGTTTTAGAAAAAAATCAATTTGAAACTGTTTATGATTAACATGGAAGTACTATAGTTTCTGCTACTTCCAATCACCCATGGGTAGCTGCAAAATAACTGGTCGCCACATTAAATTCCTAGCCTGTTTGGATCCAGTCAAAAAAGATGATGTGTTTAGCTTTCTCTTTTTAACTTCTTTGTTTACCTGCTTTTTAACTTGTAACTTGGGGCTTGTTCCACCTTAGTTCCCCAATGATCTATCTGATTTTGTATTTCATTTATGTCTCCTACACACTGCAGAAGTGTTCAGAACACTTAATTCTAGTATGTATAAATAAGGCATATTATGTCACCAAAGTCTTGTAGAGAGATTGTTTGGTCATTACCTGCAATTATACAGCAGAACATCAATATCAGTTTATGCAGAGAAAATACTATTTGGAATTCACAGTAAATGGACTAGCAGTGTTTCTTCTTTGCATTAAAACCAGAATAGTAGGAGGATGTTTTGTCTGAAAATGGTGTACCTACTGCAGTCAGAATGCTGATATACTTGGTTTAGGAGAGATATTTTTCCTGCTAATGACAGCATCACATTCTGAACTGAACAAACATAAACAGTACAAGGGAATGGTGATTAGGAAATGAAGAAAGGATGTGCTTGGAAAGGGGAAAATAGTGAGCAGAAAAATAGAAGAACCAGATTTGCCATCTTCCCTACTACTGTAAAAGCTAGGAGAGTTTGAAGATGCAGATTACACTTCTCTGACACAAGTACAACCTTCCTAACCCTGACTCATGTTTTGCAACTGGAGCCAGGAAATAAAGAGCAGTCTCTTACCAGAACATGTGTGTGTGTTTCACACATCTATTATGTGGTGTCAGAATAAAATTGCATTTGTCACCATGTAATAAACGTGTGAGACAAAAATGAAGTAAAATATAATTCAAGGGAACTTGGCAGAGAATCTGAAGAGGTAAATGCAAGGCTTCCACATTTTCCAGAAGGTAGGTGGCAATGAAAAGGAATCAAGGAGGTTAAATGTTTAGAGTTTCTGATACATGCAGTAAGCATAGAGATTTCAAACATCCGCATCACTTTTGGATGAGAAGATGAAGAAATTGCTGTTTGTAGCTGAAACATTCTGCAATTTCTGAACTGCAGCTAGATGAACTTGACATCCCAAGGAACAGAAGCCTTTCTTTATTATTATTATTCAATATTTATTAAATGACACGTTTTTCATAAAAATAATAATAATAATAAAAAAAAGAGAGAGAAAAGAAGATTTGGCAAGTAATAGTAATATTTGAGGGCTGCTCCGAAAGTAATGCATCTCATTTTGCTATGATGCTCCATAACACCACAGAGGGATGTTGATGGCATGGCAGTAGAGACTGAATCTTCCCATCAATATCCCATATATATACATATTTTTTTTTCACGTGAAAGACAGCAGCAGAGAGGCATACTGACAAAATGGCATCTGACATGGAAGTGCCCATGAAGCAAAGGTGTGTTGCTGAATTCCTCCATGCAGAAAAAAAAGGGACCCACTGACATTCATCAACTTTCTGAATGTTTCTGTATATCAGTCAGTGGAAATGACCACAGTAAGGGGTGGGTGGTGCATTTCACCAGTGGCAACAATGGGTCACCTCCACTGGTGAAGATTTTTCAAGCATACTTTCATTCATTACTGGTAAAAACACATAGCTAGTGGTGGTGGCTGTGTTGAAAAATACTGATTTGTAGCTGAGAATTTGCTCTATCAAATAGTGTGACTGTGCTCTTTGTATCAGTTGTAGTTCCCATGGAAAAAATTAGGAGACTCTACCTTCAGAGCAATCTGTGTAAAAGGCATCTCACTAAAAATGTATAAAAGATCAAAAGACTGTATACTCTTTATGTATACTTTTGCAGTACATCAAGTGTAGACTTGTTGTCTTAAACCTTTAAGCTTTTCACTATTTAACCTTCTTATCCCTACTTCCTCTTGACCCTTGCACACTTACGCAGCCCTCTGTTCTTTCCTTTGCTGCTCTGATATTAATATATTGATCCCATCTTCCATTCAGTCATTATCAGCTTCCAGCAGTTAGGGCTATCTCTCAGACTGACGAAGTTATATTAAAATTATATAATTCTGGTATAAGTCCATAATAATAGAAAGACAGGATGTAATGATTTGGAAATCTACTGAAACTGCCCAGGATAAAGTTGTTACCCCACCACATTTTCAGCTGCTCCAGTCTATTCTGTTGGAGACACCTCTTTGGCATGCAGCTGCATGAGATATGAGGGGAGGGCATTGTATAATGCCTCTTAACTATGTCATCAGGAATAGTATTTTCATAATTACTAGTACAATTTCTAATACATGTTTGTGTGGTAGTACACGTGCATTGGATTACTTCTGTTGAAGATGCAACCAGACCAACATTCTACAACAAGAATATTTCCTTTTTTTTTTTTCTCTACAGATATTTGTCATTTACACTCTTGCAAATACTGAAAAAGAATTTAGGCCATATATATTCAGTTTTCCTTTTCATACCAAATATAGAGTGAGAGCATCAAGAGAAGCTGCTTATTGCAGAAATCTCCAGCATACTACCCATCATACCTTTCAACATTGCTCAAAGTCATGGGATAAAAAAATACTGACAAGTAAACTAAGAAACTATGTCCTTAGCTATAGCAGCGACATCATTCAGTATCACCTTGCATGCATCAAACACAGATTGATAGCATTATCTTCTGTGCATTAGAAAAAGTCACTTCCAATTCTGATCACGAGAACAATCCTTTCTAAATTTTCAGAGCTTTAGATAAGTTCTTGCATTTATCCTTTTAATGAGAAGTGCTAAGTATAAATTTTTGCTATTGTTTTTATCAATTATTGTTATTACTGAGTTTAAAGTTTTATTGAGAAAATGGTATCACCTTATATAATAGTTCCCTTGTTAAGGGATTCAAAAGCCCAGCCACTTCTAGTATGAAACATAACTACTTATGTAGCATCATATAAATTTTGCAGTGTGCATTAGGAGTAGAAATGAAGAATAACACATTATGAAAGGAAACAGAAATTATTAGCCAAACCAAAATTTAGAAGAAATATCAATTCAAGGACACCCTAATTCCCCTTGGAAGCATCACTGTACTTTCTGAGATACAAAATGCAGAAGATGTATCTTCCAAGGCAGAAATCGAAATATCAACCAAGAATATCACTGAACCTCCACTATTTATTTTATTTTTATTTTTTTATTTTTTTTTAATTTTTCCTCTACTATGTTAATTCTACCATAAGGGTTATTTTGAGGGTAGAAGATTCACAAAGTCCCTTCTAACAAAATATGATGTCCATCTGACTCCTTCATATTGAATATTTTCAGCAAGAACTGAAAATAACACTGGTTTTTATGAACATATTATGGATCCTTTCAATGTGCAGTTTTCCTTATTTGTTTACTCAAAAATCCCTCTGTGTTCAAAGGATAACACTTTCACAAACATTCACTCCTATGTCCTTCCTAATACCAACACATCTCTCAAACACCCAAAAAAGCAATGGTAGGTGAGTGTCTCTGGACTTGTTCTGCAGTGCTCACAGCTAATAAGTTAATGCAACCCCTACCACAAAAGCTGGTGACTCAGCTGAAAAGGCAGCACCTCGTGCTTCTCATTTTGGTGGGCTATGCTGCTACTCCTCAAGGAGAAGTGAAGTCAGCTCTCCACAGCCCTATACTGTGAAGTATATTAGGCTGTTGTGAAGCAAATGTCGACCCCTCAGGATGGAGGTGCAAAAGTCCAACCAAACATCCCCCTGTATAATGGACATATCCATTACTTCCAGCTTTTACAACCATTGTTCCTCTTTCCATTCTGCTAATGGCAAGGTAAGAGTGCAAGTAAGATGCAAGAATCAGTACAACTCAGCAATAACAAAAATAACATCCACCTTTAATAGGGAAGTGCTTTGAGGCACTTTTGTATGTTTTAGTGTCAGAATATAGCTGTGGCATTGAGACAACAGGATTCCAGCATCCTTTCACTCCTTATGGGAGAGGTGTAATGCAACATGCAGATCTACTAAAGGAAAAGAGCAAGACCAACACAACAGTCTCTATTCCTCAGCATTTGAAATCTGCCATTCAAAATATTTATATTAAAATGCCATCACTGCTTTTTTTTTTTCTTTTCTGGAGATCAATTAAGATATTTGTCGGACTACACAGTTTTATTGCAGTGAAATTTGAGTAAATAATTCTTCAATCCATGAAAAACAGAACACAGGGGCTCAAAGATCCTGAACCTTGTCTGCCCTAAACAGTATGCACAAAAGTTTGGATCTGAATAATTTCTGTATTTCTCTCAAATTCAAAAAAGAATTGAGCAATCTTGTCTAGTAGGAGGTGTCCCTGTCTGTAGTATGGGAGTTGGAATTATTTGATCTTAAAGGTTCCTTTCAACACAAACGGTCCTATGATTCTATGAAATCTACAATTAACACATTTTATGGCAAGTTAATAGCCACTTTCCTACAATAGACTTGATATTTTAAAGCCATTTTCTCCAAGTGAAGTCTATTTTTGAGGGAGGTCTTATTAAGATAAACAAATCTGTCATTTGAAAAAAGAAAATAAAGGATACTTCCAGAATTTGAATTCTAATGTAGGAAAATTAAAACAAGATGAAGAAATTGAGAGTCATTTGAAACTGGGAAGTTGAAGAGGGAAAGTGAGATATATGAGATGAGAGACAAACCAGGAGGGAGAAAGAGAAAACCTGAGAGGAATTTTCTAAAAAAATAAATAAATAAAGGAAAGGGAGAAAGAGGACTGTCCCAAACAGCCCACAGCCTTGGTGTTAATGTGGTTTCTGGATTGCAAACAATGGGGATCAAAACCCTCATCTAAAATTGTACTACACTGCAAAATAATGATAACAGCAACAACAAAAAATTCTTTCAACTCAGGAAAGTACTATGAAGGATTTCAAACTACTCAGACAAACCCACAAACCTGGTGAAGTTGTGTCTGGCCAGTAGGGTGCACTAGATGACACTCTGGGAATTCCCTCTGCCTAAAAATAAAATATGAAAAATGAAACACTATCAAAGGACAAGAAAAAAAAATCAGCGCATTTATAACTGTCAAGAAAATAAGCTATGAAACTAGGCGTAGAACTTCAGGCTTATATGGATGGTTTTACAAATAAACTTGCAGTAGGGTGCATTTATAATTCTGACACACGGGCTGGTTATGAGCAATGTTGGCAGAATGGCTCATATATACATAAACAAACATGCTCGCCAGCTGTGGAAAATGTGTGCAGAAAACAATAAAATGTTCACACTGATGGTTTTTTATATAGTAAATGATGCTATCGACTAGACAAACATTGTATAAAGTTGTTCCCACTCTTCACTACAGCCCCTTTGATTGACTGATTTGTTGTCTTTTTGCTTTCACTCTAATGAATTGCAAAATTTGCCCCTTATTTTTGCCCAATCCTAACAAATATCTCCCTTTGATATGTATGTTAGCAGTTCCAACCTTTCAAAACATCTCAGCAGACCTTGCTCTCTCTCCCTCCAAATAAGCCTTGCTTGGGTTACAGTTTTTCACCAGAATTTTTTATTGCTCTTCAAAGAAGAGATGATTATGCTCTCAAATTACTTCTTAAGGGGATGTAGATGAAAGGCAAAAAAGGAATCAGGATTTCTCATACGCAAGTGTTTCTGCAAGGCAACTGGTTAGAGTAGATTAGATTGTTGTGCTCCAGGACGTGACAAACATACATTGACTGACATGCAGCTTAAACAGGTTTAAGAATAAATGGCTTTTATTTACACTGTATCATCACCATTTCAGGAATGGTCAAAATACAACTGCTCTCCAGTCCTTAGGCTGTACTTTTTTCCTTCTGTCTTTACATCACTTGGGTGCTACGAGCTAGGCTTAGACATCTAAGTTCATCTACACCTCTACCCCACCTCCCTAGTATTTTCCAGCAACCTCTTTCACTTATGTGCTATGCTCTCCTTTACATTTTTTCAAATTCAGCAATAATTTTCATTGTTATTAATTTTAACACAGAAAGTTAGGGTTATTACCATAAAGTATTGCGGTCATGAGATGGAGTTCTGAATGTTGGCACAGAAAATCACTCCAATTTCATTGCAAAGTTTCTTTTTGGGAAGCTTCCTGAAGGTGAAGGAAAATATAAGACTTAAATGGAGCTGTTACAGTTTCACAGTAAGAGTCAAAACAGTACACAAAATGGCAAGAAGCCAGGGAGCAAAGTTCATGAGAAAAAAAAGAGAAATGCTGGCTAAACTAAAATTTTGGAGCAAGTGCCTGTATCGATTTCAGGGATGGAGGGGAAAAGGAATTACATGTTTTCTCTAATAGCTTCATTCTATGAATAATGATACTATACAAACATTTTACACAGTTTGATAACCTCCTGTTATCCATCTTCCATGTCTTTCTCACCAATTCATTGCTCGGTTCTTCACAACAACAGCTGCTCCCTCACCCCTAAACCTTTAGATATTCAGATTCAAGCAGCAAGTCAGATGCTAAAAAGTAAACTCTATAAAAGGCAGGTTTCAGACCCTGCTATATTGAAATAATTGTCACAAATTAGATATTATTGTTTTAAAAATCTGCATTGAACACAAAACTTTCAGTAGAAGATCTTCATTTTGCACATTGTACCCTTGCAAACTGTGGTAGGACACAGAAAAAGGGTATTTCTAAGTTTTGTGCATGCTTCCATAGACCTCCACTGTCAGCACTGTTCCTTTCCTAGCACAGCGGCAAGCAGAGATAGATACACACCATTTCTGCACTCACTATTCCTTCCCAATTATGGGTCTGCATATATTGTCCTTTGCAGCAATCGTGATCTCCACGGACAAAGGAATCACAAGATCTGTAATGTAACGCTGGCCATGCTGCTGCATCCCTAGCAGAAGGAAGATTAACAACGCTGCTTCCAGCAAATCTTCAAGCAACATTGTATTTCAGTATTTTAACAGAAAATAAGGAACCTGCGAAGGCGGTCCAGATGTGGAGTTCTCAGTACAGGAGAGACATAGACCTGTCAAAGCACATCCAGAGCGGGGTCACAACAATTGTCTAAGAGATGAAACACCTCCCCTACAAGGTCAAGCTGAGGGAGCTGGAGCCTGGAGAAGTGAAGGCTCAGGGGAGACCCAAGAGTAGGCTGTCAGTATCTAAAGGGAGCCTAAGAGAAAGGACAGACTCTTTAGCAGGGTCTATTGGGACAGGATAAAGGGAAATAATTTCAAACTAAAAGAGGGGACATTTAGATTGGTTATAAGGAAGACATTTTTAACGATAAGAGTGGTGAGGCATTAGAACAGGTTGCCCAGAGAGGTGGTGGATGCCCAGTCCCTGCAGATACTGAAGATCAGGCTGGATGGGGCTCCGAGCACCTAATGCAGATGTAGGTGTCCTGTTCATTGCAGAGGAGTTGAACCAGGTAGCTTTTCAGGGTCACTTCCAACTCAGTAATTCTATGATTCTATGATGCCGTGGTGTTCTTGGGTATCCTGACCAAGATCAGATTTCAAAGAATGTGCATAACTTAGGGGATCAAGCAAGCATGGGCTGATCTGTACTGTATTGTGTTTGGCGTCTCCTGAGTCTACACAGTCTTGACCAGAAAGATCTCTAATTGCTGAACAAAACAGATGATGCTAGACAAAGAGCACAGCAGCCATTTATTTGGGCCAAAGAATTCCCAAAGCAAAATTAGCTGACTGAACACCTCCCATGCTTCCAAAGTGGAGATGTCATTTCTGAACTCCTAAGAATTCCTTCAGGACTATGAAGAACCTTTTGCATTTCTGAGCACATTTAAAGATAATGGCTATTAATTTATGCTTGTTCAGATTGTCTTTTTAGCCTTGTAATGATGTTAAGTGAGGAGCCAGCATGGAAGCAGATGATTTTGGAAAAAATATAACAAAAATTAACAAAAATTTCTTATTTTAAAGTTCTGCTTTTGACCATCTGAGGTAGTTATCAACCAGAAAACAAAGGCTGCTGAGCACTATGATGAAATCCTAGACACACACTGATTTGAATCAGGGCAGTATCTCAACCCTGGAACTTTTTCTGAAATGAACTGATTCTTTCATGTTGATCACCTTGTTCTCTTGTGTTTGATCTCCAGATATAAGGCATATTTAAGTAGCCTGTAGTTCTAAACCTTGGGAAGTACTTTTGGCAATGTCTGTTTTTGCCTACACCTCCAGAAGATCTTTTCACTTGTCCCTTTGGTGCCTATTTATTCCCAGCTGTATAATATCATTTTCTCCTCTTCAGTCTCACTGAATTATAACAAAGGATAAATGTGTTACATTACATTTCTTGACAACAGTAAGATCTCTGTGAATTTATAGATGTTTATATCAATTCCTGATGAACATGAGCACATTGGTCATTCACCTTCAACAGAAAGTTTTCACAAAATTGAATAGAGTAGTAACTGTAACATCCTAAAAGACTGATGAACAAGCAGGATAGATTTTGAAAAAAAGAAGAAACACTTCCTCCTCTTGGCAATGTGTATGACAGCCAGAAAACCCATGTTCACCTTTCTTGTCCTCCCCTCTCCAGACCTACTGCATTGTTAAAAGAGATGGAAAAGGAGAAAATATCTTCAAGGAATGATAGCAGCCACTGTGGCAATGAATGTGAAAGGGAGAAAGAGCTCATGTGATCAGCCTTGTGGCTGCACTTATGCTCGCTCACTCACTCCTGCCATTCCTAAGAGAATTACCAAAAAAGAAATCAAAAAGTTTTCCAAGATATCTGTTCTTCTTGATTTGGACAACTTTCATTTGTTGGTATTTCTTTGGAGTGGAAGACTTTAAAAATATAAAAATAAAAATTTAGAAATATAAGATTCTAATAAGAATAGAATTATCAAATTGGAGATATTCCATTCAAACAACTCATTGAAATAAAGAAACTTGATTTAAAGAAACACTTAAGATATGAAAATGTACTAAACATAAAAGATATTTATTACAAAAAATATTTCAGTGGTTATCAAAAAACTCTTTAAGATTTCTGAGAAATAATAAAAAAAATTTTTACCAACAATATTTAGAGGGAATGTTTGGATCAGCTCCACTGATGAGAAATAAATAGTGGGACGGGTAAAAAACTCCAGGGGATTTCCTGTCCTGCAAATGATGCCAAGTTGTAACTTTCCAATCTCTTCCCAGCAGTTCCCTGCTACAAAGCCAGGAACTGTACAAATAGGTTCCCAAGACAGCACTGATCAGCACTATATCTCATGCTTTGGGCACTAGAGAAAGGCAGTATCATGCAGTTATGACAGTGTGATTGCAGCTCTCTGTCATAGCAAGGGAAGGGGACACTGAAGCCATACCATCTACTTCAGGTTTGCTCAAAGCAATGGCCAAATTAACTTAACGGAGCCAAATACCCAGGGATTTGGCATAGAATTTATACCTGCTAATAAAAAGAGCTGGAAGAGGCCAGCATGTCCCTGACATCACCGTTATGATAAGAATAAAAGTAAAAGAGAAAAAAAAAGACAAAATGAGTAAGGAAACTGTCAAACACCTCTGCCTACTTCAGCCCTCAGATGCAGGTTTCCCAAGGAGATGAGTGGGCTCAGGTTCACACATACAGTGAATAGTGAATATTGCTGACCACACTGAATTCACTGGAGTAAAATGCATAAAAGTCTCTGTAGATACAGTGCTAAGCAGATCATTAAACTACTGCTCTTAGCACAAGCTGTTAGAGTGAATGACACACACCAGAATAAGTCCTTATCACAAACAAGGCCCCCTGGTTATTAGGCTGTGTTAGTGAAGGTATTATACAGAAGTCTGAGGAGAGTAACTGTTTGCCTCTGTTCACCACTAGAGAGACTATATCTGATGTTCTGTGTCCTGTTCTTGATGCTCCGGTAAAAGAAAGACTTGGTCTTACAGAGCAAGTCTAGCACAGGGCCACTAAGGCATCTGGAGCTTGAGTACAAAAAACTGAATCATAGAATCATTAAGGCTGGAAAAGGTCTGTAAGGTAATCTAGTCCAACTGTTGACCCATCACTACTATGTCCACTAACCGTGTCCTTAACTACCACATCTGCTTATTTCTTGAGAACCTCCAGGGATGGTGACTCCACCATCTCCCTGGGCAGACTATGCCACTGCTACTCTTTCTGAGAAGAAATGTTTCCAACCTGAACCTCCCCCAGCACAACTTGCAGCCATTCCCTCTTGTTCTATCACTGCTACCTGGGAGAAGAGTTCATAAGTTCATAAGGTTGGAAAGGACCTATAAGATCATCTAGTCCAACCATCCTCCTATCCAACTACTAAATCAAATCCTTTAGCACCTCATCTAAACGCTTCTTGAACAGCGCCAGGGATGGTGCCTCAACCACCTCCCTAGGCAGGCCATTCCAGTGCCTGACCACTCTTTCAGAGAAAAAATGTTTCCTCAGGTCTAATCTAAATCTTCCCTGGCTCAACTTGTGGCCATTCCCTCTCGTCCTGTCGTTATTTATCAGGGAGAAGAGGCCCACCCCCTCCTCACCACAGCCCCCCTTCAGGAAGTGGTAGAGTGCAATAAGGTCTCCTCTGAGCCTCCTCTTCTCCAGACTAAACAATCCCAGCTCCCTCAGCCACTCCTCATAAGACTTGTGCTCCAGACCCCTCACCAGTTTTGTTGGCCTTCTCTGAACACGCTCCAGGGCCTCAATGTCCTTCTTGTAGTGAGGGGCCCAAAACTGAACACAGTACTCGAGGTGCGGCCGTACCAGAGCTGAGTACAGGGGGATGATCACCTCCCTGCTCCTGCTGGCTACACTATTTCTAATACAGGCCAGGATGCTGTTGGCCTTCTTGGCCACCTGGGCACACTGCCGGCTCATGTTGAGCCGAGCATCAACCAACACCCCCAGGTCCTTTTCCTCTCCAATTCCCACCTTGCAAACCTCCTTTCAGGTGGTTTTAGAGATCAATGAGGTCTCTCCTGAGCCTCCTCCATACTAAGCAATCCTGGTTTCCTCAGCCACTCCCCATCAGACTTGTGTTCCAGGCCCCTCACATCTTCATTGACCTTCTCTGGACATGCTCCAGGCCACATTGTCTTGCTTGTCATGGGCCACTTATTTTCTTGTTGTGAGGGGTCCAAACACAGTACCTGAGGTGCAGCCTCGCCAGTGCCATGTACAGGGGGACAATCACCTCCCTGCTCTCACTGGCTGTACTATTTCTGATATAAGCCAGAATGCCATTGGTCTTCTTGGCTACTAGGGTTTGCTGCTGGCTCTTGTTCAGGCAAGTGTTGATCAGCACCCCCAGATCCTTTTCCTTCAGGGTAATCTTACTTCTGTCTGAACAGCCCTAATAAGACCTTAAAGAGAGCATAGAGACAGGCATGTCTCAGAGGCTCAAAATGATGGGACAAGAATCAATGAGTACATGATTAGACATCAGGAAAAGCCTTTTTTACCATTATGGCTGGGTCCCAGAAGGATAGAACTGCTATCCCTGCAAGTGCCTGTAACCTGACTGAATAAGCCCTGAGCAACCTGAGCTATTTGGCTACACATTGTGCAGTACGTAGGACCAGTTGACTCTATAGATATCTTCCAGTCTAAATCATTCACTGCTTATTAGTCTGCAAGGCTACTTCTACTAGCACATGGTAACTGTGAAGAATTGAATGGCACTGAAAAATGATTCGTCCAGCTGAAGACTTGCATTGTTCTCCCATAACACCATTTAAGCAATTGTGTTTTATATACCTGAAAACTGGGTAAGGAGTATGAGTCTTCTGCTCTGGTCAGGCAGCCAGCCAGTCAGTGCAACCAGCCAGTCAGTGCAACCAAGCTTTGCTCCAGGAGGTCTGCTGCAAGAGAATATCTTAAAATTGTGAGGCAGCACTTTACCAGACAACTGATCTTTGAAGAATGGTCCAAAGATTGTGCTAAATCAGAATTTACTATTTCTCCTGGATTTTTTTCATTGCCACAGTCTCCTTTTTTATCTTTCTTCTCCTCTAAACAGTGAGGAAGGCCTAGATGAGTATTGAACATTGCTGCAGTTGCCTGCTTCTCTCTCCTTTGGACAGTCTTTGTATGATTCAAATGTGCTACACAAGATCTGCTTATCTACAGTTGTTCAGTTATTATTACTGTTATTATCATCATCATTGTTATCATCACAGCAGATAGCCTTGTATCTAGCAATAGTGTCAAGTGGTTTATCTTTGGGGGGAGCCCTAAGGCACATCAGGGTTGACAACTTTTATTCCACCTTTCTGTCTGATGCAGACTAATGTGAACTGAAGAGACAGGAGCTTACCATTAAAGGAGAAAAATCAATCTGACTATGGCAGAGCTGCCAGGCACCACCATAGCAAAAAAGATTTAAGACTCAGCCAGTCCAATTAAACTGGGCTGGCACTTCTTTTTAACTAGACGTAAGGTTCAATTTCTTCCCTCCTGGATAAGAAGTATTAGCTTTACTACAGTTAGATCACCATGATAGGAAAGGTCCCCACATCACTTTCATAATTCTAAGTTTCTTTTTCCAGTAGTCCTTTAATTACAGTGGTAGGTTTTCCCTTCTTTCTTTCTTTCTTTCTTTCTTTCTTTCTTTCTTTCTTTCTTTCTTTCTTTCTTTCTTTCTTTCTTTCTTTCTTTCTTTCTTTCTTTCTTTCTTTCTTTCTTTCTTTCTTTCTTTCTTTCTTTCTTTCTTTCTTTCTTTCTTTCTTTCTTTCTTTCTTTCTTTCTTTCTTCTTTCTTTCTTTCTTTCTTTCTTTCTTTCTTTCTTTCTTTCTTTCTTTCTTTCTTTCTTTCTTTTCTTTCTTTCTTTCTTTCTTTCTTTCTTTCTTTCTTTCTTTCTTTCTTTCTTTCTTTCTTTCTTTCTTTCTTTCTTTCTTTTTCTTTCTTACTTTCTTTCTTTCTTAAGTATAATAATGAGAGTTTTTAATTATCAGTATGTTTATAATAGATGCTGTGAAAAAGTGTAGATGAGTTCAAAGCCAAAGGTTCCAAGCCAGTTATAGACTTTCTCTGGTCAAAGATCTTCTTTGAGTACACACATGTCTACACAGCTGCAAAGTGAACGAGGTTTAGCTTTGCAGACTGAGGAAAATGTTTTTCACCTACTACCGATCAAGAGCAGGATCTCTTGGGATGAGAAAAGCTAACATCTATCTTTGCATTATAGCAGTCTTGCACTTCACCATAACTTAATTAATAAAGTTCAGTACTTTCCAGGTGACATTTGTGGATCTAGCTTATGGTGTGCATTCTTATTGCAGCAACTCAAACTTTTCCACACCATTCTGCAGAATATTCCCTTTAGAGATGAAGGCTGTAAGAAGCATGAGAGTTGTGTGTAAAGACCAGTGCAAAATATTCATCTGCAGCACTTCCATCATAATTTGCAATGCAGGAAAGGGCAGAAAGTAGGCCAGCAATGACAGGCATCATCTTTTGGGGAGACATCAGAGCAGCAGGTGCAGAAAGAGTACAAGCCCACCATTCACAAACGGCCTTCTCCAGATCCTGAAGAACAAAAACTGGTCCAAATTTTACAATGAAATTGTTGGGATTGTTTTTCTCTCTGTAGCAAAGAATAATGAGGCAAAGGTCTAACTCATATCGAAAACAAAATAGATCCAGTAGTAATTTTCCAACTTGCAAATGAATTAGATACAGTTGAATGAAAATTCCACATTTGCATTCTAGGGTTAAAATGGTGCTCAAAACCCACTTTAAGACTCTCATCTCAGGAGTTGAACACTGATGCAACAGAGTTCTAAAACCCTGTTAAATTAGTAAAGATCCCGAAACACAAGAACACACAAAATGAATCTTAACCTTACACGTTAACATTCTTTTATGCTTGAAAGAGATATAAAATGGTACTAGAGAATTCAAAAGCCATCAGTGATAGAAATTCGGTTCAGAAATATTCCCTACTAATGAGTATTAAATATTTATCATACAATTCTGAGCCTGTTCCAAAGTTCTACCATGTTCATGAAGTAGGTCTCAGTCTCTGGTGACATTTGAATTAGGACCTCAAAGGAATAAATTGAGCTGTGCAATACCTGCCACTTCTCTAATGACCTCAAAGAAGAAGCAATTAATACTCTAATTAAAAGACAAATGAAAGGTTAAAAGCAGATAAATGTTTATAATCTAGATAAAGTGCCCATATGAGAATTTTGGTCTATTGAAACGAGACATTATGACATTTGAGAAGATTCCATACCCATGGGAGGGATGTTGCTTTCAGGCGGGATGTCTTCCCCACAGGCACACTGCATTGAGACAATCCTGCAGTCACTCTGTTCTCCACAGTCACTTTTCTTTCTGCATATGCAGGAACAAGCTGTTCTACAAAGACAGCCTGAACTAATGTTGAATATTTTATCATACAAACTGTTCACAGTAAATACAAACATGACTACATATGAAAGCACTTGGTCCATGAAAGTACACCTTACCCTATATCCCTTCCTTATGTACCCAACTATTTCCTACCAAGCTTTCCATCTGCATACACAATTCAGTACATCATCTGTTGGAAATAAAAAAGAGGAACCAAGAGGCAAAATCTCACCAGATACTGCAGGTCCATTAAAAATATGTGCTAATGATTTCATTTAAATAATAACAACTAGAATAGAGAGCTAGAGACCCTTGTGAACTCACACAGCTCTCAAGGCTTTATGACAGCCAAGACTAAGATCCCTCCTGAAATTCTTTTCTTCACATAGATAAGCATCATATGAAGTAGATCAGAAGAACATCTACTGAAAAAAAAATACAAAATACCTCCAGGAGTTTTCATGTGACTTTTTTTCCAGACAAAGCCCTTCTCACTTCAGCAGTAAGGATGTTCCTTGGTCACTAAAACTTGTTTTTAATATAAGGCCTTGACAATGCTGTTTTAGCGTTGTCATATCCCTCATATTCCCCCTTTTTATTTATATCTTTTTTATTTTTAAGGATCCAACAGGCCAAACAATCTGTACATTTCAAAATTATCCTCTGGTTAGCAATGTGTTCCCAACAGCCCAATCTGTGATGCTGAAAAGACAGCAGACAAGTTTTTTCTGATGACTGCAAAGCAACCAAAATAAAATATATAGAAATAAATAAAGTGGTAAATAATCACAGTCACTCATATCCAGAAACTCATACAACATCTTTCACCTGAGGACTGCAGAGTGGGAAGTGTGTGCTGTGGTTTCCTGTTCCCATATTCTTCTGGTTTTATGCAGTGCATCACTGTGACATAGAAAACTATATGGAGTTCACTCAAAATGACCAGGGGATATCTTTCAGTAATAAAAGTCTCTAGTGATGCAGTATCACCAGCCATCCAAATGTGAACAAGTATAAACTATCTCCACTGCTGGAAGGGGATTTGTGTGACTTAGAAAGACTAGTGTGAGGTTGATGAGGAATTACAGGGAAGTGGCTTTTGGCACTTCACAGGCACGTAAGCATCAGTTAGAAGTGATGTCTTTAACTTTCTATGGCAAAGCCACATCTTATCCACTTGTACAGGTAAAGTATATGTATATAAAACAGGTGGCTGAAAATATAAACAAAACATTTAAGTATCAAGGTCTGTCCCTGAGGGTATGAGAAAACTGCTCAACTAAATTGACTCTTGGTATGTGCTGTTTCTTCTGCTTTGTCAGCAGTTATTTATGCCAAGCCTACCTCGGAGCCCCCAAACTTTGGAATAAAAAAAGACATATCAAAATTTCCCATCTCAAAACCAAATAAATATCTGGTGTTCTTTAGGCCAAATATGAACTACTGCTCACAATGTTTGATAGATGCATGAGGGAGATTGTTCGGCGCATTAATGTCAAAAGACACCTAGCTCTGAGAGTTTCCTTGCCATGCTGCAGTTACTCAATGATTGATGGCTTGGAACCTAAGAGGAGGGAGCTTGGGTACTGAGCAAGGCAGAATGTAGCATTACAGGTATGAGAATAAAGGCTCTAATTGTCGAGCTTTCTAGTTCTGTTTTGCCTCTCAGCAGTTTATTCAACAGAAATTCACTGTTCAGAACTTCACTCTGTCCTCAGAGCAGACCGAGTAGCACACTATGTTTCTCTCCAGGCAATTGTGAGGAAATGAGGACAACAAGAAATGTGTGCTGTCCCACAGGGGTGTAGGAGGCATCACACATTTGCAGCCTCACAGAATAACAGACACCTTCAAAGCAGCTGGAGTCTGTCCCTGACTGTACAATGGTAGGGTACTACTCTACTGCGTGAATATCTACTCAGTCCCTGGACAGGGATCTCTTTGCAGTTCATTATGGCCAATTCTATAGGGACTCTGGTGGTGTTAGAACAGGGGCAGGCCAAGATACATTTCCTCATCCATCCCACTCCAGAGCCAGCAGGGAAAGGAGTGCAGGCAAAGGATTCTGGTTGTAGTGTCATTATCTGCTAAGCATGACCTGAACCAGCTGCTTGGAGTGTCTCTGAGAGCTATAGATGACTGTGTAATGCTTTATTTTAAACCACTAAGCAAGCAACATCCTCATTTCCCTGAGAAAGCTTCCACCAAGATATCACTGGCTACTTCAGCCAGATATCTTCCATGTAAAAATAGTATGATACGGACCAGAATGCTTTATCTCCACTCTTCTAGCTGTGCAAGGTTCAAGAAGATAAGGAAAAAACAATTTTAAAATAACCTAATATTTTATTTGAGGATGGATGTAACTTAAATGGGCAAAATATATAACACACATGTATGTTGTTTAACAACAGGAGAAGAAAACAGCATTGAGCACCAAGAGGTACACTGGGAGAAGATTAGCACTCAGTGTATAACTGATGCTGTGAAAGCAAAACTTGCAGGTTGATGCTTAAACCCATATTAGCATTCACAATATGCTTCAGTACATTATCATGTGGCATAATGTCTTTATCATGCAATGCTGTAACTTCACATAACACTTGAGTGATGAACCATGCTGCTATAAGGAGGATATTCCAAACAGGTGGTGGTAATATACAGCAACAGTATTTTCAATATACTCCTTGTAATTACAGTAAGTTCATTCTAGAAAATGTAAAAATAAAATACGCGCTGGTGTAGTAGCCTTCTGTACTCTACACTATATAAGCTTCAGTTTTCATCATCATGAGTCTGTAGGCTTGGTGCTAAAAGGGCACTGAATACATTTATAATCTGACAAGGAAAAAAACATAGTTTTCTCAAGGGATTTTTAAAAAACACTAAGTTTACAACATTGCAATAAAAAGCAGAGACGTGTCCAGGCAGAGGTCACTCAAATATACGTGGTCATTCAAATCCCAAGCGAAGTGAAAAACGAGTAGCAAGGTCTTTTAATTCACTTGTGGATGGAGAAAAGTGGAGGAATTCATGCAAATCAAAACATACTCGCTAAAGCAGAACATTTTGCAGGCTCAGAGGCTGAGCTGTAACCATTCTGGCTACAGTTCAGGGTCAATGAGCCTCTCCACTGCAAATTCAGAGAGAAGAAATTGTTTCAAGAAAGTAGTTGTATTCCAAAATATGGTGTAAAGCATCTGGAGGAGAGGTAACATTTTATGTTAATTTTCTATCAGCTTTAAATTGTTCAAGCTTCTCCTGCAAGGAGAAAAAGAAGTTCTACTTTGGAAAAAAAAACAAAAGGTTCAGAATGGTATTACTGTGAGCTGCTATGCTATGAGCTGCTACTCAAAAGGCACTTCTTTGTATTAAACTGCTGCCACTTCCAGTATGATCCATAGAATCATAGAATGGCTTAGGTTGGGAGGAACCTTAAAGTATGTGTGAGAACACCCTGAGTTTCCTGGAGTCAACAGAAAGATTCACATGGCTTAGAGTGAAGACTAACCACACCATCACAAGAGCTTATTACATTTTCATGATCACTACACTGAGATTTTATTGCATCCACATCACAAGATATTACACTAAATCTGTCTCAAATGCCATATTAGTTAGGTTTTCAGCAAAGGTTTTCTACTTCCAGCTCTCTTTCTCCAGCATAGTGTAACTGAATGCAAGACCAAGGGGTGGAAAAGCTACCACGTGAATAGATCAGAAGGCAGATCCCTGGCATTACAGACAGGCAGACACTAGTATGGTCTGAACAAAAGAACAGCTCCTTCTCACCACATCTGCTGCATCTTTGTCTCTACATCTGAAAAAGGAAGCACACAGTTCCCCTAGACTACAGCTGAACTACTCAGTAAAAACATAGAGTCATTTTTGAAGCTATTTACATGGATGTGAACAATTACAGAGAAGGCACATCAACAGAGAATCAAGCCCTGCATCTAATGTTAATAATGCATTTAATAGTGACATCCCCACTTTCCTGGAAAAGAACATTAAACCTGTTCATAATACAGCATTTTTTTTTCAAATGATAGTATTTCTTACCTCCTACATTGTATCTACCTTAATCATCTGACTCCCACATAACTGGCTCAGCTTCAATGACAGTCTCCTCTACTTGTTTAAAAGTCATGTTATTTCAACTGCCATCAAAAAAGCATGATTTCCAAGTTAAGTTATTAAGTTTCTAATACAAGGAACATTATGTAGGTGCTACTAAAGTAGACACTTAGAAATGGAAAAGAGATTCCCCCCCTTCTGACAGAGGGTTGGATTTTCCTAGGAGAGGTAAACCCTTTATTTACTAGGTTTTGGCTGTCTCCAAAGTGAAACCTGTGTCCCTTTGTCATCCTAGCGTTCTACTCCTGGTTACAGCAGAAAGAAACAGGAGCCCTTTCTCCTGAAGAAAACAGAGAACAGAAAAGTACCACAACGTTTTAACCATGTTGCTTGCATCTGAAGACCTATAATCTAAACATTAAATACAATGGGCAGGGTACAAACACAGCTCTCTCCTGGAGGCCCTGTGAGGCCAACCCATCTGCCTGTATGCAAACCACAGTCCAAGTAAACCTGATTTGTCAGAGCTAAGAGCAATTCAATGTGACTCACATGCTTGATTCTCACCCAGATATCAAGTTTTTCATACTGGACAGAAGAAAATTATTTTGGAATAATCCCTGAGGAAATGCAAGTGAAAAATCTCTTCAGTTCTGGCCTACAGCTTTTCACCTCAAGCTTTGTATCTGTGCTGACAGCACCATGGACTTTAATCAACTTTACTACGTTGTAACTAGTTTTATACCCATCCCCACATGTAAGTACAGACTTTGTTGAAAGACACCAACTTATTAATTTTGTGATGCTGAGTTGAACAGAGCACTGGGAAATTAATCTCAAACCAATTATGTGTTTCGCAAGAGCTTCAGCTTCTTTTTCACACCACTCTCTCAGCAGCCATCAAATCACCACAAGTCTTCATTTGCTGAATCCAACCTCCCTGAAGTTTCACTTCATTACCTGTCCATTCCTCCAAATCTTTCATCTCCACTCGGTCCCTCTGAAATCAGCAGAAGAAGTAGATGCAGTTATGTTCTAGCCACTGCAATATGAAAGGTTTATGAAAACTGTGTAATGCAGCACCTACACTATTAATGAACAAAATCCTCCTGGCTCAGTCTTAAGACTTCCATTGTTTCAAAACTTGTCAGATCCCTTTAAAAAAAAATTACAGCCTTCGTTCAGCTCAAGATTTCACTTGACAGTGTGTCAGTTTGACATGCAGGCATCTGTCATTTTCTGACAAGGAGAGAAGTAGAAAATAATAGACAACAGGAAAAATGAAGTTTTCTTATCTTCCTCCACTGTCTTCCTGTACAATGGATTCACCTCACAGGGCACAGATTCACATCCATCTGAGGCTTACCTGAGCTGATCACCTGAAAATACTGAATCATACAACTGTGCTACTCTGTCATCCAGATTTCCCAGTGCTGTCTTGCTTCACACAGGACTTTTCTGTCTGCCCTGGCAAACAGCAGTCCTTTTGTAAGTGATGCTTTTCCCAGGAAGTGTTCCCTGTTGATCTCATTACTCTCTATCCAGGGAGTTCATTTTTGTCCCATTCTCAGACAGATCCCTGTTGTTTCAGTGCCTGAAGACTTTATGCAGCACAACTGAAGTTTATCAGAAGTGGTCATTCCCATCCCTGCATCAAGGGAAATATGTCAGATGCCATGTCTGCTATTCTGCATTTGTATTAAAAAGACTGGGTCAAAAATCTTTGCTTTGCTTTTCAAATGAAAACTACTGAGTTTTAGGAACATATTCAGTCATCACTGCAGTCTATTCCCCATTCTCTTGCTTTTGTTAAACCAGAAAATTTCCACTTCAACTATTCCTAACCAAGATGGAAGCAGTCCACAGTTACTCTGTTCTCAAGTAACGAGTGTCCTGAAAATACGCACATTTTTATTCATGCTGTACAGATCAAATGACAGGTCCCATGCTTCTGCGCAGGGAAATGGACTTCCCAGAGGCAAGCACAGGCAAGCCTGGAGATACAAATCTCTCCTCACAAAAGAAACAGCAGGATGTTTAACAGAAAGGGACAGTGCACAAATTGGTTTCTCTGTGGCATAGTCTGCTGTCTGCATGACAAACACAAAATGAAAGACTCACCTGATGTCCCTGTAGTTACACTCACTGAGCACACACTGTGCACAAAGCCTGGGCAGATGTATCAGTTGTGCAGATAACATTTGTTCAACATACAGCAACACTGGAGGGTTCGCAGTCATTATGAGACAATGCTATTCCTGTTCATCGTTAGCTTCAAGTTGCTTGTTGCCTCAGATGTGTACGTGGATATAGGCTTTATGGAACCTATCCTATCCTCATGCTGCAGTTACCTGCAATGGAGGAGAACCCACAGTTGTGCTTTAGCCTGTTCAGATCTCTGGCTTTGGACTAACTTCACTGAGTTCATGCAAGCTGAACTTAATCTTTGTTGATCCTCCCCTCCCCTCCCCTCCCCTCCCCTCTTCCATTCCATTCCATTCCATTCCTTCAACTAAAAATCAGCAGCAGCAACTTTCTGCTTATATGAGGTAAATAACCAGTCTGAAACAGAAGACATGATTGCTTGTCTAGTTGCCTGAATGATATCAGAATTAAGTTGCAGGAAGTTTTAAGCATGGCTAGCTGAAGGCACCAAATTGTAACAGTAATGAATTTAATTGCCTATTCACAGCTGTGTCTTTTTGTAGATGCCCTGCTCAGGTTGGTTAACTGTGAGCTTGTATTCTATCAGAAGTCTGAGGCAGAGAGCAGCTTTGTGCATAGAATCAGCCCCTGTTCTAGCATCTCTCCCTGAGCTGGAGTCAGACTGACTTATGAGAGCACATTAAAACTGGCCAGCTAAAGTTGTTATGCTCCCTGCCAGCCTCCTCTTTCTAACAAATATTGTCTCAGCTGGGGCTGTTTTAATGGACACCACCTCTCCTGAACCCTGTGGTTTTCCAGAATCTTTACAAAACCTTCCAAAAACCATGGGTTGAATCATAGAAGCACAGAATTAAGTGAGTGCATTGCTGGATGTGGGTAGATTGTTCAACCCAGAGCACTAACCTTTAGACTACATACAGTAGATGTGTAGGTGCTACCCCTGATCAGCATCACCTCTCAGATCCCAGAGCTTAACTCAGTACATTATGTACCAAACACTGACAGGTTCCAGACTGCCAAGTGGGTATTTTCTGTTTTGTCAGCACAGTTAAGAAAAAGTGGGAAAGTGGGAAAGTTGCAAGGAATTGTTTATCTGTTGCTGTTTTTCCTGCCTTCTTCCAAATAAGCAGTCCAAAATTTCATGGACACACATTTATTCTACATTTGGTAGAGGAGGAGTGGCAGGGCAATACACTGATTTGAGACTTCCAGTACTCTTGCAGTCCTGGAACTATCTTTTCTATCAGGAGCCTCTAAAATGTTTTTCTCAACCTGCAGTCCCAAGGTAGTAGTCACTCTAAATTGGGTATATGGCTACCTTTCTTGCCCCGCTTCTTCCCCAGAGGCATTTGCTTCAGATGTACCAGGGCTCAATGAAGATTTCATAGAGCTAACCCATATTGTCCATCAGTTCCTTGGAATCGGTGGAAAGCTCTATTGATAGAAGATTGTTGTAGTGCTCTTTTGCACCACTGAAGCAGTACAATGCAGTATTAACATGTTGAAGGATCTAGTCCATTAACTTTTAAAATTAGCTTACCAAGGGAGATGGAAGCGGCTGTGAGAAAACAAGACATTTAAAGCTTCTTGCAAATCCAAACTGTCCTCCTCTAAATCATCATACCTCAGTAGTTATATTTGTAACATTATCTCTTAAATATGATAATGTGAAAAGGCTGCAAAATGAATTTCTCTGTGCAGCTGCCATCTTAATCTTCATCCTTTTCCTGTTAGCAACAGAGCTGCAAGCTACAGCATTATTCAGGAGTTGTGCAGCATCAAGGTTCTGATTATGCTCCTTCTTTTGAGATGTTTGCTCACAGCAATCTAGTTAAAGATACAACAATAACCTAAACATCAGGCCACACTGATCTGGCATGAATGTGGCACTGTACGTAATACAGATAAGTTGTGATATTGTTGCTAGGCATTGCAAAAGTTCATGAAGCAGAATTATACCTTTCTGTGGCACTAAGGGACATGGATTTAGTGATGGAACTCAGTAGGTCAGGTTGACTGTTGGATGTGATGGCCTTAAAGGTCTTTTCCAACCTAGATGATTCTAGGATTCTATGCTATGTGCAATTCAGGTCATGGCATCCTCATTATCTTGGAATGATTTCATTTGAATGAACTCTTCTGTTGTCCTTGCTTATGTATTACAACATTTTGATTCACAAATATTCCTGGTATTCAGTAATCAGATGTAAAACTGGAGAACGTTCCCAAAGTCCAGGGATTCTGAAACACAGTGCCATTCCTATGGAGACTATTGAAATCATCACCCATCTGTACTTAATTCCACTCTATTCCAAAAGTCAAAATGAAGCAAGAAGTTACTGTTGGTTTTTGTGAAGCTTAGAACAGACCTCCACCTTGGGTTGGAAAGCCTGTAGAAAAGATATGTGCCAATGATTAGCACAAAGGCACGTATTACAGCTAGAGCTATCAGTCCACTAGGGGACTCCATCATATTCATCTTTTTCATTATCAGTTGGGAACAAGATTTTAATCAGCTTCTTCTTCCTTCACGGACACACATCAGTACACAAACAACCTGGCCCAGTTCACATAGGGATTTGTTAAATGAAAGCCTTCAATCTTAACCAAATTTTGAGGAATGCTCCATGAATTACTGGGCCTAAAATCCAGTCATGGAAGTTATGATTAGCTGTGCTTCTATACCTGTACTGGCCTCTGAGAGTAGCATAGGCTTTTTTACATGCCTGGTGAAATCAGAGCAATCACTTTGCTCTGTGATTAACAATGTGTAAAGCCACAGTTCCAAATTATTTCAACTTTTCAGTGATTATAAGAACATTTACGAGACTGATGGTTGGACTACATACTGTGAACAAATATCATTTACTAGGGGACTTTCTTGCAGCCAAGTTGTGTAATACTACCCCAATAAACTGTGCAGAAAAAGAATTATGAGTTGTGCTACAACATTTCCACAGATAAGAAATCAAGTGAAGCATTCTGCACTACAAATGTTTTTATGGGGGGCAGCAAGTGTGGGAAATAACTTTTATAAATGTGTTGAACACAAGCCCTTCTGTGCCATAATGGCACAATGGCATTTCACTCACTGTCAGCTGATTTAATCCTATCATAACAGACTTCAGTTTTTTGGGGTGGCTTGTGGAGCGTTCTCAACATATGCTTTAAATAGCCTGATCTATAAGTTAATTCCCATTTATTATCTTGTAACAATGTTTTAGCTCTCCCAGTGCCTCTCTGATGTCTGTTAATTGTCTTCTCACTGCTGACAGTTAAATTCTCATCTCCTCCCCACATACGACAGAAGTAATTTTCATTTGATGATAATCAACCTATCTCATTAAGCATTTGAAGGGACTGAGGATTTCCAAGGCTCACGCATCAAGAACTTGTTATTCTGGGTATATGAGAACTGAGAAATCACTGAACATGATATCTCTAAGCATCCAGTATATACATATGTGCTTGTGCACATCACAGCCTCATGATAACACAGCACTCACGCACAAAAACTCCATAATTCAGATGATTGTCAGTATTTTTTTAAACATAATTAGAAGAATGAGAGAATTCCGCTGCACAAACAAAAGGAAAAGGCTGTGACTTTAGGACAGATTCCTTGCCTAGATCCATCTCATCAAACTTCTGTCTCCAAAACAATAATCTCCTCAGTTTTGCCATCTATACCCTTCTCTGTTTAAAGCAAAGGGAAGAAATGGTCTTAGGAAAGATTCCAAGCTCCGTTGAGACTCTGAAAATGAGCAGAAGTTTGCTTTGTGTTGAAATAAGAGGATCAGAAAAAGAATGACGTTCCAAAACGCTTCATGAAAACTACACTGGAGCTTCAGTAAAAAAAATCCTCCTGCCTCACGTCAAAGGACAGCAGACAGACTGCATGCCCCCACATGGGTGTCAAAATGTATGTATTCTCACTAGAGTAGTATTTCTTTGTTGTACATCTTCCTGGAAGCCTTGGAGAAAGTCACTATTCTCTGCCTCAGTTTCCTCATTTGCAAAACAGAAGCAATACTTTTCCCTTCGTTTGAGACTTTCAGATGAAAGGTCATTGGAAATAATATCCAAACACTGAAACTATTATTGTTTCTGAGCTTCAATAATTCATTCCCTGCTGAGCTTCTGGGTTGTGACGCAAAGTGATTGGCATATTACATTTTTCACGTGCCTTATTGTATTTGCATTGGCCTCCATTTCCAGTAAAATTGGAATAAAATATGATTTAAAAATTGGTAGGAAACACAGGCAGCAAATCATCCTGATTGTACCAAGCAAATAACACCTAATGCTCTAAGCATATACACACACGGCTTGTGATTGTTCTATAGTAATTCTTCAGTTAATGATTGAATTTGGTCTTTTTGGGGTTCTGCCCATGCTGATTTCCGATTCAACAGTCAGGAGTTCATCCTCAGGGGGTGAGGAGCACCCACCCATGTCAAGGCTCAGATCCACAGTGGTATACTCAGGGGAGAGACAAGAGTAAGGAGACAAGGTGCCACTAGTGAAATACCACCCACCCCAGAAGCGGGGCTTTACTTCTTCTATCCCTCTTTTAAAAATAGAGCTCTGCCTGGAGTATGAAGTAAAGGCAGTTACACTGTACTTCATTAGGCATCCAGGGAAAACATTTCTCATGGAGAGAGGGAAAAGAAGAACATGGTATAGAGCTGGTTAGACCCAATGTTCCTCCTATGCTTTCTTGAAATCCCTAACACATCCCATTTGCTAGCCTGCTTTGTCTCCAAACTCATGCATTTTCCTCCCAGGTTTTGTGATTTAAATTTTTTAAAGGAAGCACAAATGGCTTTAACGTCATCCCTGTGCTCACCTAGTACCCAAATCTGATTCACTGCAAGAGTGAAGGAGGAAAGTGGTCAGCAAGCTTCCAAAAGGACTGTGCCAAAAATGCTAATTTTCTTTCACATCCTGGAGGTTAAACATCTCTTAGGTACACAGTAGGAGCCCGGGGATGATGACTGACAAACAGGCATCTGCTTTATTGCTTGGAACATAGGAAGGATCCTATGGATGTCTGTAACTGGAGAGTCATGTCCACAGTCTGGAACACCAGTATCATGGTGGAAGCTGTTCCCGATTTGAACTCCTTCTGACTGAGACTGGAATCTGGCTTTGTGTTTTGAATTTACTGCAGCATACATGTTTTAAAACTTCGTGTTAAACACTCATATGAGACATTAGAGGTAGAGCTCTTTAGTCAGCAAGACCTATGCTTCATTTTTCTCCCTTTTACCTCTGAAACCGAGAGCCTGTTCTAGTTTATTTTTTGAGAGGCAGGACATTATCAGAATGAAGGATGTCCAGTTTCAGCCAAGCACTCATTATACAAAGCATATATCAGTGAAGTGCTCCAAATTAGCAGTGGTCTGGCAGCAGTAAAAAAAGCTGCAAGAAAGAGACTGTGTAATTGTGCTTGTCATGAAGAAGAATATAGTCTGCAGCTGGCACACAGAAATGCCTCAAATCTATATGGAATTCAGAAGAAAATCGAGTAGGCTGCTAACCTCTAGCTCAACTAGAAGTTAGCAAGATTCCTCCTCCAACTACTACATTCCTGCCACAAACACACACCATCCTGCTGGTACGTCAGCTGCCTGCCTGCCCAAACATTTCAAAAAGATCTTCTGCAATAACCTCTCAACAACATTTTCTAGGCGTTGCTTGTTTTTCTTCATTTAGACATATGCATACAACAAAATGCTTGTGAGCTATCTCTTCTGGTAAGAGACTGCCACCTCATGACTGCTAGAGAGGAATGAAACAAACCACAGAGGTAAAGATGAAAGCTTTCATGAGCTCATGGCCAGGGAGGGCTGCAATAGCCCATCCTCTCTGTTCCCATCAGCTTTCACACAGCACCACAGCATCCTGAGACAAGTATTCCCTTGCCAAAGATGTGCATTTCAACTATTTTTCTCACAGAAAAAGCTTAGCATCTTTCCTCACCACCAAGCCTAACCTTAGCATTAAACAGAAATTAATCCCTCAGAAGAACCATCAAAATTATGCAGGCCATTTTACACAAGGTGCTTCAAAAGCCCATTCATTGTGTTTGATCCTTCTCTGCAGGATCTTAGATACCTCTCCTCTGCAAACTGCACAATTTGGGTGCAAACACCATCTTCTTACTTGCTCAGACAGCTTACCCCATTCCTAGCACCTCTTGTCAAGCTCAGTAATTTTTCTGTGCTAATACAACTAACTTCTCTCAACAGCTTAGATAAAGATTCTTAAGACTATGGAGAATTTTTGTGGCAGTAAAAAGTCCCAAAAATTCTTCATTTCTTCCATAAATGAGATATGAAAGTCAAAGAAACTAAATTTTTCATGCTCCATCATCAGTTTGAAATATTTGTCCCAAAATCAGGCCCAGCACATGGATTGATCTGTCTATGCCTCACTCAGAGACAGTACGTTTAAATATTTAAAACACATGAACAAGGAATGGAGCAAAATACCCTTTTGCTGGGTTTTTCTTCTTCTTCTTCTTCTTTTTTTTTTAATCCTTTAAAATGTAAGCAGGCACTGAGGAAAGTGCTAGATTGAAAACCCTAGAGCCTGAAATGTATTGTTCCTGTTTTTTTCTCTCAGAATAAAAGTGTCAGGAGAGTAGTACCAAAGCTTCCCAAAAATCCCAGTTTTACTGCTGCTATCCTCCTTCATTAGACTCATTGCTAAATTCTAGGTGGTAATTAAAGATCTGATTCAGCTCCATCCTCGTCACCTCAAACAAAGCCAAAGTCAATTAAAACTAAATGAAATATTAATTTTTCTAAAATGACTATTGATCTTATAGCAGGTACATTAATAGCACCTATTACAAGATAGGATGCCACACTGCTAAATTGTGGATACAGGTTTTGACATAACTTGAATATTAAACAGTGCTTCAGAAGTGGATGATTTTGCATCTCATTCCCTAAGGCAACCAGTTTTTGCTCAGGACTGCATTTCAAAATATGCTGCTAAATTTGACAGATATCCGACATTATTAACCTGAAAGCATCAACTTATCTTAAGTCTCATCCTATGAACTGGAAAAAAATAGAAAAAAAATCAAAATGCACTTGAGATTCAGTGGGAGGATTTTAACAGCACAGATGATTTTCTTCGCATAACAGCCAGAAGGACAAAGAATAGCAAAAGTTCATCAAAAATCTGGGCTGCTTTCAGTCAGAGATTGATTGATTCCTTTGTTATGATAACAGTAATTACTGAATCCATATGACCGATTTAAACTTTAATTAAAAAATCATCATTATGACAGGATAATTTTTAAGGTTAATTTATTTAACCATTTTCCTTTAAAATATTTTTATAAAGGAGATGATCAGTTCTAAATAATAGCACTGACAAATATTTGATTGCTTAAACTCTTTCCCATGGTGTAAATGAAAAGATTGAAGGTCTGTATTAAAAAAACTAACTCAGGTTTTTCTCTTCCTCCTCCCAGAGCAGCTCGTTAGCTGCTTGCTTTACTTACTGTAAGAACCAGAAAGCTGTTGTGCTGCTATTAGGCAGTGTACAGAGCTGGACCATTCCAACTCTCCATTCCTCACATCCCCATTCCTATCTGCTTTTAGTAGGCCAACTCATGATAGTGGCTGGCTTTTTCAAACAGTAGCTGTGACAGTTCCAGTGGTGCTGTCAAGAGCCAGAGCTTTCTTCTGAAAGCCACTGAGCACCTCTGAATCTGAACAAGTCCTCTTGGGACTCTTTCTGGTAAAACATAAATTGAAATTACCATCTCAGAAGCTGAAATATTTTTAGAAAATTGATTTCTTCAAGCTGTCTCTGTTAAAAGCAAGTACCACCTACCCATGTTTAGCTTATTTTCCAGCCCACCTAAAAGGATGCACTGTTACAAAACCACCCAGTCAATCCCACCAGCAAATTTTGTTGCTTATCAAAAATCCAAGCTATTCTGGATAGAGCATCATTTATTTCATTTTTTTTTTTTAATGGTGCATTTACAAACATCACATCTCACCAGCATCTGCCTGGCAGAAGCAAGTAGCCTCTCTTTCATCTCCTCCTCCTGCTTCACAACAGCTAAACCAGGCTTCTGCAATGCCATTAGCCAGAAATCTAGAAACAGCCACCAAATACTTTGTGAGTGACTCATATTTTGCTGTCAAAAAGCTAGTAATCTTTCTTGTTTCCTACATTTTACAGCATGCCAAGCTGTGTGCTCACACTGTTTTGTCTGTAATCCCAGGTTCACAAACATTTCCACAGTAAAATGTGACATTTTTATAAAAAGCTCAAGTCACTAGTCTTTAGCACAGAGAAAATAGTGGATGTTCTGTTCTTTTTTTAAGTAATGTTTTAAGGAGAGAAACAAAAAACATCCAGACATGTAAGCTCAAATTATATGTTTAAGAAGTCTGCATTGCAGGAGGTGAGAAAGTTCACTTACATTTTAACAAAATTCTTTTCTTGCAGGCATGACAGCACAAATATGCAGCAGGTATAAGCCATTACAAAATGCTGTTTTCACAGAAGTCATTCTTACTATGAGGTTTTTTTTTGTTTTCTTTTGTGTTTTTTTTCCTAGCCATCCCTTGGTATAATGGTGATGTGGTACTTCAGCAATGCCCAAACATGTCTTGGTCTATTCTCAGTTCCAGTTACTATTGTGTGTTCAATATATGTTCCTCAAGGGTGTTTCATAGGCATTGTTTAGCATAGAACCAATGTAGCAGTCAGCTATATTTTTCCACGAAGTGTTGCCTGTCTGTTTATATGTCTTATAGGATGCCGTCTTGAAAGAGCTTTCATGTAAACAATGCTCTTCCCACTTTCTGAGATCAATGCATGAGGATTCACATTCTCAGCAGGCAGCTCATAGAACATCCAGCTCTGCCTAGTGCCACCCCCAGGCATTACCCCATGCTTGCTTCAGGTGTGTCTGAGCTATTGCATCTTGTAGCATTAGCCTGAACGTTTTGGAGAATAAGCAGATTTCATTATATTGCACATAAAAGGTATAGTTTTCACCTTTCCTTTATCTGAATCTAGCTTTTCCTGCAGAGCCCTTCAAGAGGTGAGAGAAAGAACAGGGGACTCAGAGTACCTGGAGGAAGAGGCTCCCATTAGTTTGTCCCAGCCTGAGGCCATGCTGCAGGCAACCAGCTGTGGCATGGTTTTTCAGCATGCTGGTATGCAGCTGGGCAACAACATCTGTTCCTCTTCTGTTGCTTTTACAAGATGCTTTTCTCCAGCAGATGTGAATCTACCCTACTCTTGCTGGGTCTGTTACAGTACAACTGGAATCAGTACATCAGGACAACTGGCAAGATTGGAAACCATAAACAGCGTTATTAGCCTTAGTACACTCCTGAGGTCTTCTACCCACCGCCTGCCACCTCAGATCCCCTGCTCTCCTCTCAGCCCTGGCTGGCTGTGCTACAAAAACACAAAAACGTTGCCAGGATGGAGGCAGCAGCAGCAGCTCAGCTTGAGAGTAGTTCCTCAATGCTTGCCCCCTATCCTTTTTCACGAGGAAACTGCAAGGTGGAATGCCTGCATACCATGCTGAAGAAGACAACCCCACCCATGCACCAGAATTCAGGAGGAATCCCACAGATTTATGGCAATGCATTCTTAAAAGGTCAGGATAGGTCTTTTTTTCCATCAGCACTTCACATTTTGTGAGCAGTGTCACTGAAGATACAGCCATGAACAGAAGACACAGCCTCTTTTAAATGAGATACTCTTATATCCTCCTGCAGTAGATGTCTGGTAGGAGAACTGAAGCATGGTGCTGAGTCAATGTCTAAAACAACACTAGGTCTATGAATGTACTTCAGAATGGGGTATGGCATCTCTGTACTTTTTTGTTCCAGAAAGGTTGAGTGGACACTTTTCTCTCAAGGAATCATAGAATGGTTTGGGTTGGAAGGGACCCCAAAGTTCATCCAGCCCCAGCCCTTGACATGGGCAGGGCTGCCCCCCAGCAGCTCAGGCTGCCCAGGGCCCCATCCAACCTGGCCTTGAGCAGCTCCAGGAATGGGGCGTCTTCACAGGAGAGGCGCTCCAGCCTTGTGATCATTGTGGCACTCCAGTGGGCCCACTGCAACAGCTCTACATCTTTCTTGCACTGGGAGACCCAGGTCTGATCTCAGTACTCCAGATGGGTCCTAACAAGGCAGAGCAGAGGGGAGGACTCTGAGAGCCATGTGCTTCTCCCTGTGGTCAGATGCTGCATTGTTTGATATACTGAATTTCCCAGATTTAGTCAGCAGAAAAATGCAATCATCGTCCATTTGAAAAGGCACAGCTGAAAAAATGATTTAAATTCATACACATAGGGAAACTTGATTTGCTGGGCATGGCCTGAATATAAGGCTAAATGAAGGTTAAATATTGGCTGAATAGTAATTGTACTGTGTCTCTGAGAAGCTGTTCATTGAGAATGTATACAAGTATCGTAGCTAAAAATGGCAGCACATTTGGAGATTGACTGGAATAAGTTCCTCTACCTTCCTCAGACTAAGCTAAATGTAACCAAAAAGCAAGAAATAAGATACAAAATATTCAGTGAAATAAATGTCATGTGCTCTTGGATCCTTGAGGATCCCTTCCAAATCAGGATATCCTATGGTTTTATAATTCCTGAAAAGAGAAATATTAACTAAGTTAAATATTTCTAAAATAACATGTTTCCATTGGAAAATATCATCAGTGACATTGAAATCCCCCATCAGGGAAAAAAAATTGTGCATTTTGTTAGTATTTTGTAAAAGGCTGAAATGTGATCATCTTATTCTAATTCATGTTCTATAAATACATCAAGTTTGGAAAAGTCAAAATGAAAAGCAAAGCAGGATGCCTTGACTGATGCAAAATGAACTTTGTTTAGAATTTAGAATCATGGAATCTCTCTTTGTAGCACACATTTGGTACTTACTAAGCACAGGGGCAATGCTCAAACATAAGCACAGAAAGTCACTGTGCCATATCAGAGTTTAAGAGATTAGGTGCACATTAATCCAGTTACCTCAATGTTAGTGTTGTCATCAAGGTGTTTAAGGAAAATTCACCCATTTTTTGACCTGTGCTTGAGGTAAGGTGCAAACGTTGGCTCTGATGCTATGAGTCAGAATCTCCTTTTTCTTCATAACTCCTACAGCATTGTGAGTGCTGGTGTAGAGGCTACAGGAATTTATCTCAAGGAGTAGAGGATTGTATAATGTTTGTGTTTGGTTTCAAAAGGTTCTTGTTGTACAAATGAACTTTTAGACCAAGTAAATAGAAATCTCTACAGTAATAAAGAGGAGAGGATGTTATGACTAAAGAGAGACTGGAAGTAGTGTGCTAGGATCACCCCACATGCACTTCATCTTCCAGCTGAGACTTCGTACAAAATTCAGTACTCATGTAAAGAAGCAAAATTCTCCTCATCCCAGAAATGGGGACACCCCACTGTATTCTATTGCTGCTCCATTCCTGAGCTGCTGAGATCTCACTCTGAGCTGAACCACGAAGCAAACTTCCCATGCAACAATCTTGTGCAGCGAGAAGTCTGTCTCAGAGGAAATCCCCATTAAATTGAACTTCAAAAGCCACTGACATTGTGACCATCAGCCACGAAGACTCTGTCAATAATTGCTTCCCCCCTCCCCGCCCATTTCATTTAATCACATATCTTACAAGTCATCACAGGAGCAAAATATGAAAATAACATGTTCTGTTGTCATGAAATCTACCCCAAATATCACAAAAGCTGAATGAGGCTGTTCCTATGGGTAATCTGCAGTAGGCTGACCTAGATCTGAGTACTTCCATTTATCAGTCCAAACATAAGTTTGACTCTATGATTCTTATTCTCCTAATATTTTGACAGTGTTTTATTTTTTATCACCCCCATCACAAGGTGAAATAATACATGGTAAGTGTACATGACACAGTGTATCATTGTGTAAGTGATCATGAAATCTTAAATTTAGAGTTCAGTGAGGAAAGGCACCACGTCACTCTGGGTTACCACACTAAATCTTTATACCACTGCGAGACAGTAGTAAGCATAAGCCTAAATAGCAGCAGACAGCATGAACAATCTGTAACCTCAAAATAACTGCACAGGGCAACTTTACAAGAGTAATGAATGTGGAAGAGTCATCAATTTTGTTATTAACACAAGACTAGCAAAGGTGAGGTCGTAACCTTACCCTCATATCAGCAACAGTTTAAGGGAATTATTTTGTCATTTTCATAGGCTGAACTTGCAAATAATAAGCTTGATAAAACCTCACATTCTAGCTGCAAGAAAAATTACTGATGGGATGCACGGAAACTGAACCGCCCCATGCTACTGATCAGCCAGAGGGAGCCACCTCAGCCTTCTCTCCTAGGTTGTCTGGAGGGGAACACCTGTCAGGAGCCAGAATGTGGTCCCAAATTCTTGTCAAGGCGGTCTGGATGTAATGTCATGGATGTGAGCAAGCCTTCTACAGTATAGCCTATGGATAAATACACAGTATTCTCACCCTGGCTCGGATACCTTGTGGCAGAAGCTGTGTGTCAACCTTAAGGTGGACAGAAAGTTGCTTAGCTGGTTGTTTTCTGCACACACGACACTTTACTCTGCAATGCAGATCAAGGCTCCAAGCTGTTCAACTTCTTACCTGTTGAAGAAGAGAAATAAGTATTTAGGGAATAAATGAAATGTTAGGTGAATTGGCTATATGGTAATAGGCTTATCCAAAATAGTAACTAATGTCTGATTTCAGATACATGGAAGTAATCCCAGTACTGTCAGCAGGATCGTTTTGTTCCTGTTAGAAAGCAGAACTGTGAAAATACTGCAGTGTTAGCTTGGATACTTCAGAAAAAAAATCTCCTTCACCAAAACGGATAATTTATTTTGCCTTCTATAATGTAAAGAGGACCAAAATTCAGCTGTGATGCTCTGCATAGTTCTGACCCAGGAAGTGGGACAAGAGAGCGTAGGAATGTTATGCACAACAGTGCAATTCTTTCAGGAGAAAGTGGTAATATTTATGGCTGTGGCTACAGCCCACCAAGTTCTAACTGAACATTAAGCATAATTTAATAATGATAATCATAATAATGTAATATGGCTAGTAATTTTACTTCAGAGGTAATTTTCCTGACAACACTCAGTTATGATGCTGCAGCCTGTGTAAACATAAAACTAACAGACCAAAACAGCGCTAGTAAGACAGACCTAAGAGAAAGCCACAATATGTTCAAGGGCTGATTATTTGAGCTTAGAGGAGTGAGACAGTCAAGGGGAACCATCAGAGGTCTCATCAGCTCACAGTGTGTTGAAAGTCCAGCATGCAGTTAGATGAACAGGTGCAAGATAAAGCCCACAGTGGTGCAACCTAATCCTGCTTCTGCTTTTCTAGCGTGCCAGGGAGCAGAGACAGATGGAGCAGGAGGCTATGGAGCTGCCTCACAAGGATTTACAGGGGCTGGCAGCTGCCCCAGGCAGGCAAGATTGTCCTTCAGTCACCACCAGCCACTCCAGCTTCACTTGACACTCCTCAGCCATGTGGACTTAGGGTGTGAGCATCCAGTCTCAAAAGTCTTCACTGAACTGCAACACTCCTGCTTGTACAGACCAGTTACAGTTTTAATTAATCTAAAATGAATTATTTGGGTCTCCTAATTTCCCTGCTAATTTTGAAGAAGTCCAATTAATGCTGAGCTAAGAAGTTCCAAAGGCTTCCCATCCAGCTTTCATTTGCCCAGAAGGGATCCAGTCGAAGTGAAACTCTAGTCAGAATGTCAAATCACAGTTATTTTTAAGGCCATTGTGCAGCAGATCTCTGGCTGCATGTGAACCACATGATTACTGAATAAACCACACAATATTTGAAAAACACAATATTTGAAAAAAAGTCTTAAACACCACACGAATGCGGCCTCATCCACAAACTTCAGAATTTAGAGCAAAAAATGACAGTTACATTTATTTTTTAGCACAATTTAAAGTGATGACATATAATAAAAATGCATGTACATTAGATAATATCTGATAAGGGAACAAGTTTGAGGGACCCTGGGCCAGTACAGGCACAAGCTAGTAAACCCATGCAATATAGCCTTGCAGAAATCTCTCTATTCTGTCTCCAGGTGCACGCAGGTTCTCCTCAAGGGTCTGCAACTGTAGGGCATTTTATTCTGGAATCACTGTGCTCTACTCACAGACTTTTTTCTGTATTAGCAATCTAAGCCTTTAAAGCCTTTCTCATACACACACTCCTTGCTAGATTTAGTCTTTTTCTTGATTTGAATTTGTTTGCTTCATTCTAGCTCTGAAATTATTTTGTCTAGCTATGGGAAATGAACAGCTATTAAATCACTGTGGGAATGGGAGACTAAATTAAAAAGCAGAGATGGGTCAAAATTTCAGATTTGGTTAGATTTTAATGAACATTAACTCAAGCATATTTTGATTAATCTTCTTGACTTCTGTAGAAAATTGCTCCCTTATTTTCCAGTGGTCAAATTAATGTTTCCTGAGCAAAACAGCAGGAACAGTGTGTCCTTGGTTTGAGAGCAAGAAAGTAATACTGTTCTGAAGGCACTTGAGTATTTTTTTAATTTAATCTTAGTGTCTTTCTAATGAAAACTCCAGATTTTCTGCTATTTTTTAAGTTTCACTTCTCCAGCAAAGGAATTCAAAAACACATGAGTGCCAGGGATGACATATACCTTTAGGATCTGAGACTGGCTGCTCCCAGACCTCTCTGCCTCCAGTCTGGTGATGCCATCTCCATGGCAGGAAGGTCCTTTGAAACATGACATCCATTCTTCTGGCTATTCCAGTATTCTGCACAGGGACATTGTTAGTGGGCATGGTGATGATGGGTTGATGGTTAGACTAGATGACCTTAGAGGTCTTTCCTAGGTTTTAACAATTCTATGAAAGGAAGTCGTGCTTTGGGATGGTGCTGCACAGCTAGTGCATTTGTCTCTTGTATAGTGCTCTGTGAGCAGTCAAGTTCCTCTGTCATTTTGTGTGGAAGATGATCTCCTTTAGACTAAAAATCATAGAGAAAATCTCGCTATGAACAATTTTGTCATGATATCCAGTGTCCTTCCTTCTTTCATGCTTGTGAAATGAAGAGTAAAACGGTAAGATCTTTATATTTCTCTCTGTGTGTTACTTGAAAAGTGAAATGCAAAAATGACCTGTGCTGCAAAACCAAGAAAAAGAAAGGCATGAGTAGCCCAGTCAGGGAAAGAGAAGTTAAGACTGATAAGTGTAGCAGAAGCACATTTGCTTTTCCAGCAAGTAGAAAAAGTGAGGCAGTTTTCAAGCTGAAGCTTCAGTCACCAGTCCTCAGCATCTGCGATGTGGAGAGAAGTACTGGAGAAGTACCACAGCATGTGAAAAGCCAGCAAATAATTTTGTAACATAACAGTATAAATGCAGAAGTTTGAGTACCAAGAACAGCAGCTTTCACCTGTCAGAAATGAGTTACCTGAGTTTGAAGAAAAAGCTTGAGAGGATGAGGGCAGAATTAACAAGAACAGTTAGTACAGCACTGAAAAAGATCAGAAACATTAAGTTATCCAAGTTTCCTCTTCCTGAAACTCAATGTGTCACTTCATATGGTAGAGAAATAACGTTCGTTGCTATTGAATGTCATTTGTACCCTCAAAACGACATACATTTTTGTTGTTTACCTTATGAATAACTGATATGTGGGAGATTTATCCAGAGGTTATATGTCAGTATTTAATAAGCACTTGACATATAATATTTAACTGAGGCTTGCTTAGGAACACATAGCTAATAATGTACAAATAATTAAAAGAAAGCCATCACATCATCTCCATGTAAATATATTTTATTGAGAATGTTCATTTGCTTCATGAATTCCTTTCTCCTGACCTTTTTCCTAGTCTGCTGAGTTTCCCCTTCCATTGCTAAGCAACAATATGTTGTTGTCGTACTTCTCTGAGTTGTCTGCTTCAAATGGGAAATGTTCTCCAAGTTACAGTTCCCCACTACACCCAGATATTTTTTCAGCTAGAGGACACCCTGAATTAGACCTTGAACTCGGAATGGCTGCCTATCTCCATATCTCTTAATACAGTTTAGTACCTTACAGATTTGTCCCGCAACTGCAGCTGCAAGGGAGACATTCAGCAGAGTTGTACAGGGATGGCAGCAAAGAATATAGCCCCACTCATCTAAATTCAACACCACACACTATTACAACACCCCCCAAGAACTTTGCTGATGTTTGTGCATTGACCACCAGCCCAAACATCAAAGCAGAGTAACTAAAAGGTGGCTTCAACCCTTGTGGAAACTAAGTAATCTGTGGATCACAAGCTCAGAACTTAGCTCCAACAGAGAAAAGCTTTTACAGAAGCTCCTCAGCCTGGGCAACTGCTGAATGTGGTGGTGTGTGTTTGTTACAAAAGGCATCGGTCAGGGAACAAAAGGATGACAAAAGGAAGTCATACACATTCTCCACAAGCACTCTGAGATTCAGCAGCAGGCAAGTTATTCACTCATTAAATAAAGGAATAAGAGCTGCATTTAATAAAAAAAATGTAAAGACTTTGGTCCTAAATGTACTGCATGTTATTATATATACGCATAGAAGGAGAAGGCTATGCACCATAAAATTACTTTCTCAGCTCAACTTCATCTGAGGTCAAGCCTATTACTTTTCTGGCATGTGTCATTTTACATACACTTCTCTGCCTATTTTTAAAAATGATTAAGGTTTCGGGAAAGCAGTGAGTCATTATTACAGCGCTTCTTCCTTTTCTGTTACAGGAATGACATGCCAAGCTCGAAGTTCATACGTTACGAGTGAGATTCTGTGGGGTTATCGTTTCACCCCTGTCCTCACTCTGGAGGATGGATTTTATGAAGTTGACTACAATAGTTTTCATGAAACATATGAGACAAACACCCCAGTTTACAGTGCCAAAGAGCTGGCAGAGATGGCCAGCCGAGCAGAACTGCCCCTGACTTGGTCTGTTTCCAGCAAGCTGGACCAACATGCTGAGCTGGAAACTGAAGAGGAAGAGAAAAGTCAAGAAGACCAAAATGAAAGAAATGGTGATGTGGCAAACCTAGAGAATGAGTCCAAAGTGTAGAACCGGAGGTGTAAGGACCACATGACCTTCTTTACCTTTTCCCTTTATGTTCCCATTTTATTTCTTCCACAAGCTTTTATTTTTCTTCCTTGTCATTAATTCTGGAAAAATAAATACTTCAGATGTGAAATATCTACCTGCCCAGTTTAAACTCAAGAGTTTCACAGACTAAGCTAAGATGCAGGTTAAAGCTGCAATACCCATTACTTTCAGTGGGACCGCCATCCCCGCCCTGGTAACGACTGCTGGTTTCCTCTGCGCCTCTCTGAGTTCAGACCTCCAGGTTTCCTCAAAGTAACAAAAAGCCACAGGAATGTGAACAAGGTAAATAAAAATGAAAGACTAATTGATGTTCATCAAAGCGAAGGGCCTAGGCTCCAGGTTTTTTTTATGCATTTCAAGACAGCTTTGTAAACTGGATAACAGGCCTCTGTAAAATGGGCCTTGCAGCTTTAAGAGGACGGTGAGCAGAAGGATCTGCACCCCAACACGATACTGTACATATGCCTTATGTAATTACTTTCTCTTTACATTTAGTAATAAACAACGCATGTACAAAAGTACTGTAGTAAAGAACTTCTAAATAATGTACATAGATGTGTAATTAATATAGGTTTAGAAAACAAGTTCTAGAAGTATTGGGATGCAAAAACAAACTACCCCTTGAGTAAGCACTTCTCTTCTAATCTCCGGAGTATCACATTGATCCCTATATCTATGGCTCTTTTAGTGCATGACATCTTCTTCAGTGTACCAGACTGGCAGCTATTTTAGAGTACCTCACTGTTTCCCAAACAGGTCATTTTATTGACTCTAAAAAGCCATAAGTCTGGGAGAGGGCAGGGTAGAAAAATTATAGAATACTTACTGATATACTGTGAAAATGTTTACAAATAAGGCAAATCATTCCTGGGTATACTCTCAGCAGTTAAATCTAAATTTAGACTGTGGCAAACATGAATTTCCTGCGTACTCCTAATCTCATCAAGCATGTTTCATGCGGAGGTATCAGCCTTTATGTGCAATATCTAGGGAACACCTCCCTTCTCTCCACTCAAACCGTGGGATTTCTGCTAAGCAGTTTGATGCACAAATGGCACAGGCCACTGAAAACCAAGTGAGCCTGTCACGTGCAGATGGCAGCTTCCCAGCCGCAAAGGAAACAGCTGAAGCTGCAATGGAAGAAATTCACTCGCCAGCAGCACTGGTGCTTAGTGGGTCCCAAAAAACCACAAAACAGGTGCCATCCTTGGGTGACAGGCATCAACAGGGCTTCTCAGCAAAACACACAGATCCTGCCACCCGTGCTCAGGAGAGGGGGTTCCCTACATCAGTTCCTAGGCTGTCATAAATCACTACACACCCTAATTTAATGACTTCAGAATTGACAGGGCAGGGACAGCTTGCATAGCTCACACCACAACGTCTGCATCCAGAGCAGAGCCAACCCGCTCAGGCTGAGGGTCACGGCCAGGCCGGTGTGTGCTAAGTGTCACCTGCTCAATGCAGGTCATGTTGCTCTCAGTTGGCTTTCACCAGGCCCATCCACAACTACGTTTCCTGTCAATAAATGAAAAGAAGCTGCAGCCTTAATTTGTTGGTTTTTTCATTGCTGTTTTTTGTTTTGTTTTGTTTTGTTTGTTTTTACTTTTGTACCTGCCTACTCTGGAAAGAAGAAGCGCTCTGAAGGGAGCCCAAAAAGCATCTTTTGTACAGAAACATTTACATTAAAATGGGAAGAAAATTAAAAAAAATAATAAATAAAACCCTCAGGAGAAACTCGGTGGGCAGGTGGAAATTTTGCACTGTGATATAGCTTTCACTTCAAGTACATACCTATTTCTTGCTGAAACAATTGCCCCTTGCTAATTTTCACCAAGTGTGGCTAATCCATGGGGTTGTGCAGGTCCTCCCACTGTGCTTAATGCAAAGGAGGAAGAGCAGGGAATTGGGAAAGGTTTGAACACTGACAATGGGCAGGGCATGCTGGATAGGAAGTTTTGCTTCAGCTCTGAGCATCTTTTCTAAAGGCTTCCACTGATCAGGATGATATAAGTAATGGTCCAGAATATGGAGTGGCTGCTTTTATCAAATCAGTATTTACACTGAGGTTTCATGAGATACAACTCCTTTTGCTGCAGGCATTTTAAAGCTTGGTCTTTTGCCCCAACACAAGAACAAGCCAAGTCCTCCTGTTGACCCACCACAACCCATCTGTAACGTCACCCAGTGCTTCTAAGGCACGATCACCCCCAAAGTTCTGCTGGAAGACAGAAGCTCTGCAGCAGAGAACCCAGGGATAGCACATGGGTAGCCAAGAGCCTGTGTATGTCCATCTGCAGTCCTGGCAAAAGGTGCATGAGCTGAAAGCAAACCATTCCTCTGAGGATAAACCTGCTTTTTGCTCTTGGAATATACTGGGCCCCTCTGTAATTCATTGCTGCAGTTTAAGAAAAGTTTGTGATAATTAGAACAGCAGCTCAGGGCCCTAATGAAACCCATTTTTGTGTCCTTTAGCACAAAAAAATAGACTTTACGCCACTGGGGCATGCGCATGTGTAAGCTATATTTTTGTGAATAGGGCACTTCAAGCTTAAGGTGTGTGCGTTTGTCTTTTTCTCTCTCCCCTTCTGTATTTTATTGTCTTTGGTATTCATGTAGCACGGACTGTAAAGTTTATGAAATCTCATTTTTTGTAACATAAGCTTAAAAAAATAGAAGCCTCCAAAGCTTTCAATGGGGAAGCTTCACGTAAACTTTGTACTAGAATGTCCCTATCAAACACCTCTATTTTTCTACAATGATTGATTAAGCAGTTTAACAATGTATTTTGTGCCAATGATTTCAACTGAACTGGTAAAAAGACAATTAAGAATTGAATGCTGTTAATTAACAATGGATTTTCAAGCCGTATATGCTGAGTGGCGTTTTCATTACAACAACCTGAGAACTTCATCTCCTAACCCTAAACAATATCCTCTGAAATATCAGTGCCCTATGGGAATATTGTTGGCAAATCACATTTAAGGATCATGAGTAATGTAATATTTTTATTTAATTGGCTGCATAATTCATCAAGATCCGTCGTATCTCTATATACTTCACTAATATGTGTTGGTGTCTTTGTCTCAGTGTATCTTGGAATCTGCAGGAACAAAAGGATTTCCAGATACAAATGTGGAGTTGCAGTCATTTACTACAGCACTCGGTTCCTTCTACAAACAAAAATGCTGCAGAAATTCATACAGACTTCATGCACAGTACTGCAGTCATCTCTTGCTCCTTCTCGCTCTCTCTAGATCTTTGACCTATGAAACTACAGCCATTGCCATTGATGTGGGACATCCCAACAAATGTAACTTTGGTGGTCAAAGTGAAACATCTGCTTATGTGAATGGCCTTGTTTCAAGCTTGTACGTCTCTGCACCTGCAGCACATGCAGAGTGAGCTACACAGTTCTGAGTTAGCAGAGCTCTGAGCATCTTTTGCCACATGGAGGAAGGGGGTGCAATGCCCTAGAAGGATCCCCAGCAGGCAGCTGCCATACAAGCAGTACAGTGTGCTTGCAAAGGGGAGAATGCTCGATGGACAGTTTGGAGTTACCTCATGACAGGCTCTGGATTTACATGCCCAGCTCTGATGCACAGAGGTGACTAGTTCTTCTAGCATTGCCCATATTCTTCTGCTGTAGTTAAAGAAGAAACTCCTACAGACAGTGAATATGTCTATTTTCTTTTCAAATAGATAGCACAAGTTCCTGTTTTGCTCAACCATGTGGCATTAGACTACTGAGGAAAGGGAAGATCTGGACTCAGTGCCTTCTTCAGAACAGGAAGGTTCAAGTCCATGCCCTACATCTCCCAAGAAACAAACCTAGCCATAGCAGCAACAGCAGAGTCCCAACAGCCCTGCCAAGGTCAGATGAATACTTGAATTCTTTCGCTAAACCAAAGAAACTGTTAATCCTTCCTTTCAGAAAATTTTAACAAAAGAATGGAAAATTCCTTACTCCCTAAGATGCACTATCCTATTGATCGGGGCAATCCTTGGCTGTGTTGCTGATACAGGTGCAACCCCTCAGGCTAGGGGCAGCACACAATTCAATTTTCTCACATTGTCCAGCAGGCAGCTGCTCTCTGCAGAGGTGCATCACCACAGACTTTGCCTATGTTTCTGAATGCAAGCAGCTTGCATGTCTCCCAGGCACCCAAATCCTGCAAGGTCCAGGCTTGATGTGTTCTGAACACCACCTACCCAAGCAGCCTTCTTGGGAGGTGGAGGAAAGCCAAGTCATTTTTGTCACATCAACTTCGCTGTGAGACAGGTTCAGAGCTGCAAGAATGTTATGCCTAGAATGGATAGATGTACCGCATTCCTGGCAGAAATTGGGGGTACTTGGGACTTCTGGCACATGGAGATCTGAATGGTGAATTTATACCACTTATAAATACTTGAGGTGAAGTCTTAAAGCTGAAAATGTAATGTCTATATGGCAATGAGAGGGTAGGACATTTATTTGGCTAACAGCATAGATTATCACTGAGAAACATCCGCTTACTATTACTGTAATTTCTGTCTTCCAAAATACACTTCTTTTCAGAATATAAGTCCTGTTAACAACCACATTACATCATTCAGACACTACTTAGACCGTAAATCAGACCTAACTAAACAAGAACAAACACTGGCTTCTCTTACATTCTTGTTCCTTCAACTCATAAACACGTTCTTTGGAAATGACTTGGAAAGCAGCATTCTGCTATCCAATTCATAAAGACAAGACAGAAAATCTATTACTTACAATAAACAATTCTCTTATATTCTTCCTTAGTTAATTTTAAACTTAGGATTAGCCTTTTGGAGAGGAGGGGTGTTGTTGCACATTCTAGAGCACATTTCATTTTGTGTATTTGGTTCAAGATTACTTCCACACATTTCCATTTATTCAGCTTCCCTGGATTTTCAGAAATGTTATTCTTGTGTTAACTTCAGTGTAACGAAGTACTTCCTTTACCACTTGCCATTCTTCCATTTATTGCCCGCATGCCAGTGCTGTAATGCAGTTTTGTGTAGACTGCACACAGAAATCATACGCAAAGATAGTGTTCCAGAGAGACCCGCATATCTTGCTATTTCATCTCAAGTGTGAAATGTGTTTTCTATTTCAAGCGAATTCACAAGTATAAACCACAGTTCTTCTTTCACCCCCTCTAACATGTGTGTCATCCACACAGTATAAAAATTTAGGGCTTTCAGATAATACCAACTGCTCTGAGGTTTTTTCTCAGAGTAAAACTGGAAGCAACCTCCTCAAATTCTTCTTCTTTTTTCTTCTTCTTTTTCTTCTTCTTTTTATTCCAGAAGGCAGCAGGAGCTCCAAATCCATTGCCAAAGGTCTACAGTACCCCTCTAGAAGCTACAGGCACCATCTTGCTATCATTTTGCACCGAAGTGTTTTCCTTTATGAGGCTGTTTCTGCTCAAATGATTATAGGCAGTCACTTGCACTAACTTTTCTGAAAGGTTTAAATTGGAAGGACTGATGGATAACTGTCACTTCACCACACTTTCCCCCACATGCTTTTCAAGCCTGATGGACTGGAGTCCTCTGGATTTTTCCAGCTCAGGAACACAGGGCAGCACGTGAGCATGGATCCTCACAGCCACCCACCCTGGCTGTTTCCCCATCATAGGAACCAGAAGGACCCAAATTCCTCCCTGAAATATCTGTATTAAGGGATGAACAATGCGGTGCTTGAGGTGGTAGCCCAGGAAGGATAGCATGTAGGATAGTATGGAATGTTAGATCCACTTCATTGGAAACTGCAGCACTTTGAGGTCGTAGTGATGCACCTGGCTCAGACCATAACAGAAGTTATTTCATTTTCTCAGCAATATTTTTGGTTTACACAGATGGGATGCTACAGCTAACCTAAGTATCTACAGGTAATTTTTCAGAAATATTGAACATATACCAGTTCTTAACAAAATCAGTAGAAACGAAGAGGCATTTCTGGAAAAAAAAAAAAAAAAAAAAAAGGCAGAAAGAAAAAAAAGAGACCATCTGCTGAGATGACTGTATGAGAACTCTATACTGCTTTTTATTCCAGCTTTTAGGCTCCCAATGAGATGATAAAGTCAGGCAAGGTCTTTCATCTCAGTGATGTGCCATCAGCATCAAATACATGCCAAAGTCTTAAGAGAGCCACAGGAAGAGTATTTACATCCTTCCATTTTGCAGTAGGCTTTAGGCACGTATTTTTAGGTGAATTAGGGATCACTAAAGGCACTCCCTTAGTGTTTAATTAGTGTTAAAGATGCTACCAACAAGAACAAAATACAGCGTGACTCTCACTAAGGCAGTTTATTTGAAAAGATGTTCAGTCATAGCGGTGGGGCAAGAAACATAAACTGCCAACAGTTTGCACTTGTGCTGTAGCTTCTGTAGGGAAAGGTGTAATTCATTCCTTAGCAGATAGCTCAGCAATCCTTCCACATTTCTAATGAGCTCATTTTCAGAACAATAGATAATAATCTGTGTTTTTAGATAATTAATACCTTCTAATCCAAAGGCTGCAGATGTTCATAGCAAATACAAAAGGTATCTGAAATTGGACAGGAAGGAATACAAATAGGTATAAAGTCTGCAGAACAAACCCAACAAAAATCTTGTCCAAAGGGCAGGAATCACATGTTGAAGACTGAGCGATGCTGCTGGCCATTTTTTAATTTTTAATGCATACACATCATTTTCTTCACATTCAGACACTTATATATACATATATACACATACATATATCTATAGTAAAGTAAAGAATACCCAAAACCATTGTTTTTAAATCTTCACTACTTTTTAACTACTTAAATCAGCAAAATGAAATCTGTATAATGAGAAAGGACAAGGGAGATAATTCATCACTTGAATCACATAAAGCACTTACTCCCTGAAAAACGTATTATACAAACAAAAGACAATATTCCTTTTAAACTTATTGAATTAGAAAGGAAGTGGGAAAATGTTCAAGGCATAAAAGACATCACACATTTCAAGACTTTGTTTAGAAACTTTAGCAGTTATTTATATGACAAGGAAGAAATCAGCTATGTGCTGGTAGTACCTATGGTATTGATTCCAGAAAAGGTTTTAGCCCTTGGAGGCATTAAATCAGAATGAACACGATCAAAAATCCCATCAAGATCACATAATATGATAACTATTGCATTACTACTACTGCATTACTATTACTAAGGGGTTAAAATTTTGCTTAGTCTCATTTGCCAGAGAAGAAATGGAAGAAAACAAAAACTGCATAGAAACTTTCCTTAATAATGGCAGAGAAATGTGAACTACTTTCACATTTAAGTAAGAATTTCCTTTTCCCTTTTTAATGACTATTTATTCTCTCTTTGTGTCAACACTCAGATTCGCTAAAAACAACCAAAGAAAAAAAAAAAAACCTGTGGCCATGAAAAAGCAACAGCATTCATTAGAAACAGAGAAGAAATTCAAAGAGAATTTCTCCTCAAAAAGAATTCATTAGAACTAGATCAATACAGCTTTATAGAAAAAAACCTCATGAATCTTAAAAAAGATTTCTTGATAAATCATGAGGGAGTTGTCTTTTCACAGTTTTTTCCTCTTGACTTTCCAAAAAACCCAACACAACAAAGCATTCAGATACTGGATGTTTTGTTCAGTTGGAGATTTTCTGGAAATGGGTTAAAAAAAATCAATTTTTGACATCTTTGCAGATAATAAACAAATTCAGATCGTCACATTAAAGTCAGATTACCTACTGTAAAAATGAAAAGGTAAGAGATTTTCAAAAAACAAAATAAAACAGTGCTGGAGATACCTAACAGTGCCATATCCTGCCATGATCTTTACGCTTGCAATATGAGTCAGTTATTGCCATGACTCCCATTACAGCTAAAATAAAGCATTTCCCAATATGACATTCTGAACATTTCCATGGAAATTGACTTGTGATGGGTTCGTACCAAAATGTCACAGACCCACCTGGGATTTGGTAATTGTAGACTCAACTTCCTTCTCTAACTGACTCTCACCAATTTTTTTTTTAATCTCAGACTATCTCAAAAATTGAATTGCAAAAGCTCTATCCAGATCTCCTTCCTCCCCCTACAGTTTCTACCCATCAGATTACGAATTATCAGTTCAATCTGTTGTGAACTCTGAGAGGTTATAATATGTATATATACAGATACATACACACACACAGAAGGGAGGAGGTGAGTTGAAAAATTCTGCTCATATTTACCACAGAATTCACACTGAAAAACGAAGTAACTTGCTGAAACTGGAGTCGTGCCTGAAAAGGGATCCACCTGAAACAACTGAATATCCATCCAAGGAACGAATGATTAAAGCACCATCATAGGTGCCTGTGAGCAATGGGTGAAAAGGAGAGAGTCACATGAGTGTAGAGATGGCAACACCCATGTGTTCCAGCAACCGCATCTCTGATTCACATTCAAAACACTGGAAAGAACTAGCAGCTTTCTTCCTGCATTGTGGCTGCCCCATAATAGAAATTTACCTCTCAACCATTATATCTCCTCTCCATTCCCATTCACTCTTCAGGCTTTCCTCAAGGAATACAAAATAATTTGATATCAAGACTAAGGAGCTTTTTGTGTTTCAAAACAATTACAAATAAAATTTTTAGAAGGGCTTGCTCCTTCTCTAAATAAGTAATGCAGATAGCTTGGTTTTGGTCGTGCTTTGGTTGATTACTCTGGGTATTATTCTACTGTTCCTGTGTTTGGTTTTTTTAAACACCTCAGTACTGATAACTACGATCTTGATATCACTCTTAACAATCACTGTCATAGGAGAAGCCTGCTTTTCCTAAGAAACAAGCACCTGATGGATGGCAAAAGGTATGACTTCAGGGTACCTTAGAGAAACTTCCAGTAATAATTCAAACTTTGTTATCAATATTTTTTCTTGGCAACCAAACAAACTGGCACCAAATACTCCGCGCTCTTCTTGGAAACCCTAATACTAGTCTGAGCCCTCAAAACAGGGTACATTTTCCTCTTGGCTTGCTGTTCCTTTAGTCTCCAGCACTGCAGGCAGGCAGCTGGCTGACCAGTTGCTTCCACTTAGTATTTCCCATGCCATACCACACAGAACAAATTTTACATGACTACAATAAGAAATCAAGAATTTTCAAATTTATGTGTTAAAAATCTCTATGATGTGAATCAGCAATGTCCACTTGACCCATAGAACTGTCTAAAACTTCTGTTATCTAATATCATTACTTTACAAAAATCAACTAAGCAGCTAAACTTTTAATATCCAGTTTAATTGTCATCAGAATCACCAAATGACAATATTTTAACAGTCTGTGAAGTTTCCTGTAAGTAAAATTACATTTTAAAATCACTAATGGCGAGAGATAGAGCCTGAGAGAATTATCTTTTCTTCTTCCTGTTAACCATGCAAATGGAAAAACACAATTTTAAGTGCTTCTTTTAGGTAAATGTGACTGAGTATTTTGACTTAATTTAGAAATTGCTTTACCAGGAGCTACAAATTCCAAATTTTTCAAAGCCTCAAATCTGCAATACAAATTCCTGTAGAGTAAGAAGTACTCTGGTCAGAACTTCAGCTGTATGTCATTAGTGGAAATTTTATTCAGTTAAAAGTTAAACCTTCCCCACACCTTTTCATTTTGAGATGTCTATAACCTTCAGAAGCGTTTCACTCCTGCTGCTAAGCATAAAGAACAATTAAAGTGCTTTTTTCCAAGCAACTGCAAGGCACAGTCATATATTTTTATTGAGATATCAAATATTTTTTGTCTGTATTTCTGCATGTCATTCTGCATTTTTGCAGAACGTTAAATTATGGAAGTTAAATGATAACACAGTTGAGTTAGTAAATAAGAAATGTCATATCTACCCTAAAATACTTACATATATGGTTATGAATAGATTAGTAACACCGCATAAATGCATGCACAAATTATCTTAGTTGGTAAATAAAGAGAAATCAGAAAAGAATTCTTTAGGCTATGCTATTGCCTACTTGTTCTCACAATCACATCTACTTCATTATTCTGTCGTAAGAGAAGTTAGGTGGTAGTGAGAAAAAGAGAGAGTTTGGCTCATTAACCTACCTTAAAATCTTCTGTATTTCCCTAGGAACAAATTCAGTGCACCTGTGAATGGGTAATGATGAAAGCATATTTAGTAAGGAAGCACAAGAAAAGTATGTATTTAGACAAATAATTTAAATTTTAAATAAAATATATATGAAACTACTGTTATAGGAAAATTATTTACCTAATTTAAAATTTAAAAAAGGATGCTAATAAATAAATTCCTCTGAAACAAAAAACAACTTCGGGCATTGTCTTGATTTTATTTGCTCATGTTTAATCCATTGAAATACAAGTGCACAGACAGCTACAGGCCAGAGCTTAGTAAAGATCTGGAGTCCTTAGTTCACAGCCTGGACTTCTGGCTCCATTTTTCCATCTTTGGTTTTCCAAAGTACTTCTTGTGCAATTCCAGGAACCAGAAAAAAAAATCATGTACTTTGACTATAATGTTTCACACTTTTACAGTATTAATTGAACTTGGCATGGGTACAGCTGGATCTGGGTTTTCTTCCTATTCCTGTCTCAGACCAAGCAGTAGCTTTACGAGCTTGCTTTCACCTGTAGGTGGTGTTCCTACAAGGCTCTGCACTTTGAGAAATGATGGATGTACAGCAGGTGTAGACAAGCTAGTATCTTGTTTCAGCCTCAAATGTGGAAGCAGGCCGTAGTCGGATGCTTTGGTTGACTCACATTATACTCACCTCAGCAGAAGGCAAACTAAATTCCTTGGCAGCAAGTTGCATTTAACTCTTGGTTTATCTGGCAATATTTCATCAGCAAATCAGTAAAATGATGATTAAATATCTTTCTTGTCTGCAATGTCTATTTCACCTGGCCTGTAGATACAACCAGAACTGCAACATGTGCAACTCAAGCACAGAGTAGACAGCTCCATTCATCCCCAATGACTTCTTCATGCAACATGTCAAGGCATACATCAAACATTAATTTATGGCACTGCAAGAATATGTGCAAATGGTTGTCTGAAAACCAAGGGTACTCAGCCACAGAAGCTCTGTAAGGAATCTATGCAAAAACTTGATGATTTTTCTCTTTCATGTGTTCAGATCGTATCCTTTCTATAAACATAGTCCTTCATTGTTAGCCATTGGGATTATAATATAGCAGATAAACACTGAAAAGCTGCTAATAGAAAATAATCATGAGAGGAAAAAACATAACTCTTCCTCTAACATTTAAGAATGTAGTAATCTTCTAGTAGACAAAAAGCTATTTTCAATTATTCAGCACTACAAACTCGTGTTTAAAATGTTAAAAAGTTATTTTAACACACTTAATATTTTAAAAGTTAAGATATTTTTCAATAGTTCTTAAGCTCCTAAATTACTAAGATATTCATGAAGCTTCAGCTTCCAGTAATTTTCCTAGGAAGAGTTTTATTATTGTTTAGTTTCAAGTACTCTAGCAGCAGTGTTCTGTTAGACAGTAGGACAATAGAATGAAGATTTTTTTTCTACAGCTTGAATTTCCATGGAGTTCTGCTTTATGTGGGGGAAAAACAGCTAATAATCTGCAAACACAGAATTTTAAAGAATGGGTTTGGTGAGTAATTATCTGGGTCTCTGAGACATTTTGAAGCTCCCTTTCAGCGCTACCAGTTTCAAGAGGCACTTTTGCACATTATATGAGAATATGTTTTCCTCCATGCTTTCTCTAAATATTACAACTCTAAATTATCATGTGACATACTATAATCAAATTTCAAATCAATGGATATTTATTTGAATGTGTTTTATATTTAAGTCAATCTTAATTTTTGCATAATTGTTTCCTCAGTGACAACTCAGTTTTCTGCACCCTGTCCCTTTTCTCATCAGTAGTCTTTCTCCTCCACCAAATTCTGGTTACCCATTTCACTACATACCAAGGTAAACCAGTTGCTTTTTGTTCAAATTTTTCAAAATCTGTTTCCTTGGCAAAGCCAATAATACTTAACTCTAGCTCAGTTTCTCTTGAATTTTATAAGGAAAGTGGAATAAATAAAAATAAATTAAAGCCATCTAAATTTTGAGTAGTTGCCAAAAAATGATTCAAAGCAATCAAAATAATCTTCTTCAAATTATACCTCTAGGCATTTTAGCTTAACTTTCTCAGCCTCAATTATAAATCAAGAAGCAACAGCTAAATAAGAAGAGAAAATTAAACAATGCAGCAGTATCATTAAGTTAGGTACGGCTTCAATATCAGTGAAGATGGGAAACATCCAGTACTAAGGCTTTTGTAACCATCATCAAAAAAGAAAAAAACAAACTAACCAGAAATTTCAAGGAGGAAAATTAAAGCTATACATAAAACCATAGCGTTGCTATTTTTGGAGAGTTATTTTTGAGCGCTAAAGAGAAACACAAGGAAGACTTTCAATAATTAACCACTAAATTCATAACAGAGAAATCAGCATTTAAATTTAAATCTAGTTTAAATGTATGGGTCATTAATCTCTGTTTTACTGAAGCTGACCATAGGGACAGACAACTGAGGATAGGAACAGAGTGGTAGATCACACAAATTTACACATAGATGGCTGATGAATTTTTGTTAGTGGGTGGAACGGGAAAGCAATAAGAACAGGTAGAAAAGGTGCCCAATGGCAGAGGAACAGTTAATTCCCATAGAACTTTCTGGAGGGACATAAGGTATAACTTTTCAGAAATGTTGAAGAAGTATCTTCAAGCAGGAGTTCAGTGTGGGCAGAAGACCTTGCAGAAGAAAGCCAACGGAAGGGAGAAATTGAAATGATGGGCATTTGGTGTTTCAGAGGCTCAACAGCAGACTGCAAAGGCTGAATCCAGATGGTGCTCTATTCAGATTTCCTTGCAAAGCCATCTCTCCAGTTCCCAGTGATGGTACATCTGACCAAGTGAAAGGGTGGGACAAGGGGCAAATTGGAAAGAGAAAGATGCCAGCCACTGCCAACAGCAGATTCAGTGCACGTAGAGAGGAGCAGAAGGAAGATGGGCAAGAACACTCATGATGTGATAAGACACTTGCTTTCCATATGACAGGGGAGTAGACTTCAAGGTAGTATATCACTGAATATCCTCTTCTGGACTGAATATTCAGGCTGAATGATTGGTTCCAAAGTTTTTAATTAAAGAAAAATACCAAAATAGAGTAAGAATAGATAAGCAAATTAAATGCACCCAAAGGAACAAAGTAGGCAAAAAAAGCAAACTTGGGAATACGAATCACTAAAATACATACCAGTTCCCTCACCTGATTACTAGCAAACATTTTCTTCTTAGTTTGTTGAATAACTGAAAATCAGTTTCTATAATTCTATTTTGTTACTGAAACAAAAAAGAGGGGAAATAACATTATCTGTGATTCGGTCTCCTGCTGATGTTAAAAAGTATACACAAAGTTTTGCAATATGTCAATAGATTATTACTCCCTGCGTGCCACACTTTACACCACATTAGATAACTTCTGTAAGAAGAACAATAATAGCAAAAAAAAAAGAAAAGTGTCTTCAGAGAAAATTAATACCTTGTACAAAACTGAGTAAAACATTGATGCTATAGAAAACAATCACAAGAATACAATCTTCACTGCTATACAAAAGAATACAACTTCCAAACAATGTGCATATTTTACAAGCATAACATGCAACAATTATGCTGTTCATGATTTGCTGAAATGCACTGGAAGAAGAAGAAGACAGCAACGTTTTAATCAACATTCACATTGTAATGTGGGGATTTTTTTTTTTTTTTTAATAGGAGTTGAAGGCATTGTGCCACCAGTTTAGGAAATTTTGTCTTCAGGCAAAGGAACAGAGGCACTTAAGGTCATGGGCGTGTGCAAATACCTTTCTCAAATTAGAGTCTATGGGCGTTATTGGAGCTACTCAGCACATTACAGGATCATCTTAAAACCATCTGATTTTGTAAATGACATAAGGTTGAAAGCCATTCAACATGGTGGGCTGTAAAGCTGTTATATTTACTCCTTGTTGAGCAGTAATAACTAGGGCACATAAGTTTCCATATAAACATACCAGCCTAAGTCCAGTGTAGTGACTGCACACAGCATTAATGTACAAGAGGTGAGCTAGGGGAGTCACACCTCCTTCCAGGTGAGGGATGGTCTAACACAATGACCAGCAGCCAACAGTATTCTTATATCCAGTCTAAATCTCCCATATTTTAGTTTGAAATCATTTCCCCTTGTCCTATCACAACAGATCCTGCTAAAGAGTCTGTCCCCATCTTTCTTATATACCTCCTGACAGGCCACACTCAGGCCTCCACAGAGCCTTCTTCAGGCTAAACAGCTCTTTCAGCCTGTCCTTGCAGGGGAGGCTTTCCTTCTCATGGTTCATGTTTTGTCCCTCCTCACTCAATTAAGCCAGACTCAATTAAGACTCTCATCTTTTCCACTGAGCCTGTGATTTTTTTTTTTCCATTTCTTGTCCAAACTCAGTGACTGGAAAAAATGGTTCCTACTCACTACAAATTGTAATTGCACCAGAAATGTGGATATATATATCCACTGAAATATATATATATTTTTTTTAGTAGCACAGATTTTTCACTTTCTTTGAGCTGTATCCACTCTGCTTTCTTCCTCTCACGTTCCACTCTTGAGTGATATGTACAAGTGTTTCTGCTTTCCATGCTGGATCAGATGTAATTTTGCTGCAGTCATCCGATACAGCAGTTCAGCTATTTCTGTAAGATTTTTCCTCTGGTATGGATTTTGGCTAGTTCCACAATTCTAACTGGTTATGGATCTCTGATGCTCCAACTGTAGAAACTTACATTTTACGTTCCATTACTCCACCAACATGACTGAGAAATTGCCCCTGCAAACATATCTTACTATTTTTACAAATCCTTCTAATAGCATTACTTTCTCAGATTTCTTCCATTGGCTGCTGTGGGATTTTTTCAGTGTCTCATTATTATTAATAGCTGTCCATCCCTCATGTCTCTTAACTCAAACTGACTTTCAGTTATTTCTGTGTTGACAGTTGCAGCTTCTGCACTTTATCCAACTGTGTGCATCTCCCTTTCTTGAATTATGTTCTCCTGAAACATCTCAGTTTTATCTTTTATCTTTCTGCCCCTAAAAATACAGCACAAATTCTACCTTAACTGCATTCTAGCAAAAGGATTTTAAAATTCCTTATTGAATATCAGAATATTCTTTCAGTAAACGAGAAGTACAGAATTTTGCCTATATTTGTGTCTATAAGTGATTGTATTCAGAAAAACGTGAACAATTGTAAACAATAGAATGCCAGATAATGTCACAACACACAAAGAACACCCAGAGGTTGGCAATGCCGCAAGTGCAGATGGAAAGGGTTCTACACACACAGGACTTTACCCTCCCTTCCCATCACTACAGACAGGTGATGCTCCGGCCAGTGTTATGGGGAGAACGAAAAGGCCACAGGGCTGAAGGCATTTAATTCCCTTTTCTACAAAACCAGAAAAATTCTTTCTTCTAAGCTAATACTTGAGAAGAGATGGTATCAAATGCAGAAGAAATGTAATAGATTAAAATAAAGGTTTGTTTAGTAAATGTATCTTCAGCATACTACACCAAAATAGATTTTTAGAACATCTTGAAATGAAATAAAAAAAAAAATCAATGCTGTAGCATTAGTGTTAATTGGTTTTAACTTTTCTAGTCAAAATGCAACACATGAGGCCCATTACAATTTGGATGGTTGGTGCTTCTAAACATAGTGTCAGAATGCAGTGAATGAGGGGGCAGGTTGCAGGGCAACGCACACACAGCCAAATGAAATAGCTGCTCCATCCGTGCTGCAAAATCAAACACATGCAGAGCAGCAGCTATAATTAGACATGGACAAACACATTTTCAGAATCTATTTTAATTCCAATTTAAGTGCCTCTTTTCAGGTACACCACTCTACTGATTTAGTCTGGAACCTGTTTCAGATGGTTATGAAGAGTTTGTTACCTTTTTACATTTTGATTTTCTTTTTTCCAAACAAAAGGAAAAACAAGTCAGTAGAAATGTGCGTGCTTAGATCTGCTTTTTCCTGGTTCTCCTATTACCCCTTCTAAATCCTCCTCTCTCATTTGGATTTTGAAACATGCCTTCTTGAACTCACAGCTGTGAGAGTTTGGCCCACATTCAAAAAAAAAGGGTACAAGAAGCTTTTTATGTAATACAAGGGAAGCCAAATGTGGATTCAGTGATGAAGGAGAAGGTTGTAGGACAAGCAGGCTTTGACAAAGCCCGTACATGGGCACAGAAAGGATCCTCGTAGTCTTGTCCCTAACTATAGCAAGCACCAAACTCTCAAAGAGAGCAGCTACAGCAGAAAGTGGTACAGGCAGCTTTTTGGACCAAGAAGTAGCAAGGAAGTTTTCTCCCAACTTTCAGGGATTAGGTCTGACTACTGCCTGTAAGGTTGAGGGTTCATGTTCCTCATTATTCATTTTGATGAACCATTATCTCTATGTTATCTCACACTTTCTCTTCAGTCCTTGTTTCCAATTAAAGTTAGGGGAAGGAGTTATATGGGCTTAGCAGTGCAAAGGATAGAAAAGCTTTGACTTTATCATTTTCAACTGCAACTCAATTTCAATTTTTCAGCAAATTAATTTCACACTACTTAACCTAATGAGTCAACAGGTGAACAGAAGTCTCCACTACGTCACGCAGAGTAATATTTTATGCTTTTTGGTCCTTCTTGTTAAACAAGCTATCTTTCAGACTCTCTGCATGAGAGTTTTCCACTCTGTTCACACTTTCTTCATGCTTGTCACTGATTCCTTCCCCCTGGACCTTTGTGCTGAGCTTCAGATAGCCAGATGGACACAGCATGCCATTGGGTGGATTCCCCAGCTTGGTGAAATGCCTCTCAGGTTCCTCACAGCTTCCATGAACTTTGCCCAAGTTTACTACCATGCATCCTCTGTGGGATTTGCCATTGTTTTCCTCACCTGGTTTCCAGATATCTAGTAACAATACAGGTGCTAATCCAGGGCCTTCTGCATGTCACCTCAGATATTGTTGTTGCTTTCATTCACCTTGCTGTAACTTCCATCCTCTAAAATAGCACCATGCTTTCTTTCCCTGCCCCAGGCTCCCACTGAGTGTCTTCTTAGCAGAGGAAACCATGCAAGCAGACAGCTTTGAGTCTCCTTAACACAGTCACAGCTCACAGACAGTAGGAACCATTGAGTTAATTTTACCGATGATGAAGTAGAGCAAAAGACTTACACTCCTCTGTCAACAGCAATGCTATCTTGCTTTTAATTTAAACAAATGCAAACAACATTTAAACAAATTTAAAATTGAAGTAGAGCACTGAGATAAGTAGATTTGTTTCTTGGATTTTTGTGGGTTTTGGTGTTCTTTTTTTTCCCCTCTTTGTTAGAATCAGAAAATCTTGAGAAGATGAATCCTTTGTGGAGAAGGAGTAAAATGGTGGCTAAGGAGAAAGACTTCCAACTTTGTCATCAGGAGGAAGAATATGTAAATGCTGAAATCTGATCTGAGTAGAACGGAGTTCTTCTGGAGTGTTCATCATACTTTTCATTACATTTTCTTTTCGGTTTTATCACCTTTGTTACCATTCTTAATCCACGAGGAGCAGCAGTGATTACAAGCTACTAAATGAGGGCATAAGTTTCAGGTGATAATTAAAGTGAAATATACATTTGTTTTGTTGTTATTCAACCATGTTGTGCATTATACAGCTTGTTCTTAACAGTAAGTTAAGAATCAAATTACTATTTCTGCTCATTAAATGTATTGTACTAACCCAAGATATTCAAGGCTGCTTCAACAAAACCGCCTGTAGATGGCACATGGGGTAAGTTCAGAAGAGCCAGTAGGGAAGAAAAGCCAGCTTGTTTCAATAAAGATGTAGGTGCCAAGCGAGCACATAATTATAAGCTGAAATTGTATTAGCAATATGTACTTGGGGGAAAAATCATATTGGTGTTTGTTTAAATCAGTGACTTCTTTCTAAAGAAATATTATAGTATCATTCTGAAATTACTTTTAGTATTTGACCAGAAATAAAAGCCACAAAGCAAAACATGCCACAAAAGTTATTTCATTTTACAGTAAAATAGATGACACTTGATGGAGATAAAGCTACATAAATGATCTCTGTTGTAAGTTCCTATTTCAAGCCACTCATTCAACTTACCTATAACTATTACATTTAGCAAATCAGCAAGTACAACTCATCTCCAATTAAAAAGACTAAATTCCCAATGTTTGATGCTACAAGGAAAAATATTATCTTTAAACATATGCTTTGCATCCATTTCTATCCACACAGACAAGAAGTCTAGAGCCAAAAAAGATACTGAACCAGGAAAAGCTCTTACTTGAATCTAAGTCGCCTGTGCTTTACTTTCTGAACAAGGCAGTGAACAACAAGGCATAAAAATCATCACATTATTGCTCCTCTCAAGGGAAATTCACAATGATCTGGCATAGACTGAAAAAACTGAAGGTTTCTTTAACTTCTAATGGCCAGAAGCATAAGCAAAATATTGTCAGAAAAGAGGGGAATGTGTTACATCCAGGGCCCACGCAACTGGTACTTGAAAGAAAGTAAAATCTTCATAGATGAATCTCTAAAATCAAATGATCTCACTGCAGGATGCTCTGGTTTTACAGCTGACTTCCACATAGTATAAAGAAGCTAGAGCAAAGAACTATGACACAACAAGCCTTTCACTCTTACTAAGAAAAATGATAAGATTGAATCATTTAATATTAAAATATCAACAGGGACATCAACAATGATCAGGTGGTTTCAAGGTCAGGAAAAACAATGTCTAGCTGTGCTCGTTTTGTTAGCAGATAGAAAGGTGGAGGAAAATAAAATAGGTTTCCCACAGATGCCAGAGGGTTTTGATGTGAGACACAGGACACAAATTCATCTGAATAATTAGAATTGTCAGAGAATCTTTTCAACACTGACTTTAGATCAGAGCAGAAAGGTTGCTTCAGATGAGTTGAGGCCACTTATGTTTCTGCTCTTCTCGAGCATCTGAACAATCAGTCATCTTTCCGAAGGTGCTCTTGGAAATCAAGTGTTATGGACATGTCAACAGTTTACGGGCAGGTTCGGCCCAGTTCTGTGATGATTGGTGTGGGGGGACTCACGGACCCACACCCCAGGAAAGGGGAAGGGGGAAAGGGAAAAGGAAAAAGGGAGATGGGCCTAGAAACAAAACAGCAACAATGATCTGAGGAGGAAAGCTAATTTACTAAATAGATATTGGAAAGCAAAATAACACAATATAATACAATATAATTGGAATTAAAGCTAATAAATCAAATAAAATGAGCAAGAGAGAGTGTCCGATAAACCGAAGGCCTTACGCTAACGCTGAAGGCGGACGGCAGCGAGCACCCACTGCTGAGTCCATCCCAAAGGGAAGAGAGTGTCCCGTGACCGCAGACAGTTTTTATCTTTCCCTCTGAGCGTAAAGACGTAAGAATGCAAAGCATCGCAAAGTCCTCTGGGAAATGTAGTCCTTCTTCTCTTCTGAGACAGGTATCAAGGAATATATCACAGCACCCTCAGGGGTGAGGTCTCATCACACAAGCACTTGAAGAGGAGACAAAGAATGAAATTTTGTGATGATTCACAGGGAAGAAAAGTGTGGGCAAGGACAGGACAGGCTCTGCTTTAAATCTCACAGACTCATAGGCTGTCTCAGGTATTCAAGATTAAAAAAGCCATGGTGACTTCACTGGTTATAGGCCATAAAATTCTACGTGATTTCTTTATCTCACTTATACATGCAATATGCTTTCCTGATATCTGTACTTTTTATTGCAAGAAGGGTTACAAAGGAGGAAGCTGGAAGGCAGAAAGAACTAATGGCATGTATACTACAGTGTTGATAAATACAGCTTTGCACTGTCAAATCATAATGTATACCAGAAAGCTAACTCAGGGTTGTGCCCCATGCCCTGGGCATCCTGTTCCATGCCTGTTGCCCTGTGGTGCAGAGCCTTGTGCTAATCCCCAGCTACCCCTCCCCTGATGCAGCTCCATGCCATTTTCAGGCCCTCTGAGGCTTCCCCTCAGCTCCTCTGCTCTACACTGAGCACACCAAGGGACCTCAGCTGCTCCTCACATACCTTCACCATCTTTATAGCCCTCCCTTGAATGTCAGCCTATTTATTTTCCTCACAGGTATTCTCTAAAAGATTTCCAAACACATTAAAACCATTTTTGTTGATTAATCTGAAGAACTGAAGTTAACTAATTTATCTCATGCTTCCAACTCACTTTACAAAAATCACAGTGACAAGATCCCGAATTTAGGCTTTTACTGCTTCATGTTGTGCTTTGCTCCAATTCCCTGCACATACTGCACAAAAAGCAACCATCTTCCCTTGGTTAACTTTATAAACTTTTAATAGTTCATGGTTTCCAGGCATCTACGGATTGAACTCTTCTATTTTAAACATGTAAGCTTTATTGAGAAGCCTCCCTTGCTCCCTGCATTCCTTTAGCTGACAAAAAGACAATCAGAAAAATGGTCAAGGTTAAAATTAAATCAGAACATTCCTGCACTTTTCCCTTTATTCTTGGCTCCTCGTTCTTTCTGAAAGACAAAAAAATAATGAGTCTCAGGAATCAAGGTGGAAACAGAGCCTCGCAGAATCGTTCTCCTCTGAACTTTACAGCTGATTTTTTTGTATGTATCATTACTCCTCTTTTAAAGTCTTTGCCACTTTTCCTGCTGCATCACATTAAATGTTTTCCCTAAGTAAGTCAGGGAGTTAGTAAGTTCATGTGTGTCTTACTCTCCTCACAATAGCACATTCATGTGATTGCTTTGAAACTGTAACTGTAACCATTTAAGGTCTGTATCGTGTTTATATTGACTCTTTGATTCCTTAAAAAAGTAATAATGACAACATAGAAGCACGACTGTCTTATGCCTGTTCACTGTTACTAGGTTTTGAAGTTTTTAGTAAAATATACCTAGACTCCTTGTGTTAATGTCTTTGTACTTATATTCTCCCAAGAGAATTTAAAAATCTGAGAAAACGATATTAGATGTATTAAAAATACTGTATGCCTCTCATAGAATCACAGAATTGCAGGGGTCAGAAGGGATCACTGAGTCTGCTAAAGCAGGTTCTCTACATCAGGTCATACAGGAAAGCATCCGGAAATGTTTTAAATTTCTCCAGAGACATAGACTCCACAGCCTCTCCGGTCAGTACGTTCCAGTGGTCTGTAATCCTCAGTGTAAGGAAGTTTTTCCTCATGTTCTAGTTTGTGCCTATTGCCCCTTGTTCTATCACTGCATACCACTGAAAAGAACCTGATTTAATCCACTTGATTTCCACGCTTCAGGCACTGACATTATCTCCTCTCAGTCTTCTCATCTCCAGACTGAACAGTCCCAGGTCTCAGCCTTTCCTTGTACAGAAGGTACTCCAGGCCCCTCATAATCTCTGTCACTCCCAGCGGAAACCTTTACAGTAGGTCCCTCTCTTTCCTGAACTGAGGAGTCCAGAACTGGACACAGTATTCCAGAAGTGGCCTCACCAGGGCAGAGGAGGAGGATCACCTCCCTCAACCTGCTGGCTACCCTCTTTTTAATGTATCCCAGATACTGTTGGCCACAAGGGCACACTGCTGGCCCATGGCCAACCTACTGCCCACCAGGACACCCAGGTTCTTCTCCCCCAAGCTCCTCCCCAAGAGGTCAGCCCCTAACCTGTACTGTTGCATGTGGTTATTCCTCCACAGCTGTAGGACTCTGCACTTGCTCTTGTTAAACTTGATCAGATCCCTCTCTGCCCATCTCTGCAACCTATCCAGATCCCATTGAATGGCAGCACAGCATTCTGGCATGTCAGTCACTCTGTATTATCAGCAAACTTGTTGAGGGTGGACTCTATCCCATCACTGAGGTCATCCATGAATATGCCAAACAAGACCAGAACCAACACCAACATCTGGGGAACACTGCTAGTTACAGGCCTTCAACTAGAGGCTGATCACAACTCTGTGAGCTCTGCCAGTCAGCCAGTTATCAGTCCAGCTCAGTGATCACTCATCTATCCAACACTTCCTAGACTTACCAACAAGGATGTTGTAGGAGACAGTAGGAAACACTCTGCTGAAGTCAAGGTACACAACATCCACTGCTCTCCCCTTCCATCTACCCAACCTGTGATGACACCACAGTAGGCTACAAGGATGTATTAAGCATGACTTTCCCTTTGGCAGAGCCACATTGACAACTCCTGATAACCTTCTTCTCTTTCAATTGCTGGGAGATGGGATCTAGAATAAGCTGCTTCATCCCCCTCCCAGGATCAGAGGTGGCACTGGCTGACCTGTAGTTTCCCTGCTCCTCCTTGCTGCCCTTCTTGAAGGCTGAAGTGACACTGGCATTCCTCCAGTCCTTAGGCAACTCTCCCTTTCTCCAAAGCCTTTCAAAGATGGTAAGATTGGGCAATTACTTCTGCCTACCATGACCCATGGATTTGTGTGTGTCAGATTTGCCTAGAGGATCTCTAACTAGATCTTCCCTGACCAAGGGGAGTCCTCTGACTCTCTCTTTTATCTCCGGGGACTGGGATTCCCAAGGGGCAATCTTAACAGTAAAGACTAAAGAAAAGAAGATGTTCAGTTATCTCTGCCTTCTCAGTGTCATGCATTACCAGGGAATCCACTCCATTCAGCAGCAGACTCACATTTTCTCTACTGTTCTGTTTGCTATTGAGATACTTAAATCTTGTCTTTGACCTCTCTCACCAGATTTAATTCCCAGTAGGCCTTAGCTTTCCTTGTGGCATCTCTGCATGCCCTGACAAGATCCCTATTTTTCCCCTAAGTGAACAGACCCCTTTTCCAAATTCCCTAGACTATGTTTTTTATTATTATTATTTCAGTTCTTCCATGAGTTTCCTGCTCATCCATTCAGGTCTACTGCTGCTTTTGCCTGATTTCTTACTCTTAGGGATGCTCAAATAGCACCATAATGTGGTCCCTTTAAAAAGACAGTAATCGGATAGTTCATGATGATATTAAATATTATGATGATAGGCAGTTAGTATGAAATCAATTTTTCACAGTCTAACATTACTGCTGATGTATTTTTTTCTTCTTCAACTAATAACTAGCATGCCCAGAGCACTTTTAAAAACATTAAAGAAAAAAAAGTGCTGGTTATGCTTCATGAAACAAATCCCCACCCCAATATCTATATATAGGGTTACTTACCCTTAGAGCCCATAGAGACACATCTGCAGGAAGCACCTAAACTATGCAGAGCTGTCACCAGACATCACCATTTCACCTGTAACGCAGATATACAAAAGAGCAAAGTGCTCCTCTAAAGAATACCTGGAATTTTCCCTCCCTACACAATGACCTATACCCAATAGTAGCTCCCAGCTTGAGTTCATATGCCTTTGCTCTCCCTGCCATTGTGTTATACCCTTAACAGAACATGCTAGAAACACTTTCACTCCTTCGTGCAAATGGTCTTAATCCTAATCTCTCTCCTTCTCTAGGAAATGCTTCAAAGCCACAAGGCTACAACTTAACTCTCCTTGCATCCTCTGCCTGTCCAAATGGATCATGAATTCCTTGCAATCAATAAGGCAATTTTAAAGCTGGGAGTTCAAAGAAACCCTCGTTTCTGTTCTTTCACCTGTTCTGAAATCGAATGACAGATGTAGTATGGTAGTATACCTCTTTGAACTCACTGTGGACAGGGAAAGTTGGAATCACACATCTCTCAAATCTAAGCTGAATGTTTTGTTTGAGGAGGAAACATTCACCAGTGATATCAGACCTTTACTCACCACGTTCCTCAGGTTCCAAATCTGTAAGTATAAACATGTTCACTATCTTATACCACCTAACAATATGCATTCTACATCTTCAGAATCAGCTCCTCAGTATTGGCAACAGATTTGAAAGGATTTAACAGGATGAGAAAAACAATCATGACAATATCTTGAAGTGACAAAGAAGTAGTCTTCATAATTAGAGGAGGAGGCTTTGGGGACACCTGAGAGAAGACTTTCAGTGTCTAAAGAACAGCTGTAAGAAAGAAGGAGGCAGTGTCTTTAGCAGGGCCTATTGTGACAGTACTCGGGGAAATAGTTTCAAACTTAAAAAAGGGGAGATTCAGATTGGATGTAGGGAAAAAGTATTTTGGTTAGGATGATGAGGCACTAACGCAGGCTGCCCAAAGAGGCAGTGGGTGTCCCATCCCTGGAGACACTCAGTCAGGCTGGATGGGGCCCTGAGCACCTCATGGAGCTGTGGGTATCCCTGTTCACAATGGAGATGTTGGACTATGTGGCCCTTTAAGGGTTCCTCCTAACTCAAATGATTCTATCATTATCAGCACTTTCTTTGTACCTCAGCATTTTATATTTTCTTCCCTTTTCTGTGTACTGGAGAAAACCCTGCTTGAATGCTCAGCAAGGAGAGAAGCAAAAAGAGGGAAAGAAGACAGAAGGAAAGAGAATAAAAGTAACAGAGGAAGAGAGGAAAACAAAATGGAAAAGTGCAAATGTGTAAAGAAATTACAGACATTAAAATAGTGTAAAGTGGCAAGAAACAAAGAAATTTGTAAGAACAAGAAAGGCACCAAAAGAACGAAAAAATGCAGTATGTGAACAGATGTAATAAGAAGTGAAAACAGAAAAAATATGAGAAGAAAATGACAATAGAGTGAAAAAACTGATACCAAAGAAAAAGTAGGGGAAATAAAAGAATTAAATACTAAAGGGAAAGAAAGGAATAGAACTGAAAGTCATTTGAAGCAAAGATGGAAAAGGGAAAGGAGGAACCTGAAAAGCATTGAAATTGGCATCTAAAAGCAAAGCAAACACCTGAAAAGCACTGAAAAGAAAGGGGGAAAGGGGGGGAAGAGACAGGAAGCACCGAATAGAGGAAAATTACATAAAAAGTATTAGAAAGGAAGAAGACAAAATCAGTGAAAGTAAAGGGAGAAAAGGAAGTGGAAGAGAGCAAGAAAAACATAAGCAGAAAAGATAGGCAATGAAAACAGGTCAAAATAGTGGGAAAAAAAAAGAAAGAGAAAAAAACAATAACAAAAAAACCCCAACCTGAAAGGCTGAGAAAAGAATAGAAAACTCAATGTGAGAAAGCCAAAGTGGGAAAAAGAATGGAGAGCACCAAAAACAGAAGAAGGGGAACCTGAAAAACTTGAGAGGAAGTCAAAAGAGGAAAAAGTGGGGAGAGGGAGTGAGTGGCAGGGCAGAGGGGAGGAGGCCTGAAAGCATTTAAAACAAACGTGGTGGAGCAAAGGTTGGGGGGGGGGGGGTGGAAAGAAAAGCGGGAGAAAAATTAAAAGCTGAAAGATGGGGAAAGGGAAAAACAAAAAGTGATAAAGGCAGGAATGGGATGGGAGTAAGGGGATGGGATTAAAGAGGGGGGAAAAGGAACTGAGGTGGGAAAGAAAGAGAGGAAGCAAAGGCCCAAGAGAGAGGTGATAAAATTACTTTGTTAAAAAAAAGCCAGCAATTTATACAGCCTGGAGACCAATTCATGTGGCAATGAAAACACTTCAGTGCTCTGGCAAGGCAAAGCAAGAAGGAATCCCATAGGTACTGATGTGTGATGGCCCTGGATTGGGAAAGACAAGAGGTGAGAGCAAAGCTTTGGAACACTACATTCCTTCTGCTTGACTGTAGGGGCTCTGAATGGCATTTTCTTTGGGTGCGTAATACAAAAGAGTTTGTTGCAGTGAAAATGCAAAACAGTTCAAGCTGTCTCCATTCAGGACTAGGCTTTCTTCCTGCCTGTAAAAAAACTCTTTATCATCATCCTTGCTGTCTCAAATAAATTAATCTACCAACTGTTGGCATTTTATGCTGGGAAGCTCATTGTGCTGAGTAAGCCACAGGGTGGCAGGAAAGCCTCCAGGAAACAGGCACTGAATCACTTCTGGAGGCGGTGTGGAAGAAACCCTTTTCTACTGGTGAGAGATCCCGAGAAAGACAGACTGGGTGGAGAGGTTTTCTGTTTTACATCTGCAATTTGTTGCTTTAGGACAAACTCACTCCATTTTTTTTATTCCTCATTTTCCCATAGCTAACCAACCTGCTCTCTTTTGATGGTCAACAGCTCACATTAACCTCCTTTTCTCCCACTTCTCATGGGCAGATCTACGTGAGGCACATTTATTTGTTCATTACTTTCTACTCTCCTACCTGCACTGCTGCTCTTTTCATTATTCAGGACCACGAGGAATACCCAGGAGGTGAAAACAGAAGGAATTCTTAAAATCCACAGAATTTTGGAATAGATTCATAACCTAATGCTCAGGAAGATTTCTCTTTCCACTTCTCTCGTGATGATGAGCTTTATACTTCTAACACAAAACTGGATTTGAGAGGCAATCTTTTCAATTCAACCCTTCCCTCGCCCTTCTGTTAACTTCTTAGGGACTACTCTGGGGATTGCCTTGAAAATTAAGTCGATTTTCTTTACATGCACACTACAGAAAGTCAGCTCAGCATTAGCAAGGCCAGAACTTCTTACATAACATCCAAAAAGAAAGCTACCAAGCCATGGCTTCAGAACTATGTTACTTTCATCCACTGCCTTAGGCAGAAAGAACTGGCAGACACAGGCAGATAAATTAACGGGAAAACATGATGCAGATGTGTCAAGACAACAAGTGCATCCTACAGTCAAATATTGCATCTTTCAACACCTTTAACAAAATGAAGCAATCATTTAGACTTAGATGGTTTTGCTTTCCAGGAGAAATAAAACTATACATCTCTTGCTCCATTAACAGAACGGGAGATTTCCAGAAATTTTTCACCATGGACTCCAGAAGGTGAATGTAGCAATGAAGAATCCAAACGGCCGACGCATCAAAGAGAACGTGGAATATGTTATAAAAAGCATTCATACTGGAGACTGACACATTTCTAAGAGAGGCTGCAGCACTGCCTGAGAATACACGTGACAACTCCACGAGGTTTGCCCGTTTGCATGCAAAACAGTAACATTTTTGCTTTCTGTTAACTGAGCAGCTTCAAATTAAACTTGACATCTAAGAGGCAGTGCTCTAAAATAATATAATGCCCTTATAAATGAAAAATACATCAAGATGTCAGGACAACTGCATTCTGTACTGGAGTTTGCACCAGTGGGAAGCAGAAACTCCTGTCAAAGCCGTTCCTATGACATTCTTAAGAGCTGGACATCTACTTACTTACCAGAGATGAGAAGTGCCTGTTGTGAAGACATACAGTAGAGATAAAAGAAGATTGAATTGTACTACAGAGTAGTTTAATTGCATTGCCTTGTTTACCTAAAGCCACGTTACATTCTATCATCCAGAAAGTACCATGTATGGGTGGGTTTCTCCGCAATGGCTCTACTGAAATCCAGACCAAGCTGCTCCTTAGGGTTCTTAAGAGCTTTCTTGAGAAACCCAAACTGTTCAGCACACTCATCTCTCTCTGAAGAGACTCAAGACATTTCTACAATAACCGTATTTGTCTCATCAGTAGTATCATTAGCCCTAGCTTTCAGGAAAAAATGAAAATAGTAATGAATACTTTTGTTAAAAACACTGGGACCTTTTTCCTTGGATGCTGTTCTCATATCTGATGTTTACAGCTTTTCATTGTGACGCTATTTATCACTGTTCAGTTGTGATGCTCTGCACTGCTCCTCACTGAGGAAAAACTGCTCATCGTGAAACACAACAAGCTTCTGCCTTTGCAATAAGTTACTGTGGATCCAGCTTACAAACATCTTTAGTACATAAAAAATGAATACTAATAGATTCAGTGCCCTTTCTATTCCAAGACAACATTTTAAGTTTTTTCTTAAGCATGTCTTTGGTGGCTCTCACCCTGCTTCAAGATTTAATAATCACTCACTCAAAAATACACACTGCTCCATTTTTTCCCCTACAGTTCTAGAACTCTTTTTAAATTCTAAAGCACTCTGCTTCTTTTAAGGTCTCACTCAGCTTTGTTTTCAGCCCATTTCAGATGTATATGTCTCAGCTTTAGCTAGTAAGTAGGCGAAAATATCACTAGATGCCTACGTGTTGACAATCCACTCCTTTCCATAACTGCTGTTTCTGCTGATCTGTTCTATCCAATGTATCCTCATTTGCTCTGCTGTCAAAAACTAAAATCTCCTTCATCAATTTAGTCATTGATTGCAACAAACCTATCTCATCTAATGTTTGTGCTTCCTTGCAAACTTGCAACTTAATTACAGTCTGGATTCAAATTTAACTTGAAATAAATGCATACCTACATTCTGGGCTTTTCTCACTTTAATTACAGGATTTCAACCTTTTGTGAAAAAAGTATTTTCAATTCAAAGGAGAGGTGTTAATCTTCACTCAACATGGCCATGAAGTTCTTCATTTAGGCTCCATCACATGCTTTCCTGGAACCAGGACCATGTAAAATATAGTCTCTGTCTCATTTTCTATTCAGGTCTGCACCATTTCATTCTAGCTAAGGGTATTTCTCATCCTTCCCTATGCTGTTATTCATCTTGTTTAGATTCCCTTCCATAGAACAGCCTTCAATTTCAACCCTTATCCACTAGTAAATCAAATCCCTGCTGAAGACTCAATTTCACTCTATTATCTCTGAACTTTGATTGATGTGATTAAATTCTTCCCTTCAGCTGAGGAGCCTCAAGTGCACAATTCTAATGACCACTTTTGTCAGGATCATGAGATATATTACATTCTCGTATCAAGGATTGTCACAGTGACTGTTTTGTGATTGAACTTTGTGATGCTCTGTAACATCTAGCATAAAATGTGATAAACAACAAAAACTGCATACCCTCTCAGGTCTACGTAGATCATATATATTTGATAAGGCTAATATGGAGAACTGTTGAAATAAAAACAAGGCATCTTAATCCACAGGAAACAAATAGTTAAACCGCCATTGTGAGGTGGGGAAATAAATCCTGATTTCAAACCTTTCAACAAGAAGTTGCTTCTATAGAATGTGGAAGAAAAAAAAAAACAACCCAGGGGCATACAACAGGAAACTGCAATTTGGCAAGGCATCTTTCTTTGCTTGACAGGCATAAGACAGCACAATTCTAATATCCACTCTTCTAAATAAAAATGTATCACTTGCCACAGACATGCTGCATCACATACAAACTATCCTCATGAGATCAATGCTCAGCAATAACTCTGCTTTGTAGTCAGTTACTCGTGCCATTTTGACTACAGAGATGCTTTCATACTAGTCAGAAGTTCCATATAACAATCTTACTGGAATATATTTGATCTATGAATCAACACAGAATGTGTTAAATGCCCTGTGTCAGAAGGTTATGGATTTAGATTATTTCGTCATTAAAGAAGGGATGCTTCAGATGAGTTTTGACAAGAATTATCTTCGAAGGCATTTAAGATTTTTCAAGAATGAAATATAAGCTTATTGATGGTTTAATAAAAACGATGGCAGAATGATAAACAATGAATACAAGTCACATCTATAGGTGAATCCAACCCTTCCGTAAACCAGTCCCATTCAGGCATCATTATACTTACAGGATGGAAGACTACATCCTGGAAGAGCAGCAGTTCTGAAAAGGACTTAGGAACCATGATGGATAATCAACTAAATTTACAATCTTTTAATGCAAATAACTGAGACTGAAAGATTTAAAAATGCAATCCTTGGAGGTATAAACAAACAAGCAAAGATATAAACTGAAAGGTTCAAGAATGTACCTGCACATACTACACGCACACAGCAATACCAAAATTACTACCAGAATGCTGTATGCAGTTCTCATGTCCACGTTTTAGAATGAATTTTAAAACATCTGAATTTTCAGAAGAGCCATAAAAGCTTTACAGTTAGATTTCATCTACATAGGTTATTAAAGTTAACATATTTTTTATGTGAATAAAGTGTAAGAGTTTAAAACTAGAGTCGTTATTAGTTGTTCTAATAGGCAGCTAGCTATGTGGTGGCCAGCAGCTGTAACTAAACAGTTCCGAAACCAAAGGAGGACTAAGAGAGTATGGAAAATGAACTAGCTGAAATCACTCGAGAGACATGGAGAAATCCTCACACTTGCAGAGCCTACATGAAAACTGGCGGGTTTTTTTTTTTTCTTTTTCTTTCTTTTTTTTTTTTTTTTTTAAGTATGTTCTACTGCACCCAAAAGATACAGGCTTCGTGATGCAGAAATAACTAGATTGAATCCTAGGGATAATGGCATGCCAGTCAGATTATTTCATAACCATGGTCGCTTCTGGCCTTAAAATCAGCTAGTCTTGTATTAGGTAGAAAGCTGCAGTGCATATAAGAACATTCAAACTAACAGATGATAATATAAACAACTCAAACTACAAATACAGTCAAACAGAATCAAGCAGAGCTGTGTTCATACATCATTGATTTGTATACCTTGCTGTTTCAATTAAAAACTCAAAATTATCCATTACGCCTCCAACTTTTACTTTCATATTTTTAAGTCTGTTTCAATGTATCTGATATTTACATATTATAGTATAATCATACCTACCATACCATGGCTTGGAGTAGGTTAATTGCATAGGAAGATTTACTATGTTTACATTTTTTTCTTAAATTACTCTTTTCTTTTCAAAAAGCACAGTAAAGAGTCTGAGGACAAATTATTCAACTGTTTATCATACATAAGACTGCATGACTATAATACAAAGGGCTTGTCTTTTTCATTTAACGTTACAATATACACAGCAAGTCCGGACTAGATCTTACAATCTGAACACAGGTATTTAACCTTTTCCATGCTGTTTATGTTTACAATGCACAGAAGTCCTGTAACCAAACTGTGTAGTAAAGCACACAAAACTGGACTGTAACATAACACAGTATGCAGAAGCACTGGATTTTGTGGTTTCCTCTTTAAGTAATTTTTATTTGTTTTTTAACTGCTTCATTTTTTGGCGCTTGCTAAGGTGTGGCAACCCATGCACACAATACCCAGATTTCATACTACCCTTATACTCTTAGACAGCAGTAAGTACTGGATTCCTTTTTATATTGCTGAACTCAACATCCTGTTTTTAAGGTGACAGCCTTCCAATTCCTGTAAACTTCTCTGAATCACTGAGTTTAAGAAGAAAAGAAAAATAAGCAGGAAAAAAAAAACCAACCCTTTTCATCCACAGGGTTGACATGTCAATAGAAAAAAACTATGGATCACTTGATTAAAAAAAGGTTTTGATCTACAAAAAAATGGTAATCCCAAGTATTCATTCCCATGTACATGGTATTCAGCTGCTGTGCTGCCACTGTAAGTATAAAAAAGTCCGCCTTTTAGTCTGAAAAAAAAATGACTTAGCCACATGGAACTGACCAGTGTGAACTCTGGAATTTCTGCTGAATTAACTTTTAAATGGGCTTACTGGCAGAGGTAGATCACTGCTTCTGTAATATATAATGGGCAAACAGTGTTAATCTGGGATGGGCAATCACTGAATCACTCATTCTTTCAGATGTTTTTCACCAAGCTTTTACTTTTAATATAAACAAATCTCTGACCGGGCCCATAAATTTTGCAACTGCCAAGCTGACTGTGTTACATTAAGGCAGCATTACCCAAAAATTAGGCACCTGTTAAATACAGACTGCTAACCTCAGGTCTCATGTGAGTGTTTTGCTTTACTCAGACTATTGTTTTGGACCTGTTCATGCAATCAAGGTCTTGCCTTCAAGTTTACAATTATGTTAATAAGGAATACAAGAACCAAACTGCTGGTTTCATAGCTTCTGGATCTAGTGTCCCTTTTACCCTCAGAAGCCTGAACACATTTATAATGTAACAGATGTTATAGTCTTGAAGTAGATGTCAATCTATTATGTTCAGTACACAGATTGCTGTAAATGTATTGGCTATGAATTCAACAACAGTTCCAGTTTTGTTTAAGCAATAGTACAGCCATAACTTTCAACTGACATTTAAAAATGGTCTAGTTACACCTTGTGTCAAAGTGCAGAACTGCTACATTATTGGTTACAGACATCTATGTGCTATAAAAACAGCTTTGGTACAATAAATTATCAAAAAAGAAAATAAATTTTTGTAAAATTCACAGCATAATTGTGAGGCAAAAAAGCAGTCACATAAAATTCTGCATTTTTAAAAATGTTCAGGATGAACAGAAGACGTCTTTGTGCAGAAGTAATGGTGGAGAAACCACGTGCCAAGAAAAAGCAAAAGAAAAAAGTAAAAAGCGGGAAGGGACACAGTTGTAGCTATTTCCATCAAACGCAAACCACTACTCCTGTGACCTTCAACCAATAAGGAAGTCAACTTTATGACACACGCAAAGTGACCTTGCAATACCTTACAATAAGTGGGTCACAAAAGTCTATTTTAAAAGAAAGGCCTCTTGAATTACCCATTCTCTGTGTTTTCAGCATTAAGGACTGTCTGCAAAAGCATGTCCAAAAGTGATTGCATCTGAAATGGTAGGCTCTTCTAACTTAAGAGTCCAAATCCATAAGGCCAAAGGTTATCCCAAAGACCACCACTTAGACCTCCCCACGACTGGCCAGGACCGACCCGTTGATTGCTTCTCAGTGCACCTTAGTTATGAAACCAGTCATATTTCAATACTAAACTGACTGTGGTCTCCAAAACGTGAGACACACAGAATCCCATTACAATTGCTGCTTTGATCCTCAGTAGATTCAGATAAGGAGAGTTCTGATCACCGCCACTTATCATGCTTAATGTGCCTTACAAACTCCATTACAACCGTCCCTTTTTACAACTGAAGAATATATATTTGTGTAATCTGAAGGTCCCTCTTTCTTACAGTACTGCATTTCTGTGCCCGTGTTTGTCTGGGGAACTAAAAAAAATATATATACTCACTCCTCTCCCACCCGAAAACATCAAAGGGCCTCTTTGTAAATCATGTGCAATGCCATTAAAAAGAAACTAGTTCGCAACTACAGCTAACGTTTGAACAATAATCCCTGTTGAATGAGACTGAAAAAGAAAAGAAAAAACCCTCTTCTGCCCCCTCCCCCTCCCTCCTCCCCAGAAAAAAAGCAAACTATGAGACTAGATTGTGGCGAGTTAAAACGGGGGAAGCAAAAGGTGAACACACTACTATGCTATCCGTTAAGGTGGGTCCGGACATGGCTCTTAAAAAAAAAAACAAAACCAAAAACAAAACAAAAAAAAACTTCATTGTCCCTTTGCAATCTTTTCAAGTCTAAAAAAATAGTCAGCTTTGCCCTCCTGTAGCGGTTCAGTGAGTTTATCTCCTTCTGATTCAAGCAGCTTTGCACTTTGTTTTTGGAAAAACACCACTTCTATAAAAACACACAAGAAACAAACTTAGTTTCAGTTTAGTCACGAGCTAGCCACAGGACTTTGCTGAACACAAACTCCTGTCATGGGAGACTCTTCTCTATCAATTCCTTGCCTCATTGCAAGGTGTCCTTCAGTCATGTAATGAGCAGGACCTGTATTAGCAGAAAACTGGTACGTTGGATGTCCAGCTATGCCAGTTTCTTGGCGCGGATTAGAGTAGACTGTTAAATTCATGTCCATAGCTCCATTTTGTCCAAAGTCCAATGTATTAGCAGCCACTGGGCGGTTCTGATAGGCCTGATTGCCTTGGTTACCAGTAGAGGAGGAAGATGTAGAGGAAGAAGTAGTTGAGGAAGACAGGGATGTCATGGAGTGGTGACTGTGGCCCACCTCCATAGAATCCTGGGTGGAGGAGCTGTTTGTTGGAGAATTGTAGACCCTTGGCCTGGTCCGGCTACCCAAGGCTTGCTGTCCATGATGATGGTGGTGGTGGTGGTGATGATGGTGGTGGTGAGAGCTATTTCCGTGATGATGATGTAATGCATTCTGTTGTTGAGGGGTTACATGGAAGGTGGTTTCTTGAACTGGATGGTTTTCAACAGTGACCTGTGTAGGAGCTTCAGTGGCTGTCCAACCAATCGGAGGAGGAAACTGTTGTCGAACCTACGTTAACAGGAAAAGTAAATAGTAAAACCATCAATCATTCCTAATACACATTTCTAAATATAACTTACTTTTCTTAAGTTTGCATTCTGAACATTTTTTTTTTCCTAACAAGCAAGAAAAGTATGTCCAATACATGATCTTACTGCCAAATTAAAGTAAGCCAGATCTTGAAACACATCAATTTGTTGAATGAGTTAAATAGTTTACTTGGGAGAAAAAAACCTGTCAGCTTGAAAGTATGTATGATCTTTTCTTGTTTCCATGGGCCTCTCCATGAGCAGCAGAACTTCTGAACCACACCTGACGTATATCCTGCCCTTCTCTGCACAGCCCTTGGCATTACCTGAGCTGTTTCTTTCTACAGTTACTCATTCCTTTCTCCCAATTGCTGCTGTACAGTCGTTTTCTCCCCATTCTTGAATCTGCTATCACAGAGGTTCAACCAGTGAGCCTTGTTGGCTCAGTCCTGTACAGCAGCAAGTCCCTTTTTGAGTCAGATAGAAATGGCTCTTATCTTAAACTGGAGGAGACCCTGGATTTTACTAAGAGGACACCCTTGCACTACTAAAACCTTGTCAAGTAGTGACAATTAATTTCAGGGATTTAATCTTCTCAGAAGAAAAAAAATACATCAAACATACAAAAGCTCTACTTCAGCATACCTGTGGGCTGTGTGTTTCACAGTCCATAGCTTGAACAGCAGCAGTGAAGTGTCCACCACTATGTCGATGCTGGTGTGTGGGGTCTGACCGTGCCCTTCCACTGTTGCTTGTCCCAGAAGATCCACCTACAAAAATCGTAGCAATAGACCAAGAGATAAGATTTACAGTAAGCTGCAAAACGACAGCATAAATATTTAAACTGATTCAAGGTAAAACAAACAAACAAACAAATAGGATCTATGATAATCGCTCTTAGTTATGTAGATTTACTTAAAATTCTTGATTAGAGCAGTTTCCTGTTCTAGATAAAAAATAAATGCTTTTGATGACAATGACTGACATACGTTTTGCTGAATTAAAACAATGACATGACATTTATCTGGAAAACTCTCCTTTGATATGATTTAGAAATACAATTTTCTTTTCTGTTAGTGAGAAAAACTCACCTGAGCTTGAAGATGTACTAGAGGTGGTTCCTGAAGACTGTGACTGCTCCATTGCAGGACTCGTAGACACACTGTTGCTTGTGTTGGTACCTTCGTCTGCTGTTTTCTTAAAGAAACTATGCTGAAGGGCATAATAAGGTTGAATTCGTGTCTTAGGGTCATAATCAAGCATCCTTAAGATAAGGTCTTTGAACTTCAAGTAGTCAGCTACAGTATGACCCGACTCCCCAGCACGACGTCCACCTGGTCCTCCTGTTTCAACTCCTAGTATATTGTGAAGTTTACGAGTTCCAGGTGGTTTGTATTCCTGTTGGAAAATCCAGTCACAGGTATTAAACCACTTCCATTCATAGTTTAAATTTCTCATAAAATAAGTCAGTCAAATCTAAGTAAGAAATTATTCAATACTACATGAAGTGGCACTTAATCTCCCTGTCTTATGACACAGAACAATGATAACAAACAATATAGCCATGTTTTCAGTAAGTCAATGTAAAACAAGTAACATATCACCATTTCCTTTTTTTTATTTTTATTTTTTAAGGGACAGTCTGTATCTTCATCCTGGTTACGTAACTTACCCTTTTTCCATCTTTGGTCTTCTTCAAGTTCCAAGTGCCATCTGGCAACTTCTCAAAGAACTTTCTTGCTTTTGGTGCTTGGTCAAGGATATGGGCAGGCGGTATCCCCAAAACTTCCACTATTTTATTCATTTGATCCACCTGTTCCACATGAAGAATAGTCATGAACAACATGAGACTTACAGCTGAGCAATGCCATATGAGTTCAATACTCTATATAATCGCATGGAAAGCAAATGTTAACTATCCATGCAATTAATTCATGACTTAATAACTAAGTTAAAGAAAAATCCAATACTGACTAAACAAATTAGCAAATAAGGAACAGCGAAGGGGAGGGTACCTGGAAACAGAACATTATTGCCAGATGAGTTACAGTTCTAACTAAAGGCATTGCTATCATTGATGTTCACTGATTTTATAATTATTACTATTTCCTAATTTATGTATTAAAATAAAATAGATTAATATCACAATGAGAATGACCAAAATAATTAAAATTACGTGTAATGTATAATAGCTTCATACCTCATTTGCCCCACTGAAAAGAGGCTCTCCAGTGTGCATCTCAACTAAAATACACCCAAGGGACCACATATCAATTGCAAGATCATAAGGCATTCCCAGTAGCACCTCTGGTGATCGATAAAAACGACTCTGGATATATTGGTATATCTGAAATAAAACCATTCAAAAATAGTACATTGCATTCAAAGAGCACTGTTACGATTCTGTATTATAAAATAGAACTACCATAAAATACACTTTCATTGTAGGGAAAGCAAAGACAAGGTATCAGGAAGACTAAAACTACATTATAAATGTATAAAAATATTTAAATGCTAATTCTTAAGAAAATACTCTTTCTCCCCTTCTCCCCTCCCCCCACCAAAAACAAAAAGAAAAGAGCAGATTCACTCATGATGACAAGATTTTATGGTTGATGAAGGTAATCTCATGCAATTAAATCTGACAAAACCAATAGTTCATATATATATCAAAATCTGCAGTTATGATGTGATGAAATTAAATAAAATTACCAGGTGGTTCCACATGGAAAAGAGCTACCTCACTACACCCTCAACTATCCTGCTCATTTTGCAAGAAAGAAAATTATCCTAATACTAGATCAAAAATGCTTGGAAGCCTGGCTTCTGTCTACAGAATTTTTCCTTACCTCTCTATCCAACAGTTACTTTTCAGTGTCAACAACTAATACTAAAGGTATCCCAAACAGAACCGGTCACTCACTCCACCAGACAGGAGTCACTCAACCAGACAAGAGCCTGCACTCCCTTCTGAACTATAGCTTGTACAGTGGATAATGCATTCTGATCAAGTTTTAGTGAACCATCAATACAAATCAAACATCTGAGCAATGTCATCCTTCTTCAAAAAACAAACAAACAAAAAAAAAAACATCTTTGGCAGCCAAGTGGAATTGCTTATGGTCTTAATGGCTGTTGCAAATATTTTAACATTTCTTAAAGTAATAAGGAACTATATTTTAAAGATTTTTTAAAAGTTCATCATCAAAGCATAAAAAAAAATACATACCTTTTGTATCTTGTTGTTCATAATTACTTAATAATAACATAGATCTATCCTGATCTGAAGAAAGCAATGTGTCCCTTTGCCCTATAAAAGCTTTGCACCTCTTTACTCATATTTATATCACCATTATGGAATAAGAAAATAATAAAAAAGCACTATGTTTACAAGTATTACATCATTCCAGACTTCTACTATCAAGTGCTGATACATTCTGCATTATAAAAATGTAACTGAGGAGAAAAAAAAAAGATGGAATGTTTATCTCCAATGGCATTAAAATTCCTATCTAAAGCTCCTAAGGGCTGCCAACATCCAACACCCTGTTCAGCAATTAAAGTCTACTAAAGTTTAAATTAGCTATCAAGTATTATGACTTACAATTATTACATTTCTAGTATGTATCCAATAACAACACAGTTAGAATTTTTACCAATACGCACCCTCTGCCCAAGTTGACAGGAACTGCCAAAATCAACAATCTTGATGGCGCTTCGTTTGGGGTTACAGAGCAGGATATTCTCAGGTTTTAGGTCACAGTGAATGATACTAAGTTCAGGAGTCGCCAGAAAAAGCAGTGCAGTGCACATCTGCTGTGCAAATTTTCTTGTCAGGTTCAATGAGACACCTCTGAAGTTGGTGTTCCGCAACAAATCATAGAGATTGTAGGACAGCATTTCGAAGACTAAGCAGAGATGGTTTCGGAACATGAAGTGGCGCTTCAGATGCACTTTAAAAAGAACAACAAATTAACACATGTGCTGTGTGATTAGGTATTACATACAAATTACAAGAATGCTAAATTGTGCTGACCTGCGAGTAAGATAATATTGTTAAATTTGTTACTTGATCTACACAGTTATTTAAGTACATATTGAAAATAATGCATGTTTCTGCTATGCCTATGTTTGGTTGGCTTTCATTCCTACAGCTGAAGCATCATCAGGTGTAACTCACTAAAGCTATATTAACAAAACATGGTTTTAAAAGGTAGAAGAGAGATTTTAAAAAATAAATTAAAAGGCCAAAACAATTTAAAACATACCATAACATTGCTGCAATTTGTATATCATTACTTCAATAGATTAATTTTATTATTAATCATTATCCCAACGACATTAAACTCAATCAGGCATAATCTCAAATTATGAAAGCAACAAACCCAATCCAAATCTAATCAGTTTGTTTCTTGAAAGTCACCTGTTTAGAGGGAAGCAGGGTTTACCAGGTTTTTAAGCATTCAGGTTGGTTGCCAAAAAAAAAAAAAAGGTACATGAAAAAAATATTTCAGCTCTCGGATAAATAGCAATTCATTTCCCTCACTGTCATAACAAAACCTTGAACCAAATATTAGCACTATCAGAATTCAGACTTGCAGTTAAGGTCATTACTTGGTGTCCTATAGAATTTTATATTACTATTATATGCCAGTTAGGTGAACCGTCCTTATCCTATAGGCAACTTATTATAAAAAATATATATGTTGAATGCTTCAGTAAGTCTTGTTGAAAAAAAATAGGTTTGAAAGATTTTGTTCCTATATTTACAAGTATTTTACAGTGTAGCACCAAGAGATCTCAGTTTTCACAACACATGTAATACAAGGTATGCATTCAAAACGTGATATATTTGGTGTTAATTAACATTTATTAAATACTGAGGTAAAGAAAAATGAGAACTATTCAGATACACCTTAGCAGATTCAGAAACCAACTTGATACAAGCCTAAAACTACAGAAACCATTTGTGTCTGCCTAAGCAAAATCTGTATGTTCAAAATTATCAAAACTTCCTTTTTTTCCTTTGCTTAAAAAATGCTTTATATTAAAGCATACACTGTTAAGCCATACAGTGAGATTAAGTGAAGGTTTGGTCAATCTCATGTGGTGTTACAGACTTTCTAAAAAAATAAAATTTCAAGAGCTTATTTGGTGATGGCAAGAGTTTTTATTTGCTCTATATTCATGTGAAACTGGTCTTTCCTTTCTTGTTCTTGAAGCACCTTTCTGATGTAGGAAGGTATAAAGTTTAGATTTTCTTTCATATAAGCATGTACCTAATAAATTTAAAATACCATAAAAAATTTAAAACTGCATATAGAAATACTATTATGAAGGTAGTAGTCTATAAATATTAAAATGTAACTGAACAGCCATTAGATAATTTAACATCCATGTGTACTAACATAATTTCAAAAATTTCTTTCTGAACTACAGAAATAAATATTAGCAAGATTAGTACAGCCAATAGTATTTCAGCTTCTACAAAGATGAAGGATATTTTAAAATGTTTCATTTTCTGCAATTATTCTTTCTCCAGAAAGAATCAGTTCTCCATCTTGCCTTACAACATGCTTTCTTTCCATCGTATTTTTGCCAAATACTTCATTCCAGAGGAGAGGATATAATAAACTTATCACTCGAGCTGACTTAATTTCATCCTTATTACAAAGTTCAAGTACCAAGTTAATAACAGCTTCGGGGAACAGCATGCCAATCTACAGAAACAGTCAGAGTTACAAGCCTTGGAAATATTTTCTGAGATCTCAATTGGCAAACCTAAACATTTACAAAAATTTTTTCTCAATTTTTCTAAACAAGATGTTAAGCTCTTTAAAACATGCAAAAATATAAAAAATAATTATCAAGTTAGCCATAGAACTACTGTATGACACTGCTTCATGTTAAACACACATCCTTCCATCCATGAAGTTTCCCAGATTACTTAAAGCAGACTATAGTAGTGGAAGACACACAAACTATTACAGCTTTTGTAAAAAAGCAGATCCACAGGAACTTAAGTGTCCATATCATTAAAAAAAATTCCAAAGAAGGTCTAAATGTTACAGAATAAATAGCAAGTAGGTTATCCCAAAGCATTTCATATATTTTTCTTCTGAATCTGGTCCTACTGCAAAGTGACCCATTGCTTATGCAAAGTAACTTACACTGAACACTACTATTAAAAGTTGGATTATTTTTTCACTTTGTTAGCATCAAAAGCATTAGTTGCAGCATCTTACGCTATATGGCAAGAAATAAAATATTCATAGTTTGATTAAATAAATATTAAGAAAACTATTTAAATACCTATATAGTATTTCATCTCAGTGTCATGTTTGTTCATAAGCTCGAGCAGTCGCACTTCAATCTGGGCTTGGTTTAAGAAAGCTTTCTTGTTTTTTATTATTTTGATAGCCACCCACTCCTGTTCCACTCGATCATAAGCTTTTACAACCTGAAACACAAAAGTCAAATACATAAGACTAATCTCTCAACTGGAGTTTTCAAAATTCAGTCAAAAATAGGATCAAGAGCTGAATTTCAAAAAAAGTACCTATACTATGTCAAATGGTATGTATATAATCATTCACATGAATTAGAGGTTGTACAGCTGATAGATATATTTATCACCTGTCCAAAGGATCCTTTGCCTATTAAAGAGTCAATTTCATAACGATCCATCCACTTCTCCCCATTTTTTACAATATAGTCATAGTTGTCATCATCATAGCCATCATTGTAAACTTTTCGCTCCTTCTTGTGACTGGAATCATCTCCTTGGCCCTGTTGATGCCGCCGTTTTTTTTTTGCATAGTAAACCTAAAGTAAGTAATGAAAAGAATACTGCTTAAGAGAGCACCTTTTATAACATCTGTTCATAGAAATAGCTTTTATAATCACCATGTACCTCACTCACCCTGTGATTCTGAAACAGGACTTGGTATGCTGAAAAAACTTACAATTCTCTACATTCATTCATATCGGTTTATAAGATGAGCTAGAAGAATGTACGTGCCACTCTATTTCTTCATCAAACATCAGAAAAACTGAAAGTTTCTTTACAAAACAATAGAAAATCATATCCAGGATAAAAAAAGGAAAAAAAGTTATTGGCTGGACTGCAAGGAGGACTGTGACATCAGTGATCTCAAGTAAATTGAGACCAACAGAGAGGAACCTTCATTTTTCTCATCTCTTCAAAAGTCTTGTAAAACTTAAATGTTCAAGGAATAATCAGAAAGAAAATAAAATAACAGTATTTCCTTGAGATGAATTTCTAATATTTTTGTAAGAATTTAATATCTATCAGGCGTGTTTTCAGAACTTGCAATAAGTCAGGCTTAGAAACAGAGGTATCCAAATACTTAATTATCTTAGAAAATATATAGCTATCTGAGCCAACTTTATTTCAAAGTTTTTAGCAAAAATAAATCTTTTCTGGCAGAGAAAGAAATTAAAAACTGGGATTACTCAAGAGGGAAAAAACAGGCTGGATTCTCTCTTTTTATTCTACTTTACATACAGGAACAAACTGTTTTTTTTGGGACATGACACAACAGGGTATTAATATACTTCTGTTCTTTGCAGTCATTTCAGATTTAATAAAAATTTACAGACAAAGAACTTCACTCTGCAAGACAAATCCAAAGTAATGCCAGTAGAGAACGTGGTATGATTCATAGAAAACACATTTAACAACATATTTCAAACAAAACCTTCCTGTCAATATGCATTACAAAGATAGCTGGACGCATTACCTCATTAATATGCTTGTATGTTTTAATCAAATCTACGGAGAGTTTCCTCAAAGGAGCAGAAGCTGGATCACGGAAAGTTTGGGGCATCCGCCTCTGTAACATGACAATATTAGATATATTAGAAAAAAAAGGACTTCAATTATATATAATTACTCCATCAAATCAAGATATTCCCCACAGAAGCGAGCTATTTCAATGTGACATCATCTTTAAGCTGACACACACACACAAAGAAAAACAAATACAGGAATCAAAGAAAATAACATTTAGTCCAGTTACTTTGTAATGTATTTCCTAATAAATCAGTCAATCAATAAATATCCAAATAAACACCCTTGTTAAATGTGCCTAACTGGCTTAATCCCTATAAACAATCTTTCTTTTTTATAAAAATATAGCTCATTCGATTACATAGGTTAAAGCTGACATTACTGCTCTACCTTCATGGCATATATAGGAACTGTATTCAGTGTTTAGCTGCATTAAAATCACAAATGGAAATTAGTAACTGTTGAAGAACTGTGGCAATTCGCCATGTTAAAAATACATTACATTCCAAATCAAGAAACTCAGATTTACTATGCTGTGCAATATCAAGTTTAAAAAACAGAATATAAACTGAAAGAAATTTAAAGTGTGCCCATGGAAACCATACCAACTTTTGAAGTTTAAAAACATCCCAGAAAACATGAGGACACTGCTCAGTTGTGTTTCCTAACACCAATTACTTCCCTAACACGAACACCTTCAATAGCAGGGTATTTTTTGGTATTGGTTTCTTAAAGCAGTAAGACTTCTGTCTGACATACTTATTTGTGAGGCTGTTTTTTCCTTGTAGATATGCTCCACACAGCTTCTGCAACTACTACTCAACTGCCATTGCTCCTTGGGATTTGTTTGAGGTCTCTGAAGATAAAGTTCCTGAAAGGATTAAGTTCCAAGTGGCAAGCTAGAGGTGATTAACATCACCAGATAAAACCACAGTGTGTTTGGATGTGGGGCTGGAAGACAGACTGAGGAGTTTAGCTAGTGTGACTGGTCCTAAAGCTTACCTTTCCCCATTCCCCCTTTCCTCAATGACAAGAAACCCTACAGCAAGTTCAATCATTTAGGGAGAAGCTTGTTCAACATGTTAAAGCTCCTTTCACTTCCTTATTCAGTGCTAAGAGGGCCACCACACTCAGTTGTACAATTCTCATCTCACATCATCTCATCTCACACCAGCAAATATGCTCAGGCTCCTAACTCTCTTCACTTGCAGTTACTTAATCTCATCTGCTGCCTCCTATTACAGCTGAACTCATATCCACCCTCCTGCAGAGATATGCAAAGACCACAAGCCATCAACAAAATAACGAAACTGGTTAATATGTAAGTATTGCTGAACTGATAAAAGAACTAGAAAAGCATAATCACTTCTCTTTCTTTTACAGTATTACTTATGACTGTAGCAGTACAAATAGCTCTTTCCCCCCACCCCACCCCTCAATGACCAAATAAATTTTTTTAAATTAATTAAATTAAAAATATAATTAACCTCAAAAAGTTCTTACCAACAGGAGCAACAAGGAGAGTTTGGATAGCTGAAATTTTTGGATATCTGAAATTGGATCTGAACCCAGACACTCAACAACCACACTAGAAAAGTTAGCTCACGCTCTACTGCGGACAAGCAGCCACGGAAATAATTCACAAAAACAAGAGACAGAGAGCAAGAGATTGAGAAAGTCTGTGAATGAGCTAGAGAGAGTGCAGAAAAAGCCAAGAAGCTGCTAGTAACCTTCCTGCATCTGTGTAAGGCCAGGACTCCCAACTGCTACAGAATCAGTGGAGCCTGAACTGCAATTCAAAGCTCTGCTGCACACCACTCAGAATACATCTACATAACATTTCTACACCCATGCTACTGGCTTTCAGCCTTCCGGATTAGAGACTGTTTCTCAAAGACAATGTAAAAAACTTAAACTTCCCCCAAGAATTTTAACTCAAGTTACATTCTAAATGTTTACTCTATCATTCACTTTTTGATAGGCTCCCTACCGTCAATTTCCTTTCAGCACATAAATCAAATTAATTCCCCCTTAATTCCTTTTTACTACAAGCACATGACCATTCTGTAAAAATATCAGGAAGGTGTTTTAAAGTTTTCTGAACAAATACTTTGACATTTCCACAACATTTTTGTTTCTTCCCCTCATCTGTCAAACAGATGTTAATCATTAAAGAAATCACACCTCAATATGATCATTTTTGGTACTTACAGCCTCAGTGCTAAAAACCTAAACAACACCTAGTCCTAATCACAACCAACACTGTTAAAGGCATTTCAAATGCGAGAGTTCCCTATAATTTCTGAATTTGAATTGAAGAGATGATTGGAACCTGGGAATATGGGTAGACTTGCCAGTAAAAGAAACTGGCACATAAATACTTGCAGAGACTTCTGTCTGACCTAGGCTGATACGACCAGCCTCTGTTATTGCAGGTCACATTTTGAGGAGATAGCTTAAGTACGGAAGAACTCAATAGTTCAGATTAACTATTCAGACATAAGATTGCTCTGATTTGGAAAGGGAATTTGTAGGATAAGCGTTCATATTTATTTTCTAATTTAAAAATCAAATTTCCTCTCTTAAAAAGAAATTCTAAATTCAACACCAAAATAAAAGCTTGGAGAAAAAATAATATGTTGGTGTTTATTAATTATAAATAATTAAAATTCTGTAGGCTACCTGTATTCTATTTACGGCCAATAAGCTATCTGAAAACTGTGCTTTTTATTGTGTATCAGAAACATTTCTAAGGACACACTTTCATCTAAATGAACTCTTAAAATAGGTATTCATTTGGTGTCCTGAGTTCTTAAGAAAGTTTGGAGTGGCAGAGGAGAGGGAATTGGCCTCCTTTTCTTTCCTTCTTACACTGAAAAATTTGTAACATTCCCTTCTTCTTCTACTAAGATTCTTCTTCAGACTCTTGCTCCCTTCTTTTCTGATAATGGAAGATTATGGAACAAAGTGGTCATTATCCAATTTGCATAGTAACACAACTCCTTTTTTTTTTTTTTTTTCTCTATCATCAGGGTAATATCAATTTCCCTCTTGGCTTTGAAGAACTTCCAGTGACATAAAATAAAAAAACCACAACCCAGTTTTGCAAACACTAGTCTCTATCTGGTGGCCAGACAGCAACACTGCAACCTCAGATCTTCCTAAAGATTAAATCAAAAGGTATCTCAAGATTAAGAGACAAGAAATTATTTTCATTACAGTTTGTGTGTCTGTACAGGCCCAACACATGCTGACTGGTCTACTCTGATGTCTTCATAGCATCAGCACCGCTACCAGGGATGACAGCATAATAAAAATTAAACTGCAAATAAGGAACTGACAAACTGAACTGCATATGAAGTTCAGCACAAATGTGTGTGGGAACTCCTTCCCAGTGCAGTGACGGAGCAGTGGCACAGCTGCACAGAGAGGTGGTGGAGTCTCCTTCTCTGGAGACGTTCCAGACCCGCCTGGACGCCTACCTGTGCAACCTGGGCTAGGGAGCTGCTTTGGCAGGGGGCTGGACTCCATGATCTCTAGAGGTCCCTTCCAACCCCTACAGTTCTGAGATTTTGTGAAATTCAGTTTTGTTGCTTTGTTTTTTTCTAACTCTTGAGAAACAACTTGTTACTATTCCAAACAAAGAAGAATCATTCATGCACAAACAAACAAAACAAAAAAAAAGGCAGTCAAGAATCCTATTTATGTGTATTTACCCTATTTAAGATAAATCATGCTTTAAAGAAACTGCAACTACTAACTCAGACATATTATTTTAACTAGCATAGCATTTGAGGCTTGCTTCATGAATGAAAGGACAGATCACTTGCATTCTCCCCATGTAATTTCTCTCCTTTCAGACATAGGCTTTACTATCCAAAAACAGATGGCACCGTTCTTTTCAAAATGTATGTAATTTTGATTAAGGGAAATTATGAGTAGGTATCTAGGTTCTGTTAATTGAATGAGAAAAAGGAAGGGATTGTTGTTGCCGATCAAATAAGATTCATTTTATGAACAAAAGAAATAAAAAAGATTTTATACTATTTATAGTATAAAATGAAGTATTGCAAAAGGAATTCTTGTTAAAATCTATGATCTACACATTAAAGAACTGATCAGTCTTGTCTGAAGATGTGAAAACTTCTAAATTCTTATATTAGCAACAGGCTACATTGAACTTTCCAGGTTACTCAATTGACTGTTGAGACAGAACAAAAAAAAATTACTGCTCGTTTCTGTTAAAGGAGAAAGGTCCCAAATATCTCATCTTTTCTATTCACTCCAGGCTACGTTCTCTCACTGCGTTCCTGAAGTGGGCTCTGGCACTTGTCAGAAAGGTAAGACCATACAAACCCATCCCTCCAGTAGGCCCAACTCTCAGTGAATGACTGAGTGAGAATAAACGTCTACCACTGAGCAATTTTGGGAAAATAAGAGGGGGAGCACTGGAAGTTCTTAACTGTAATTTTAAACCCTGTAAATAAATGAAAAACCAAAGCAGACTCATTCGCTTTGAAGTACTGTCCTGTTATTTGCTCCTTGACAATAATGAGATGAGTAAGTTTTGGCCACCATAACCATTAGGCAATAAGCGTAAGAAATGTCACCCTTAAAATATTTACATTATCTTAACTAAATGTAATTTATATAACTTTATTGCTGTTACTGTTTTCTAACCTCTAATTGTGAATGATTCATAAAATACCAGAATACAGTCTGCAAGCCATTACAAATCAAAACACAACCAGGACGGGAGGGGGGAAATAAAAACAATGAATTAACATTCAAGGCCTTGCTTTCTCACTATTTGGTTACAAAATGAAAATCATCATGGGAACTTGAACAAGATAATACTCCTCCAAAAAAAAAAAAAAAAGAAAAAAGAAAAAAAGAGTCAGTCCTCAGAAAAGAGACAGATAGACAAAAAAAATTTGAAAAAAAAATCAACATAAGGGAGAACATTTTTGCTATTCCTCAAAGTGACACTGTTTACAGAAAGCGTTGCTGTTGTAAATGCTAGAAGTTAAGAACTCCTTTAAGCAACTGACAAGCAGTATCGTTATGTATCTAGCAGCAGCCTGACATTTATTTCATCATAGAATCATTAAGGTTGGAAAAGATCTATAAGATCACCTAGTCCATCATCCCCACCATGCCCACTGACCACGTACCTCAGTGCCACATCCACACAGTTCTTGAACACCGCCAGGGATGGTGACTGCATCACCTCCCTGAGTAGCCTGTGCCACTGCCTCACCACTACTTCCGAAAAGGAATTTTTCTTAATATCCAACCTGAATCTCCCCCTGGTAAACTTCTGGCCATTCCCTCTCATCCTACCATGGTTATCTAGGAGAACTGCCAAACCCCATCTGCTACAGGCTCCCTTTCAGGTGGTTGTAGAGAGTGAGAGGTCTCCCCTGAGCCTCCTCTTCTTCAGACTGAACAACCCCAGTTCCCTCAGCTGCTGTGAACCCCAGTGACAGCACTCCCAGCACCAGGCAGGGCAAAGGGGAGAGCTGGTGGCATTTTTGCCTCTCTCCCTTCGAGAGTTCGAGCCTTTGCTTACAATAAACAGGACATCCAGCCTGCTTGGCTAAATTTAAAGTGTTGGGGGCTTCTTGACTTTCTTCTTTCCCCTTATCCCTTTCAAATACTGCCTCAGTGAGGTCAGGTACTTTATTTAAACACAGAATATTAAATGAGGAAGGCAGACAAAACATGAGCTTTTCTAATACTTTTACAGCAACACAGCACAAAAGCGTTCTCCCTCTTAATGTGAGGGAAACACGGTTTTACAGGCTTCAAGAGGCAGCGGAGTGCTCAGCTTGGACAGCAGCCACCAGCTCGGAGCGCTGGATGTGGAAGCAACCGGAACGATGCGTCTCGGCAGCCCTCGTCCCACGCACATCCAGGGGAGGTGTGAGGCACTCTGTGCTCCTGTTCTGCCCATGCAGGTACTGAAACCCCCATGGGTGCCCAGCAGGAGACAGCCACAACGAATTCAAGCAGAGCCCCTCGTCCCCAGAGGGAGCAGAACACCTCTCCTCTCTGCAACTCTTTTCCCCAGGATGAATAGGAGGCTTTTCACTCCCTGTGTAACTCAAGAAGTGGACTATACACAGGAAAATATAGTGTTCAGGCTTTGCCAAAGTGGAGAGACCTGATTAGACCCGATTCTTGGTTTAATAAAATCTCACCACTTTGGAACTGCATTGGAAGTTGATTAAAGCATCTTCATTTTTCAGGGCTGTTTGTCTGAAGGACTTTGGTTTGAACTCCAGCTCTAGCTGGGTAGAAAATAAGCCATGTTCCATTGTGTCTAGAGAGAATATCATATATTATCCATTTATTTTCTATTTTAATATCTCCTCACTCTATAAAATGTCAGGATCACAAAAACTGAGACTTCATCACCCTAGGTTTTATTTCCAAGCCAGTCATTTTCGTCTGTACTGGAGCAACATACTCTACTTACAAAGCTCAGCAATTGTAGCAGTAAAGTATCCACCCTTTTTAATATTTGTGTTCTTGATTTCTTCAATTCAAGGTTCTCTAGGAAGTCCTGTAAATCATTTCACACATTTTTAATTAGTAAGAATACAGTTTATCCAAAGCATGAAATATTTAGAAGATCTGAGGGAAGACATTCCTAGCAAAAACTGCTCCCCGCCTAAGCAGCTCCCGGCTGTGCAGTGCTCCACTCTGTCCAGCAGATGGTGGCTGGAGCTCGGGAAAGAATTTTGCCTGGCCCTCAGCCCGGCCAGCAGCAGCATCGGCCCTTGTAGACTCCTGCTTCCCTTACGATGGAGCTGCAGCACTAGGCTAGTCTCGGCACATTCTGGGGAGCAAAAGGCCTGGCAGCTCCTGTCCCCCCCTGTCACGTGTACCCAAAACGGACTGCACTGGATGAAACTGGTAGCACCAAAGCAGACCCGAGCGTCTGATGTGCTGATGGCCACTGTTGCATTAGGAAGTTCTGGGAAAGGGAAGTTGACACCTTACTTCTTGCCTGCCCCAGGTGGATGCAAGACAGTATTAAAAGGACATACCCTTTACCAATTATGCTTCCTGCATCTAACAGAAGTCACCCTTACCTTCTTCTGCTTTCATTTATGGAGACTAAATGTAACTACTAAGTCCACTACAATAGAGATTCAACCCCTTCCTTAGTTATCACAGAGTAATCTTCATGCACACTTGCTGCCCAAGTTAAAAACCACGATCTCCTTAAGCAGATCTACTAAGAAAACACAGGTGTACACTAACTTATGAAACTCAGTACAGCTTACCATCACTGAAAAGTTAGTTAGTTACAGGCTTCAGTAACAGGCACACACTTAACAAAAAGAAGAACTAAGGGCTGATGGTGGGATTCTCCAGAGAAACAAAACAACCACAGGAAGATGGTTCAGCCATCTCCACAGGAGTTTTTCTGAATTTCATATACAGGGCAGAACTGTTTTTATCAAGGACAGAGAGAAACAAGTTGCAGCACATCCAAGGCAATACCTTCTGTAAAATAGCATTCCTATAGAAATGCCATAAAGACAGAATCTGCAAGATGTATGTATCAAGTAAACATGAAAACCTAGACAGTATGCAGATTTCATTCTGTACAAATGGAAAGATGATGGTGGTGTCCACAGTGAGGGAGAAATAGAAGAGTACAAAAACTTCACCAACAGAGGGCCATGGTTTGTATAGAAAGATATATTACATAAAGAATAAAAGTCAGGTTTTAATCACGATGAACTAGAACTGACAGCTAGACATCTACAAAAAGTGCTACAAGAAAAAAGGAATGAAAATTTTGCTCACACAGAGACAAGGTGTAGAGCAGATGATCTGAGTCACTAGCATAAAGATGTTAGCTGAATTTGGTTCTGCAGATGAGATTAAGCAGAATACCACACAAAAGCAAAAAGATAGTTAGGCTTCCCAGTATGCCAACAGAGAACCTTCATACCACCCTGGAAGCTGATAATCCAAACTCATTCTGTGAAATTTTGATGGGAGAAGTACAAAAACTCAAAGGAGGAAAGAACCATAAGAAACCAAGAAGGCAGAAGTCTTCAAAAAGTTGCCCACAGTTATAAGTCAACAGAACTAAAAGCTGCTAAGAAGATAAACAATTAACAATTCAACGCTGCCTAAGCGAAGAACTCTGAAGACTTCAGCTATGCAGTTACAGCAAAATAGGAAGTCTCAAGCTACCATGCGTAAGAAATAAATAAATAACTTCATTTTAAAATGATACTGATGTTACAAAAACAGGAGGTGGCCAGCTGGTCACTTATATGTATTGCAAACCTCTCAGAACCAACCAAAACTTTTTCTCTGTATTCATACAGTCCTCTTGGTAGGCTACATTCTTTGGTCAACAATTCTTGACTACTCTGAAAGCTATTCTTCAGATTTTTATTATTCAACTACCATTTAAAAACCACTGCCACCACAAATAGCAAGAGATGGTGATACAGCCTACAGTTTCTTGATTTTGCTTCCTTTTTTAGGATAAAAACAATTAAGTGCTAATATGCACTAAAGCTCATAGATGTGAGGCCAGATTATAATACTTAAGTAAGTACCCTGGAAAGGTTTAAGGAACATGAAAAAAATTTCTTAATTGGCAGACTGGTTCACTAACTTCATTGTGGAGGTTTTGGCCTTTAGCCTAAAAAAAGTCTCATAAAATATTTTTGCAGATTTCTTAAGATAATGCTATTTTATATGATCAGATTTACTCTTCCTATTGGATGGCTTACATGAAAATAAAAACATTCTTTGCCAGTTCCATTCACTTCACCATTTTTCACAGAGCCTTCATCAATACAAATCTCCAACTCTTAGTACCAAATATCCTGGCACTTCGTTTCAATATTCTCATTTTCTCTGATCTTTTTCTGCATAAGCTCCTTCTGACAAAGAAATACCAATAGAGCATCACTTGGTGGTACCACGGATTTTCTACTGAAGATAGGTAAGAGCAGACCTAATCCCGATAGCAGCAAAAGACTTCAGTCTCCACTTTCTTTAAATGAAACATGCCTCATTAGACTGCACCACATTTTGAAGCTATGATTTAAAAGACTTCAGGATTTTAATACTTTGAAACTCATCTGTGTTGAAGTCTTGACCAGTAGGCTGCCTCTCTTATGGAAAGCAACAGACCTATCTTTTACCCAGGAAGATAGTGCCAGCTTTTGCGGATACCATTTGTGGGTACTGCTACTGCTATTAGCTAGCAAGCTACTTTGGAAGTTCTAGCAGTGCAAAGGTAGTAAAGAAGAAACAATGACTGCAACAGCTCAAAAGCATCTACCGACATTACCCCCAACTGATCCACTTTAATTGATAGTAGTAAAATCCCAGTGATGCAATAGCTTTCCATTTATAAAAAGTTTGCCTTTCCTAATATTGTTTTGTACAAACCTGTATATTCCCAATGTAACAGCTGGCAACTCTGCATCAAAGCACTTGTCATTAAAACAATCACATTCTAACACCGAACAGCATTGGGAAAAAAAGAAGAAAACAACTATCAGACTCTCTCCAAGTCGATTTGGATGATCTTGTCCTCCTCTCTCATCTCAAAATCGTTAGAATAATCACAGTAAGAATGTACTAGATATTTGAAAACAACTTCCAGAAACACATCTGTCCACTCACCCTTGGACCATTTGCCCTGATCCTGAAAGCTACACATCTGAAAGGTACTTGGTTATTTCAGATGCAGACATTCTCTTTCTTGTTGTCACGTACCTGGTTTGTTAGAGGTTGCTGAATCCGGTCAGTGTATGATGAGGCAGAAACCTGTTGGTCATTTATGTTCTGCTGCCGACGATCACTGTACTGCTGATGCGAATGGGACATCTGTCCAGCCATCTGAAGGCCAGCAGCATGGAATGAAAACGATGGTGCAAGCCGAACAGATGAAGGTTTGCATGCTGAAGTCTCTCCTCCTAGAAAGATAATGCAAGTTTTTAATGCAAAGTTAATGGCTTTAAATTATTTTCCAGAGTTAGTCTCCACCTCCAGGCATACAGAGTATATAAAAAACTAATAGTTTAACCATTTTAACATACCTACGTTTTCATTCACAATCAACCCAAAAATCATTCTCATATAAACATTAGCTAGCTGAAGAACCTCCTTCTGTTTCAGTTGTAACATCATTAATCATTTATTCATATTTATCCTTAACATCCCATTTCTGATATCTTTATCTGTATGTACTAACTCAACTGGAATTTGACAAGGGTTATTTTCAAACATACTAGTCTTGAGTGCAGATATCCAACAAAGATGAAAAAACATTCAGGTTCTGCCTTTTAAGGCTGTTAACAGCAACTTCTTGAACTGATCATACTGAAGGAACAACTTGAGCCCAGTTTCACCTGGCTCATCTTCTGTGGTCTCCATGGCTACGGTTACCTAACTGATTGTTTGCTCACTAACCTACATTTTGAGCTTCCGGTGCTTCATCTCAGCTTACTGACTCCGACTGTTGAGTTTCATGGAACTAGAGGTAGGAAGTAGGTAACTTCAACTGATTCCTTTTGGGAAGGTGCAATCAGATTGCAACAAGACAGCACAAAGCAGGAGACAAACAAAACGCCTGGCATCAAGTCTCAGGAGAAAGGCAAACTGCATGGCTCAAGTATAATATCACACAGCACGCTTAAAAATGCCAAATCCCACAGGCATAGAAATTGCCTCCAACTGGGATGGATCCAACACCTCTCAACCATTATTTCAGTTATGTCAGGTCACATTTAATTGATTCATAGTCTTCTTTTATCTTTACTGCTCTCTAACAGCAGAGGACAAAACACAAGTACAATTTGGTCTTCTTTGTTAATGAAAGTTCAGGTGTTACACACGGAACATGCTATCCCTCCTTTGCTTTTTGCTGACTATGCCAGAGGGGGAAAAACTCTAAAAGGATGCTGGCACAATGTAAGAGAGAACACGATGGGACAAGCAGACAGGCGTACTGAAACCACTAGTGTCACTGGAAGACTGAGTGGAAATAAAAACTAAAATGTAGAAGTATGATTATTGGTAAGGATTACATTTAGAGGTGAAATGTGAGATAAGCAAACTACTTAACCAGCAAGGGAAATCTCTGCTTCATGTACAAACAAAAATTTGCAAGAAAATATAATCAGTAGAAAACAGAAGGTGAACATCTCACATTAATTTGACTTTCATTTGCCACTTGTTCTAGTTCAGAAAGGAATAAAATACTTAAAATGATAGCCAATCATTGACTTGGCAACTAGTAGGGGAGTAGAAGAACTACACGGGATGGAATCAACCATCATTTTAAACTAAGATCATTTTTATCATGAAAGCCTCACAATGTTCAATGACGCCACATGCAAGGTCCTGCACCTGAACTGGGGTCACCCCAAGCACAAACACAGGCTGGCAAGTCAATGGCTTTAAAGCAGCTCTTGGGAAGGAGGACTTGGGGGGAGTGTTGGTTGATGAGAAGCTCAACACGACCCAGCAGCGTGTCACTGTAGCCAAGAAAGCTAACTGTATCCTAGGCTGCATCAGAAGAAACACAGCTAGCAGGTTGAGGAAGGTGAATGTCCCTCTCTATACCACTTTCATGAGGCCCCACTTGGGAGTGCTGCAGCAAGTTCAGTATTTTATTCTTCCTTCTACCCAAGACCAGTTCCACAATAACATACTAGATACCTAGCAAATGAGAAAACTAAACAAATGCTATTAAAAAAAAACAAAAAACAACAACAAAAAAAACCCCTGCCCTTTCACATCCCACCCCCCCCAAAAAAACCAGAGAATTCACATATACATACAAATAAAAATAATAATAAAAATAAAATAAAGAACAGCATGGAGTTGTAATTTACACTCTGAATCCACAGTATCTTTTGGCACACACAGAAGATCACATCAAATCTGAGAAAAAGTGAAGAATCCACTGAACACAGTTTTTTTGCTTTCTTCTTTGAAGTTTCATTTTGGGGGAGATGGATCAAATCTGTTAATTCAAAAGCATCATCCCAGAAAGAAGAATTTCATGATTTATGAGAATTAGATTGGACTGTAGAATCACAAAGAAAGTTTCTTAAAGAAACAGTTCAACAAAGTATTCATTCAATTTATTTATTTATTTATTTTTGACATTTCAATGTCTACCAGGCAGTTACCTATTTGCCTGGGGATAAGCTATACACAATGACATCAGCATATCCCAAGCAAAAAGTTTCCTGTTGTAGACAATTTTATATGCCACTGTTCTTTGCTAGAAATGTAGATCAATTCTGCAGAGCAACACTGAAATACAAGAGCTTCCCTACAGTCTGATGATTGGAAGTCTGGCAGACAAGTAGACAGGTAGAAACTGGCTAGTTAGTATGGTGTGTTCTTATGCCAGAGGGAGAGGCATTTTCATAGTCCCTGTCAATATGATGGTATTCAACTGCAATAAACAAGAATCATTTGGGTCGAAAGTTGAAGAACTGTGGCTCCAAAACATCAGTAGCCAATTAATTTCTCTCTTCACAATTTCTAACTGTCACTAAAATGGAGTCCTAGCTATCAGAAAAAAAAATGTTCGGGATATGACCCTTGATGAAACACCTGATATCATCTGATTTAAGAGCTTGTTATAGACATTTACAAAATTAACCGATCTATTGACACGCTTAGGGTGCTAGATTTCAAAGGAGTTTACCCAACAGGATACAAATAGGTAAAGAGCAAGGTCTACTCAATCATCAGTTCTCCTTTCCAACCACTATCCTGAAATGGTTACACTTCCGTATGCAACTTGGGAAGGAAACAAAGTGACAAGAACACAAAAAGCAGGCCAAGACCTTCAAGTAATTAAATATCTACACTGAAGACACTGAAGATCTGCAGTGTATAGAACTATCTTAAGAACTGGTTTTTAACTAATGCGTTAGGTCAGAGAATGGCAAAAAAAAAAATTACATAGTTAAAAGGTCAAAATATTTAGTTTGCCTATGACAAGACTAGATCAGAACTTGTTATGACAACAAGGTCCAACTACAGCATGCATCCCTCATTTCAGCCTGGAGTGCCTATTTCCTATGGTAGTGAATGTAACAGCTCTTTGAAGTGAAGCTGTTCTGAATACCCTATTTCATCACTGATGTTCCATATAAAATAACATAAAGTAAATGTAAATAACAAGAGCATCTTTTTGTCTTTTTATTACTGTCTCTGGAAAGTCAAAAGAGAGCCAGAAGTGAGCATTAGGAAAATGTGAAACCAATGTGGAAACAACCCACTGTAATGATAACCAGAAGAAAACAGTTAAAAGGGGCTAGACAGCACAAATGTTATAACAGAAAAAACCTGAATTATGAAACTCAACTCAGAACATCTGAAAATACAGATACTGCTGAAATGGATAGGTCTATCATGTGGAAGAAGGTAAATTTCATTTCTTCAAAGTAGTAGTTCTGTGTGGTGGAAGAGGAGTAAATTAAAGAATACATTTCTTTATACAGTGAGGAACACAACCAAGTGGTGTACTGCATTGCTGGTACTGTCCTTTTAAAATAAGATAATGCTGAAACATTTGTCTACTGACTGTTGAGAGTTGCAGGAGGCTCTGTGTGCCACCCCAAGAGTGCTACACTGACTCTGAAACAGAATACATCAAGTAGTTCAGTAAGTACTGAATTTTAAATCAGTCTTCCAAAAATTGTATATTTTGCTCTTTTAACTTTGATGTCTAAGAACATGAAAACTTCAACCAAAGTCTTCCCTATGGTTGGGTCATTGTGAGGTCTATTCTTTAGACAGACTGTCTGGTATCTAACAGAACTGGAAGTCATGACAGAGCCTTTCCCAAGGTCACTACTTGGGCTACACACAGAACGTATCACACATACTTTCTGCCTTGCCAAGAAAAAAAAAAAAGCCCAGAGATTATATATCAATTGACACAATAATAAAAAACTATGTATATTCACAGTGTTTCATGTTTCTTTTCCAAATGTGGGGGCCGGTCAAACATAAACCCATAGGAAGCTCAACATTTAATGCTGACAACAGTTACATACTAACTACAGTCAATTCTGGAATCCAAACATGTTAGAATTAAACCTCCAGAGATGCCGAATAAGCACTAGCAGAAAGGTCAAGAGAGCAATCCACACATACGCTGAGATTTGTTAGGTCTGGGAGTAAGTTTATCCTTATCAAATGATTATTTTTCCCATGTGCTTTCATGAACATCTGTATCCTCCTCTGACAGTTGCTGATAAATTACAAGAGAGGTTGCCTGAACAGCTGAGGAAAGCTAACAGCTTACTGACAAATTATAGATACCCTGACACCCCAACCCAGGTGCATAGTTACTTCCTAACTCCAGCACATGTGGAGAAGAGAACAGAGCACCTTTCCCAAGAGAAGAGGCTGAGAAAGCTGGGATTGTTCAGCCTGAAGAAGGCTCAGGAGAAACTCATCAGTGTCTATAAATACCTTAAGAGAGGCTGTTAAGACCGGGGTAGCCAGGCTCTTTTTAAAGTGGCATCCAGTGCCAGAACAATAGGCAATGGGCAACAACTGGAACACAGGAGGCACTGTGTGATCATCAGGAAGCACTGCTGTACTGCATGAGTGATGAAACT